>NW_023276807.1:108520292-109154042 GCF_003668045.3 Cricetulus griseus | reverse complement strand
TATTATATTATCTCTTATCTTGCTCTCTCCTGTTCTTCCCCCAATTCAACCTCCCTGTCCCATCATGTCCTCCTCACACCTCCTCTTTTCCCTTCTCATTCTCCTAGTTCCCTCTCCCCTCCCCCACATGCACCTAATTTGCTCAGGAGACCTTGTCCCTTTCCCCTTCTCCCTGTCTCTCTTAGAGTCCTCCTTGTTTATCAGCCTCTCCCGGAGGCTGGGCTGCAAGCCTGCAATCATTTATGTCTAAAGTCTACATATGAGTGAGTACATACAATGCTTATGTTTTTGTGACTGGTTACCTAAATCAGAATGTTTTCTTCTAGTTCCATCCATTTGCATGCGATTTTCAAGATTCCATTGCTTCCTTTTTTTCAGCTGAGTAGTACTCCATTGTGTAAATGTACCACATTTTCTCTATCCATTTTTCAGATGAGGGGCATCTAGGTTGTTTCCAGGTTCTGGCTATTACAAATAATGCTGCTATGAACATAGTTAAACAGATGTCCTTGTTGTAGGAATGTTCTTCTTTTGGGTATATGCCTAAGAGTGGAATTGCTGGATCTTGTGGTAGACTGATTCCCACTTTCCTAAGGAATCGTCACACAGATTTCCAAAGTGGCTGTATGGGTTGGCACTCCCACCAGCAGTGGAGAAGTGTTCCCCTTTCTCCACTTCCTCTCCAGCATGAACTGTCATTGTTGGTTTTGATTATATCCATTCTGACAGGAGTAAGATGGTATCTCATACTTGTTTTGGTTTGCATTTCCCTGATGGCTAAGGATTTTGAACAATTTATCGTGTCTTTCAGCCATTTTAGATTCCTCTATTGAGAATTGTCTAATAAGTTCTGTACCCCACTATTTAAGTGGATTATTTGGTGTTTTGGAGACTAGTTACTTGAGTTCTTTGTAAATTTTGGAAATGAACCCTATGACAGATGTGGGGTTAGTGAATAACTTTTCCCAATCTGTGGGCTGTCTTTTTGTCTTGTTGACTGTATCATTTGCCTTACAGAAGCTTCTTGGTTTCAGGAAGTCCCATGTATTAATTGTGGATCTTAGTGTCTGTGCTACTGGTGTTATGATCAAGAAGAGGTCTCCTGTACCAATTCGTTCAAGGGCTTTTCCTACTCTCTTCTAATAAGTTCAGTGTGGCTGAGTTTATGTTGAGGTCTTTGATCCATTTGGACATTAGTTTTGTGCATGGTGATAGACATGGATCTATTTGCAATCTTCTACATTCCAGCATCCAGTTATGCCAGCACCATTTGTTGAAGATGCTTTCTTTATTCCATTGTATAGCTTTGGCTTCTTTTTCAAAAATCAGGTGTTCATAGGTGTACAGGTTAACATCAGTGTTTTCAACTCCATTCTATTGGTCTACCTGTCTATTTTTGTGCCAATACCAAGCAGTTTTCAGGACTATAGCTCTATAATACAGCTTGAGGGATGGCGATGCCTCTGGAAGTTCTCTTATTGTACAGTTGTTTTTGCTATCCTGGGTCTTTTGTTTTTCCATATAAAGTTGAGAGTTGTTTTTCAAGATCTGTGAATAATTGTGTTGGGATTTTGATGGGGATTGCATTGAATGTGTAGATTGCTTCTGGCAAGATTGCCATTTTTACTATGTTGATCCTACCTATCCAAGAACATGGGAGATTCTTCCATTTTCTGGTATCTTCTTTAATTTCTTTCTTTAAAAACTCAAAATTCTTATAATACAGGTCTTCCACTTTTTTGGTTAGCGTTACACCAAGGTATTTTATGTTGTTTGTGGCATTTTTAAAGGGTGACATTTATCTGATTTCTTTCTCAGCACATTTATCATTCATATATAGTAGGGCTACTGATTTTTTTTTGAGTTAATCTTATTTCTTGCCACTTTGCTGAAGGGGTTTCTCAGCTGTAGGAGTTCCCTGGTAGAGTTTTTCAGGTCACTTATGTAGACTATCATATCATCTGCAAACAGTGAAAGCTTGACTTCTTCCTTTCCAATTTGTATCCCCTTGATTTCCTTTTGTTGTCTTATTGCTCTAGCTAGTACATCAAGGACAATATTGAAGAGATATGGAGAGAGTGGACAGCCTTATCTTTTCCTGATTTTAAAGGAATAGCTTTGAGTTTCTCTAAATTTAGTTTGATGTTGGCTGTTGGATTAATGTATATTGTTTTTATTATGTTCAGGTATGTCCCTGTTATTCCTGATATATCCAGGATCTTGAAGGGATGTTGGATTTTGTCAAAGGCTTTTTCTGCATTCAGTGAGATTCTCAGGTGGTTTTCTTCTTCAGTTGGTTTACATGGTGGATTACACTGATAGATTTTTGAATGTGGAACAAACCCTGCATCCCAGAGATGAAGCCTACTTGATTATGGTGGGTGATTTTTCTGGTATGTTCTTGGATTCAGTTTGACAGTATTTTATTGAGTATTTTGTATCTATGTTCATGAGGGTATATTGGTCTGTAGTTCCCTTACTTAGTTGTGTCTTTGTGTGGCTTGAGTACCAAGGTAATTGTAGCCTCGGAAAAAGAGTTTAGCAATGAACCTTCTGCTTGTATTGTGGGGAACAATTTGAGGAGTGTTAGTATTAGCTGTTCTTTGAATTTCTGGTAGAAATCTGCACTGAAGCCATCTGGCCCTAGGCTTTTTTTGGTTGGGAGACTTTTGATGACTGCTTTTATTTCCTTAAAGGTTATAGGTCTGTTTAAGTTGCTTATCTCTTATTGATTCAATTTTGCTAAGTGATATCTGTCCAGAAAATTGTCCATTTCCTTTAAAATTTCAAGTTTGTGGAGTACACGTTTTCAAAGTATGACCTGAAGATTATCTGGATTTCCTCAGTATCTATTGTTATGTCCCCATTTTCATTTCTGATTTTGTAATTTGCATGTTCTCTCTCTGCCTTTTGGTTAGTTTGGATAACTGTTTGTCTATCTTGTTGATTTTCTAGAAGAACCAACTCTGTGTTACATTGATTCTTTGAACTGTTTTCTTTTTTTAGACTTTATTGATTTCTGCCCTCAGTTTGATTATTTCCTGGCATCTACTCCTCCAGGGTTAATTTGTTTCCATTTGTTCTAGAGCTTTCAGCTGTGATGTCAACTCTCTGGTGTGACTATTCTCTAGTTTCTTCATGTGAGCATGTAGAGCTATGAACTTTCCTCTTAGTACTGTTTTCAAGGTATCCCATGAGTTTGATATGTTGTGTCTTCATTTTCATTGAATTCTAGGAAGTCTTTAATTTCATTCTTTATTTCTTCCTTAACCCAGAAATAGTGCAATTGCATGTTGTTCAATATCCATGAATTGGTAGGTTTTCTGCAATTTGTGTTGTTCAATTCTAACTTTAAAGCATGGTGGTCTGATAAGATACAGGGGGTTATTCCATTTTTTGTACCTATTGATGTTTGCTATGTTGCCAAGTATGTGGTTGATTTTTGAGAAGTTTCCATGTGATGCTGAAAGAAGTTATATTCATTTGTGTTTGGATGGAAAGTTCTGTAGATTTCTGTTAATCCCAATTGGGTCTTAGCTTCTGTTATTTCCTTTGTCTCTTTGTTAAGTTTCTGTCTTGCGGTCCTGTCCAGTGGTAAGAGTGGGGTGTTGAAGTCTCCCTCTATAACTGTGTGTGGTCTTATTTGTGGTTTTAGTTATAATGATGTTTCTCTTATGAATGTTGGTGCCTTTTAATTTTGGGCATTGATGTTTAGAATTTCGACTTCTCCTGATGGATTTTTCCTGTGATGAATATGAAATGACCTTCTTTATCTCTTTGATTGATTTTAGTTTGAAGTCTAAGTTGTTAGATACTAGGATAGCTACCCCAGCTCGTTTCTTGGGTCAATTTGATTGGAATATCTTATACCAGCCCTTTACTCTGAGGTAATGTCTGTCTTTGAATTTGAGATGTGTTTCTTGTATGCAGTAGAAGGATGGCTTCTGTCTTTGTATACGATCTGTTAGCCTGTGTCTTTTTATAGGTGAGTTAAGACCATTAATATTGAGGGAAATTAAGGACCGTTGAGTGTTTATTCTTGTTTGTTTTTGATGTGTTATTGGTAGTGGTATTGTATGTGGATTTACTGTGCTTTTTGTTTGTTTTTTTTGTAAAGTGGAATTATCTTTTGCCTTTTTTTTTTTTTTTGAGTGTACTTAATTTCCTTAGGTTGGAGTTTTCCTTCCAGTACTTTCTGTAGGGCTAGATTGGTGGTTACATATTGTTTAAATCTGGTTTTGTAGTGGAATATCTTGTTTCTTCCATTTATAGTGAATGAAAGCTTTGCTGGGTATAGTAGTCTGGGCTGGTATCGGTGTTCTCTTAGAGTTGGTAGAATATCTATCCAGGTTCTTCTGGTTTTCAGAGTTTCCATGGAGAAGTCCAGTGTAATTCTCATAGGTTTGCCTTTATATGTTACTTGGCCTTTTCCCTTTTCTGCTTTCTTTTGTGGTCCACTCTATTTGGTGTTCTGTAGGCTTCTTGTATTTTCATTGGCATGTCTTTCTTTGGTTTGGGAAAGTTTTCTTCTATGATTTTGTTGAATATGTTTTCTACACCTTTTTGTTGGGTTTCTTCACCTTCTTCTATACCTATTATCCTTAAGTTTGGTGTTTTCATGGTGTCCCATATTTCCTGAATACTTTGTGTTAAGGATGTATTGGACTTAAGATTTTCTTTGCTTGATGAATTTATTTCCTCTAGTTTATCTTCAGCACCTGAGATTCTGTCTTCCATCTCTTGTATTCTGTTGGTTATGCTTGCATCTGTGGTTCCTGATTGTTTACTCAACTTTTCCACTTCCAGCATTCCCTCTGTTTGTGTTTTCTTTATTGTCTCTATTTCAGTTTTCAGGTTCTGAACTGTTCCTTCAGCTGTTTAATTGTATTTTCTTGGCTTTCCTTGATTTCTTGCATCTTTTGGTTCATCTTTCCTTCCATTTCTCTGAAGGATTTTCTGAGTTCCTCATTAGGGTCTCTGTCTTCTGCATGAAGTTGTTTTTAAGGTTGCTCTCTTCTGCATCATCTGTGTTGGCATGTTCAGGTGTTGCTGCTGTAGAGTCCCTAGACTCTGTTGGTGTCATATTGGTTTTCTTGTTTTTGGATGTGTCTTTTATTGTTGCCTTCCCATCTCTTCTTCCAGTGGATGCAGATGGTTTCTCTTTCTTTCCTGGTATATATGGATCTGAGGTTTTCTTCAGGTGGGTGCAATTGGCTCTGATACTCTGATGGGTCTCAAGGTGGGTGCAGGTGGGTCTGAGGCTCTCACTCGCCAGTTGGGCAAGAGCAGGACTAGGGCACAGATATCAGCAAACTCTGGGTTGCTTGGTCCTCAGGGGCAGATTCAATCTGTGTATGCACTGTGTGTGGGCCAGAATAGCCCAGGGATCTCAGCAGAGTCATGGTCGCTTGGTTTTCAGAGGCCAATTCAATCTGCCTGCAAACCCCTGGGGCAGGATTTCCCAGAATGGGAATGCAGATGTTGGGCCCAAAGCAGGAGCTGAAACAGCTCACCTGTGTACTCTGTCTCACTTTGTTCTTTAAAACATTGAAGAATGAGTAATTACCACATTTGTTGAGTACAAATAAAATGCCAGTAATGAAGAAAATTAAAATGCTTTTTCTACTTTTCTGTAGAAAACAACAGTCAGACAAACAAAGAGGACTTCTGTAGGATACAACACATTACTAGAACATCTAAAACTGTACTGCAAAGGGAAGGTTCAAGTACAAAATCTGGGTTCTCAGCGCTAGTGACAGAAAACACACGATTGTTTAACTAGCTTTAAGTTACTTTCTTGGGATGTGGGGGAATGAAGACACCAGCTTCACAGGACACACTCCTGTTTCATGGCAGCAGTTAACTGAGCTATATATATTATGTATCATCATATTTAGGGCATATAAACATTTATCATAATATGACACCTATTGTCATAATTTTTCTCCTGGGATAAAATATTCAGCATGATTTGCCCACAGTATCATAGCAGTTGACTACAACCTTGAGATTCCATCTCACCATAGTCAATCTGGCTCAAATACTCTATCAAATTTGGGGAGACGGCTAATAGACATTGTTGATAAAAATGGAAATTAGTGGAGGCAGTGTAGATCTAAAAGCAAAACACTAATAATATAACTGTAATATGACCCAACCAAGCCATCTCTAGCTCTATGCTTAAACGATATGTCAGCACATGACAAATATATCATTATATTTATATTATTGTAGCTGTTAAGCCATCTTTTGAAGTCATCTTAGGTGTTAATCAACAGATTAATTCATAGAGAAAATGTAATACATATAATAGGATACATTATATTTGACTCATATTTTCTTTATGCATTGATATATATATATCAATATATATCACACTTATTTTAGAGATATAAATTATTATTCAGCCAATCAGATGAATGAAATTTTGTCATTTTTCAGAAAAATGGATGACTTACTTGGCAGGAAATTAGGCTAAATTGATCAGTTCAGTAAAACAAATGCCACACATTTTCTATTAAATGCTGTATCCTGCAATTTTTAATATAAGACATAAAATTGAGGAATTCTACTTTGTTTTTGGAATGAGGAGAAGCACCAGTAGAATTGGAGGAGGATAGGAGAAGCCAATATTGGCATGAATGAAATAAAAATATTTAAAAAATAATAAAATTATCTGAGTCCCGGTTCCTATTTTGTGACTTATCCACACACACAAAAAAAATGCATCTATATGAATGAACAAGTGTGCATGTATCTTGATAAATTTTAACATTCTAACGTTGCTTCTTTCTCAGTAGAACAAAGAAGCATACTAGAACAGCATTAGAGACATAGAGTAGTACGTTGCTATGATGGACTTGACTCTGTTGTTTTCTTGGAAGAATGTGAAATTGTTTGGACTTTGAGCTAGAAAATCCTCAAAGCCTAATGATCTGTTTGGGGAGCTTGGAATATAAAAGTGTTGAGAAAAATTAAGAAAATAGATGCCTGGTGTATGAGATTTCAGAAAGAATGAAGGCATTTTCTGGGCTGTTTATGAGATATAGGCATGATAACATGGAAGAAGGAAAGCCAAGATATATACGTGTATGATAGATAGGTGGATAGATAGATAGATAGATAGATAGATAGATAGATAGATAGATGATAGATAGATGTGTGTAAAAACAAATAAAACATAGTTCTGAATTTGAAAGAGCACTGCCAGGGTACATGAGATCAGTTGTAAGGAGGAATGGGAAAGGGAGAAAGAATTGGTAGTTTCTGCTCAGCTAGAACTGAAGAATCATTTGTGATTAACAAGAGGCCAGCCTCCCTGGCATGAAATCTCCTGAAAAGATTTCCACATGGTCAGCACTCTAAAGTCATGATTAAATGGTGAGCAAGGCTATATCTTATACTGGAAGCAGAATGTTGCAGTATATGAGTGCCCCCAGTAATATTAGTTTTAAAAGGCAAAAAGCTGCAAGATTGAAGGTGTCCTAGAAAGTGTCTGAATCTTGTACCATGTGAAGGTTGGAATCACTGAAAAAAGATGAGTAGAAACCATTGGTGAAGGTGCAGCCTGAGTTGCTGTGAAGACATCATGGTACAGAAGATGAGAGAACTGTGGCATACTCATAAAGGACAGTGTTTGAAAAAATTTGCATGTTAAAATTTTAATTAAAAATTAAAAAATTTTTAATTTAAAAAGCATAACACAGTAAAAGCTCTTTCCCACTGTCTTATCAAGCACTTATGGTCACTTGATCAATGATAGACTCTATCCTCTCTAAGTGACTCATAATGTCAAAGTTATCACCTTTTATGTTAAAAAAATTACTTGCAATGACAAATATATGTAAATATATGTGTCTCCAGAAAGTAGTTGAACTTTAGTTTACATTAAAACAAATCAGAGTGTTTTCAATTAATTCACTTGGGGACTCTGATGAATCAAGCCTGGCAGGATTTATTCCACTTCTGATCATCTTCTGTGGCAAAAGACACACAATTCAAGATCTGCCTGAAAATTTCTGCTCTGATATATTTATATTTTCTATTTAAAGTGGTAAATCTTACCTTTATTAATAGATGTAGGATTTTTAACATCATCTATACATGTTTTCAGGCTTCCTAAGGTCCTTCCAAAAATTGTAATATTTCTGTCACACAGCAGTAAACTTGGATGAATGGAGAACTCAGATATACAAGCTTTTATTCTTTTTTTTCACATTTACAATCAAGGGACACTTCTCAAATATCTACCTGAGTCAATCACCTCCAGGCTGCCTGCTTCTTAGGACAAGCTCCAGAGTTCTCATTGATTCAGAAAACCTACGCCAATTTCACACTGACAATTTCTGTGCTTCACTAGCTTTTGTACAGAATATATTCCTATATTGTTCTGATTTCTTTCCATGTTTCTCTGGTCCTACACAGAAACAATATTCTTGATCTTAATACCAATGAAAGACCCCCGAAGAGGCACTTTCGTAGAGGGAGACCCACACACCCAGGAATCAGTGAGGCCACGAACTGGATGCAAAAAACAAGAGGCTTTATTGGAGACGCGGGTACCCGGGGCGACTTAGCCTTTGTGTGGCTAAGCGCCCCGAGCCAAGGGAAAGGGGTCCTTATATAGGGAAAAAGGCGCAAGCTAGGAGCAGGGATTCTATTGGATAATTCTAATGAGGCATTGTACAGAGCTATTCCCATTGGTCAATGTATATGAGGCGCTATACAGGGTTATTCAAATGAGGCAAAGTACAGAGTTATTCAAATGAGGTGAAACAGAGTCTTTCAAATGAGGCGAAATACAGAATCATTTCCATTGGATGGTTCAAATGAGACACAGAGCCATTCCAGATCAGCATATTCTCAAGGTCTGGTGTCTGGTACAACAGACTCAATTCCCCCTCCCTCCGCGTCCAGATGGCTGACCTTGGGGGCGGAGACCTTGGGACGGAGTGTTTCTCATCGGGCGGGGCTCAGGGGCAGGGCTCCAGGCCGGCTCACTTGGTGTTCGTTCTCGTGCCGGCCCACCTGGTGCTCGCCCTCGTGCCGGCCCACCTGGTGCTCGTTCTCGGGCCTGCCCACCTGGTGCTCGTTGCTCGGCCCCAGCCCCGAGGCGCGGTGCCAGGCGGGGCGGGCCGGGGGCGCGAGCCCTGCCGGGGTGAAGGCTTGGGAGGCCCCGGCAGCTTCGGGGCAGGGGGCTCAGGGGCATTTCGAGCGGGTCTTTCACCATCTCACCTAGAAGGCAGAGTCTGCACAATACATTTTTAAATAACCTCTTCCTATTAGATGCCACTTTTTTTTTTACATATTAACTAGTTTATTATAGGGCCAGCAGAGTAGGGAGACTAAGAGAGAAGAGGAACAGGGGTAATGACTGACTGCCATGGCATGTCGCCATAGAGAGGCAGAGAGAGCATGTAGGTGAGAGAGAGCGAAGAAGAGGCAGAGAGAGCAAAACCTTTTTGTTTTTGGTTTTTTGAGACAGAGTTTCTCTGTATTGCTTTGCAGGCTGTCCTGGAACTCACTCTATAAGATCACAGAGATCTGCCTGCCTCTGCCTCCCAAGTGCTGGGATAAAAGGCATGCGCCACCAATGCCCAGATGCCACTTGTTATCTTCTCATATTTTATTTTGGTGACAAGCGTTTTGCTACATTTTCTATTATCTTTATAATTAGGAACAATTCTAATCTGTTTAATCCAGAATTTGGTGTTTTGGATGGTGAGAAAGCACTTCATTTACATAACTATTCATCATATTACTGGCAATTTTGAGGAGAAAAACACTCTTTTATTAATTCTATTTAAATAAAAAACAATCTTATTTTACCTGCCAATCCAAGTTCCCTCTCCTTCCCATTCTCCCATTCTCCCCACCATCTCCCCATCTCACTCCCCATCCACTCCTCAGAGAGTGTGATGCCTCCCATAGGGGATCATCAAGGTCTGTTACATCATTTGTGGCAGGACCTAGGCCTCCCCCCTTCTATCGAGGCTGAGAGAATATTCATCCGTAGGGAATGGGCTCCAAAAAAGACTGTTCATGTACTAGGGTTAATTACTGGCTCCACTGTCTGTGGCCCCATAGACTTCTCAAGCCTCCCATCTGGCAACCACATTCAGGGAGCCTAGTTTGGTCTTCTTGCAGGTTTCCCAGATGTCACTCTGGAGTCTGTGACATAATATTCTTTAAACACAAATGTATTATGCACAAGTAGTGGGAATTTCTGTTTTACAGATCGTTAATAAATGCAGATATCCACAGCTTGTGAAAGTACAAAGGACTTTAGGATACTAAGCCTTAAATGACATCTGATCACCCTCAGGGAACCTCTCAGGAGAAGCTTTGATCGATTGTAAGAGCCAGAGAGAAATAAATACTGCTGTGAAATAAGGTCTTCTGCTCATGCCTGAGCTGGTGCACTAAGGTAATCACAGCAGCTGTCGTTCTATGCACAAGACCAATCCAGTCAACACTCCAGCATGGAACAGTTATGGGGTCATGAGGCCCCACTGCTAACTGTGGAGCTATTTGCATTTGATGGGTACTCTTGAATGGAAAGTCAGTTTTCTTAGTGCTATTGCCTATTGCAAGATGTTCATGCTCCAATAAATGAGGTCTATTCCACTTCACAAATTGGTATGGGGAGCAATACTACTTGGACCTACCACATTAAAAAAGAAAAAGGTGTGAAAATGAAAGAAAATCCAGGGTGAAGTAAGGGTGAGTTATGATTCAAATATATTGCATTCATGCATGAAATTACCAAAGAGTAATGAAGTTTTATAAAAAGAATCACTATTATCTGAGGCTACTCTAAATCAAATTGAAAATACATACAATGCTTTCGAAGGAAAAATACAATATAAAACTTCAGTTATAGACAACAATTGTCAATTTGTACAAGTCAATATAGAAACATGAACAAATATGAGTAAGAAATGTACAAAGATATGACAGGAAAGGGAACTTAAGAGAGGACTACCTTAGAACAATCTCCTGTCCTCTGTCAACCAAGAAGATGTAAAACAAATAACAAAGTATTTATTTTTAATGGTAAATGAATTTATTCATTCCATTTTTATTAATTTATTTTTTACATTCCAATCCCAGTCCTCCCTCCTTTTGCTCCCCTCACTCTCCCTTCTCCAATCTGCTCCACAGAGAGTGTTAGGCCTCCCCTAGGAAGTTTACTAAGTCTGTCCCATCATCTAGTTGAGGCAGTACCAAGGCACCTCTCCACCCCACATCCCTGTGTCTAGGTTGGGCAAGGTATCCCTCCATATAGAATGGGCTCCACTAAGTAACTTTGTGCATTAGTGTTAGATTTGTACCCACTGTCAGTTGCCTCTGTCAGTTGGTTTTATGCAGGTTCCCCATTTGTCAGACCTGAGTCAGTGATCTCTCACTAACTCAGGTCAGCTGATTTTGTGGGGTTTCCATCATGGTCTTGAGTCTTTTGTTCATATCATGGTTCCTCCCTCACTTCAATTGTACTCCAGGAGTTTGGCCCATTGTTTAATTGTGGATTTCTGAATCTGCTTCAAACTGTTTCTCGAAGAGGGTTCAAGCTTCTTAAGGGTTATGGATTGTAGGCTGGGTATCCACTCTGAGATTCCATCTTACACAGATCACAATGGCTAAGATAAAAAACACCAATGGCAGCAATTGCTGTTGGGAGTACAAACTTGTACTGCCTCCTTGGAAGTCAGAAAATTAGGCATCAGCCTACCTCAAGAACTGCAATATCAATGTTAGGCATATACCCTAAAGGAGGCACATTCACAGCAAAAGGGCATTTGCTCAACTATGTTCATAGCAACATTATTTGTAATAGTCAGATAGATCTTGGAAACAGCCTAGATACCCCTCAACTGAAGAATGGATAAAGAATATGTGGTATATTTACACAATGGAGTACTACTCAGCAGTAAGAAACAATAACATCCTAAAATTGGCAGACAAAAGAACAGAACTAGAAAAGAAAAAAAAACCCATCCTAAGTGAGTTAACCCAAAACAGGAAAGAATATGCAGTATGTACTTACCCATAAGTGGATACCAGACATAAAACAAAATATTTCTAAAAAGCAATGATATTTCTTCCTGCAATTTTGATTCTAGGCTGGGCCATATGATTAGTTTTGACAAATAGAATATGTGCAGCACACTAGTGCTTATGGAATTGAAGCAGTACTTTACTCCTCACTGCAGACCAATTTCCCCTCTGCTGTTGGCATCCTTTTCAGCAGAGGACACACCACAAGCCTAGAGCCAAGAGTAAACAATAGAAGAGTCACAAGCAGCTAAGTTCAGACACACACATCAAAAGAACGTGGAAATGAAACATATTCTGATGAAACATATTCTGATGCATTTAATGAGTTAAGGGGCAATTTGTTACTGTGGAATAATCTAGTCTTCTATCATAGCCATCTGATATTACACACCAAGAGAATAGTTGTATATAATGAAATATCTAATAGATACCATGGGAAATATTTTTTTAATTTTATTTTTTATATTATAATATGATTACAACATTTCTCCCTTCCTTTCTTCCCTTCAAATATTCCCACATATCCCTTCCTGATCTCCTTCAAATTCATGGCCATTTTCATTAATTCTTTATATATATATATATTATATATATATATATATATATATTGCAAGATAATTTGTAATAACAAAGAATAAGTCAATGTATTGCATATTCTTATAAACAGAATGACAAGCACACTGTGGCCATACTGCTTAAGTGAAATTGTGTGTGAACGAACATAATCTCCTTTAGACACAAGATCTCTGAGGAAATCTCAAAAAGTATTAGGTTAACTAATAATTTAAAGCTTAACAATAAGGGAAAACATAGAGAACACACATGTATATAATTCCACAGACATAAAAGTGAAAAGCAACAAATGATGAACAATACATTATTACATTATAAAATTATAACAAATGTAAAAAATAAAAATGCAAACCTGAGGGAGAAATTATTAGCTAGCTCTTCTGCACGCCACCGTGCATATCTCGCTGCTAGGAGTACTGACTGCTACTGGGAAGAAGCCTGACAGATCTGGTGACAGTCAATTATATAAAGCAAAGAACACCCTAGGAGAAGAGTACAAAAGTGAGCTGAAGACAGAAAAAGACAGTAATTATGGAAAGTTGGAGCTTCACTTACTGGGGAATATTTAGAGGACAATCCAGCACACAGAGCTCTGAGACATTGCTCCTTATTCTCTGCAGAGGGGTAAGGGAGTACTTGCATTCCTATTGTATACCAGCCTCTCCAAGTCATGGACTTAAAGCTGCTTTCTAAAGATAATACTTCCTTTGTATGTATGGTTGACCTAGCAGCTGGCAAACAGGCTATAGAGACAGATAAAACCATTAGCTAAAGAAATGAATATCCAGCCTTTGGCAGTTGAGACAGTGTTTCATTTGGGGAAACACAGATTTGACTAATGGAAGTAAGAATGTAAATGTAGATAAATAAATATGGCTACAGAACAAAGTGTGTGACTAGTTTAAGTCCATCTATTCAAATTAATGTAAAGCCATGAGTAAACAGATAATGTTGCCTAAAACTTAAATATGGATTATTTAAAGAGAAAAAAAAGTCTAAGGGTCTATAGTTGCATAAAAGGAAATAGAAAGTTATAAAAATGGGAAAAATTTTAAAAATTTTTAAAAAGTTATCTAAGTACAAATAGCATAATATATTAATTTCATCAAAATTATAAAGAGAAGTAACCAGTATTATAGTACGGTTCCAGTATATAAAGGGAGTCTGAAGGCTTCCAAACTGAATCTAATAAAGAAGGCATGTAGAATCAAAGACGAACCAAATAATATAAAATTAATGACATTTAACTATAAATTAAGCTATAAATTAGGTATGTATCTAACAGAAATTTTAATAGCTTCTTTACTGTTTGAGACAACATCCTGACCTCATATTCATAATGAGTGTTTTTCATTTAAATTTCATAAGATATTCTAAAGCAAGCAGATAAAATGAACATCTAGCCTTATAGCATAGAAGAACATGGTAAATTAAGGTCAATAGACCACCTTAGCACTAAAGTATACATTCATGATGATGTCAGTGTTAAAAACAGTTATAAGACCGAACGAGGATCCCTGAAAGTGGGTGTAATTTGGGGTCATTTTGGGGGCCTGGGCAGTGTATGGGGCCTCTGGCAGTGGAACCAGTATTTATCTCTAGTGCACAAATGGGCTTTGGAAGCCCATTCCCTATGGAGGAATATTCTCTCAGGCCAGATACAGGGAGAAGGGCCTCCCTCAAATGATGTTACAGACTGATGATCTCCCATGGGAGGCCTCACCCTCCCTGAGGAGTGAATGAGGGTTGGGGTGAGTGGATGGTGGGGACAATGAGAAGACAGGAGGAAGAGGGGACTGGGATTGGTATGTAAAATAAGATTGTTTTTAATTTAAGTAAAAATTAATTTTTAAAAGTCCAAATAAACACTCAAAGAACATCTGCCATGTTTCAGTTTTGGGAGTAGAGCATTCAGGAGAGTGCTAGCCACACAACCATGGGGACCATGAGTAGGTTCACATGTAAAACAGATGGGCATATCAATGCACTTGTGATTTGAAAGCTGGATAAACAGATGCCAGGGCTAGCTTGCCACCTGATTGAGATGCATCTGAGAGGCTCAGGTTCAATTAGAGCTGTTGTATCGATACCTAAAGGAGTAATGCAGTGCTTTTATTTCTTTATTTTTTTCTGTCGATTTGAAAGAAGAAGAAAAAACTGTAACAAAAGCAATTTAAGGAAGAAAGGATTTATTTTGGCTCCCAGATCAAGAATACAGTCTTTTGCACCAAGGAAGTTAAGGCAGTAAGAATTGAAGCAGGTGGTCAGTTGTCTGCAGTAAGAAAACAGCACACAAGTCTTACCTGAGATTTCTGGCTTTCTTCTATATAATCTAGGACCTAAGCCCAGGGAATTATGTCTCCCACTTTTAGTGTCTGTGTTTCTACCTCAGTTATTTTAATAATCTTTAATAAGCATGCCCAGAATTTATATAATCCCTACCAGGAGTGTGTGCAGTCTTGTCTCCTTGGCCAGTTCAAATACTGTCCAGTTGAAAATGTTAAAAATCACAGAGGAACTTGACATCAACTTCTGACATCCCCGAGCATGCCCAGGCACTCGTGCACATACACTAATGTATGCACACAAGAACACATACACAAGGAAAACTCTTTATTTTATAAGAAAAGAAGTGTAATCATGATGAATTTAGCAACTGAATCAAGCTAGAGTCTCTGCCTGGGGCCTTGGAGAGAAAAACAAATGTCTCTCTTCTCAACAACTTTAGAGGCTGCATACTGTGTGACCCTAATATTATATACATTTGGAAATGATGCCAAAATAAAGTTCAGATTACATTCTGAGAAGAAAACAAATCAATTACTACAAGTGTTTTTTTCAAGAACATCACTTGACTGAGCTCCCTTTGGCAGCTAGCAAAAATCCGTTCAGTATGAGCTTTATAGACATCTGCATTTCTAAGCTGTTTCAATAGCAGCCTATCTGTGAACAGAAGGTACCACACTGATGAAGGCAGAGATAGCTTACATTCAGTTTATTATTTTTGGTTTTCTTCAAGCACCAACCTTCCTGCCTCACTGAGATAGTAACTCAGATGGTGTGCTGTTATTTTAACTCCTCTCTTTGGTTCCATACCATCCTTATTGCTTTCTTTTTGAGACAGGGTTTCTCTGTGGCTTTGGAGGCTGTCCTGGAACTAGCTCTTGTAGACCAGGCTGGTCTCAAACTCATAGAGATCCACCTGACTCTGCCTCCTGAGTGCTGGGATTAGAGGCATGCGCCACCAATGCCAGTCGCTTATTGCATTTTTTAAAATTGTTTTTCCCCTAAAATATTTGGCACAAACTTCCATAAGATGTTTAATTTATTTCTGTTATAGGATTCAACTGGATAAGAAATTTCACAAGCTTTATCTTTTTTAAAATTTACACACAGCTTTCTCATAGTTTTACAATGCAAATTTCATTTGATTGGATTTGATTCTTCTTAAAATTCCTAATTGATTCTGTTAATTTCTTTCGGCAACTGTGACAAGTCACCAATATTAATGCAACTTTTTCTAATATAATATTTTTATTAGTTGTAAATGTCAATCTATGCACCCCTTTCACATTTGCTTCCCATTCCCACAAGGTCCAACCTCTTGACTTACCCCCCAAATAAAACACCCACCAAGTCCAGTTTCTATTATTCATATATTCAATGGAGCATGGTTAAACTCCCAGTGGCCTTCCCTTTAAAGAAAACTGAGTCCTTACCCACCACCCACCCTAGTAGAAGCTGTCACCTGTGGCGAGCTAACCTTCAGCATCTTTGTCAAAATTTTAAGGGCTCTCCTCAACAGCTTCTTGTTTGGACTAGGTTTTTTTCTTCGGGGCGGGGAGGCTGTTACAGAAGCCTTCAATGTCTCTCATTCTCAGTTATGAGTCTGCAGTTATCAATACCACTGCAAAAGAAGTTTCCTTGCTCACGGAAGCTGGGAACAGCATGGTTTTAAGTAATAGAAAGTGAAACACTCATAATCTTCTTTAAAATCATACATGTTACTGATTTTAGAGAATTATCCTTGTCCTATCAATTTCTGTGTCTGGACTTTGTTGCACATACAGGTACAAAAGCATCTGTTTAGCTAGTTTGGTGGATGTGTTAATCCCCAAAGCCATGCTTTCTTTCATGACTCCCATAGAGAATGCTTCTTCAGCACCAGTCTTTCAGCTTGTAACTGATTTCCCAGGAGCTTACATTTTCTGCTATAGAAATGTCTTCTTTTCCACATCAAATATAATTTACTTTCCTTCTAACCTTACGCTTTCTACCTGGATGCTATGGGCTGAATTCAAATGTATTTTGAGCACTGTGTCAGAGTAATTATGTCAGAATTAATTTTAAAAAGTTTGCAACTCAAATGTACTTAGAGACAAGGCACTGTGTGCTAGAACTATCCTTATACACTGTTCTCTGCTACTATGTCACAGTTACAAGAACATAGGAATGTTAGTCACACTCTCTGGGCATCAGACTTATTAACAGTTAGTTTCAAATACAAACAGTTCTGCCATAGCTGTGCTGTTGTGAGGAGTAAGTATGGACATTGTGATGCAAACCAAGCCTATAGGCATCTGCTCCACAGTAAGCTCAATAAATCTCCAGCATTAGCATTGTTATTTCTATTACTCATGTTAATGCAGAGCACTGGACAAACTAGGCTACAGGGTATTTCTATTTGCATGTGAGAGAGAGGAAATGATGCTTAGAGTAGGATGGGCACAAATCGGGCGAGATTAGGCACTGGCCAGAAAGAGAACCAGAGGAAACCATTAATATTCATTCATCAAATAGATCCAAATGAAGAGATGACATGACGTCTCAAAGGGAATGCCTGTGGAGGCATACTTTCTACCCTATGATGAAAATAAAGTACACACCTTCAAAACTACAAAAGTGTGGTTGCATGTGGAATCTACAAAAGGAAATAGTTCAGGTCTTCCCACCCCACACTAACTCTTTCATCCTTCACTGACCCCTAGTGGAAGACAAAGACACTGCCTAGGAAAAATATATGTTGATTTGAAGTTAGCATTTGTCTGTTGCTATTTTTATTCCTACTGAGTGTTTGGCAGAAAATACAGGATGCTTACACAGATAGGAAGCCTCTAATGCTTTTCTCCTCTCTTTCCCCATTATAATTATTTCTAAAAAGACTTTAATTAAATTATTTGACATTTTCAAAGAGTACCCAATGCATTTGATTACTCTCACCACCCTTGTGTCTCCCTCTCGTGAATATCAACCCTGTGTTAAAATTTTTGTCAAAAACTATTTGTCTTACACATATTTTTCAGAATATATTACTTAGCTATTTTAAAATTTTCATTCCATGTAGCCAGTATCGGTATCTATATTTTCATATTGTCTTCTTTTTATTTATTTTATTTTGTTTTCATTTTTGAGTTTTCTTGTTATAATTAGATTTGGATATTTGCTCCTGTCTCTTGTCATGCTTAATGGTTTTACTAAATTAGTAAAATTAAATTGCATCTTGACATTAGAATTAAATTATTAGATGCTGAAGATGTTGTCTCTATCTATAGAGGATTTAATTTCTTCTGACAGAGCTGCGACCACATGGCAGATTGGTTGACTCAATCAGGAACTGGAATGATTTTAGTGTCAAATTTCAGTATTGAGGAAGTCCGATCTATGTCATCTGCCTTAGCTGTAATTACATGTTTTATCACAAGCCCTGCACACACAGGGAGACTCTTAAGGGTTTTGGTTGTTTCACGATATTTGACTGGAAGCTTCAGCCAATTTGGTCTATTTTCTAGACCCATATGAGATCTTGAAAATTCCTGTAGAATACAGAAAAATATGTACTCATCTCCCAGTTTCTCTCAGGCTTCTGCTTCCTCAAATCCTACTCATCTGAAGAATTTAACAGCCCAAATTTTATCCATACAGGCTCTTGGTGTAATATTTATGGCTTAGAGTCTTTAAATTAGGATGTGTCTGTCTTACCTTTAAGGAACATGAAGTTTCTTAAAATATAAGTTTGAAGAAATAGGAGGCCATCTTGGAGTGCTTTTTTCATCTTTATCCAAGGCCTTATGCCATCACCCAGTTTTGTTGCTCCCAATTTCCTTCACTCTCTTTTGATTGAATATTATTTACTATTTATTATGGTCTAGATGATGTTTGGTCTGATAAATATGTACCTTCTTTGAGAAATTTCTTTGATCAACTTTCTTCTATGGCTTCCTTTTTGTCATAATGAAAAAGTAGCATCAGCTTGGGGAAGTGAATACCCTTTATCTCTCAGGAAGCTCATCCTCTCTTTCTCTGTTCCACTGGTGTAGGCTGTCTAGAGTTGTTATGTCTCTGAAGTCAATGCACAAGAAACAAATTATATCTTCCTGTCTAAGTATTTTACTGAAAATCAGACTGTTAACAGAAGTTGCTTTCAAGTGCCCGTGTCCTTTGATTTTTACTACAATCACATCTTAACATTAATTCAGAGAGACATTGGAGGAAGTTATTGTCAGGTATGATTCTAATACTACTAGGTACTTAGATGCAATGCTAAAAAAGCATCACCAGAACTTTAACGGCAAATTTAAAATATCTCAATAATATGTATCACCTGATATCTATATGTACCAAATTTAATGTGTGAGAATATTTATAGCTAATTCTTTGATGAATTTCTGGACAATGTCATGTGCTATCCATATGTATAGACAAAGCAAAGAAATATCAAGAAGTGTTCCTTCCAGTGTCAGACAATTAAATTTGTACTTCAAATACAGGACTGATTATCTGTGTGGTAAAAATCATAGACATATTTAGCTGAATGTTTTAATGGACAGTTAATATTTTGTAATTTATTTAAAGATTCTTTAAAAAAACATTGCATGTTAGATAATAATGAAAATTTCTACAATGACTACAGTGCACAGTATAGTTTGGGCAGAGAGTGAACCAGCATATTTTGAGGAATCCCACCCAAACACCACTCTTAACTACAAATAGATTTTTTCAGACTCAAGTGTCATAGTAATCTTTCTCTCATGAAAGACTTCTTATAACTACATGATCCATAACTTTCCTGAAAAACACTGTTAGGGGTTTTATGATACCATGTGAAATATTAGAATGTAGAACAGTGCCAGCTCACATGAAAAGTATAAATTCAGAGAGGGCAGTGATGTAGCCAAAGACATCTTCCTTTTCAGAGTGGATCCCATATAAGCTGGGATCCAATGCTGCCAGAGAAGGGTGTGCGAATGTAGTCAGAGGATAGTGGCAAGATCAACTAAACAGATAAGTGATTCCAGAACTACAAGAACACACACACCATTCCCTGACTTGAATGTATTAGCTTTGACTCAAGCTGTAGTTGACTTGAGCCTACACATGAGCCAAACCAGAGGGACTGAGATTTCATTTTCTCTATCTTATCTGGTCATCTGGTCTATCAATTTTCTATGTGTGGAATTACTAATGGCACTATTGCATGGGTTTGAAAAAGTGTCAGCCAATTCACTGGCCTCCACTCAATGACCAAGCAAGCTCCTTCCTTCAGAAAAGAACTCAATATTCACATACCCAAAAGGACAGCAGGGGTTATCCACGTCCCCTTGATGTGACTGACTGAATAAAAAGTAAGCATGGTCTTGAAGTTGTTTTTTGTTTTGTTTTGTTGTTGTTTTCATTTGGAGCTTAGAATATTTTAATATCTCTTTTTTATTTAGAAACAATCTTACTTGACATATCAATCCCAGTTACTTCTCTTTCCCAACCTCCCATGCCACCCACCAAGACCCCCATCCCACTCTCCACCCCAGGGACGGTGAGGCCTTCCATGGGAGATTATAAAAGTTTGTCATATGGGGGCCCTCCCCCATGCATCTAGGCTGAGAGAGTAGCCCTCCATGAGAATGGGTTCCCCAGTCCATTTTTGCACTATGTATAAATACTGGTTGCACTGTCAGAGGTCCCACAGACTGCCCACGCCTCTAACACACACCAACATTTAGCAGGCTTTGTTTGGTCCAATACTGGTTCCCCAGTTTTACAACTAGGGTCCCTGTGCTCCCACTTGGTCAGGTCAGCTGTTTCTGTGGGTTTCTCCATCATACTTTTTACTCACTTTCTTGTCCCTCTTCCCTCTCTACAACTGGATTCCAGTAGATCAGCTCAGTGCTTAGCTGTGGGTGTCTGCTTCTGCTTCCATCAGCTATTGGATGAAGGCTCTAGGGTGGCATTTAAGGTAGACATCGATCTCATTATATGGGAAGGACCTTTAGATAGCCTCTCCACTATTGCTTAGATTGTTAGTTGGGGTCATCTTTGTGGATCTCTGGACATCTCCCTAGTGCCAGATTTCTCTTTAAACTTATAATGGCTCCCATTATTAAGGTATTTCTTTTCTTTCTCTCCTATATTCTTCCCCCAACTTAGTCTTCCTGATCCCTCATATTCTCCTCCCCACTCTTTTTCTCCTCTTCCCTTTCTCCTATTTCCCTCCGCGTCCCTCTGTGCTACTAATTTGCTCTAAAGCTCTTGTCACCTTCCCCTTCTGACAGGGACCATGTATGTCTCTCTTAGGGTCCTCCTTGTTTACTAGTTTCTCTGAAGGTATGGATTGTAGGCTCGTAGTCATTTGCTTGATGTCTAATATGAGTGAGTACATACCATTCTTGGCAAATCAAATCCAAGAACACATCAGAAAAATCATTTACCATGACCAAGTAGGCTTCATCCCAGGGATGCAGGGATGGTTCAACACACAAAAATCCATCAGTGTAATCCACCACAAACTGAAGTCTATTTCATATGATACTGGAGTGCTGAGGAAGCAAGACATAGATGTTCTGATCAACACCACAGTTGTATCCCATGCCCAACAGTCCGTACCCATCTCAAGTCATGTGCATGTACCATCTTTGATGTTGAATTTCAGCCAACTAATGCATGTAATCACAGGAACCCTTGAAAATGATACCCTTCTCTATGTAAAATATGCCTATTTATAAACTCCAAACTGTGAATCAAATAAAACAGCTGTTTTTAAGACTTTAAGTTGTTTGTATAATTCGCCACACACCAATTGTAAGTGAAGCTTCAATATCTGGAAGCTGTCTTAAAACTTAAATGAAACAATAAACACCAACGACTCACCAGAGTAGCTTGTGCTCTATATAAGCAGTGTTATTTGTATACTTACATTAGGACACTCCCATATCTACCAAACATCAGGCCACTTTTCAGGGGAATGTGATGTTTTGATGATATGAAGATACTTCATTTTATTTAAATTCTTTAATTACTACTCATATTTACATATCCACCCCCTTTCCCTCGACCTTCCATCCTGCCATGTTCCCCACCAACCCCTCCAAATCCATCCCCCAACTCCTCCCCAGCAATAGTAAGGCCCTTCACAGGGGACCTTCAAAGTCCATCATATCATTTGTGGGAGGGCCTAGGCCCACTTTGTGGTATCTGGGTTGCAATAGTATCCCTTCATAGGGAATGGGCCCCAAAGTCCATTTATGCTGTACGGTTAAAGACTAGATTCTCCATACTCTCAGTAGGTCAGGTCAACTGTTTCTATAGGTTTCTCTAGCACCATTTTGGCTCCTGAGCTCATCACTCCTCCATCTCCACAACTGGATTCCAGGAGAATGGTTCAGTGCTTAGCTGTGGATGCCTGTTTCTGCTTTTAAAAGCTACTGGATGAAGGCTCTCGGAATGGTAACCAAGCAGACATCAATCTCATTATAGGGGAAGGGCATCAACAGTATCCTCTCCACCACTGCCTGGATTCTTCATTGGGGTCATCCCTGTGGATCCCCTGGCTGAAAAACACTTGAGAACGTGCTCAACATCCTAGCCATTAGGGAAATGCAGCTCAAAACCACTCTGAGATACCATCTTACGCGGGCCAGAATGGCTAATATCAAAAACAACAATGACAGTCTATGCTGGAGAGGATGTGGAGAAAAAGGAACACTCTTCCATTGCTGGTGGGAGTGCAAACTTGTAAGAACACTTTGGAAATCAGTATGGTGATTCCCTAGGAAAATGGGAATCAGTCTACCTCAAGATCCAGCAATTCCTCTCTTGGGCATATACCCAAAAGATGCACATTCATACAACAAGGACATCTGTTCAACGATGTTCATTGCAGCACTATTTGTAATAGCCAGAACCTGGAAACAACCTAGACGCCCCTCAATTGAAAAATGGATAGAGAAAATGTGGTAATTTACACAATGGAGTACTACTTAGTGATAAACAGCAATGGAATCTTGAAATTCACAGGCAAATGGATAGAACTAGAACAAACCATCCTGAGTAAGGTAACCCAGTCACAAAAAGACAAACAAAAATTACTCACATATGAATTTTAGACATAGAGCAAAAGA
This sequence comes from Cricetulus griseus, assembly GCF_003668045.3. Taxonomy (NCBI): domain Eukaryota; kingdom Metazoa; phylum Chordata; class Mammalia; order Rodentia; family Cricetidae; genus Cricetulus; species Cricetulus griseus. Next base: position 109,131,021 of record NW_023276807.1, on the reverse strand, counting down.
TTATCAGCCTATGATCCTCTTCACCAAAGAAACTAGGAAACAAGAAGGACTCTAAGAGAAAAATGCATGGACCCTGGAGAATGGGAAGGGGCAGGAACTCCTGAACTAATTGGGAGCATGAGGGTAGGGGAGAGGATGCTGGCCGAATGAGAAGAGAAGAGGAAGGGAGAGGAGGAAATGAAGGAGCAGAAAGTTTGAGTTGGGGGAAGAATAGAGGAGAGCAGGATGAGAGATACCATAACAAAGGGAACCATTATAAGTCCAAGGAGAGATCTGGCATTAGGGATATTTACAGAGATTTACAAGCATGACATCAGCTAACAATCTAGACAATGGTAGAGAGGCTACCCTAAAGGCCCTTCCCCTATAATGAGATTGATGACTACTTTATATGCCATCCTAGATCCCTCATCCAGTGGCTGATGGAAGCAGGGGCAGACACACAGAGCTATACAACTGAATTCTGGACCCAGTTGCAGAGAGGGAGGAAAGAAATCAAAGGGGTAGGGACAAGGCTGGTGAATCCCACAGAAACATCTGGCCTGAAAAAGGGGGAGCACTTTTTCAGACTGCTGTCTGGGAGGCCAGCACTGGATGGATCCCTACCCCTGAAAGCGTATGTCAATGAGGAGACCTTGGCACTCTATGGGGCCTCTGGTAGTGGATCAGTATTTTCCCTGGTGAAAGAAGGGACTTTGAGAGCCTATCCTACGTGAAGGGAGGCTCTCTTGGCCTAGACACATGGGGAGGGCCTAGGACAGGCCCAGGATGATGTGGTGGACTTTGGGGAGCCCCCATGGAGGGCCCTACTGGGGAGCATATCGGGGAGGTGCTGAGGGCTGGTGGGGGGTTGGGGAGAGGGGAGGAGAGGAGAGGGAGAAAGTATTGACATGTGAAGCAAGCTTGTTCTTAATAAAAAATAAAATATATTACAAAAGTGTTTAGTGCCTACCAAACCTTTGCTCTCAAAGAAAATAGAGATTTTGTTACAGGAAACTGTTGATAAACCAGGAGTCTCCTTCCTGGGATAGTCATCACAGGACCATCAACAAAATAGTGTGGCAGGACTGAGATCAATAATGACATCTCTCAAAGCAGACACAGGAAAAGTCGCATATAGAAAACACTAAACCAAAAATAAAGTCACCCCCAAATAGTTCACTATTGGTGTACAGGAGTGCAAAGAGTACAAAGACAACATAGGGGTAATTATGAATTTAATATGCAGGCAGAGTAGCATGTTGTGTTTCATTTCATGAAAACATATGCAGACATACAGGGAAAAGAATTTGACAGTGATAACAAATAGAATCACCTGTCAAGTTATATTTCACACTTGTTTATTTTTGTTAAAAGATAATAATTAATAAACAGAATATAAGTACTTACAGAACAATGATTTCTCTATATAAGATCCACTTAAATATTATTTCTTAGAACTTAATTTGTTTATACAATATTTCTTTATCTTGTCATTTTCTTTTAAATAGAAAAGTATTTGAGTGGATAAAATATATTTCCAAGGATTGAGGAATACACTGAAGTAATGCTTTGGATGGGATATAAGAAAGAGAGAAATATCATACTGAATAATTAAGAAAATTAAAAGGAATTGTATCTGGGTCCATCATGGGTTTTTCTAAGACAAGGCTACAGGAATCCAGGAGCCATAGATTATAATTGTATTACATATTGAGTGATTTTTCTTCCTTCTTTGTTGTATAGAAACATTAAATAGACATGCATTAAAGTTGAAAATAAAATTAATCAGAAAGTAGTTAAATGTGTTGTGTTTCAAATTTTGTGCATAAAATATTGTCTTAGTCACTGTTCTGTTGCTGTGAGGAGATACCATAACCAAAGCAAATCTTACAATGAAATAAATAATATTTAATTGGGACATTGCTTACAGTTTCAGAGAGTTAGTACTTTGTCATGGTGGGATAAATGGTCAGAGTGGCAAGGGGGGCAGCGTAGACTTCCATGTCTTGAGTTGTGATACCTCACCATCACAAGTGCTTAGGTTACTCAAGTTTAATCTCATCATATTTTTTTCTGAATTTTTTTGGGGGGTTGGTTTTGAGACAGGGTTTCTCTGTGGCTTTGAAGGCTGTCTTCTTGTAGACCAGGGTGGTCTGGAACTCACATAGATCCACCTGCCTCTGCTGGGATTTTTTTTCTGAATGTTAATTCCAACTTTTGTTCACTATACGATGCTGGCAGTAGGCCATTTCAACATTGAGGCTTGAAAACACACAGACATGCTTGACCTCTTCTAGAGAAAGAAACAAAATAGCCTTTAATTTCCATTCAGTCCTTGAAACACAGTGTCATGCTTCAGGTTTCAATAATCTTTGAATTTAAATTAATTTCCTTCCATCTCTTTAAATAGCCAATTAAAGAAACCCAACCAGTATAGGAAAGAACCAGGCCCCCTCAACATGGGTGTCAGTTAGGAGACCAGGGCAGTCTATGGGGTCTCTAGTAGTGGAACAGTATTTATCTCTGGTGTACTATTGGACTTTGGGAGCCCATTCCACATAGAGAGATAGTCTGTCAGCCTATACACACAGGTTAGGGTCTAGACCTTGTCCCAAATGATGTGACAGACTTTGATGATCCCCCATGGAAGTCTTCACTCTCCCTTGGGAGCAGAAGGGGGATATGATAGGGGGATGATACAGGAAATGGGAGGATGGGAGGGAAAGGGAACTGGAATTGGTATATAAATAAGATTGTTTTTAAATTAAATTTAAAAACTGGAAAAAAAGATACGAAAAAAAGACCCCAATTGCCCTGGGTCTTTGGTTTAGGTGGTTTAGCCCATCCTGCTCATTTGATCTTTAAGTTTCTTTACTAAAGAGAGAAAGTCATCAAATTTCATTTCTTATCACATTAGTTTCAAAACATGTTTTCCCCTCTTAAAAGCTAAATTGTTTTACTTTGTAAACTGCTTCTATTTTTCAACAATTGCATTACAATGTGTTCAATTCTCACCACCCTGCTGCTCAATCTTCTATAAATCCAAAGAAAGAAATAGTTCTATACCCAAGAAACATCATAAGTGTGTAAAAGAATGAAATTGCTTCAGATGAGTATCCATTTGCTGAGGACAAAAAGGCAATTTAACATCTTATTTTTCACATGTATTATTGCCTTCTTTTTTGTTTACCTTGTACCAAGTGGAAGCCTGATAACATCTGCCACTCTCCTACAATTTAATTACGTAGTCTATATATTCATTCTCACTAGGCAATGTCTCTGCTTTCATAGACTTACCTTACCTTTCACATCCAAGTTCACATTGTACGATACTTTCTATTTAAGTAAACTGCAAATTTGTTGCCTCCACCAGTGAATTGAAGATTTCATAGTTTGAAAGCACTTCTAATAAAGTTCCTTGAATCTGAATCCCCATTAGTTTCCCATTTTTCCCAGATGACTCAATTATCTCCTCAGGGGAGAAACTGTTTGAAACTAAGAATTACCTTGCCTGCACAGAGGGAGTCCAGGAGAGGTAGCAGCTCTAAAATCCTGTTTCTTTCACTCGTTGTCTTCAAAGAATAATTTATAATTGTAAAAAGATGTTTTCTGTTTGTCCTTTCTCTAGTTATTCAAACCATAGAAGAGATCTATGCTATATTCTCATTGCTTCACACACTGAATGCCAAAAGCCTGCTAAGGTCTCATGTGCCCCTTGGTGTCACTTTCATTCTTGAAAGAAAAGGGAAAATGAGCTTCTCTGCTATTGTTTTAAGGCTTGTTTTTTTTCCTATTCAGAAGTATATTGTTCATTAAAATACCCAGAAGCTCTCAAGGTAAAGCAACAGCATTATTCCTCTGAAACATCCACTTTACTGAATATGAAAATATTGCATGATAATTTCAGAGAAAAATTAGAAATGGTTGAAATTAATAAATACACTCTGTCTTGAGCAATGTCATGTGAAGAGCTACAAAAAACAAATCAAAAACATGGACATGCACACAGAGTGAATTCTATGCTATTTTATGTACAACTATTACATTAATTACTGACCAATATATCATATGCTTTCAAAGTCTGTTAGACCATGTTAGAGTATCCTTTCCATTGCTGTGACAAAAAAAAAAATTCTGAGCAAGAATAACTTAAGGAATTGTTTATTTGACTTACACTTCCTTGCCACAATTCATCTATAAGAAAAGTTGTTACAAGAATTCAAGGCAACAACTGGAGGCAAGAAATTCAAAGAATCTGTAACAAGTACCAAGAAGGAATGTTGCAACATCTTTTCTGGATAGCTCTTTGACTTGGCTCAGAATCATGCTCAGTTTCTTTATACAACTTAAGACGCAGTAGTATTGTATGGGTAGAATACTGCCTTTAGTGGTCTGGGTTATCTTACATCAATTCATAATCAAGACATTCTTTCATAAGTTTATCCACAGCCCAACCGGATAATGATGAGTACAAAGTTGAGACTCTTGCTGGAGATAATGGGTGATGTCGGATTGACATATATACTATCTAGGATAGATTAGATACACTACCAATATGCTTCCTGTTTTAAAGTAATTTGTGATCTGAGGACATGTAATAAGACAATAGATGGGTGGCCAGAAAGTCAGTCTTGTAATATTATGCATACCTACTAACTGTGCTTTGAACAAAAGGCCAGAAATTTTGGTTTAACTATTTTTTCATCCAATTATTAGTGACTTATATTTACAGTATATAGAAAATAAGATTTATCAGATATTCTTTTTTTTTTGTTTTTTTGAGACAGGGTTTCTCTGTGGCTTTGGAGGCTATCCTGGAACTAGCTCTTGTAGACCAGGCTGGTCTCAAAATCACAGAGATCCACCTGCCTTTGCCTCCCGAGTGCTGGGAGTAAAGGTGTGTGCCACCACCGCCCAGATCATATATTCTTATTATATCATTGAAATGTATTTATTAAAATGAAGTTACACTGGAGGGGTGGTGGTGCATGCCTTTAATCTCAGCACTCAGGAGGCAGAGGCAGAGGCAGAGGCAGAGGCAGAGGCAGAGGCAGAGGCAGAGGCAGAGGCAGAGGCAGAGGCAGAGGCAGAGGCAGAGGCAGAGGCAGAGGCAGAGGCAGAGGCAGAGGCAGAGGCAGAGGCAGAGGCAGTGGACCTCTGTGAGTTTGAGACCAGCCTGGTCTACAAGAGCTAGTTCCAGGATAGGCTTCAAAGCTACACAAAGAAACCCTGTCTTGAAAATCCAAAAAAAAAAAAAAAAGAATAAAGTTACTTGTTATTTGTTTTTAGCATTCACATATATTCCAATCAGCATTTGATCATAATCAGTTCTTCAAAATCAGATATTTAACTTGAAGATTTGGGTTACTATCATACTGTCTTTGCTTAGAAACCAACATTGCTTCCCTCTTGCTTGTAAGTGGACAAGTCTTAGGCTGGTACTCAGTTTTTTTAACAATCTACACATTTTTTCCCTGCATTTATAAGCATTTTTTCTAGTTGTGCCTACCATGAGGCTCCAGTAGACCATTTATACAGTTTTATTAATTTGTGTTCCTCTGTTATTTTCCCTGTGTTTTTCGTAGTCTAGAATGCAATCCTTATATGCACTCTACCCTTTCAAATAACAGGCACAAATGCCCATATCCCCAGGCTGGAGTAATTGACTCCAATGAGGGCACGGTACTTTAGCAGGAGTTCTGCAGTTAGCATTGTTCTTCCTGTGAACATGAGTCTTGTGCTGAGCACTGATTAAACAGAGAAATGACTCATGTGTAGCTGTTTCCACCTTAGCACTATGTATACAGTTCAGTCTCATTTAGAATCATGAAATGAATTAATTTTATTTCTGTGTAGTATATCTTTGACAGCTTTGGCCAACTGTACTCATTCTAATATTCTTTCTAATATAAAATCACATAAGTAATGATGCATGCTGCAATATAAATTAGAGCCAAAAAGAGAATAAAAAGTGTGACACAAATATTGGTGATAGCAAAAATAAATGGAAAAATGTGATGTATATGATAGCCAGAAGATTTCTTTTAAGTGTTTCTAAGCAACAATCATGTTTTTTTTTTGTGGAAGAAGCAGTAGAGAAAAATTATACAAATGAAATAAATGTGCCAGATAAGGACAAAGTTAATGTGAAAGCATGTAGAAGAGTGAAAATCACTCAGAGTCTTGTGGTCAACTCCTCTGTCCAACAGTACTACCTCTATAGCATATGACAAAAACACTGTGTTTCAAGTATTTTCAGGACTATGGCTCTAAGACAGCCTCATAGTATGAGAGAGCATCAAAGTTCAATAAAGAGACATGCAATCAAGTCCAGGTTTTCACCATTCTCTCTGGAGACCATGTGCAATTTACCTCAACTATCCTTGCCAATTTCCACACATACATTATAGCAGTGGTTTCAAGCACTCGCAAGAAAGATCAGTAAAAATAGCATGTCCTTAATGAGTTACAGAATGCCAGTACAAGATGCTATTCATGAAAAAGACCATTCTGAAATTAGTGATGGGATCTAAATCATTTCTAAACAAATTTCAAACAAAACTAAAATCTAAAATTATGCAGTTCTTAGTTGGAAGATTTTGTTTCATCACCACACTGGAGGGTAGGGTTGGAGATGATTTTTTAAAAAGGAATGAAAATATCCAAATACTCTGAGACTCATTCATCAAATGGTTTCACTCAGCTGAAGACTCTGATGTGTGCTTAAGCAGGCTGTTCTCTTCTCCTAAAGCAAGCCTCAGTCTGTTTGGTGCTGATTTTGTGTGTTGGGTTGATTACTGTTATTTCTTCTGAATAACTCTGACATCACAGTGACAGCTTTCCTTTAGCCAAAGGTCACAGCTGTCTGTGCAAGGATTGTCTGGAATGTATTCCCTACGCATCTCTCCAATCACTGGCTTTTATCCTGCAGTTCTGTCGCTGGGGTCTTCATACCAACTCCTGTACCCTTTCACCTCTTAAAAGAGATAAGGATGGTGTTTCAGCCATTCAACAACTGGTTAGCAAATTGTAGCACTTGGTGGATTGAAAAAATACCAGGGGGCAGCTGGAATGATACAAAACAATCTGTGCCAGGGAGACACAGCCTGAAATCCCAGTATCATCTTTCTGACCTAGAAAAAGTCATACTGACATGTTCCATTTCAATTTCTTTATATGAAATATGGAAATAAATCAGAATATAATGACCTCAGCAAGATGTTCCAAGAAATTAAGTAACATGAAAATTCATGATTAAACTGTAGTTCATTTCACAGATATCATTTGTTATATTGGAAAACTAGTTTGCTGTATTTGCAATAAGACTATTTTATGGTAATTTTTTTAGAATCAGTTTTTTTTTTGTGTGTGTGTGTGTAGTTCTTTGAAATCCCTGGGAGTGACACCAATGCAAAGGGGGCAAGGACAATCTTCACATCCATTGTAGTGAGCAGGGCCATGGAGAAGGCAGGAAATAATTCACTAGCTGCTAGTCTGCCATGAGGGTTCATCAATACCTATCTATTCCTGGATTCAGAAGACAGTTTCTATCAGTGCAGATCACCTACTGATTGCTGCATAATCTTCTCTTACTTTGTTTTCTAATGGTACCTTGACATCTGAATATTGAGGCTATTTCTGTGTCTGAGAAATTATCCTTCCTGTGTATTCAAACAGCTATGCTGGATAGAATGTGCTTTGAAATGGGCCACAATATTGGGTGGGGCTCTCTGTTTGAAATTCTTTTGAAGAGAACGGAGAAGCAACATCCATACTGTTTTGAGGTTGCATGGCAAATGCTTTGGAGTGAGTTCTAGTCATATTCAACACTATCTAGTTGGTGAGAATTATATCATTAGATAATAATGTCAGAATTTGAGACAGTGCTAAGCTTTGGAAATGAAGAACAATGTGTACCCATTTCATTTAACTTATGTTAAGGTTAGAGAATTCCAGAGTTTTTGAAGGCAAACAGGAACTTATCTTCAGTTGCAAACACCATGTTTAATGACTGTGCGGAGCCCTGAATTTATATGATTGACAAGCATCTTGAATGAGCCTGATGTTGGCTGCTCAGGATTCCATTTTAGGAATAGATATTTTATGACATTTGTTTGCAGTGGTGAAAGCTGAAGCCCCATGACAGCCAACTCTGTGAAGCAAGTCTGTTGAAGCAGCATTAGTGCTGTCTGCACAGGACAGTGCGCTGAAAATTTATGGAAATGGGACAATCTGCTGAGGCATCTGGGGCTGCTCTCTTCATCATTCCATGCTATTTTCAGGTGCTGAAAGAACAGAAAGCAAGTTTAATGATGAGACAGCTTTGAAAGTACAATGAAATCCTGGCATTCAACTCCAGCTGACTAAATAAGCTCCTTTATGCCATTAATCTCACATTTTCACCATGTCACTTATATACAACAAAATAAATTCTAAATGGGTTAAATGAAAAGAATGTCAGCAAACGAGAAGAAATACACAGAAATTTACTGTGTATAATTTTATAAATGTTGTAAATGAGGTAGATTTGACTATATTAGACCTTTCTAGAAAATAAGACTCCTATAAATGCTTTCAAGATAAGTCACCAATTGGAGCAAGCTTCGCAGCATCTACAAAAAATTAGGTGCAAATATAGTCATAGTACACAAGGACAAGAATGTGTTCTATGAAATGTGTCTTTAGGGAATTTTGTCATTGTGTGAAAAGCACTGAATGTACCCACAGACTTAGTGGCATTGACAAGCTCTGAATATAAGTTTCAAAAAACCATCCAGCTGTCTTCAGTACAGCTTTCTCAGGTTCAACATTCTTTTCCATATTGTGCAGTAAATAATAATTTAAATTGTTTAAAACCTACCTCCCACATACATACACAGAGCTAGGAGTAGCCCCAACAGCACACTAATTCTAGTTTTCATTTCAAGTTTATTTTTTTCTTTTGAGCACAGTTGTCATGATGTTAAGGAGATCCTTTATTAAATCCAGATTGTTAGAAGTTTCTTCATACATGGTAGAATCCCTTTCAAAATTTTTGTTATTTTCCCTGTGTTCATTTAAGAAAACGATTTAACAGTTTTAATTACATTGCTGTTTTTTCAAGACTGTGGCTATAGTGGTATGGAGCCATTCTTGATAGGCAAGTGATAAGTACCACTGGTTTTTAGCTTCACAGTTTTTATAATCATATTTATTTCATTTTCAGATCAGTCATCTACAGTTTATCCCATATATCAATGTATTGATTTCACAATTGTATAGCATAAGACACAGAACAGCATGACATTAAAACAAGATTAAGTGAAAATGACCTAAATTGGAAATATAGGAGGCATAAAACACATAAACCTGGGGCCAAATGCTATCATATACGTAGTCACTCATTGACTAAAATACACAATCAAATTTTTATTTTTCACAAGGTTGTATTTTTAGCATATACAATTTCTGAATCAATATAAATGATAGTTTACTACAAATAATAAAGGACAAGCAGTCTAGAGATTGGTAACGATTTAAGTTTTTGAAATGGCAGAAAAGCAAAGTTACAAGCCTTTTTTTTCTGAGACAGGGTTTCTCTGTATTGCTTTGGAACTGGAACTTGCTCTGTAGACCAGGCTGGCCTGGAACTCACAGAGATCTGCCTGCCTCTGCCTCTGCCTCTGCCTCTGCCTCTGCCTCTGCCTCTGCCTCTGCCTCTGCCTCTGCCTCTGCCTCTGCCTCTGCCTCTGCCTCCCGAATGCTGGTATTAAAGGCATGTGCCGCCAATGCCCAGCTTGTTACAAGCCTTTTTGTAGCATTTGATTTTCTGAGGGAAACTAAATAAAATAATAAAGCAATGGTAGGATTCTTGGTCTTTTCTTTTTCTCTGATAAACAAAGTTCAACATGGACATTGAGAAGCAAGTGCACTTTCAGGGGTTGATGCCATCTGTGTCTAGTCTTATAGGATTGGTAGAAGTCAGTGGAATGAACAGAAAATTTTCAGTAATATCCTGTGGGAAGAAAGCCAGAGAAAGAATGGACTTTGGTGTTTCTGGGGTGTGAAAGGAAGGTGCAGTACCTGCAGGGGAAGCAGAGAGTGAAGCATGTTATGGAGAGTCCTAGACAACATACATTTAGAATCATGATGTATGTAGGACAACATTCTGCAAAGGGAAGAAAATACTAAGAAAACTAAACAGAGTTTAAGAAGGAAATGGAAACAATGACAACATCCAGGCACATCCTCTACCTTCCTTTTTTCTGCATCCTTTATGCAATACAAATTTTTTGGTTGTGTGCCATCTGCCTTGGTTTTCATAATCAACATGAAGTCCTCTCATTGTTCAAACGTTTCTCCAGTTTTATGTTGCTTTTCACATCTCCCCCAGTTGAAGTCATCATTGTTAGAAGGGCCCCCCCATATCTTTTCTCAAACATGTCATAAAACAGGACCCAGGTACAATTGAATTGAGGTAAATGGGAAATAAGCTGTAGGTACAAGCCCCTCCCCAACTTTCTTCTCTTGGAAATTCAATCACACTGTGGAACCAAATGTATACCCTCACCTGCAAAATCCCAATGACCAAATAGCTCTTCTTCTTCTTTCAAATTCGGACGTTGGGAAATGAGATTAGATTTTCTCGAAGAGTATCAAGTGATCTTAACCATTGCTTCAGCCATTTTTTTACTATTAGTATTTGTATTAAATATTATATGGAAAATTGTGCAGTTGCCAGGGAACATCACAAGACAACTTGGAAATCACAGACAACTCAGTGAAGTTTCTTCTCTCCTTCCACTTATATGGGTCATGGGGATGAAATTCAGGTATCTGATCTGCAAGGCAAAGGCCTTTACCCACTCAACTATCTAGTTGTGCCAGTTCCCTCATCTTAAAGAAAAATATTTATATTTGCAACCGGAATTGCCAGGCACTAAAAATGTGTCACTGTTCCCACAAGGAACCATGGGTCCTTGTGGTGCCAATCTCTTACAGGATGACACCCAGGGATACCTGTGTCAAAGTTTTTAAGGAATCAGTAGAGATATTCAAAATCAGGAATTATGATAGATTATTGGGTGTATTTATCTTCCATGACTGCTGTAATCATTACTGGTTATCCTGTGGTTCAAGGTATGAAACTGCTACAGACTTGCTTCTCTTAACTCCCTGGACTCTTTTAATCTGAGAAGCTCCTTGTTTGGAAAATAAAAATTTCAGTTATCATTCATTTACATCCAGTATTGCCCATGTGTCTTTGTGTTTCTATTCTTTGCTCCTGACTGTAATAGCCATACTAGAATAAGAGCTGTCCTACTCTAAAATGACCTCTATTATGTTTATTACACCATTCATGATTCCATTAAATTCAAGTCACAATCACAGAAACTAAGGATTAAGGTTCAAACAACCTTGGGAGTCAGAATTCAACACTCAAAGGATAAATCGATCACTTTAGGGGAAGGTCAATATTATTTCATGGTCTGTGAGCTCCATACAGAGTGAACTTCAGAGGGTCTGGGATCCTATATGTACAACTAGATTTGTCTTGGTACAGATGTAACACAAGTTAGAGAAATGAAAGTTATTGTTCTGGATAATATAAAATAATGTGCATTTAACATTTATGAGGTGGCTGCAATGATGCAAGTGTGAGATGAAATGAGGGGGTCATTCAGCTATCTTAAGTAAAAATATGTGTCTCTACTTATCCCAGGATAATAATGTGATACCATAACCATTAAGAAAGACTGAATTCAGACAAAGAATACAGCTCTGAAAGTCCTGTGTTTTAGGGATGGGAGAGATAGATCATTGGTTAAGAGTACTTGCTGCATTTCCAGATGACCTGAATTCAATTCTCATCTCCCACATGCTATCTCACAACCATGTATAACTCAAGTTTCAGAGAAGTTATAATGCCCACTCTGGGATCTATAGGCATTATGTACACATGGCATACAGCATACACACATACACACACACACACACACACACACACACACACACACACACACACACACACACTGGGGTCAGGGAGGCATGGAGGTAGGGAGGGAGATAGAGAAGGGGGGAGAGGCACATATAAATCTATAAAACACTCATACATATGAAGTTCCATGTTCTAGTTTTGTTCTGCAGTCCAGCTGAATGACATTATAGTAGTCCCTGAAGTATCCACATCTGCCTTCCTTCAGCTAACTCCACATCTTAAATGCCTTTCAAGTTAAATGCAGGTGCAATGGTCAACAAAACTGTCTCATGTGCTGCTACCCCTTTAGTGTATGATGAACTTCACATAAAACAAAAATTGCTATGAAAATGTTCACAATTACCCACACTCTCCTTCTCCCCAAACTGGTGCATTTCCTAATCATAGAAATCACATGAGAACACAAACCAGTTTTCCTTGCCAATAAGGCACATTTAACATGATGTTTTGCCACTCCAAGAAAATTATCACCAAGTTCTTAAATAAAAATTGCTTCCTAGATTTTTGAAACAATATAAGTCATAAAAAGTATCAATATAATTATATTTAAAATTCCACAAAACTCAAATTTAAATCCTTAAGATCACTGATATAAATATTATAAATACCTTCTAAAAGAGATTAAATATTTTCAAACAAAATGTCTACTGATTTATAACCAAGGTGATCAAATTGCTTACTAATGCCAGCAAAGAGAAGTCAGCAGTATACACATAGAAAGTTAATAGCTGTTCGAGGGAGGGTACAAATGTGGAGATTGGATGAGCCAAGTTTGTGCCATGTATCTGTGATTGGAGATGTTGACTCACATTCTTTTTAACTTTAAGCTCTAACAGTTTCTAATTTATAATTGCATTTCACATAGAAATCTTATTTTCCTAACATTCTGTTGTAATTAACTAAGCCATTTAAAAATTATAAACAGTCATGGGTTATTATTATTTTGGATTAGTAAGTACATGTAAATATTATAGCACATTATTACAGAAAACTCTAAATGATTAATTTATAATTTTCCTAATTTGGCAAAATTAAATGATACAGTTAATTAACTAGCATAGTATTAAATATATCTTTTTCCCCTGGGACTTCCCACTAAGTAAGGTCATGAAGTTTTATTTTGAGCAATTACTATCAGTCACTTTTTTGCTTCTATTCATTTAATGTTTCTCTAGACTTAAAATCATCCATAAGAATGGAAGTTTTGTTTTTAATATTGTCATTGAGAATTATGCTCTAATGTTTGAGTTAATCTCAAGATGGATGTTTAAGCCTCTTCTTTTCCCTTTTAATTGATAAAATCAACTTCTAGAGATTGCAAATATTATTTAACCTGTAAGTTTGACAGTATTTATGTACTATATTGGTACTATGTTGGTACTGTTTGCACTACCAACAGCAAATTTTTTCATATAGTATGTGACAGTCTTAAATTATCTCCTTTTCAATCATCTGTTTCATTTTTCTACATGAATCAATCTGTCTATACAAAAGGAAAATGTAAATTGCAAATAAAATATTTATGAATTCATGGAAAGACAGAGAATCCCTGAGCTACCACTTACCTCTCATTCAATCCACATGCAATACAAAAATCCTAAAATATTCCCAGGATCTCTTCAATTAGTCTAATGAATAATCGGGTTTTGTACTGGTAGTTTTAATTGTGTTCAATAAACAAAAAACAATAAACAAAAAACAATAAACAAAAAAGCAATAAACAAAAAATCCCACAAGTTCCTTTTTTGTTGTTATTTTTCTGTTTTCAGGGGGTGTTTTTGAGACTTACTCTGTGGCTTTGGAGGCTGTCCTGGAACTCACTTTGTAGACCAGGATGGCCTCAAACTCACAGAGATCTGCCTCTTGAGTGCTGGGGCTAAAGGCATGCACCACCACCACCTGGCCACAAGTTTCTTATACCTAAGTATTGTAAAAGAATACAAGAAGAAAGATACACAGAAATGGCTCCCCCTTTTTAATACTTCACTTAGTGATTGTTGGGTTTGGAAAATAAGTTGACATGAGGAGAGAGAGGAGAAGGTACAACAAATTGGAGCACAGACCTTCAGGTCTTCCCCTGACCAGAGTGTTTCCTTTGCCTTATCACTTACTTGATGAGAACTTTCTTATTAACTGCTAGTGTACATGAGGATTTTCTCACATCCACATAGGGCAAGGAAAACCTCCACACCAGGGCAGATACAACACACACAGCAAGCCTATCAAATATATAGTTGCCTCAGCAAGATATTTCAGTATAGTTAATGGTTTTATGATATGTGCCTGCCATGTGCCGGCCCCTCACTCCTCCCCCTTTGTTATTTTTAAGGATGAATAGTCTCCAAAGAACCTTTTAAGCCTGCAGTCTACCTTTTTTACATTCAGGTGTTTGCTAATACCTCCTTTATTCATTCATATTTCCTCTTCAAAATAACTTACAGCTCACAAGAATAAGGAAAGATTTATTTACTGGTGCTGGTTTCTGCCTAATTCTTCAGATCAATGAGCAGATGAGGACAAAAACTGAGTGCAGAATCAACTGTATTCACCTATTTCTCTTACCTGTGTGTCTTCTGGAAGAGTCTCAGGAAGATAAATCTCTCCTAATTATTTGTTTGTTCTGCTTGAAATTGAGAAACAAAAACAAAAACCCAAACAGCAACAACAAAATGGTGGAACATTTCTATATTCTGTAAATCTTTTATAATTTTCAAATTTAATAACTCATATTTGTATGTTTTTTTCCTTAAACTATTCTAATCTCCACAATTCCTGTTGTTGTGAGCCTTCATTTTTATCACACCAGCCCTTATTCTTTATACACTATTGGACTCAAGTACTCAAGACTGTATCTAATTCAGTAAAGTTTGTAAAAATGCAGTTCTTAAATTTATTTCTCATTTGCATATTAATCTGCAAATTCCATCTTTGAATTTCCTAAACTTATAATTAAGTTTGAATTCTATCTTATTCTTGCATGATTATGTCATTTGGAGTAAGATTTTTCTGGTTGGTGTCCCCGGGATACAATTTGTTCAACCAATCAACAAATGCTTGATCACCTGTGTTATACTAACCAAGAATGGGTAAAAGCATTGAGAGAGGATGGAAGGGTTGAATTGTCAAACTTGGTGCTACTTTATATGACACAGAGAAATTAAAACCTAGAACCTTTATCCAGTAGCTGATGGAAGCAGAAGCAGACACCCATAGCTAAACACTGAGCTGATCTCTGGAATCCAGTTGCAGAGAGGGAGGAGTGATGAGCAAAGGGGTCAAAACCAGGCTGGAAAACCCCACAGAAACAGTTGACCTGAACAAGGGTTGAGTTCAGGGACTCCAGACTGATAGCTGGGAAACCAGCATAGGACTGTCCCAGACCCCCTGAACAAGGATGTCAGTTTGGAGGTCTGGTGAATCTATGGGGCCTCTGGTAGTGGATCAGTATTTATCCCAAGTGCATGAATGGACTTTGGGATCCCTCTCCACATTGAGGGATACTCTCTCAGCCTAGACACACAGGGAGGGTATAGGCCCTGCTCCAAATGATATGACAGACTTTGAAGATCTCCCAAGAATGGTCTCAACCTCCCTGGGGAGCAGAAAGGGGATAGGATAGGTGATTGGTGGGGGCAGGGAAATAGGGGAAGGAGAGTAAACTGGGATTGACATGTAAAACTAGCTTTTTTTCAGACAGGCGTTGGTGGCACACACCTTTAATCCCAGCACTAGGGAGGCAGAGGCAGAGGCAGGCAGATCTCTGTGAGTTCAAGGCCAGCCTGGACTTCAGACCAGGATAGGTTCCAAAGCTGCACAGAGAAAACCTGTATCGAAAAAATGAAAAAAAAATTAGCTTTTTTCTATTTTAAATAAAAAAGAAAAGAAAAACAGATATGGGATTAAAAAAAATCTTGATTATCAACAAAATGTAATTACTTCTTTAAATAGAGTTTAAAATCTTTAAAAACCTAACAATAATTAAGTTCTTAAAAATTAAATGACAATATTTTACATAATTCAAGAAGAGTACTATGACAGAAAACAGGAGACTAGTGCCTACATTAGATAGTATGAGGGGGGTGAAGGGATTCGGTACATCAGAGAACTGATGAATACCTCTCAAAATAAGCAGGCAACAATGACTTTTAACAAAAGGAAACCCATAACATGCCAAACATCTAAACCAAGCCTCAAGTTCCCCATCACTGCTCATTACTGGCTTGTAATTAATTGAATTTTTCAACTTTCTCCTCCTAATTTTAAACCCAGTATACCTCATATCACACTAAAGTGAAAAGCATTACCTATATATAAAGAAAGAGATTATTCACAGAAATCCCTGACAGAAGCTTCCTCTTCTAAGGGGCCATCATGCCTAAAAGTCAAGCATGCATCTATTAATTTCACATGGTTTCTTTCACTGAGGGAAAACAGTCTCCTTAGGATGCCAGGAGCTCACCTTAGGTGCCATTGTTCAGGATCTTTTTTCATTGTTTTGTTTTGTTTTTTGAGACAGGTTTTCTCTGTGGCTTTGGAGGCTGTCTTGGAACTAGCTCCTTTAGAACAGGCTGGTCTGGAACTCACAAAGATCTACCTGCTTATGCCTCCTGAGTGCTGGGTGCTGGGATTAAGGGCTTGCACCACCACCATCCACCTCTTTTGGGGATTTTTTTTTGCTATGATAATCTATATATGCATAGTCATTTTTATTGAATATATTGTCTCTCATAAAATTAAAACTTTGCTTCAACTTCTTATTTCTCTCTAATGACTACCTAGCTGATTACTAAAGCAGCCTAAGTATGAACAAATAAAATATCTTCATCACCTGCTTAAAAGAATCCTTTATGCATTAAAGGATTGCCAATAACTCACTCATTTCTAAAATATCTCACGCCTTCACTTACTTGACCTATGTTGTCTGGTGACTCCTCTGCAAATGCTGAGTTCCCTCTACATATAAAGTCTCAGGATTTACTCCCCCACAAACACACAGACCATGATTTCCTAATCTTTGTTCTAAGCAATGGTGTTGTTCATGGTTCTCTTGCTTCTGTGTGTGCTGACAGTCCCCTCCCTGGAACACACTTCCCACTGTGTTTCCTTTTACTTTTAGTGGTTTTGATTTTCTAAATCCATTTTAAATATCAGCATGTACTCCTGATTAGATATTTATTTCTGATCCTCTCATTTTTTTGTTAAAATGTACATAAAATCTGTTTCTATAGTTTGTGCTTGTGTATCTTCTTTGCACACTAGTTTGAACTTCCAATTGTTGTGGCAATCATCTTCTTCCTTGCCCAATAAAAATCATGTTTAGCTAAGTTTTCTATGTTCCTGAAAGCTAGGTATCACTTGGGAATCTCCATCCTTCATTGACCAACATAACCATCAACCAAGTGCCTACCACTTCACTCTATTTCTACTTATGTCCATTTTCACTATATTCCTTATATCAAGCATTTTATTTTCTCACATTTACTAATATATCAGTTGAAAAATATCTCTTGAATCACAACTATATTAAAGCTACTCTATGATTCTGGGGATAAACTAGTGAACAAGATAGATCAAACTCTTTGCCAATATGAAGTTGATAATTTCAGGGAGTTGGGGGAGGAATGACACAAATTATAATATGTAATTGAAAAATAGAGCATAATAAATATTAAGTGATTTGGTAAAGGAAAGTGAGATGGTCAAAGTGGGCCCGTGGCAAAGGGAATACAAAAAATATTCCCACATAAATAAAACATCGGTTTAAGGTAGGGAATTGAATAGTCATTGAATGACTGTCAGGCAAGTGTTTGTTTTCTGGAAACTTATATTCAAAACAAATGAAAATGGGTGAAAGCATGAGATGAACACAGAACCCATGCTTCTGGGGAGGATCATTAAAGCTGATGGCACCTACAGAATGCTGACTTTATTTTACGTATCACAAAGCCATCATAGAGTTATAGCAGGAGAATCTTAATTGTATTTGTCTTAAAATAATCTTGTCTCACTATTGGTAAGTGAAGAAACTGGACCCCATACTATGTTATAGCTTTTATAGAAAAAGGGTATAAGTTTCTCAATCAGATAAAAATCAAAGTGCAATGGGAGCTAACAGTTCCCACCTTTGAAAACATACGAGAAATAAATGTATTAGTATCTCAAAATAAAACATACACTCCAAAGTTCTTGTACTTCTTGCATGACAGTATAATCACCAGCCTATAACTAAGAAACCCACTAGAAGCTCCAGAATTGTGAACCAAAATAACCCTTTTCTTATTATAAGTTGATTACATTAGGCATTTGCTATAATAACAAAAGGCTAGCTATTATACATGTCCTTATATACTAGAATTTCATTGGATAATTTCATCTGCTTTTATTTAGAATATTTACATGTTGGGGTCAATTTGTAGATAAATTATTCTTCTCTCTGTTCCTTTTCTGGCCTAATAATTTCCTGTAACTTTTTTTTTTAATTCATGCATTTGCTAGAGACATTGTTATTTGTGGTTTCTGGACCATTTTCAGAAAGCATCTTACACTATTTTAAAATCAGAACTTAATTTTAGTCATTGCTATATATACTTCCACTCCACATTCCTACAACTGGTATTTTTGTATATTTTGCCTTATAGTTCATGACCATGAGAAATTGTTATAAAAATTATTATAGAAGTGATCATTTTAATAGTTTTGTTTTCAACATTTATCCCTGAGAAGTGATTTTTATACCTATGGTATAGTGTAAAAGTTGCCCAAGCTTAATTGTATACTTACATTGAGTTCTCTTTCATTTTTATTACATTGTATTTCTACTTAACAGTATTTTCCATCAACATGAATGACTGCCTTTTACATTTTTAAAGGCAGATCTTCTGGTGATAAATTCCTCCATCCTTTGTTGATATAAAAAATCACTGTTCTGTACTATAAAGAGTAGAATTTTTGACAGTAACATTCTTTCTTGACAGTTTGGATTCTTCTGAATTTTCACATATGTCATCTCCTTCCTTTCTGGCAGACAGACTCTCTGTGAGCCAATTGCTTGTAGTTTCAAGAAGACCCATGAACAAATAACTTTCTTTTCAGCTCTCAAGATTCTTTAGTCTTTAGATTTCACAAATATACCTGAATTCATTCATTCCTGGATACATCCTCCCAAGTAGTGCTAAAGATTCCTGCCTTTAGCCTCTATGAATATCCTTAGGGTATACTACATAAGTTATCAATGTTTATAATTTCCCATTTACCACTAAGATTGTCATCACCAGCTCTCAGTCCAGGGTCTGTGAGCTACCACTTGCTCAGGTCAGCTGTGTCAGCTGTGGATTTCCCCACCATGGTCTTGACCCCTTTGCTCATCACTCCTTCATCTCTACATCTGGATTCCAGGAGTTTGACTCAGTGTTTACCTGTGACTCTTTGCTTCTGCTTCCATCAGCTACTGGTTGAAGGCTCTGTGATAGCATTTAAGATAGTCTCCCCTGAACGTGGGTGTCAGTTGCAGGGTTGGGAGTGTATGTGGCCTCTTGTAGTGTAACCAGTATTTATCCGTAGTGCATGAGTGGGCTTTGGGAGTCCCTTCACCATGGAGGGATACTATCTCAGCCTGGATAAAAAGGGAAGGTCCTAGGCCCTGCTCCAAATAATATGACAGACTTTGATGATTCACCATGGGAGGCCTCACCCTACCTGAGGAGTAGATGGGGGATGGTGTGGGGGATGTGAAGGCTGGAGTGAGAGGGAACTGGGATTGGTATGTAAAATGAGATTGATTTTAATTTAAATAAAATTAATTTAAAAAGATTATCATAACCCTTTTCTTGATTTTTTTTAGTTTGCAGTATATTATAAGTGGGGCTTTGAGTTTTCTGATGTGTTTGGAGTGGTGTGTAATTCCTATATGAATTTTCTGGTTAGTTATATGTATTAGCTCAATAATTTCTGTTGAGTATTTTTTTTTGACATTTTCTATCTCTTTGGAACTTCTTTTTTTTGTTAATTTTCATTGTTCTCTTGATTCTTGTTTTGAACTGTTGGCTGTCTTTGTATATTTGTTTCCTTTCATTTGGCTTGTACTTTTAAGAGTCTAATATGTGTCCCACATTGACCTTAAATTTACGATGCTGTTAACTCAGACTTCTGAGTGTTGGAATTGTAGACATTACTAACTTTTGAAACTCCTAGTCAGGTGACTCACAAATCTCCATTCCATTATAATTGGCTTTTGACAATTTATATTGTTATTTTATTTGAAAATTACAATTCTTGAGAAGCCACAG
Source organism: Cricetulus griseus (assembly GCF_003668045.3). Lineage (NCBI taxonomy): Eukaryota > Metazoa > Chordata > Mammalia > Rodentia > Cricetidae > Cricetulus > Cricetulus griseus. Next base: position 109,110,777 of record NW_023276807.1, on the reverse strand, counting down.
AAGCAAACAGAACCCAAGATAAGACCCGTGCCCATGGATGGAACCACTTCTTCATTGCTGGTTGAGTCTAACCTCAACTGTCCCATCTCCTTTTGTCACCATAACTTTGCCCACAACCCCAGTAGATGCTCCATGCCCCACAAGAGCCCATAGTGGCCAACAGAAACTCAGGTAGGCTTCACACCCTCAAACCACTCCCATTCTTCCAATGTCTCCCCAACCTACTCCTAACCATCCCTTCCCTCATGCTCAGAAGATTCTGGCCCCCAACACAAGTGATGGCACCTTGCTGGAGCAGAGATGCCATAAGTTTTAATGCCATAAGCCAGAATCAAGACCCCAATTTTGGCACAAGCTCCTTTCTCAAACAGAAACCACTCAGAAAATCCAGGAAACTAAGAAAAACAAAATCTAAGAATAATAGAATTAAAAGGAGAATTCCAGCTGGAGTCTAAAATAGTTATAACAAAATCATAGAAGAAAATTTCTCTAACCTGAAGAAGAGGACATGCCTACAAAAAATATATATAATATATATATATATATATATATATATATATATATCACCAAATACAAAAGAAAGTCTCCAAACACATAATCATCATCCTCTTTGGGGAGTGGATGGGGAGTGTGGCATAGGGGGTTGGTGGGAGATGTGGGAGGATTGGAAGAAGAGGGAACTGGTACTGATATGCAAGATAAGTCTATTTCTAATTTAATATAAATTAATAAAAAATCTCAAAAATATTTTAAAACTTATGGTATATAGGTAGTTGCATTTATGAGAATGATACATGATACATTTATGCTAAACAAGTGTTCTATATTATGTTGAAATATAAAAGGAAAATATTTGTATTAAGAAAATTTTAATTAATCACTTTAGTGGCACTGATAAAATATTTTTATTTTGTACAGTGATCTGTCTACAAATTTCTAGGATTGTAGTTTGAAAATTAAATTTGAGTAATTGGAAAATAATAAAAACAGTATGTAGCATTCTATTAAACTCTAAAACTACAAAAAATAAGGAACAAGACAAGGATATTCACTCATACCATATCTATTCATTATATTACTTAAAATTGTAGCTGAATCTATAAGACAACTGATGAAAATCAAAGAGGATTCCAATTGAAAAGGAAGAAATCCAAGTACCATTTTTTGTTGATGATAGGACAGTATAAATAAGTGACCTCAAATATTCTAACAGGGAACTGTTACAATCAATAAATGTCTTTGATGAAGTGGCATAAAAAAAGGGTAGCCCTCCTATACAAAAATGTCAAATAGGCTGAAGAAGAAATAAGGGAAACAACATCCATCACAAAGGCTACAAATCATATAAACTATCTTGGAATAACTCTAACAAGCAAACAAAAATATGTATGATAAAAAACTCATGTTTTGGAAAAAATAAATTTTAAAAAAAATTGGAAACAACTCCCATGCCCATAAATCAGTAGGATTAGCATAGTAAGAATGGCCACCTTACCAAAAGCAATCTTCAAAATCAATTCAATTCCTGGTTTGCAGCCCAGTTCCAACACAATTCTCAACAGATCTTGAAAGGACAACACTCAACTGCATATGGAAAAACAAAATAACCTAGAGGAACTAAAACAATTCTCAACAATAAAAGGACATCCAGAGCAAACACTATCCCTGATTTCATGATATTAAACAGATTTATAGTGAAAAAAAACAACATGATACTAGCATAAAAAGACAGGTTGATCAATGGAACCAAATTGGAGACCTTGATATAAATCGACACACCTATGGAAACATGAGCTTTGATAAAGAGGAAATACACAATGAAAAATAGGAGTATCTTCAACAAACAGTGCCAGTCTAACTGGACATCTGCCTCTAGGATAATCCAAATAGATCCTTATCTATCACCCTGCTGAAAACTCAGATCCAAGTGGATCAAAGACTTCAACATAAAATCAAATACACTGAACATGACAGAAGAAGAAGTGGGGAATAGTCTTGAACATATTGGCACTAGAGAAAACTTTCTAAATAGCACTCCAATAGCACAGGCACTAAGAACAACAATCAATATATGTATCTACATGAAACTGAAATTCTTCTTTCAGGCAAAAGACACTGTCAATAGGACAAAAGAGTTGCCTACAAAATGGGAAAAGATTTTCACCAACTTTACATCTCACAGAGGGCAGATTTACAAAATATATAAAGAATTCAAGAAACTATATGTCTACAAACCAAATAATCAAATCAAAACTGGCATACAGGTATAAACAGATAATTTTCAACAGAGTGATCGCTAATAGCTGAGAAACACTTAAAGAAATGTTGAACATCTTTAGCCATCAGGGAAATGCAAAACAAAACCACTTTGAGATTCTATCTTATACCTGTCAGAATGACTAAGATCAATAACAAAAGTGACAGCTTATGCTGAAGAGGATGTGGAACAAGAGGAACACTCCTCCATTGCTGGTGAGAGTAACTACTTGTACAGCTACTATGGGAATCAATATGGTAGTTCCCCCCAAAAAAGTGGGGATCAGTCTATGTCAATACCCAGATAAACCACTCTTGGAAATATACCCAAAGGATGTTTCATCCTACCACAAAGACAGTTGCTCAACTATGTTCATAGCAGCTTCATTTGTAATAGACAGAGACTGGAAACAAGATATCAATCAACAGAAGAATAGATAAAGCAAATGTGATACACATACACTTCAAAGTATTACTCAGCTGTTAAGATCAAGGACATCAAGAAATTTGCAGGCAAAAGGAGAGAACTTGAAGAAAATCATCCTGAGTCAGGTAACCCAGGCCCAGAAAGAAAAACATGGTGTTTAGTTACTTATAAGCGCCAGTTGTTATCTCAGGAAGGCTTTCTCTATTTCTTTGAAGAAAAATGGAGGAATGTATCTGGGTGAGAAGAAATGTTGGTGAGGGCTGTGATCCAGATGTAATGTATGAGAGAAGTTTTTAAAAATGAAAATTACATTTCTCTATTCATTTCTTGTGTTTTACTCTTTGCATTGATGCCTGGGCAATAGTAAGTAAACCATCAGTACAGTTCTTTGTACACAAATATCATGAAGGAGATAATAGTCAACAATAAATCTAGGAAGAACTTCTAGATGCATCTAAACTCTGGGCTTTGTGATCTTGAAAAATATCATAGTGTAATCTTGAAAGAGGAAAGACAGAAATGAGAGCATCAGGATACACCTGGAGCCTTTGAAATTTTAGATATATGTTCTAGCTCCTTCCTCACTTGCAGGGAAGATTGCAGAAAGATATAGTCTTGCACACTTCTATCCCTCATGTGGGGGGGGGACAGGGCTATATTGTTTAGGTAAGACTGCTTACTTTGAGCTATGGAGAATAGCTGAAACAATTTGCAGATGTAATTCATGATTTGTTCTTTGGGTTTAGAGATTCATGAAGTATAGCTCCCTCAACTCCCAGTAAAGGGTAGCTTATGAGTTGTAACAATGCCTGATAATAGCACAAATCGCTGTCCCCATGGAAAGTCATCCTGATCCATTGGACAGGAACCTGTGGACAGTTTGCTGCATACTTTTTGGCATGTGCCTAAGAACATGTGTGCTACATGCTTTCCTTACTTTTACTATGCTGGCCATACTGCTGGTCTTAGTGAGTCAAAGTAGGTGATGAAGTTTAACATTATCATTTGCATAACTGTTCTTGGAGGGATGATTTTAATCATAAGAGCTTGAAAGAAATGCTATTAAATTGATAGTATCAGATGTTAATAGGAACATTCAAGAAACGGAGAATAAAGCAGAATCACAGATACCAACTGTTCCCTCATTTCTGATAGCTGTGTCCATAATCCAAGAAGTTAAGGGAGGCAGACATAAGGACAAGGATGAGTTATGCCAACAATTTAGAGTAAGTTTTCAAATTCTTTGCCTATAGGGTACATGGAAAAACCTGGTATGCCCCCAGAGAAGGTAGAGCAGTATGAAACACAGATTGAATTGATCCAGCTTCATCTGGTGAGTTGAACATGAGAACCCAGACTCTATCAGATGGTAAAGATGCAAATATTAACAACTGTAACCACATATGCTTCCAACTGGGCATGTTGCTCTACCTTTAGGCATGCCTAGTTTGTAAAGATCCTTTGTAGATGGCCAAACTGCTTCTGATAAGAGAGATATAGATCAAATTACTACCCATGGGGGAGTTAGAAAGTAAAAGGAGAAGAGATATGGAACAAGCTGAGAATTATTGAAACAATTTTTAATAAACTTAGAAAATAACTATTTGTAAAACTATTCATGCAAACCATTGAAACTGCATAAATAATAATAACTAAGGCTATTCAGGGCCACTTGCTTGAATGACAATTTGTGGTCATGATCTTTTCTTTCCTTCAAATCTACAACTCTATTCTATGCCAACAAACCCAACAGGAGCAAGGTATTCAGAAATGAGTCATTCCCTTAGTGAACATCATAAATGCTGGTATGCTCAATACATGCATAACCTATTTAGAAGAAGAATCTGCTAATTGGTATTGTTGAGCAGACAAAGGAGGGAAATCAGGAAGAACATACTCCTGCTTGAAGAAGAAGGATTGTACTCTCCTAACAAGAGGGAATTCTGACCTGAAGTGATTACTGAAGAAACTCAGGTACAAAGGCCACAGTAGACCTACTACCCTTTCTTCCACAAAGAAATACTTTCTCTCATACTGAGAAATGGCAGAGATGAAATTCTGGAACATTTTATGGTAGAAGGCATAGGGAATGATTTCCTAAAGTTCCTGATGAAGACTCCAGTTTCTTCTCATAAACAAACTACATAAGGCTATGATTGTTACTGTACAGGCTATGGAAGAAGGGGGAAAGAGTATCCACTCTCCTATTCAAACAACAAAAGTCCCTTCAAATTCTTCTCAAGGAACACTCTTTGAAATTATCTCTGAGGAAAACACATAGAGTTCTGTTTTTCCCTTCCATGTGCACAGTGGTCCACTGACCCCCTCTGATAAAATATTATGAAACAATTGAAAGAACACAGAGAGAATTCTCCTTTACCCATAGCCATTTTTCTTGCCAAAACCCTTAACTTCTTTCTAGGAGACTGTAGGGATATGATTATTTGTGGAACCAACTGATAGATGCATGCTGCTCTAGTTCTCATTTAGAACACATGTTGTTCATTATTTACTATGCAGACATTGAGATTAGGGACTGTTAGAAGCCATCAAAAGAAGATGTAACAAATTTATTTCTTTATAGAACAGAAATTCGCCTGATATGCTACCAAGGAGGAAAAACCTCAGGGCAGGCACTTTTGATTCATTTCCCTTTTGTTTCTTCTGTTGACAAAACCTTTCAAAACCTACTGTTCTCTTAGTGAATCAAGTACAAAGCATGGAAAAATCATTGGAAAGATGTATTCAAGCTTCTTATCCCTGAGGAAAATGCTGGAGTCATGCTTACCTTCTAAAGTTCAAGACTCTGTCATGCACTCTTTTCCAATACATTTTGATGTTGTGCATTTTCCTACCTGTGCAGGGTGTGAAAGTCTTCAAATGCATTCTTTTTTTGTAGATGGCTAATCTGCGTTAAATTGTTAACTCAGAAAAAGACTCAAGTGCTTCCTAATCTAATCTTATCTGTGTATAACTGTCAAAACATTTAAGCAAATATATCAAGATTACATATGATAATGAATGAAATTGTCTTCAACAAATGGTCCTGGAGAAATTTATATGTCTTCATGTAAAGTAGTTTCACATCTATATTATACTACATAAGAACCATAAATAGATCTACTAAGTATGCTCTAAAGTCTGAAAAAAAATTAAAAGAGTAAATGCTTTTGAAAGAAAATATGGAGGTAAATTTCCACTATTTGGGATTCTATAATATATTTTTAACATTATTTACCTGTAGTACAAGCAATGTAAGATAAAGAGACAGTTAACCAAAATGAAGATAGTATGGGAAAGCCACATAGAAACCTGTTATCTTGTAACCAAATTAAATAATATAATTCATATGTCAAAAAAGACAACCTTGAAGCAAGATACCCTTCTGGGCTGCAAAAGTTTATTCCTAAAATCTACAGATTATTAAACAAAAACTCTAATGCTATGGATGTGGCATCTCAAGACTATTGAGCTCTTGGTCATGGAGGCCCCTAAAGTTCCCTCAAAACAAGACAAGTTCTTGTTATTTCTCTTGGTGGCCCACCAGAACTAGAGGACAAAATTTTACTGCTGAAGTGACCACACATCTTAGTGCAGGATAAAGAGGACTTAAGCTGGAAATAATATGGAAACTTCTTTCCTGTTGTCTAGATTTTGTAGTCTTAGAAGGTGCTATACAGGTTGTTGGGACATAAAAGTCACCAATGATCTTATGCAGTTTTGAATCCTGTGAAGTAAAAGCCTCAACTTCCAGGGAATGTGTAACTAGTTGTGTAATAGCGGTAGTTGTTATAGGTATACCCTGCCCCCTCAGGTTGAATTTGAGTTTCAGTGCACAGAAGTAACAAATTTGTTACTGTATACCTAATAGAAAAAAATAAGAAAAATAATGGGTGAAGTAAAGGCACTAGGGAAGAGCCTGCTACTATTATTTAACTCAATTGGTATTATGCCAAACTGAATTCTAAATATGTGTATTTATACTTATAGAAAATAATACTAATGAGGAAAACTTGTCTTTTAAGTGACTGGAGAGACTCATGTTTGCACACAGTATTGATATGCTTATCTCTAAAAAGATATTCATATGATACTCTCAAAGTCTCAAGGAACATTGCCAGTAAAGGGTCAGGAAATATTGTGAAAGCCAGAATCCAAGAATATTGGTTGCAAAATGCTTCGTATTTGGCAAGGAACAGCCATTACAATCCAGAGCAAACCAAAACTTTAGAGACTAGCACTATCTTCATCATAAAGTGTTGGCCCTTAATAGTCAGGCATGAATGAAAGAGATGCACCAGGGACTCTCCCTTATATCTAAACTACTTTCTAATGTGTATCAAAAGATATTGGGAGTCATTATTATCAATTGTGTACTAGATTTTGACTATACCAGGCTCCTGTTTATATTTAAAATTCTACACTAATATTTATGACTTCCTTAAACTAAACAGGTCACAAAATCAAACCAAAAGTCATGAATCTTGGAAAAATTAGTATAGATGAGTAGCGTAATGGGGACAGCAGGGTAATAAGAGAGAGTCATAAGGAGTAATTACAATGTATTGTGTATATTCATGAAATTATCAAATAAGTAACTTATTTAATTAAAAAATTCAAAACACTTTTATATCTGAAAACATCATCAGAAAATTCAATAACCAACATTTGAATTGATGAAAATGTTTTGTTACATATTTTAAAGTAAATAATACACAAAACCTAAAGAGGATTCCTGTGTTTCTAAGAGAAAAAAAACAAATTACACAACCAACAAATATAAGGACTCCAGTAATAATTTGTTTATAAATAATGATCAACAAGCCTGTAGGAAAGTCCTCAAACTCACCAATAACTAGAGATAAAAATATATTGGTACCTCTGTTAACAGCCATTTGTATGGCCAGAATAAAACAAATGAATACAAAATAAATATATTGACAAAGTTATAGGAGACTTAAAACACCACATATTGTTGATGGTAACACCTAATATTTTATCCTTCAAAAAGATAACCATAAGATTAACACTCGTTAATTATAATCCTATACTATAGTAATAGAAGAAAACTAAATATCTTCAAATCTGCAGTATTTACAATAACCCAAAGGTGGAAACAGTTATATTCCCTTCAGTAATGTACAAATAAACAAATTGGGATGTAGTACAGCTAAGAAGATTGCTCACTAAGTAAAACATTGGCTAAGAAAGCATGAGGACCTGAGTAAAAATCCTCCAAACACATAAAAAAAGTTCAGTAATAGTCCAACAAGCCCCCAAATCCAAGTGTTAGAAAATACATGAGGGTCTTTCTAGTAACCAGACTAACTCTATATTCAGTGAGAGTCTTGTCTAAGACAGAGGGTTAGACAGAAGAGCATCTAACATTCACCTCAGGTATTCACATGCAAGCATAGGTCCAAACATCTGCATAAATTTATGCTCATGTAACACACAGAGAGAAAATAAAAATATGCTGATATATGCATAAATGTACAAGTATCATTAAGAAATACAAAAGTGTCCAATGCTAATATATGATACAACATGACTAAGCTTCAAAATAAAATGATTAGGTAGAATAGATCAAAGACTGACAATAAAGGTCATATCAAAATATATATGAGATATCCAGAATAAATGTGCCATTAAGACCATGAGTACATTGATGGGTGGCAAGTGTATATTTGCAGTCACAGAGGTGGCCCTCCACAAGGAAAAACACATCCATTGTTTTCCAATGCCAAATATCTACAAAGGTAACATTATATGGACTCATCAGGTAATATTTATATAATATATATATATATATATATATATATAAAATAACAATAGATTTAAAATGAGATCATGAATTTGAAGGAGAATATGGAGAAATAGATGGGGGAGTTTGGAAGGAGGAAAGAGAAGGGAGAAATGTAATTAAATATAAATCTCAAAAATGAACTAAAAATAAAATATAAAGACCACATAAAGCCACCTCTGCCCTCCACCTGCTGCTTGAGGTGAATCTGGACACTGCTATGGCCCAATCATCCCCTCCTCACTTCTTGCTGGGCCTGCTCCTCCCATAGAGAGGACCTACCTAGGCAAGGAGGATCAACCTGAGTCCTGAAATACCTCACTCTTGGTTCTCCCTCTGCCTTCACCCCACTGCTAGAGGTGAGTCTGGGCTTTCCTCTGGCCCCAACTCCCTCCATCACCCCCTCCTTGCTTCTTCCTGTGCCTGACCATCCAGTAGAATGGACTTGTCCAGACAGGAAGGCCCACCCTGAGTCTGTCCACACATCACCCTTGGCAAACTCCACCTTTTGTATGCTGCTTTAAGTGAGCCTGGGCACTGCTGAGACCTAACTCCCCCATCACCAAATCTGGCCCTGCCCCTCTAATAGAGTGGACCCAGCCAGGCAGGGAGAACCACCTTGAGTCTGGACACACCTCACTCTTGGTTCTCTCTCTACCCATGACCCTTTGCTTGAGGAGACTAAAGGAGAGGGAGAGACCCGACCTGCACCCAATTAAAGAAGGGATGGGAAGATGACAGTATAGGAACACACTCAGATGCTGTCTGGGAGGACAGGACAGGACTGATCCAGACCCCCTGAACATGGATGTCAATGAGGAGGCCTCTGCACTCCAGGGAGCCCCTAGTAGTGGATCCTCTATTGAGAATTCTCTATTTAGTTCTGCACCCCAGTTTTTAATTTCATTGTTTGGTGTTTTGGTGCTAGCTTCTGAAGATTCTTGTATATTTTGGAAATCAACCCTCTGTCAGATGTGGGATCGGTGAAGATCTTTTCCCATTCTGTGGGTGGTCGTTTTGTCTTACTGTGTCCTTTGTCTTGCAGAAGCTTCTCAGTTTCAGGAGGTCCCATTTATTAATTGTAGACCTCAATGTCTGTGTTACTGGCGTAATGTTCAGGAAGCAGTCTCCTGTGCCAATTTGTTCAGGGGTAACTTCCACTTTCTCTTCTAGAAGATTCAGTGTGGCTGGATTTATGGAGAGATCTTTGATCCATTTGCACTTAAGTTTTGTGCATGGTGACAGGTATGGATCTATCTGCAATCTTCTGCATGTCTGAATCCAGTTGTGCCAGCACCATTTGTTGAAGATGCTATCTTTTTTCCATTGTATAGATTTAGCACCTTTGTCAAAAATAAGGTGTTCATAGGTGTGTGCGTTAATATCAGGGTTTTCAATTAGATTCTATTGGTCTATCTATTTTTGTGCCAATACCAAGCTGTTTTCAGAACTATGGCTCTGTAATAGAGCTTGAAGTCAGGGATGATGATACCTCCAGAAGATCCTTTATTGTACAGACTTGTTTTGGCCAACCTGTTTTTTTTTTCCATATAAAGTTGAATATTGCTCTTTCAAGGTCTGTGAAGAACTGTGTTGGGATTTTGATGTTGATTGTGTTGAATCTGTAGATTACTTTTGGTAAGATTGCTAGTTTTACTATGTTGATTCTACCTATTCAAGAGCACGGGAGATCTTTCCATTTTCTGGTATCTTCTTTAATTTCTTTCTTTAAAGTCTCAAAATTCTTACTGTACAGGTCGTTCATAGTCAGCAAGACAAAACAACAGCCCACAAAATGGGAAAATATATTCACCAACCCCACATGTGATAGAGGACTGATTACCAAAATATTCAATGAACTCAAGAAAGTAGCCATCAAAACACCAAACAATGCAATTAAAAATTGGAGTGCAGAATTAAATAGAGAATTCTAAACAGAGTAATTAAAAATGGCTTAAGAAAGTGCTCACATCCTTAGCTATTAAGCAAATGCAACTTAGTCCTGTTAGAATACCATCTTACTCCTGTTAGAATAGCTAAAATCAATAACACCAATGACAGTCTATGCTGGAGAGGATGTGGAGAAAGAGGAACACTCCTCCATTGCTGGTGGGAGTGCAAACTTATACAACCACTTTGGAAATCAGTGGTGGTTTTTTCAGGAAAATGGGAATCTGTCTACCTCAAGACCCACCAATTCTTCTCTTGGGCATATACCCAAAAAATGCACATTCATATCATAAGGATATATGTTCATAGCAGCATTATTTATAATAGCCAGAACCTGAAAGCAACCTAGATGCCCCTCAACTGAAGAACAGATAGAGAAAATGTGATACATTTACACAATGGAGTACTACTGGGGGGAGCAGGAGGGCAATGGAATCTTGAAAGTTGCAGGCAAATGGATGGAACTGGAAGAAAACTTCCTGAATAAGGTAACCCAATCACAGAAAAACAAGCATAAGACTTCATCCATTAGCTGACCAAAGCACAAACAGGCACCCACAGCTAAACACTGAGCCATACTCCTGCTATCCAGTTGTAGACAGGGAGGAGGGATGAGCAAAGGAGACAAGATGTTGCTGCAGAAACCCACAGAAGTGGCTGACCTGACATAGTGAGATCACATAGACTCTATTAGTAAAGATGGGGAGCTGGCATTGGACTGAAAAAAGCCCTCTGAATGTGTGTGCCAGCTAGGAGGCCAAGACAGTCTATGAGACCTCTAATAGTGAGCCAGTCTTTGTCCCTAAAGCACAAATGAACTTAAGGAGCTCATTCACTATGGGGGGGATACCTTTGCAGCCCAGATATAGCAAGGAGAGCCTAGGCCCTCCCCCAAATGATATGACAGACTTTGAAGGTCCCCTGAGGAGGGCCTCAGTATCATTGGGGAAGAGGTGTGGTTGGATTAGTGGATTTGGGGGGAACATGGAACATCTATCTCCTGTTTCACTTATTTTTGTTTAACTGATACAGGATCTTATCATGCTTTCCTAGCATTTCCAATGTAGCTCAGGCTGACCTTGAACAGACATTGAGCCTCCTGCCTCACTTCTGTACCATTTTTATTACAGAATGATCTACATAGCTTGTCTAGAACTGCTCAATTCAAAGCAATTCAATTCATGTCATGTAAATTCCACTTGAAAAATGTGTAAATGGGTAGGTGACGTAAATGAATTTAAAATTTCTACAAAGAAAATATAGTAAAAGTAAAATAAGAGTATATAGTAATTTTAGTCATTAGAAGAATGTAAATCAAAATCATAATAAAGTGTCACTTCATACCCTTTAGGATGGCTGTAACAAAATGTATTGTTAATGTCAACAAGCGTATGGGAAATAAGTCTTGTTCACTCTCCATTGGCAATAACATAGGAGTTTATAGTGCCCTTAAAAGATAACCAAGTACCATTTCAAAAATATGAACATAGAGAGTAGCACCTGTGGCCGCTGAGCCACTTAGGCCATAAAATCAAAAGACCTAAGTAGATATACACATAAAAATCAACCAAAAATAAAACAAAAAACCCCACAACAGCCACAATAATGCAAATGTATTCACAAAGAAGTGTTCATATTAACATTATTGATTATATTATAAACTAGACAACTCAAATGTCTGTTGAATCTTGAATAAATACACATTAGTCAAGTCATACAACATATTTTATTTTTCAGCCATTTGTGAACTTTGGAAGTATAAGTCTTAGTGAAAAAATCAATATTAAAAATCAAGCACCTTGGTATAGAAGAAGAAGAAGCCTACTTTGAAGGTACAGAAAACATACTCAACAAAATCATATGAGACCATTAATATTGAGGGAAATTAAGGTCCATTGAGTGTTTATTCTTGTTTGTTTTTGATTTGTTGTTGGTAGTGGAAGAACAGAAGAAAGCAAGAAAATAGATAATATAATAGAGGAAGATATTATAAGTTTAAAGAGAAATCAGGCACTAGGGAAATGTCTGGTGAGCTACCAAGATGACACCAATTAACAATCTGAGCAACAGAGGAGAGGCTACCTTGAATGTCCTCTCCTGATAATAGATTGATGACTAATTCATAGGCCATTGCACAGCCCTCATCCAGCAGCTGGTGGAAGTAGAAGCAGACACTCACAGCTAAACCTTGAACTGAACTGAAATCCAGATTCAGACAAGGAGGACTGATGTGCAAATGGGTCCAGACCTCCTGAATGTGGGTGTCAGTGAGGAGACCATGGACATCAATGGGCCTCTTGTAGTGGATCAGTACTTAACGCTACCATAGGAATGGACTTTAGGAGATCATCCCACATGGAAGGATGATCTCTGAGCCTAGACACAGGGGGTTGGCCTAGGCCCCATCCCAAAGAGAATATGACAGATTTTGAAGACCCCTATGGAATGCCTCACCCTTCCTGGGAAGCAGAAAGGGTATGGGATGGGTAGGACTTTAGTTGGGTGGGAGAGGGGAGAGAGAGGGACCTGGGATTGACATGTAAAATAATTTTCTTGCTAATAAAAAAAAGAAAAAAGAAAAAAAAACAAAATCATGTAAGAAAACTTTCTCAACCTAAGGAAGGACATGCCTATGAAACTACAAGAAGCTTACAGAACACCAAATAGGATGTATCAAAAAAAAGTTCCCACACAACATAATAATCAAAACACCAAACAAAACAGAATAAAGAATATTAATAGATACAAAGGAAAAAGGCCAAGTAACATATAAAGGGAGATATATCAGAATTACACCTGACTTCCCAATGAAAACTCTGAAAGCGAGATGATCCTGCGAAGATGCTCTGCAACAGTCTAAACTACTATACTGGGCAAAGCTTTCAATCACTAAAGATTGAGAAAACAAGATGATCCATGAAAAAAAACAGATTTAAACAATACATATACACAAATCCAGCCCTGCAGAAAGTACCAGATGGAAAACTCCAACCCAAGGAAGTTATCTACACTCACAAAAACATAGACAATGGATAATGACACATTAGCAGAAGCCAAAAGTTGGGGTGGAGGACATACCCACAATACCACGAACAATAACAAATTGAAAACAGCAAGAATAATCAATTTCATTAATATCAGTGGCCTTAATTTACCTATAAAAACACACCGGCTAACAAAATGGATACACAGACAGAATCTTTCTGCTGCATACAAGAAACATACCTCAACTTTAAAGACAGACATTACCTCAGGGTAAAGGGTTGGGAAAAATTTTTCAATCAAATGGACCTAGGAAACAAGCTGGTGTAGCTATCCTAATATCTAACAAATTAGACTTCAAACTAAAATTAATCAAACTGAAAAAATGGATAAAGAAAATGTGGTACATTTACACACTGGAGTACTACTTAGGGGAAAAATGCAATGATACCTTGAAATTCACAGGCAAATGGATGGAACTGGAAGAAACAATCCTGAACCAGGTAACCCAGACACAGAAAGAAAAACACGTGATATACTCACTCATAAGTGGTTATTTGACATAGAGCAAAGGATAACCAGTCACAACCCAAGAGAATCTAGGAAAAAGAAACATACATGAACCTTCCTAGAATGGGAAAGGGACAAGATCTCCTGAGTAAATTTGGAGCAGGGGGAGGAGTAGAGGGAGTAGGAAAAAGAGTAGGAGAAATGGGGAGGGAGAGGAGAACATGAAGGATCAGGAAGGTCAAGTTGGGTTGAACAGAGAAGGAGAACAATGAAAGTGATACCTTAATAGAGGGAGCCATTACAGGCTTAAGGAGAAATCTGGCACTAGGGAAATCTCCAGGGATCTACAAGGTTACCCCAATTAAGAATCTAAGCAATAGTGGAGAGGCTACATTACATGACTTTTCCCTATAATGAGATCGATCACTACCTTAAAATGCCATCAGTAGCTGATGGAAACAGAAGCAGAGATCCACAGCTAAGCATTGAGCCATACTCCTGGAATTCAATTGTGAGGCATGAGGATTGATGAGCAAACAGGTGAAGACCATGCTGGAGAAACCCACAAAAACAGATGAGCTGAGCAAGTGGAAGCTCACGGACCTAGTCTGACAGCTGGGGAACCATCATAAGACCCAAAAAGGCCTCCTGAATGTGGATGTTTGTTGGGGGGCCTGAGAAGTCTTGAAGCCTCTGGCATTAGAACAAGTATTAGGCCAGTAATGCTATCATCTTTCTCTAATCCCAGTCAGGATTTAGGAGGTAGAGCAGAAATATTCCACCAGCCTGAGATACTCAGCAAAATCATGTCAAACAAGAACAATAACAACAATAAAATAAAACTTAATAACTTAGGAAAGTTATCAGAATATCCCTGATAATGGAAAGTAGATGAATGGTTTCCAGGGGCAGGGAAATTGAAAGTCTCTATAAATAGATTTTTTTCAAGGAATAGAAATAAAGAAAATACATGGATAATGGATTATTGTGAGGGCTCTATAATTTTCTGATTTATTTAATTTTTTAATTGCACACTAAAGAGAAAAATATTATGGTAGGTTGCTAATATTGAAATTTCTCAAATCGTTAGATATCTGGGCTGCTTGTCCTCTCAAATATTCTGCAACACAGTGTTCTTGCTTTTTAGATGAAATTCACATTCATTCTTTTTTAAGTATCACAAACTACATAAATTCTGATCACAATCCCATGAGTGTGTGGTGTTGTATGTGGTAGGGTTCAGCTCTATCCTTGTGACATCTTTTTGTAACAGATTGCTATGTTTGTGCCAACTACATTGCTTTATGTTAAATGGTGCAGAGATTTGAAACAAAATGGACCCCAAAGGGAGTGGCACTATTAGAAGATCTGGCTTTGTTGGGGTAGGTGTGGCCTTGTTGGAGGAAGTGTGTCACTGAGGGGGTATAGGCTTTGAGGTCTTCTGTAATCAAGCTATGTCGAATGATGCAATTCACATCCCATTGCCTACGGATTAAGATGTAGAAGCCTTTCTCCCTCACCATGTCTGCCTACACACCACCATGTTCTGCCATGATGATAATGGACAAAACCTCTGAAAATGTTAGCCACTCAATCAAATGTTTTATTTACAAGAGTTTCTATGGTCATGGTCTCTCTTTACAGCAATACAACCACTAAGATGGATGGTGATGCAATTGACCATACATCTTGAGTTAGTTTCATCATTCAGCAATGAAAACCATTAATGTCCAGTATTATACAAGTTGCACAGAGACAAACACCTTTCTTTCATGAATCTCCTCCATTTTATTTCTCATAAAGAAAAACAGATTATTCTTTTTTTAAATATATCTATATATTTTTTCTCCATTTTTATTTAAATTAGAAACAACATTGTTCTACATGTAAATCCCAGTTCCCTCTCCCTCCCCTCCACCCCTCCCCCCCACTAACACCCTACCTATCCCATACCATTTCTGCTTCCCAGGGAGGGTGAGTCTGTTATGTCCTTTGAGATAGGACCTAGAACTTACCCCATGTGTCTAGACTGAGGGAGTATCCATCTATGTGAAATGGGATCCCAAAATCTATTCCTATGCAGTTCTTACTCAAACTTCCCAACTCCACTTCTCCTCTCCGATGATATTATTGCACTGTGAATTGCCCATTACTCTCTATAGACTCTTTACCTATTTTCTTTCTATGCAGTTTCCAAAATAGTATATTGTACTCAACTCTGAATACAGAATAAACATAAATGTGCCTCGACCCATAGGAAAGTCACATAAAACTCTTGTTGAGTCGTGGATAAATGCTTACAAGTTCGCTGAGCTCAGGAGACACAGCTCAACCTCATGCTCAATAGCATGTTGCACATCACCATGCCCAACTCAATAGACTCAGATAGACTCTTCTTGAGTTCTACTTCTTCATTCTATGTGCACAGAGGCTAACATGAATGCCTCCGCAACTGAAGACACAGCAGCTTCACCAGGATGATGACTCATTAAAGTCTCCTCAGTCATCCTGAGGGCACCTGAGGGCATGATGCCAGAGAGAAAACTATAGGATGCAGGCGTCTGGGTGCCCTAGACACCTGTGCAGATGCATTTAATTATCAAAGCTGCAGGGACTAACAAAGAGGATCAATTTAGCTGTGAAAATGCTGCCAGAGAGAAGGTGGAATGCTGAAGTGAGTCAATGTTTTAATCTGACAAAAGATTTCCATCAGATTAAATTTCCATCTTCTAAATTTAGAACAAGGAACAGCATGCTGCCTCTCTGAGTGGGCCTTTAAACAGTATGAGTACAGAGAAATTGGCCCCATGCTCTCAACAGCACTCAATAGGTGTGAAATAGTAGCTATTTGGGTTTAAATTTACATGTCCTGATTGACTATTTCAAGTGCCTTTTATGTGATTGTTTATCATTCTTATGTCCTTTTAGTGAAGATCATTTCAAGTATATTTGATTATTTTTATTGTACTTTCTCCTTATTTTAATATTTTACCCAGATTTCTATATCATACAGTTGTGCCCATGAGAAACTTGGTATGAATTTTCACATTATATTTGGAAGTGTGTAGTTTCCTTTTTCTCCTCTAATAATTTAAAATATTTCATTTAACTTATATTTATGGTTGTGTATGTGTATCTTTGTGTACATGTGGACATGTGTGCAGATGCCTAAAGAAGCAAAAGAGGGTGCAAATCTTTGGGGGCTGAAGTTTCCAAAAGTTGTGAGCCACCGGACCTGGGTGCTAGGAACAGAGCCCCGTGTTTTCACTTTGTTTAATATTATGATACACACAACACAATTTATTATCTTCTTTATTTTATGCTTATTTATGATTTAGTATTATTAAGTAGAGTTACATTATTATACAGACAGCCCCAGAACAGTTTCTTCTTGCCAAGCAGAAAAGTTCTACCTGCTAAACTCTGTTAATCACTGTCCATCCTTACTCGTGGCTGTCCATGTCTATTGCTGTGGATTGTCTATATTTAATACCTTAGAAATTGAATCATATAGTGTTCTCTATTCCAACATCAACTTATTTCCCTTAACATAATATCCTTAAGGTTTACTTCTATCATGACAGTGATCAGACCTAGCTACCTTTGGGGAATGATGACTGCTCTATTGATTTATTGTCTCTATTGATCCATTTGCCCATCAATAGATAGATGCCTAATGTTTATGGTTTTTCGCCCAGTTTGAGTTGATTTTTTTGTACAGATATAGAAGAAACAAATTTGATTCTTGTGCATGGGGCTAGTCAGTTGACAAGCTTTATTTACTAAGGAAATTCTTCTGTTACCATTGTGTGGTCTGTGCACTTTTAACAACAGCTAATTGTGCACATTTGACAACAACTAACAGATAATTGTGCATAAGTACTCTGTTTTATTCATAGTCTATCTTGTTATTCTTGTTTATAGATCATTGTTTTATGGCAGTTGTTCAATTATTTTGTATCATATTTCGAATCTAGCAGTAAGACATTTTTTCTCATACATGTGATAGCTTTTATTGTACTCATATTCAGTCATGTTGTACTTTAGAGACTTGGTTCTTGCCCTTGAAGTGTCAGTTGATATGTTTTCTAAGAGGAAACTATATCGAAATTTGATCAACCTGATGTCCTGCAAAGGGAAATCCGTGCAGAGTTCAAGGTTTTACTATGTATTGCCCAATTTTTAGGATCTACTTAAACCTTAGTGGGTAGCCATTGAACTTCTCAAGTTCATCTGCCTTTTAACCTTTCAACTCCACCCATTTGAACTACCATCATGTGTATAGTACTCAGAACTGAGCCAAAATCTGGGGAGATTCTCCTGCATATGTTTTTGGGGTTATGTGTTGTGGCTCTTTTTTCCTTTAATATCGTAATTTCCTGCCCCAACTTTGGTCTACAACCTCTTCTTTTGGCTTTTTTCACTCAAGGTGATGCATGGTGGACCTTTGCTTGGCTTCTCCGATTGATTTCCATAGGTCACAGACAAATCCTTAAAGCACAGAGGTGTGAATTTGAGTGCCAGTAAGAGAGCTTGTTGTCTTTCAGAAAATGACTTAACTTCTGTTTCTATCTTTATTACTTTTCTACTGCTCTAAATGGCATTAAAATAAATTATAGGATTCATAATTCCTGTGGGTGGGTGATTATTTTTATAAACTATATCCTTTCATTTTCAGAATTGAAACTGTAAGAGATAAATGTATAATTTAAAGCATATAGCCAATGCATTATTATCATTTAAAGTTCAAGGACTGCATAAAGAAAGTAGTTTATTATAGCTCCAAATTCTGAACAAATTTTGAAATGTGTGTGCACATGTCATAAAATTTAGAATGCTGAGAAGACCTAATATAAACCTTTAGGTGTAGTCCTAGAAGAATGAGCAAGCTATCAAAGATCACATAGTAAAAGAAAGGCAGAGACTGCTTTATAAATTTTGAAAAACAAACTTAGCACATATTTATTAGTCTCATATGTCAATATTTAGAATATATGCTGTTATTACTATCCAGTATATAAAAACTTCAGAAAGTGAATATGCTATTGGATGTTCATGGTACCACAGAGGGTATTTCCTTAGAGGTAACTAAGAAGTTTTCAACTTTGGATGACAATGGTCCTATTCCTTGATGCTTTCCACTGAAGAACTTATAGCAAGTAAGAGTACTTCCTGAACAAACTACTTTGATGTTATAATTTGCAGATAAACTCTCTGAAGTCGCACATTGAAGAAATGATCCTATGGCAGAAGCTTTAGGAAAGCAGAGTCCACACATGTTTCATGGGAATTCAATGCAGGTGGCTATGTATCTGCATTATAGAACAGTTGTAGGCATAGTAGACTTGGCACAGCAACCTGGAAATGAGGGAAATAGCACTGTCATCTAGGATAAAGGCACATGAAAGAATGCTATGCCATAAAGCTTTACAACTATGGCTTTCCCCCAGTGGCAACTAGAATCAAGATGAGCCTGCAAAATGTATGCTAAGCACTAAGGATGGAAACATGAACAAAATAGCCCCTGGGGAAGAAAGAAAAAAGACATTGACTTCTCTTTTCCTACCACTGTTCGTATACCTGCCCAGAGCCCCACTGGGAGAAACAGAAAGGTTGCAGACTTCCAGAGAGTTGTGAAAGGGCACTTATTCAGGTCAGCTTGGTCAAAGTAACAAGGCATACAACACACTGTTAACTAGAACACAATACTTTAATCAAATACACATATGTGTGTTCCTCTTCTGTAGATTCTATAAATAATATGTGCACAAACCTATTATATTCTGTTGGAATTCACATTTTTCACAATTGTCTCTAATTTGAGATGTTTATAACTAACATCTAATTTGAGATGTTTATAACTAACAATGTGAAATTATTAAATTAGGAACAACAGTTGTCCTCTACATTAAATGTACAGGCTATGAAAATATCACAGATTCTCAAGGCCACAGCAGTGGTAGTTGGTTAGTGCACACTAGTGAATGACTGAAAGGTAGATGGAGGGGAGCTGTGCAGTGCCTGTTAGCTGTAGAGTGGAAGAAAGAACTCAGTAAAGTAAGTACATGGAGAAGTTGGCTGGTTCTGTAACCCAAACACAGCAGAGCCTCCAAAGCAGGAGTAGCAGCCCAGCCAACTCTCTGTGGAGAAGTTGACTAAAAATGCCACACTGACCTACAGGGAGTGACCATCTGTCAATTGTTTCAGTAATCGAGACTTGTAACAGGGCAGAAATGCCTATTGAATGGACAGACCTGGAAAGCTGATAGTAAGAGGGGAATCTTTAAGAAGAGAGGTTATTTTGGGGGGCCAAATCCACCTCTCCTGAGACATTTCTGTAGAGTGTATTTCACTGAATAACAATGGCTTTTCCGTTTCAGCTGCCAATCTGTTGAATATTTATTCCATCTTCCCCATCAAATATTATTTCATAAAGCACTGAACTATGGCAGGAAAAGAGAGCTATTAAAATAGATGATTAGGTCTTAGACTTTCAGGAAGGTTGGGAAGTCATTTAAAAGTTTCTTCAAAATTATTCATTGACCTCTTTAAAATATTGATCTGCTCTAGAGTTTCCTCTGCCAAGTAAAGATCTGTTTCAACAGCAACTCAATTTCATGTGCATTTGCTGTAATAACCCAGAAATTCTATGCAGCAAAGCCCCTTCCTCCACCCAAGTTTTCCATCCCTTCCTTCTTTCTGTCCTTCTTTCCTGTCTTTTCTTCTTTCCTTTTTTCCTTTTGTGATGCATATTCATTTAGCCACTCCAATTTGTGTATGCTGAATGCACTGTCCATCATGAAAATGTGTTAAATAATAATATTTTCTTTCATAGCATCCACAAGGTAAAACATATATAAAGAGTACTATTAATAAATAATGACAGCATTGGGGCAGATAGGCAGACGGCTTAGATATTAATGTGCTTGATGCAAAAGAATGAAGATCTAGAGCACTTAAGACAGGCACATATGCATCTGTAATTCCAATGCAGGGGAGGAAAGGACTGGAGGATCACTGGAATTGTTGGCCAATCACTTTAGAGGGATAAAGAAGCCAAGGTAGCATGAGAAACCCTGTCTCAAAAGTAATATAGAGGAACATTGAAGAAGACACTGTTATTGAGTTCTTACCTGACATACATGTATACACTTGGGCAAACGCAACCATGAACATATACTTATTCATACATGATATACTTGTACAATCACCTATATCACACACAACAGATGTTCATAACACTAGAAGAGATACATGCTAAGACTGACATGTGGAAAACATAATTTATCAAAACTTTGAAGAAAAGGAGAGTAGAAGGGTTTCCACATCTTTTTTCACCATAGTCCTTTCTAAAGGCCATATTTTGTTATTGTTATTGTTATTTTAGACCTAACCATTCTATATTCACAGTCTCACGTGATAGATAGTATTTTTCTATTAGAAAACTGAATGTCTGAGAGATTAATTTCATATTGATAAAATGAAAATAAATGGCACAGCCAGAGCATCACACTTTATCTTTTTTACATATCACTAAATGAGCAACTAAGGAAAGATTCAGACTATAGCTAATGCAATGGCTTTTTCTGGAGAGATAGTATAGAAGAGTCTAAAGAAGGAAGAGAATTCTTGATAAATGGAACAACAGTAGCATAAGCATAATTAAAATAGAAGGTATATATGGTTCAATGACTGAAGACAATTATATACTTTACGAATGTCAAGTCTTGCCAAATTGTAATAGGTAGTGGAAGTAGTTTCTTATGAAACTAGAAAAATTACAAATGGATGTTGCTAGTAAGATCAAAATGGTGTGCACTTCTTTATTTATAAATCCCCATCAATATATTGTCTAATAATTCCAGAGTATTATACAGAGGGTTCCTGTGTCTGAGCATTTCATAAACTCTCCTCTAAAACATTGTGTCCTCTAAGACTCAGAGAGAAATTCAAAGAAAGACATTTATGTGCCAAAGCTTGAATGTTCTCTGGGAGCAATGTGCAAAACATAAGGGAAAGCAGGGCAAATGAGAACATGAACACGAATTTTCTAAGTACTCTCTCAATGCATATATCTATCACCCCAAAGTCAAAAAACTTCATTCAGAATTACAGTACACAATGCAACACAACAGACAGCACCTGCAAGCATCCTTCCTGCAAAGTACATATGACATTTGAGGTGGCCAGCTGCAGCAATCACAGTTCCATTAAGTATTGTTTAAAAGCCAAAGCATAGAGATATAACAACACAATAACATTTAAAAACAATAGTAATCCTGAATTTTCTAAAATGAATGAATTGTGGAAATGCATTGGGCAAGCATGAAGAGTTGCATGAAAACTTGTGATGTAGAATGTATTTCCATGCCCTAGTGGCCAGCCATATGCATTTGTCCAGGCATCACTAATTGTATTCATACTTTAAATAACAGTGGTGACAATAAAAATAGGAGAAAGGTATTTGAGAAAGGGAGATGGGAGCAGTTGGGGGAAGGTAGCAGTGTATATGATTAAAATGCATAGTATTCATATGCAAAATTCTCAAAAATAATTAAGGAAGCATTAAATATCTGAGGCTTTTGGACCCAGAGGAACTACTGTACTGTGTTGTACTTCTACAATATCCCTATACTTCTGTAGGTAGAGTTGTATTTTGGGAAAATGTTTTTCTTATGAGAGAAGATCATAATTTACTCATCTTTAATCCATACTATGTATTTCAACTTCGAGGCATAAGTACCATACAAAACTCTCTGGTGTATTGTTACATTAGTGGCTCCTAAGGACGCCTTTGGTCATCTGTTCCCTTGTGTTATTCCTTCATCTACCAGATCTGCATTTAAGCACCCAGTTTAGCTTTTTCACTAAATAATGCAAATGTGGCACGAAAATACATCAAATAATCATGGATAGACCAAGACTTATTTTAGAATGAAACTGCCATACACGTAAGAACCCCATGGTAGACTATGGGATAACGAGAAACCATGTGGGTAGAGACAGCAAGGCCTTAGAGAAGGTCATTAGGACATCTCAGGCCTTTGGAACCAGAAGCTTCCAGATCACCATTCCTTCACAAACTAAGTCAGACAGTACAGATATCTTTCCCACTGAACCGAGATGGTCCCCAAGAGTTGAGAGAAGTAAACCAGTATGTTTAGGAATGACTTACACAAATACAAGCAGTGTTAAAACTACGTTAACCAGCTACTGAAAACCAAAGCATGTAGGGATCATCTTGAAATCATCTATGCAGGTATGAGACTTGCAATCTGTCCACATATGAGGACTGAGCTACCCAAAGAAAGTAACTTTGAATGAGGCCCCAAGCACTTTCCCTCTCACTCACCTTACTTACCAGCTTGCCATCCTGAGAGACCACATAGCTGCTCTTGTCTCCCCTATTCTTACATGTTTCTTTCTTTTTTTTTGTAGTGCTGGAGAACAAAACTAAATTTTGTAAATTCTTGGCAAGTACTCTTCCTACTGGCCTACATCTGCAGTCCTGAAGTCATGTATGTGCTAAACACTCATGCTTCTCATCTCAAATATGTTAAATTGCTATATGCATAGGACAGTTCTGTTACAGAATAATTTTATGTAGTTGAAATAACTATCAAAGCATAGATGTTCATATCACATATACCCAAATGTTATATCTCCTGCTTCTCTTTTGTTATACCAATTCATGTTACAAAATAAGCAAAAGAAGATTATCCAAAAGTTTCCTTCTTATATGTATAACATTTCTAAACATATGGAATATTAATATTTGAAAACTGAATATTGAGACTTAAATTAGCATTTATTTCAATTAATTGATATTATTAAATGTATTTTGTGGCATTTTCAGTGAATTTATATGCCACGGTCATCAGTCTATTTTATCTAGAACTACTTAACTAATTTTAGTAGATTTTAAAGGAAAATTAGCATCTGTGCATTTATTTGCTAAGTAACATCCACATGTCTCCCATTTGATGTTTACTTTAGAGATATTATTTTTCTGTGGGATTATGCAGTTATTTATAGCAATATACACTTTTATACATTTTGGACTTATGTATAGAGGAAATGTTTCCGTTGATACTCTTCTTAATTTTCTAATGATCTTTTTTAAAAAGTGTTTTGTCCTTTAGTTTTAAATGAGAATGTTATTAATATGATTTTTCATATGAGAAAAAATTCATTTTGGTGTTGATTAAAGATATTTCTAGTCTTTTTCACCTCTACTTTTCTAGTTTTGTTTCTGTTGCAGTGAGAAAACACCCTTAATTGGAACAATATGGGGAAAATTGCCATTTTCACCTTATGTTTCATGTAAAGGAGAGATCATGGTAAGAATTTGGGGTAGTAACCTGGAGCATAAATGGCAGAGGAAAGCTGCATGTGATGTCACTCACTAGTTCATTCTCAAATAACTTTATTTAATATAGCTAAGACATACCTGCTTCATGAGGGTCCTGCTCCTAATGACCTTCCATGTCAATGATCAATCAGGATAATCTCTCATAGTCATGATGACAGGTAATCTTATCTTAGAAATTCCTCAACAGAGGTTCTTTCTTGGGTAACTTTGGATTATGTCCAGTTGGCAGTAAAAAAATGAACCATCACAATTTACTCATGGTCCACTTGACATAAAAAAAAATATCACTGTGAAACCATAACTTTTTTGTTCTTGTTCTCAAGACTGCATGTTACTATTACAATGTAAAACATAGTCCAACCTTTAAAAGGCTCATAGTCCTATAAAATTCATGTTAAAGAGCAATTCATCTTTTAAAAGCACACATTTTCTTAACTTTGACATCCTTTAAAATAAAAAATAATATATACTTTCTAATTTCAAATGGTTAGAAATGAGGAAGAAAAACTTTAATTCCAGCAGTGTAAATCTAAATCATGTAGTTCAGTGTTCTCTTCTACATCTTGGACTCATTTGTGAACTTCTGTGGCCGAAGGGCTTAAATAACATCTCCTCTCCAGCTATTCAATCCATATCACACAGCTTGTTGTGTAGGCTTTTTCTAGCTCCACTCCACACCTAGAACTGCCTTTGAGAGATATCCCATGGTCCTGGTGTTTCTAATAGTGCATGTTTCCATTTCTGAGATGGAACCTTCATCAATGGCCTCTCCTGGCATCCTTCAAAAATTTCAACTTTACCATATAGTACCAGGGCTCAACCACTCTCTACCATGCACTTCATTTTGTAGATTTAATTCCTTCAAATGACATTTTATGTGGAAGGCTCTGACATGTTTCTAAGTCTGGGAACCAACTTGAGAATCAGCCTTGGCTTCCTGTAGACCTTCAACTTCATTACACAGACCCTTAGGAATACCTCACAGTAGTTTTCACCTGATTCATCTGTCCCACTTGACCACAACTAAAGATTCTTTATACAAAATGTCCCTTGAGAACATCTTTGCTCCCTGTTGAAACTTAAATCCCATATCACCATTGTCTATATTTCTCTCCATTCTGATCTTCCAAGCTCCCACCAAAACATTGCATTAAGCTCTGTACACTCAGTTGATTTTTGTGCTTCCAGTTCCTAGTGCTTCCACAATCTTTCCCCAAAAAACATAATCATGTCAATCAGTGCAACACCCCACATTTCCCAAGACAAATGTCTGTTCTATGTTACTTTTCTGTTGCTATGATTGCTAGCAATTGCAAACTGGAAAGGAAAAGATATATTTCAACTTTCACTTTCAGGTAACAGTAGATTTCTAGGAGAAATCAGAGCAGAAACTGGAGGCAAGAACCTGAAGCATAAACCATAAAGGATTGTCATTATTCATTTACTGAATGTCTCATGCTCAGCTACCATTCCTTTTGTTCTGCATCTTTGTTCAGCTATCTTTCTTATACAGCCCAGATCCATATGACTAGAGGAGGGGTTGTGCAGAGTTGTCTGGGCCCACCCACATCAATCATCATTCAAGATAATCCCTCACATACTGACAAAAGGCCAGGCTCATCTGGGAAATTTCTCAGTTGACACACCCATTCCTTTTTAAAACAATTGCTTGTTATTTTAATTATCAATTCTTCTTATTTTTATACTTATTTTAATGTGTTTTAAAATTGATATTCTCTCCTAATATTCTGTATGTCTAAACTTAAAATCACCTATCCAAACTTTCACTTCATTTATGTACATTTGGTCATGAATATGCTTCTCTTCTCTCATTATTTTCTGCTATAAAATTTGATGTTTCAAAGCCACTATCATTGGTGTTATTGATTTTAGCCATTCTAATAGGAGTAAGATGGTATCTCTGAGTGGTTTTAAGCAGCATTTCCCTGATGGCTAAGGATGTTGAGCACTTTCCCAAGTGTATTCCAGCCATTTTAGATTCCTCTGTTGAGAATTCTCTATTTAGTTCTGCACTCCACTTTTTATTTGCATTGTTTGGTGTTTTGTTGGCTACCTTCTTGAGTTCATTGAATATTTTTGTCATCAGCCCTTATAACAACAAGGAGAGTCTATGCAGAAGAGGATGTGGAGAAAGAAGAACACTCCCACCAATGCTGATGGGAGTGCAAACTTGGAAAACCACTTTGGAAATCAGTATGGTAGTTCCTCAGAAAAATGAGAATCAGCTTACCTCAAGGTCCAGCAATTCCTCTCTTGGGCATATACCCAAAGAATGCACATTCATACAATAAAGACATATGTTAAACTATGTTCATAGAAGCATTGATTGTAATAGCCAGAACCTGGAAGCAATCTAGATGCCCCTCAACTGAAGAATGGATAGAGAAAATGTGGTACATTTACACAATGGAGTACTACTCACAGGAAAAAAAAAAACAATGGAATCTTGAAACTCACAGGCTATGTATGGAACTAGAAGAAACCATCCTGAGTGAGCTAACCCTGCCACAAAAGGATAAACATGGTATGTACTCACTCATACATGATTTTTAGACATAGAGCAAAGGATAACCAGTCTACGATCCACACTGCCAGAGGAGCTACGAAACAAGGAGGACCCCAAGAGAAGACTGCATAGTCCCTTGAAGAAGGGGAAGGGGACAAGAACCCCTGAACCAAGTGGGAGCAGGGGGCATGGGTGGAGAGGATGAAGATGGGAAGGGAAAAAGGGGAGGTGAGAGGAGAACAGGAGGACTGAGACAGGGGAGTATTAGAGGAGGGCAAGAAAGGAGATGTCTTGATAGAGGGAGACTACAGATATGGAGAGGGATCTGGCACAGGGGAATTGTTAGGGGATCCACAGGGATGATCCCAACTAAGAATCCAAGCAAAGGTGGAGAAAATGCAATTGATGCCCTTACCCTATAATGAGATTGATGTCTACCTTGGTTACCATTCCTAGAGCCTTCTTCACCCAGTAGCTATTCAAAGCAGAAACAGGCACTCACAGATAAGCACTGAACCATACCCCTGGAATCCAATTGGACATGGAGGAGGGTTGAGCAAAGGAGCCAAGATGGTGCTGCAGAAACTCGAAGAAACAGTTGACCTGACCTAATGAGAGGATGGAGACACTAGTCAAAAAGCTTCACAAGCCCTCTGAATGTGGGTGCCAACTAGGAAGCCAAGACAGTCTATGGGAACTCTAACAGTGGAGCTCTTTAACCCTAGAGCACAAATGGACTTTGGGAGCCCATTCCCTATGGATGGATAACATTGCAGCCCAGATACAGCAAAGAGGGCATAGGCCCTCCCCCAGATGATATGATGGACTTTGAATGTCCCTGGTAGAGGGACTCACTATCCCTGGTGAGGAGTTGGGGTATAGGTTGCAAGGAACATGGGAGGATGGGAGGGCAAGGGAATGGAATGATGGATATTTAAATATGAGTAGTAATTAAAGAATTTTTAAAAAATTGGGAGTGGGGGACATGGGGTAGTTGGAAGGAGAGAGGGGAGGAGAGAAGGGGAGTGGGGAAAATGTATAGCTCATTAAAAAACAAGGTAAAAAAATAAAAAATAACTATTCTTTGTTCTATTACTATGAAAAAAAGCCACATGCAGATATCTCAGTTTTTCTTATGTCAACTTTAGAATCAAACCTCGCATTCACAAAAAAAGAAAGGTTTTGTTTTACACTGGACAGTTTTATAGAGAATGTCTTTTTGAACCTTTGGAAATCTTCCTAGCCCATCACAAAATATGTCCTTTTTTTCTTCAAAGAGCCCTGCATCATGTTAGTTTGTTTATTGAATTTTGAAAGTCTGAAGCTTTTACAGTTTTCTCTTACAGCTATCACTGTCATTTCTTGGTATGTTACCATTACATTATGTTTTATAACTGGCTATCTTATGTGTAAAGGGACACCATTGAGCTAGTACAGACAAATATGCCAGCTGCATCACTCAGTATTATATTCATAAGTAACATTCTTGTCTGCAGTCAGATATGCAGATAATGAAAAATCACTTTTCCTGCTTCCTTTTACATAGTAATGTTACACCCTCCTACTTAGGAAGTGAGTAACTACTTGGTAACTATATCAACTGTGTTTATTATCCTGGCTTTTAACTTGAGTATATTATCCGCTTCATGGTTCAATATAATAATCTGTAAAATGGAAATAACACTGGAATGAGTTTCATGAACAAAGATGAAGGATTTGCTGAGTTAGTATAAATGTGTTTAAAATACTTCACAAATAATGAGAACTCAATTGGTCTTATGTGCCTTTGTTTCATCTGCTACACAGTTTATAAATGTCATAGCAATAACAGTGCTTGCTCTAGCTTGTCTTGAAGGGCAATTAAAAATGAAGTGATGTGATGGAAATGGAAGTGCTTTACAAATGATGCTATTATTAAACTACAAGGGAATTTAAGTTCTAAATTCAAAAGCACATTTTTTATTCAAGTAACATTTACTATCTTGTGAGTGACTTAGAAAAAAATAGAACTGAAATTCAAATTTTTATTTTACCTATTAAGGTTTCATCTTTCTCCTACCTCACTTCCCCCTCACCCATGCTCCCAATTTGCTCAGGCAATCTTGTCCCTTTCCCCTTCTCTGGGGGACCATGCATGTCTCTCTTAAGGTTTTCCTTGTTTCCTAGCTTCTCTAGGGTTGATGTGCATATCAGTTTGGGAGGCCTGGGCAGTCTATGGGACCTCTAGCAGTGGAAACAGTATTTATCCCTAATGCTCAAATGGACTTTGGGAGCCCATTCCCTATGAAAGGAAACTCTCAGCCTAGATACACAGGAGGGGGCCTAGGCCTTGACCAAATGATGTGACAGACTTTGAAGATCCCCTCTGGGAGACCTCATCCTCCCTAGGGAGTAAATGGGGAATGGGATGGGGGATTGTCGGGGGGCATAGGCGTACATGAAGGAGAAGGAACCAGGAATTAGTATGGAAAATAAGATTTTTTTAATTTTTAAAAATATTTAAAAAAGAAAGTGTTTCATTTTTTTCTGCTCCTCCATTTCCTCCTCTCCTCTCTTCTTCTCCTGAGTGAAATCCTTGATGGGAATAAGCCCAGATGAAACTGTAGAGTGGAAGTTCCTTTTCTATTTTTCAGGCAATTAGTCAGCCTTTCAGTGCAGTGTGGTTTTAATGCACAGAACCACAAGCAAACTGTTATGGAACAATATCTGTGAATGGCTGTTTTCTAGGAACTCCACTAGAGTTTTTTAAGGTATTTAAGGTGTCCATTCTGACACAAATAATAGGTTTCTTCTGGAAATCTGGCATTACTAATTTACATGTGAATATCAACACCAATCTGGCAACTTCCCCAAAGAATAAAGAATTTTGAAATTACCTGTTGCTGGATATTTGAGGTATTTCCAATTCTTAAGTTTCCAGTGACTTGTGAATGCCACATCTTAACACTTTTATGCATGTCTTGCTCTACTGGTAATTTAATTTATAGACGTTTCAAAGTATTTTCTGGAACCCTGGAGACCAGAGGAATGTGGCTTTAGGGTCAGATGCAATTCAAATAATCTGAGTCCTCTGTTATAAAATTGTTCTGTCTTCAGGAGCAGTGGCTTAACCTCAAGCCATTAGAAGTGACCAAAGGCTACATCAGTAATCAATATTGCTTTGAAATCCACTAAGAGCACCCTGGTTAACTCTTCAAAATGAGGGTTTTCATGTCTCATACTGGGAAGTCTGTTAGTCGATGTTTCTTGTGGGGAACACTGGAATTGCATTCTTGGACAGAGCAACTACATGTTTAAAATCATGAGAAATTCTACAGTCAACCTTTATTTCTCATTGTTTTTATTATTTTTTATTTATTGTTCTCTTATATATTAGGTCTCTATCACAGTTTCCCCTGTCTTCTCTCCTCCCAGGCATAAGCATCACCCACTCCTCCTCCTTTGCATTCAGAAAAGGATAGGCATCCCAGGGATGACAATTAAACACAGTATGCCAATTTTCAATGAGACCGGATACTTCCCCTTGTATTAAAGCTTCGTTTTCATTTTCTGTTCCTGAGCAGTTTCATTCATTTCCTTCACCTGTTTGATTTTTCTTGGCTTCCTTGGATGTCTTTTTCTTTTCTTTTCTTTTCTTTTTTCTTTTTTTTTTTTTGAGACAGGATTTCTCCATGTAACAACCTTGGCTGTGCTGGAACTCATTCTTTATACCAGATAGGCTTTGAATTCACAGAGATCTGCCTGCCTCTGCTTCCCGGAGCCCTTAGATTTCTTCAAGAGATTTATTCATTTCCTCTTTTTCAGACAGAATGCCATGGTCTGAGATGGCATGGAAATTGGAAATCCAACTTATCCTCATGGCCCCAACATAAGAAAGAGAAATATATATATATATATATATATATATATATATATATATATAGAGAGAGAGAGAGAGAGATCTACCCAGGAGATATATGGGTTCCTAGCCAAATTCAGTGTAAATAACAGGTCTCTTGGTCTCTGGACCTTCTTGTTTATTGTCTTTCCAGTCCTAGAGTACACATATTAACATCTTTAATTTACAATGGTCCCATTTATTATTTTATCAACTTACACAAGTAAAAATGTAAAGTATATTCAATAGATGATTTTTTTTCTTAGTTAAGACATTTGATCATCTCTGGACTTGCAATTTCTTCTTTTGATGTTGTTATGTGTTTCAATTCCTAAGCAGCCTTTGGAGGAAAATTACTGATGGCTCATAGTCTACTAGATGGATAAGTGGTCACTGGTTCCATGGGTGACATGATTGGGGTAGATTTCTTCCTCATGAGATGACATGGGAACATGGTAAAATCCTTATGAGGTAAGACTTTCTGCAAGCAGGAGTGTTGCCATGGAAAAAATAATGAAGGTTTTCCAGGACTCCAGTTATTTCCAAGAGTAAGATACTTAGATCATTGAAAGGGACTAAAGTGAGAGCTGTTGATTGTATGTTTTGCCTCCTGAACTGTTATCTATACAAACCTATATTACTCTTATATGTTTGTAGGCTTAGTGATATTTTTAAATGAAAGAACATGTGATAATAAAGAATGCAAAGAATGTTTAATGCATTTGTGCCTTGTAATGTTTCAACATTTTTTGCTTTATTGTATTTTTCTTATTCATTTTATATACCAACTACACTGATCATTAATATCTCTTAAAATCAATGGACTCAGCTTACCAATAAAAAGACACAGGATAACAGAATGGTTACAAAAGGGGTCAACCTTCTACTGCATACAAGAAACACACCTCAACTTCAAAGACAGATATAACTGCAATATAAAGTGGTGGAAAAAAGTTTCCACTCAAATGAAACTAAGAAGCAAGCTGAAGTAGCTATGCTGATATCTAACAAAATCAGCTTCAAACTAAAATTAACCAAAAGAGGTGGGGAAGGACATTTCGTATTCATCACAGGAAAAGTTCATCAAGATGAAGCCCCAATTCTGAACATTTATGCCTGAAGTACAAGAGCACCCACATATGTAAGAGAAACATGACAAAAGCTTAAATAACACATCATATCCCACACACCAATAATGGTAGACTTCAACTCCCCACTCTCACCAATGAACAGGTCTGCCAGATAAAACCTGAACAGAGAAAAAGGGGAACTAACAGATGCTATGACTGCAATGGGCTGGACTTAACAGATATCTATAGAAATTCCACCCAAACACAAAAGAATGTACCTTCTTCTCACCACCTCCTTTAAAACTGACCACATACTTGGTCACAAAGCAAATTTCAACAGATACAAGAAAATGGAATAAAGCCATGTATCTTATCAGATAAACATGGCTTAAAGTTAAAATTCAACAACACAAATTACAGAATGCTTACAAACAGAATAAAGTTCAACTGAATTACCACTGGGTCAAGGAAGAAATAATGAAAGAAATTAAAGACTTCCTAGAATTCAATGAAAACAAAGGCACAACTTACGCAAGCTTATGGGAAACCATGAAAGCACTACTAAGAGGAAAGTTCATTGCATTAAGTGCCTACATAAATATGTTGAAGAGATCTCACACTAACCAATTAAAGAACACCTGAAAACTCTAAGAGCAAAAGAAGCAAACTCACCCAGGAATAGCAGATGGCAGGAAATAATCAAATTGAGGGTTGATATCAATAATATAGAAGCAAAGAGAATAGTAAAAAAAAAAAAAAAAAAAAAAAAAAAAAAAAAAAAAAAAAAAACCGTCAGTGAAACAAAGAGTTGGTTATTTGAGAAAATCAACAAGATAGATAAGCCCTTACCCAAGCTAGCCAAAAGGCAGAAAGAGACTATGAAAATTAACAAAATCAGAAAGAAAAGGGTATAATTACAACAGACACTGAGGAAATACAAGAATCATCAGGTCGTCTTCAAAACCTGTACTCGACAAAAATTGGAAAATTTAAAGAAACGGATGCATCAACTTTTAATTAATTTATTGGAGTGTAAATCCACCAGAAATTAGGAAGAATCTGTTACTGTGATACTTTTATTTGATAATTGGTGGCATTTACATTTCCCTCATCACTGGTAGAATAATATATATAGAGATTAATACCAAGTAGAACATTTAATGTAGACTTACCCTATTTTGTATACTCTGGATGATTATATCCATGTGAAATTTGTAAGTAAAAACCAAGATGAGTTCCAGTAATGTGGTGGGATTAAAGATTAACTAAAAAAATAAGTATTCCTCCAATATAAAAATGACAAATAGGCTGAGGAAGAAATGAGGTAAGGGAACACCCTTCACAATGCCAAAAATAATATAAAATATCTTGTTGTGACTGTTACTAAGCAAATAAAAGATTTGCATGACAAACACTTCAAGTCTTTAAAAAAAGAAACTGAAGATGATATCAGAAGATGGAAAGATCTCCCATGGTTATGTATCAGTAGTATTAATATAGTAAAGGTGGCCATCCTACCAAAAGTAATCTAGAGATTCAATGCAATCTCCATCCGGATTCCAGCACAATTACTCATAGATCTTGAAAGGACAATTTTTAGCCCCATATGGAAGCACTAAAAATACAGAGTAGCTAAAAGAAACATGAATAATAAAAGAACTGCAGAAGGTATCATCATCCATGAACTCAAATTGTACTATAGAGTTATAGTAATAAAAACAACATGGCATTGACCCCAAAATGGACACACTGAACAATGAAATCAAATCAAAGACCCAGATATAAATCTCCACACCTATGGACACCTGATTTTTTATAAAGAAAATAGAAATACACCCTGGAAAAAGCATTTTCAACAAATGATGCTGGTAAAACTTCATGGTTTTACCATGAAAATCCAAATAGATCTGTACTTTTAACTCTGCTCCAAACTTAATTCTAGATGGATCAAAGACTTCAGCATAAAACCAGATATTTTGAACCCGATAGATGAGAAAGCAGGGAATAGACTTGAACTCATTGCCACAGGAGACAATTTCGTGAACACAACACTGATAGCATGGGCAATAAGATAAAATATTAACAAATGGGTTCCTGTAGAACTGAAAATCTATTGTAAAGCAAAGTACAACATCAATAGGACAAGACAGCAGCCTACAGAATGGTAAAATTTTCACCAACTTTATATCAGTCAAATATCCAAAATATACAAAGAACTCAAAAAATGGACATCAAAAAATCAAATAATCTAATTAAAAATTGGTCACAGATCTAAAAAGAGAATTCTGAATGGGGGATTTCAAGTGGCTAAGAAACACTTAAATAAATATTCAAAATCTTTAGCTGTCAGGGAAATGCAAGTCAAAGCTACTTTGAGATTCCACCTTACACCTGTCAGTATAACTAAGATAAATAACAGAAGAGGCAGTCTCTGCCTCTAGCAGCTGATGAGAGCAGATGCAGAGATCCACACCCAGATATGAGATGGAAAGAGTGGACGTCTTCTTTTTTATTGTTTATAAAAGACCCGATTATGATAAGCTTCCTAGCAACTTAAACAAACTAATAAAACACTATCCCATTCAAAAGAAATTCAAAGACATGCTGAGTTTCAGGGCAGAGAGACAAAATGTGATAATTTGAGAAATTGATGGATATACAGGTCTTGAAGTTGCCATATACTCATGTCTGTCAAGGAAGAAGATAGATCCTTGAGTATAGAATGCTATGGATGCTTTCTTATTAAAGAAAATAAGATTGTGCATGTATGATTAAGTTGGTGGTATTGAAATGTTAGCTTGTCCACAGTTGTACTTGAAGGATTGATCCATTTTTAAGCAATCATTGTAAAAGCTGAATCTTGACATATACACCTGGAATACAGCTACTCAGCAGGTTGAGGCAGGAGAATAGAAAGTTAGAACACACCATGAATTACATAGTGAATTTCCGGACAACCTATAAACTGCAAATACCTGTATGCTCAGAATGAAACTACTACAAGGCTAATGGAGTAGTTCAGTAATAGAGGCCCTGTCTATTCTATGAATGACCCTGACAACTGTCCCCAGTACAGAGGGAGAATGAGGGAAGGAAGAGAAAGAGAAAGGGGGCAGCAACAACACTAGAGCAGAAGTGTTGGTGTGAGAAATGCATGTGGATTCCTGGCTTTGAAGGGGACAAATCAAAGAACAGGAAGAAGGTGGGAAATGCAGAAATGCTTCCTCCTCTCTGTGACCAACCCCACCAACAGTCTATCTTTAGTACAATGAAAATGAATTCAACTCAGACTTCTGAAATTGTTAAGAAAAGAAAGTTTTGTTGTTCTTACCTAGTCAGTACATGTTTATCTGTTCCATCAGTCACAGGGAATGAGTGGGATGACATTCATTTGTTAATTCTTTCACATTTAATATGCTGTCCTGTTGTTTTTCAGACTCCACCCAACTAAATGTTATCTATCATTCATATTTTGCTCAGTTTATAAGATATTTCCATTATTGACACTACTCTCTCTTGAGTTATCCATGGCATACTTGTGGAAATTTCACTTATTCATTATGTATTTCCTTATTACTATGGAATTCTACATATCTTTCTGCAAACCATGGAACATTTTCTCTTATAGTCTCTTGTTTTTAATCTTCCCCTCTTCTTATTAAAAGTGGAGTCTCTTTTTCTTGAAATATATCCTGATTATACCCCCCAACCCAGGCTAGCCCACATGCACAGCCATCACTTCCTCCCTGAGCCAAGCTGCCAAGTCTTTCTCAATGCCCAGAGACTGCTGACAGAGACCTGACCCAGACACCAATGAGGACAGTACAATGAAGCAGAGTCAGCTGCCTGAGCCAATAAGACCTTGGGAAGGGGTATAAAGTCATTAAAGTCATGTCTAACTTACTTTATAAACAAGTCTGCTACTCACTGATGCCCAATGCCTGTCTTTAGTGCTGCTTCTTCTTGCCCCCTCCCTCAAGGGGTGACTGAGCAGGGTAAAGTGCAACACACAGGGAATTCTAATCTCTGAGGGAAGGGATTTGATGGAAACATCCCATTTAGAGCTTTATGTTCTAAGGTCTCTCTCTCTCTCTCTCTCTCTCTCTCTCTCTCTCTCTCTCTCTCTCTCTCTCTCTCTCTGCAATGTCTGGCTGTGCTCTTTCTGTATTTGCTCCCATCTGCTTCTCTGATGACAGCTGAATAAGGAACTGATCTATGAAATACTGGAATATAATTAGGGGTCATTTTATTTTTACTTTCTTTTAGACCAGTAGTGTTTGATTTTACCATAAGTCCCTCAGCTATCTTTTCCTTCATTCTAGGTCACTCAAGCAGTGGCAGATATGGTTTTCATCTTGTGGAGTGGGTCTTAAGTCAAATCAGATATTGTTAATTAGTCCTACAAGCTTTGTGTCACCATTGTCCTTTGCATATTTTGAAGTCAAGACAGATTATAGATCAAAGGTCTTGTGGCTAGATCAGTGTTTATATTTGTACTTTTGTAACCTGTAAAGTACCTTCCTGTAGCAAAAAGACTAACATGTAGGGGTAAAAGTTCTTTCTAGGCACCAGTTTGAGCTCTCCATGCTCACTTGCTGTGGATGTTGTCTTCAGCAATGGCACCTTGATGTCAGTGGGAAGCAAGCTATGTTTTAGGAACAGCCTGGGCAGTTTGAGGATTTCTATGGGACCCTTTTGGCTAATAACTCTATTGGATGTATTTCAGTCCCAGTGCTAGAAGCTTCATTTGGTGACAAGAGATGGTCTTGTAAATTCTTTAACATTTTTATTACACTGGCTTTTGAGACCCTGTCTGCTAATTTTAACATCTGGTAGACACACAGATCTAATCTTAATAATTTTCATTCATGGAAAGATTAAGTATTTTGTTCTATTTTGCTATATAAAACATATGTTCAACACTTAAGAGCTCCATATCTCTTCTCCTGTAGAATTATGCATTTGACTAACTGCCAGATAAATTGCTAAAGGATTATCTTGCTTCTGTAGATAATCTGCTATTGTATACTTCACAACTTTATCAAGTTTTAATGCTGATAACAATGGTGCTTTTACTGTTAGGTCATAATATCCTGGGACTTCAAGAAAGGTCTTGAAAAAGCCCCAATCCCAAATTCAGGAAATCATTGATCATTCTGCTCTAATCTTCTACTATCTTGTTGATTTATCTATCTATCTATCTATCTATCTATCTATCTATCTATCTATCTATATGTCTGTCTGTCTGTCTGTCTGTCTACCTATTTGATTATTTTGGGAGTGGATTTCATGACAAGGTTTCTCTGTGGCCTTGGAGGCTGTCCTGGAACTAGCTCTTGTAGATCATGCTGGTCTTGAACTCACAGAGATCTGCCTGCCTCTGCCTCCCAAGTGCTGGGATTAAAGACATGCACCACCACCCAGCCCTTGTTCATTTATTTTATCTGGGCTCCATGCACCCATTGCCTGTACATTCATAGTTCAAGAGGCAGGTAAGAATTAAAATAAAGAGGGTCTGCAATCCTAGGTACTTGAAAAGCTGAGGCAGGAGGATTGCAAATTCAAATATGAATAGAACTACAACATTGTTTTGATGCCACACTGGGTAGTTTACTGAGATCCTGTCTAAAACAAAAACAAAAATAATAGATGCAGTTCAGTGGTAGAGTGCTTGCAGCACTTACTCAGACCCCTGCAAGCCCCAGTGCCACAATAATATGATTATCTTATAGTGTGGACTTTCAGTCTCCACTTTCCAAAGACTTCTGCCTTCTGCTCAGTCTTCCTTGGGTTTCTAGGATTTTGATAATCCCTAAATAAAATCTCTTACTTACAATTTCTGTTTCTATTTCTCTTGAAATGTATGGACTGGGCATATATTAAGACACACATCAAGTTTAAGATAAACAAAATAACAAACATCAAGATTATCTTTGTAGAACTTACCTAGTTCCTGTTTTCTGTCTTACACAAGCTAACACTAGCTTAGCTATAGACATGAAAGGGATTTTCTACAGCATGTTCCATCAGTGAATCCCAATGCCTTCTCTTTCAATTGGCTCATCTTTCTCCATTTTGTAAGCTGCAGAAGACAGGCATAAATAACCTCCAGTTTTTATATCACCTCTTGAGATGAGAAATACAAAACTCACACATCACCCTAAATTCTGCATAACCTTTTCTGTCTATTTCCATGGCTTATTTATGGCCAGTTCTTGAAGATATGACTTGTAGTGTACATATGATCAAACCCAAGAATCTCAAAATAAAAAAGTCTTGCATAGTAATTCCAATTTGTGAGTAGAGTGGTAACAACATTCAGAAGCTTGAGTTTAAATTTTTTCTTTTTCTAATTTCTGGATATGGTAGACAGAAATAATACTTCAACAGAATAATAAATCATAGTTATAATAAGTAATTGCTAAAAAGGAAAATAGAAATGGCAGGTTTAGTTTTAGCCTTTTAAACTTAATTTCAATAATACTCACTGACAGTAGTAACATAAAATCTGATATGTGCTGTATGAACACAATCTTCTAATGCAGTATTCAGTTTGACCAAATTATTAGCTCTATAAGCTGGCATGATATATAGATAAAGCTTTCAAATATTATTTATGGAACACATGAAGATATAAAATGAACGCATGGCATGGCAGCTACATACATCTTGTAGTCCATCTGTAAGATAAATCCCTATTGGAACCACTAATGACTGTGAATATAAATTATTCTTCATAGCTTTTAGAATGAGAGCATGATGCATAAATAAATTCATTAACAATATAATGCAATATCTTTGCATTTTATACACTCTGACAATTACATAGGAAAAATGGCTTATGATTTGCTTTGACCAATGGCTTTTAGTAGAAAGAAAATACAAATTCCTACATGGTTTATCTTATTTCTTTGCATTCTTAATTTTTCCTCCATGGAAAATTAACTAACTAACTAACTAACTAAGCTTAACTAATCTCTACCTGAAGACAAGAGACATATGGTATAGAAATGTGTCATGGTAGAAAGCTAGTCCAGATTGAAGCAGCCTAACCTGTGGACCTGCAAATATATATATAAGTCAACATTGAATACATCTTATCTTTCTGTGGTTA
This sequence comes from Cricetulus griseus, assembly GCF_003668045.3. Taxonomy (NCBI): domain Eukaryota; kingdom Metazoa; phylum Chordata; class Mammalia; order Rodentia; family Cricetidae; genus Cricetulus; species Cricetulus griseus. Next base: position 109,071,889 of record NW_023276807.1, on the reverse strand, counting down.
TTTCCAGAAAAAATAAGGTGATTGAAGTAAAATGTAAATTAATAATCTTCACCACAAAACCAGGGATTGTAGTATATCCATCTTATATCCCCTGTGTCAGATGAATTAATACAATATTATTAACTACATTATTTCTTGTGAATTGAAGTTACCTTCTTAGCATGTATGACATTTAACCTCTAATTATACAATGATTATTTCTACCTGGAATGAAGAGAGATATTCTTGGCCAGATGTGGGGTTTTCATGCTTTACTGTATAATTACCATGAGTAAGAATCATGTAAAGAAAAGCATGCAAAGTCATGTCATTTACAAAGCATCTCCCTTTGAATAAAGTTGGACTCACACAGACTCAATATTTGGCTTTCACCAGATCACATCACTGTGTGGGCTTCCAAGTTGTCTGCCTAATACAGAAAACACTTGAGGTAAAAGGAAAAAAAAAGTAACATTTCACTAATGCAACCCATGTTTTTGGTGTGAACACATGTTATTTTAAAATTCTTTATCCTGGCAGATTTTCATTTTTCAAAGGCAATGAAAAGTGCCAAGGGAGGTAATAAATGAATTTCCTTCCCTACAACTATCTATTTCTGACCTTTATCAAAGTCTACTTTTTCTCCTTTGGGGAGGAACGTGATTCATATCATCTCCTTAAACTAAGAAAAAAATATCCTAGGAAAGAACAAATAAAGGGGCCTTTCATCTGGTCATAAAACAATTATTAATTGCACTATTAAGTAACCTACACACCCTGGGAGGGGAGTGGGAAACAGTAAATCTCCTTGAGAAATATTCCCGAAGGGCTCATATAAATCAAAGTGTGTGTGATTCAGACAGAAAAGAAAGAAAGACCTCTGGAAAGTCAGCCCATGAGGAGGTGTTGAGGGCAGGACCCTAGAGGATTGAAGGAAGTAAATTTCAAGGACTGATTCATCATTATAGTGCATCTAATTAATCAGATCACATTCTGGAATTAACACCAAAATACTGTTAGCTGTGAGTCATGATTTATTTATTTATTTCTGCTTTCCTAAGATATTTGCTGCAATAGGTAAGAGAAAATGCTGTGAAAGTTAGGTGGGATGCATTAGCTAGGGGCCCTTCAAGCTGTTTCTCCATTGTATCCATTCCTGGGACAGAACACTGAATGGAGTTTGATCCTGTGAAGACTTCTTGGTTTAGCTTGGCTTTCAGGTGTTTCTTTGGCAATTGATTATGTAGTGTCAATAGTCATCAAGTACCGGTCATGGGAAAGATGTGTGTGGTTGCTACAAAAATTTCTGGTTTGGTCTTTTATTATGAAAGGTACTTCTGTTAAAACACTGAACAGAGCTTCAAAAAAGTGGGAAAAAAGGCCACTTAGAGGATATCTTTAGAAATGAAGCCAGTGGTGGAAGTGAAAAGACCTTGTGGAGACAGAACTGTTGTTTGTAGTGATGCTCTTAATGTTCTATATCTAGCCACATCCTTTCCAAATATGGATGTATTTAGTGTGCTGGCTAGTTTTATGTCAGCTTGACACAAGCTAGAGTCATTTAGGAAGAGGGGAAATGAAGTGAACAAAAATGACCCCTGGACATTACTGCTTTCTTTTTTTTATAAAGTCAGTAAAATCATTCTCAAAAATACTCTGCTATACACATAGGTCAATGTCTTATACAGTTATTATCAGTGAGACTTCCTATGGAAACAGATACAGAGATCCACATGCAGACATTGTTCTCAAAGAGAGTCAAATTTGGAACTCCACCAAATCACTCCCCTCAGTGCCTACAGAATCCAGTGAAAGAGGAGAAAAAGAGATTATAAGAATCAGTGGTGGTAGAGGACATCAGGAGAACAAGGCCCTCTGAATCAACTAAGCAAGGTGCGTATGAACTCAGAGCGACCATAGCAGCAAACACAGGACCTATGTCGTTCTGCATCAGGTTCTCTGCATATATATCCTAACTATTATTTGGGCATTTTTATGGAAATCCTGACTGTGAGACTGAATGTATATCTGACTCTTGTGTCTGCTGTTGGCACTGTCTTCCTCCTGTTGGGTAGCTATGTCTAACTTTGATAAAATATTTTTTGCTTTATCTTACTATATTTTGTTTTGACACATTTGGTTGTTATCTCTTAGCAGTCTGTTTTTATCCAATGACAGACACAAAAGGATTGGACCCAGAGGGGAGGGGAGTTGAGGAGGAACTGGAACAAGTAGAGGGAAGAGAAAATATAAAGAAGATATAATGTAAGAGAAAATAACTTATTTTCAATAAAAATATGAAAAACATATCATAATTAGGTAACTCAACAATGTAGGTTATAAGATATATTGACAGAATTCAGCACCAGATGATACTGAAAATAAAATGTAAAACAAAGACCAGAGAACCCTTGCATACTTGTGATAGTATGTGTTTACTTGCCAGATCACTTTATTATGAGATTGCCATTTAAATTTTTGAACATTCAGCTACCAGATTACCTTTCACTGAATCTCTTGCAGATACAAATAGAATAAAACACCCAGTTTCCTGTTTCCGAATTCTCAGGAAAACGTTGATTCCTAATGAGATAGCTCTCAGATCTCTGCATCTGTGGCCTTCCTAGATTTTTATTCTTCTAACCCAGATTGTGGATTTAGGTTCATGAGACCCTTTCTACTAGTTCTCTCTCTCTCTCTCTCTCTCTCTCTCTCTCTCTCTCTCTCTCTCTCCCTCTTTCTCTCTCCAAGCTTATGATCTTCTGATGATTGATCAAGTGTCAGCTCAAGCCCTGCTCAAGTTGAGGTTTATTTCTTGTGACTAAAATTGAGACAACACTACAAGACCTACAGAAATTAACAGCATTATAAATAAGCACTGTTAATACGCTATAACAAAACGTCAGCAATTAATGGCATAGGTATCTTGAAAACAGTAAGTACCAAAATCGTCCAAAGGAGAAATTAAATGTGCAGAAATTCTTTGTTGTTATAGAGATGAAACCTATCAGGCAAAACTATTCCACAAGAGAATTTCTCAGTCCTAGATAAGTTATTTAGCACACTATTTTAATTTTTTAATTAAAAATGGTAGTATTACACAATTGATTTAAAATAAATAGAACATATTTTCAACCTATTCAATTAAACTAGCATTATTTTGTAGCAAAACCAATACAAGCATTATAAGAAAACAATGGTGGTAAGTAATACTATTACTACTCATAGATGAACAGATCATCAAACATTGAAATGGAGAGATGGTTCAATGTATAAGGGCATTTGCTACCCAATAACCTTTCAAACAAAATCTGCAATTTTTTATCTGACTTCCACTTGCAGAGAGGGGGGAATAAAAATGTAAAAGATATATTGCTGATTATTAACTGGAAATATTTAAAACTCATGATTGAACTATAACTTAAGGTTTCTTATAATATTAAAAACAATCAATATAATACTTAATAGAAAAAATAACTTTTTGACAACTTTAATAATTAAAGAAAAAATTTCTTAAGTTCACTATAAATTGATGAGTAAAATATAGAAATTTAGGATAGCATACAAATTCATGGAATCAAGAAGTGTATGAAATAACTTCTGGTTCATTGCTTCCATTAATGTAAATAGCTCCAAACAATACTCATGCAAGTCAACCTAATTAAATGCAGTGGGCCACATAGAAACAAAAATAAGACATGAAAGACTTGGAAAGAAGGTATTTGGAGAGTATAAGAGTATAATTTGGTTCCATTCCACCACCGCCGACTGACCTGGAACTAGGTGAGTGAGTTTCTGCCCACTCAAGACCCAAGGCCAGAACAGCATACACCCCAACCACCCCCACTACCCCACCCCCTCTTGTGCCTTCGGGCTTGGGCCAGACACGCCCAGGCAGGGAGGAGCTCCCTACGCCCCAAATCTGCTAGCACCCCACTCTTCCATTCCGCCAAACGACCGAGGAACTAGGAACTAGTGAGGAGACTACCAGGAGCATCAAGATCATCTAGAGTTGTGGACATTGAATTCCTAGAGCCCACACACCACTGGGCCACAAGAGGAGATAGGGAGAACCCACCTGCACCCACTAAAAGAAGATATGGGGAGAAGACAGAATAAGATTTCACTCAACAACAGAAAGACCAATATGACACCACCAGAATCTAGGGACTCCACTTCAGCAAGAGCTGAAAAGCCCAAAACAGGGCATGAAGATGAGATGGACCTCAAAAATTATCTCAGCAAATTGATAGAGACCTTGAAAGAGGAAACAAGAAAATCCTTTAAAGAAATAGAAGAGAAAGCAAACAAAAAATTAAACGAATTGGAGGAAAAGACAACCCAAAAACTTCAAGAAATAAATAAATCTCTTAAAGAATTTAAATAAAGCCAAGAAAAAACACCCAAGCAAGTGAAGGAAGCTCTTGAAATAGTTCAAAGCATGAAAGCTGAAATACACACAATAAAGAAAACACAGAATGAGACAATGTTGGAAATGGAAAGGTTGGATAAACGATCAGGAACTAAAGATGTGACTATATCCAACAGGATTCAAGAGATGGAAGAGAGAATCTCAGCTACTGAAGACTCGCTAGAGGATATACATACATACATACAACCAAAGAGAACCTCAAGTCCAACAAAACCCTAACACAAAATATCCAGGAAATATGGGACACCGTAAAAAGGCCAAACCTAAGAATAATAGGTGTAGAAGAAGGTGAAGAAACACTGCTCAAAGGTACAGAAAACATATTCAACAAAATCATAGAAGAAAACTTCCCCAACCTACAGAAGGATATGCCTATGAAAGTACAAGAAGCTTACAGGACACCAAACAGACTGGACCACAAAAAGAAGTCGCCCCGACACATAATAATCAAAACACCAAATCTACAGAATAAAGAGAAAATATTAAGAGCAGCAAAGGAAAAAGGCCAAGTAACATATAAAGGCAAACCAATCAGAATCACACCCGACTTCTCAATGGAAACTCTGAAAGCCAGAAGGTCTTGGATAGATACCCTACAAGCACTAAGGGAGCATGGATGTCAACCCAGACTACTGTACCCAGCAAAACTTTCAATCACTATAGATGGAGAAAACAAGATATTCCATGACAAAAACAGATTTAAACAATACGTATCCACAAATCCAGCACTACAGAAGGCTCTGGAAGGAAATTTCCAACCCAACAAACATAACTACACTCACAAAAACACTGGCAGTAGTTAATCTAATTTCACCAAACACAAAAAGAAACAGGAGGGCAAAATCCACACGCAATGATACCACCAACAATAAATCCAAAACAAAGAAGAACCAATGAACAATGGACATTAATATCCCTAAATGTCAATGGTCTTAACTTACCCATAAAAAGATATAGGCTAACAGAATGGATACAAAGACAGAATCCATCCTTCTGCTGTTTACAAGAAACACACCTCAACTTCAAAAACAGGCGATACGTCAGAGTAAAAGGATGGGAAAAAATTTTCCAATCAAATGGGCTCAAGAAACAAGCTTGGGGTAGCAATCCGAATATGTAACAAATTAGACTTTAAACTGAAAGCCATCAAAAGAGATAAAGAAGGGCATTTCATACTCATCACAGGAAAAGTCCATCAAGATGAAGTCTCAATCCTGAACATCTATGCCCCTAATACCAAAGCATCCACTTTTGTAAAGGAAACATTACTAAAGCTCAAACCACACATAAAACCACACACACTTATAGTAGGAGACTTCAACTCCCCCCTTATGCCACTAGACAGGACCACCAGACAGAAACTTAACAAAGAAACAAAGGATCTGAAAGAAGTTATGACACAACTGGGTTTAACAGATATCTATAGAACATTCCATCCAAACACAAAAGAATATACCTTCTTCTCAGCGCCACATGGAACCTTCTCAAAAATTGACCACATAGTTGGCAGCAAAGCAAACCTCCACAAGTACAAAAGTATTGAAATAACCCCTTATTTCAATGCATTAAAGCTAGAATTCAACAGCAATATGAATTGCAGAAAACCTACATTTTCGTGGAAAATGAATAACTCCCAATTGCACCATTCCTGGGTTGAGGAAGAAATAAAAAAAGAAATTAAAGACTTCCTAGAATTTAATGAGAATGTAGACACAACATACCCGAACTTATGGGACACCCTGAAAGCAGTGCTAAGAGGGAAGTTCATAGCACTAAGTGCTCACATGAAGAAACTGGAGGAAAGTCACATTAGAGAATTGACAGAACAACTGAAAGCTTTAGAGCAAAAACAAGCAAACACACCAAGGCAGAGTAGATGCCAGGAAATAATCAACCTGAGAGCTGAAATCAACAAAGTAGAAACTAGGAAAACAGTACAAAGAATCAATGAAACAAAGAGTTGGTTCTTTGAGAAGATCAATAAGATAGACAAACCTCTAGCCAAACTAACCAAAAGGCAGAGAGAGAGCATGCTAATTAACAAAATCAGAAATGAAAAGGGAGATATAACAACGGACACTGAGGAAATCCAGAGAATCTTTAGGTCATACTTTGAAAACCTGTATTCCACAAAATTGGAAAATCTAAAGGAAATGGACAGCTTTCTGGATAAATATCACTTACCAAAATTAAATCAAGATCAGATAAAAAGTTTAAATCGAACTATAACCACTAATGTGATAGAAGCAGTAATCAAAAGCCTCCCAACCAAAAAAAGCTCAGGGCCAGATGGCTTCACTGCAGAATTACAGTACTCCTCAAACTGTTCCACACAATAGAAGCAGATGGGATATTGCCAAACTCTTTCTACCAGGCTACAATCACTTTGATAACCAAGCCACACAAAGATATGACTAAGAAAGAGAACTACAGACTGATATCCCTCATGAACATAGATGCTAAAATACTCAATAAAATATTGGCCAACCGAATCCAAGAACATATCAGAAGAATCATCCACCATGATCAACTAGGCTTCATCCCAGGGATGCAAGGATGGTTCAACATATGAAAATCCATCAATGTAATCCACTATATAAACAAACTGAAAAAGAAAAACCACATGATCATCTCACTAGATGCTGAAAAAGTCTTTGACAAAATCCAACATCCCTTCATGACAAAGATCTTGGAGAGAACAGGAATAACAGGAACATATCTAAACATGATCAACGCAATATACACCAAACCAAAAGCCAACATCAAAGTAAATGGAGAGAAACTCAAAGCATTTCCTCTAAAATCAGGAACAAGACAGGGCTGTCCACTTTCTCCATATCTCTTCAATATTGTACTTGAAGTTCTGGCTATAGCAATAAGACAAAAAAAAGGGGATCAAAGGGATACAAATTGGAAAGGATGAAGTAAAACTTTCACTATTTGCAGATGACATGATAGTCTACATTAATGACCCGAAAAACTCTACCAGGGAACTCCTACGGCCGATAAACACCTTCAGCAAGGTAGCAGGATACAAAATTAACTCAAAAAAATCAGTAGCCCTACTATACACAGATGATAAATCCAATGAGAAAGAAATCATGGAAACATCACCTTTCACAATATCCACAAGCAACATAAAATATCTTGGGGTAACACTAACCAAAAAAGTGAAAGATCTGTACAATAAGAACTTTGAGACTTTAAAGAAAGAAATTAAAGAAGATACCAGAAAATGGAAAGATCTCCCATGCTCTTGGATAGGTAGAATTAACATAGTAAAAATGGCAATCCTGCCAAAAGCAATCTACAGATTCAATGCAATCCCCATCAAAATCCCAACACAGTTTTTCACAGACATTGAAAGAACAATACTCAACTTTATATGGAAAAATAAAAAGCCCAGGATTGCCAAAACAACTCTTTACAATAAAGGATCTTCTGGTGGCATCACCATCCCCGACTTCAAGCTCTACTATAGAGCCATAGTTCTGAAAACAGCTTGGTATTGGCACAAAAATAGACGGATAGACTAATGGAATCGAATTGAAAACCCTGATATCGATCCACGCACCTATGGATACCTTATTTTTGACAAAGGTGCTAAATCTATACAATGGAAAAAAGATAGCATCTTCAACAAATGGTGCTGGTACAATTGGATTCGGACATGCAGAAAATTGCAGATAGATCCATACCTGTCACCATGCACAAAACTTAAGTGCAAATGGATCAAAGATCTCAGCATAAATCCAGCCACACTGAATCTTCTAGAAGAGAAAGTGGGAACTACCCTTGAACAAATTGGCACAGGAGGACACTTCCTGAACATTACGCCAGTAGCACAGACACTGAGGTCTGCAATCAATAAATGGGACCTCCTGAAACTGAGAAGCTTCTGCACAGCGAAGGAAACAGTCAGTAGGATAAAACGACCACCCACAGAATGGGAAAAGATCTTCACCGATCCCACATCTGACAGAGGACTGATTTCCAAAATATATGAGGAGCTCAAGAAGCTAGCCACCAAAACACCAAACAATGAAAATAAAAAGTGGGGTGCAGAATTAAATAGGGAATTCTCAACAGAGGAATCTGAAATGGCTGAAAGACACTTAACAAAGTGCTCAAAATCATTGGCCATCAGAGAAATGCAACTCAAAACAACTCTGAGATACCATCTCACGCCTGTCAGAATGGCTAAAATAAAAAATACCAATGACAATCTATGATGGAGAGGATGTGGAGAAAAAGGAACACTCCTCCATTGCTGGTGGGAGTGTGAACTTGTAAGACCACTCTGGAAATCAGTATGGTGGTGGCTCAGAAAAATGGGAATCAGTCTACTTCAAGATCCAGCCATTCCTCTCTTGGGTATATACCCAAATAGGGCATGTACTTACAACAAGGACATATGTTCAACCATGTTCATAGCAGCATTGTTTGTAATAGCCAGAACCTGGAACAACCTAGATGCCCCTCTACTGAAGAATGGATTGAGAAAATGTGGCACATCTATATAATGGAGTACTACTCAGCAGAACAAAGCAATGGAATCTTGAAATTCGCAGGCAAATGGATGGAACTAGAGGAAACCATCCTGAGTGAGGTAACCCCAGTCACAAAAAGACAAACATGGTATGTACTCCCTGATATATGAATTTTAGACATAGAGCAAAAGATTACCAGTATATAATGCTCTTCACCAAAGAAACTAGGAAACATGAAAGACTCTAAGGGATAAATGGTCCCCAGGAATGGAAGTGGCATGACCTCCCGAACTAATTGGGGGCATGAGGGTGGGGGGAAAGGAGCTGCTACAATAAGAGAAAGAGAAGAGGAGAAGAGGAGAGGAAATGGAGGGGCAGAAACATTGAGTTGGGGGAAGAATAGAGGAAAGAGAGCAGGATGAGAGATACGATATCAGAGGGAGCCACTATAGGCCCAAGAAGGGATCTGGAACCAGGGAGATCTCCAGAGACCTACAAGGATGACACGATCTGACAATCCAGGCAATGGTGGAGGGGATAAGCTAAAAGCCCTACCCCTAAAATGAGATTGATGACTTCTCTTTATGCCATCCTAGAGCCCTCATCCAGTGGCTGATGGAAACAGAGACAGGTATCCACAGATATACAATGAGCCGAAATCGGGAATTTAGTTGAAGAGAGGGAGGAATGAAGAACTAAGGGGTGTGTACCAGGTTGGAGAAACCCACAGGAACAGTTGACCTGAATAAGGGAGAGCACATTGACCCCAGATGCTGTCCGGGAGGCCCGTACAAGACTGATCCAGACCCCTGAACATGGATGTCAATAAGGAGGCCTCTGTACTCCAGGGAGACTCTGGTGGTGGACGGGTATTTTTCCCTGGTGCAAGAAGGGACTTTGAGAGCCCAACCCATATGAAGGGATACACTCTGGCACTGGACACATGGGGAAGGGCTCAGAACCAGCATAGTAAGACTTGGTGGACTTTGAAGAGCCCCAGTTGAGGGCCCTACCCTGCCTGGGGAGTGGTGGGTGGATGGGGTCGGGGGTAGACTGGGGTTTGGGGGGGTGAGGGGAGGGAGAGGGAGAAGGGACTTGAAATAAGCTTGTTTCCTAACTAGAACTAATAAAATTAAAAAAATTGTATAATTTGGAGAACATTCACCAAAGACTATTTAATATATATATGAAATTATAAATGAGTAAACAAAATTTTATAAAAGAGATCCCTGAAGTAAATGCTAGAAACATCATATCCAACAATAAGGTATTGACTATTTACCTCTGAATAACATTAACAAGACATAAATATACAATTCTTATTTTAAATTCCATATTACATTTAAAACTTAAAACACCAACCCTATGAAATCAGTATAAAACTATCCATCACAGTCTGTTTTAGTTTGGTTCCTAGTTTCACTCATCAGTTATGAGTGTTCTCAGAGGCAATTCTATGCAATTCCATTTGAAAGCATGTCAAAATATTAGAGGAATTAAAAATTTGTAGGATACAAAATCAATTTTATTTCCAGACCGTAAACTAGAATAAAACAACCATAAATTGAAACTAAAATGATATTGTTTGACATACCAACAAAAATTAAATATCTATGAATGTATCTGACAGTCTCTATTCTCTTCTTTTATTCCTTGAAAATTGCATACATGGACACAATGCACCATGCAACATAATGTAAACTACCCACCACATAGTCCTTCCCCCAAGTTTCATTCCTGGATGAGGGAACTCTCAAAATATCCCATTCCCATCTACATTTCCTCTTTTTTACCTAAAAAAGAAAAACATTTCTTTCTCATTTTACATACCAATCACAGTTCCCACTCCATCCCTTTCTCCTGCTTTCCCCACCTTCCTCCACTCCACTCCCATCATCCACTCCTCAGACTCCCCATGGTAAGCCTTGCATTTCCTTTTATTTTAATGACAACCTACTGGGTCCATTTAGTACTGACCATGTACACACAGGTATGAAGTTTTCTATTGGAGCACAAGAAACCTACTAGTTACCACCACCCCCCCCAAAAAAAAATAGTGGTTCTCCCTTGTTCAGGAGCCATCAACTGCCAGTCTAATGTTGGAAACCTGTAACCCCTCCCTTCTCTACGGTGAAGTTTTAACTAAATCCAGACATAGAGGACAGCATTTCACAGCACTCCTTCCCATCTTTAGCTTTCATAGTCTTTCCATCTAGTCTTCCAAGATGTTCACTAAGCCTAGTGAGGAGCTGACACTTAATAATTAGGGAACTGTAAATGACTAAGGTAAAGGCAGATCTTTAATGAGTCTGGAGTCTGGAAGTATCACTACTTTAAAAATATTATCAAATCCGATTATGAGTGTCCAAATCTAATGGATTCTTATCATAATTACTCAGCAGATGAGAACTTAGTCTCTTGAAGTCACAGAAGAAAGCTAAAGGTCTAATATGAACATTGAACAATTCCTTTCAGTCTTCTTCTCTAGTTCAGAAAACTGAATGAAGCAAGCCTACCTCAGAAATAGTAGATAAAGCCAGGTTGAGCTAAGAGGGCTTTCACTACCTGCCTATAATTAGAAATGGATATATTGGTGCTAAATGTTCCTGTGATTCAACCCTGGGTCCCAGTGGATGCTGTTGAGGTGGTTGTACAGAGCCGTTAATAAAGGAAGGTAATTAGGTCTGTGGGGGTGCCATCTTCAAGAAAGGGCTAATACTGGTCTTGTGATTGAAGTCACTCCATGGCTTGGTCTTTCTACATAGAGATACTTTTCCTTCATCATAATATTGTGACATAGCCAAGAGATTTTCACCATGTTGCTTGCCCTGTCTTGTAATTTATCTATAATCATCTACCAAATAAACACTTTTCTTTATAAAATTCCTGGAATTGAGTATTGTGTTCCAGAAAAAATTACATAATCCATAGACAACATGTACACAATTCACTGAACCATAGAGGAATGCAAATTACACATGCCCAAGAAATGTTTGAACTATGTTTTTGAAAGTGAAATATTTATTAGATAACAATAAACTTCCACATAATTTTTACAACTAATATTCTGTTAGTCTTGGTTGACATAAATTATTATAACAGAAAGAATTCTTCACTCAAAGAAATTATAACACAAATATATGTCATTCATATTTTAGGAATATATATATATGAACTTCAAAAGAAAGTTTTTTGTGACAAATAAAAATAATTCTGGAGCAAATTCAGGAATCAGAATTATTAAGAGTAGGCTGCAAACATAGGTTTCAGTATCTCAAAACTTATTTAAATAAAGAAGCACAAATAATGATGCTAAAATCATGATACCATCATTAACTTAATTACCTTAAGTGAAAAAAGTGGTCATATGAAAAGGTGTTTAATTAAATAAATCTCTCTAACCAGGAGAATGCTTCTTTCAGTGCTTTTAAGCATCTCTCCTCATTCCCTAATACTCATCTTTGAAAAATGATTATTTATTTGACTGCAAAATGTTATGGTTGTTACTGGTACATACAACCCTAGTGGCATACTGTGGTGGATTTCCAGCATGAATGCTAATTGTTTGCTGCTATCTTTGGGGGAGCAGGAGTTTGGAGGGAATAGCAGGTTCAGCAGGCTATGCAGATTTGTGTTGTAACTGGGGCAACTGAAACACAAGAACAGCTTTGACTCTATGACAGGAGAAACAGGTATGGGATAATGCCATAACTTCTTCCAAGCTCCGAACAAGATTTATATTGGCATTAGTGCCCACATCCACCCTAAGGTGATCCCAACTAAACATAAAGCATTTGGAAAAATGTGAGCAAGCACTGGCATTGCTCTTCCAACAATGAAGCCCTCCCTTTTTTCTTGTATGCAGATTATACACCAAGCTTCTTAAAGTAAGCAGTGCATGGTCAAAGCTTAAGCCTGAGCCCTGAACCATCATCATAGAAAACCCTCATACTTTGAGTTCCTGATAATAATAAATGCCAGCCATATTGCTATGGTTTCAGTATTCATGATGTCATATAAAATGGGGAATGAAGTGATACAAAGAATCTGAAGGCTCTTTCATACATCATACATCATATAGTAGCTGGGATTTATTTGTCATATTTGCAAATATGCATGATCTCATGTGTATTGCACTAGATGGCGACACAGTAGTTCTTTGCTGCTCTTTTGTTTGTTCTGCTCTTAGAAACATTTCTAGTAGAGTGAATTTGGTTTGCTGCCAGTTTCTAATGTTGGCAATCCTATCTAAATACTGAGATGTACTTTTATGAGTTTGTCATTCTAGTTCATTTATTCATTCATCCATTCAATCAGGTTCTACTTGGGGCTTTTATTAGTGGGTTTCAGGAGAATCATGTTTGACTATAGAAGAAACAACAAACTGTGTGTTCCAGTGGTAGCACCTATGTCAGTAGTATGTGTGAATTCTGACTGATCTATATGTTTTCCACCTTCTTAGATAATAGAGTTTCTATTTCTGTTTTGATTTTGCAGTCTCATACATTTTAGTGATATCCACTGTGGGCTAATTTGTGTTGGTATAATTGTCAACTACTTTGGATACATTTCCATTCACAGCAATTGTCTTCTATTTGTTCAAATGAAGTATCTTTTCCCTCCACTTATCCATTGCATTTGGGTTAGCTCCTCTATTGACATTTTATATATACCAGTGTACTTATACTCCCATTTCCTTTATCTGTTTCACACTGGTTCGACTCTACTGCCGTTGAACTAGGAATTTTACTATTGTATTTGGACATGGAGGGTATAAAACAAGCTATGCAGTCTTTGATTTTTCTGGTATGATACAGATTTGAGTGGGACACAACGCAACATTCTCCAAAATAGATTTTTCATACTCATTTTCCCATAAAAACCTGCACCTATTTTTTTTCAAGATGACGAGTGTGTTTGGTAAATGCACCCATTTCAATGTTTGTCCTTCTCATATTCACATTGGCTAAAAGAAGGTCTTAAGCCAGAATTCCAGAATCAATATTTGATCATAAAGCCACCTTGAAAATAGTGACATGAGGCATGATAATCCATGGGCGATGAGGAATGTGAGTCCCTGATAGCTTGGAACAACCATGCTAGTTTTTAGTACTTACCAAGATATATGTAGTATTTTGTTTTAATTCATTTATTTTTAATATTTCTACCACATATATCTGGTCATAATACAAATATAATACATAATTCAAACTCTCAGGACATTTATAGATTACTGAGTGCATTCTGGAGTCTATGTTTGGGCAGGTAATGTCAAGCATCAAGTGTAAATATAAAGGATGGAAAAATGATTAAAAAAAGTATACAGAAAATGAAATGTATGGGTGAAATGTATTTTCTTACCTATGTAATTTATTTAGTTTGGGATACTTGCACATTATTCATACTTAAATATAGCTAATATTATGTATATGAAGTAGTAACACTTGCTAACTAGTTTAATTAAAGGGTTTTTCAGGTCCAGGAAAGGACAGCATGGAACACAAAATGGTAAAGGAGAACATGAAAGGCACCATCAAAGGCAAACAGACTCCAGGTTTCTATGTTGGTTGCCTTATATTCTTATCTCCTTTTCCTCTTGTTTAGAACAAACTCCATTAACATTGTCTTATTTACTCTCTGAAAGTCTTTCTCCCTCCAGTTCCCCAGTGTGCAGTGGGATCAGAAAAAGTTTACATTAATGTTTGTTCAGTAAATGGAAAAACACATGGGTCCTGTATGAACAAGCCAGACCTGACTATTTCCCTGGTATTTTCAGGTGTGTCTGCTCCATGTTTGTCCAACAAAATATATTTCCATCATTCCTTTCCTTTGGCTTGTCAGCTCTACTTGTTCATGTGACAAATGTCCATTGAAGAAGAGATGTCTTTTCAGAGGCAAATGCACCTGACACTCCTTCATGGCTCCCAGGTAAATGTCTCCTTTCTTCCTTTGAGAAGGCTTTTTTGGACATTGCCTTACTATTATTATTTCGAATATATTTCCCCAACACCAAGTTATTATCAGTATTGTGCTTTTGGTTTTAAAGGTGTAACTCAGGGTCTTCTGCACACCAGTCAAGATCTCTAACACTGAATCACATACAAAGCCTACTGTTCACATTTACTTTGAAATGGAGTCTCTAAGCTTCCAGGTTGTCCCTGAATTCACTATGCAACCTTGGAATACCTGGAAAATGAGATAAGTCTGACTTAGTGTCACGAGTCACTGTGTTTACAGGCCTGGATCTACAGGCAGCTCTTAATTATTTCCAGTTTTAAGATTATGTCTGACATAATACATTGTCTCATACTTACTTTTGCTGATTGTATTTAGAGCCCTCTCCACTGTAGCCTGAACAACTGCCTGCCTTCCAAGAAACAAGACCTTGTTTCTGTTATTTTATGTTTTATTGTGAATTTCTAGAGACTCTGGAGTACACAGGGTATTAACACTTGCTTTGTATTGGGGCAATACTCAGTCATATATGAATTTGGGTCAATGCATAAAGTACTCCAATTTTATTGCTGTCAAGTAAGCAAATGTAAGTGGCATGCATTCCACTTGGATACCCAGAGTTTAACAAGTAGGGTAAAACCATATGGTGGATAGGCCATAGCAAAACTACTGATGGTGTACCAAGTTAGTCTGCCTTTGCTTATACTGTTTCATGTGCCCTATCCTATACCAAGATTAATTTTTTCAACCCCTATAGCAAGACACACTATTTGAGACACTGGAAAAGTCTACACATAATATTCTTTCTAAACATCCATTATTTATTTTAAAATATTACATACTAAGTGATTACCTATACCTGTAGCTGATGCTGAAGTCTGGCCCAAGAACACATTTTTTTCTTCTTTACATATGGAAAACAAATAAACAAAAATTGGGATCAGCTAATTCATAAAACTCTAAGTAGTTCAAGGGAGAACTATGTTATTGCTTCTAAGCATATGTCCCTTTGATCTTCTGTAAATTAAATGTACCTACTTTCCATTCATCAATGTCTCAAAACTGACTGAACAAATGTGTAATTAAATTAGCATTTGATGCCAGGAGGACTAAAGGTATGTATGCACATTAAATTAAAATTCTTACCTGGCTGGAAAGAAGCAGTTTTATAATATTTCCACTTCTTTTCTTCTCAGAATTTTTTTCTGAGCTGCTACTCCCAGCTCCAGGGTATAATCAGCTTTTTTTCATTAGCATTTCTAGTCTCAAGTCTAGGGAAGGTGTTTCCTGTGTCTTTTGGGGGTTGCTTATGATTTGTAGTAAGTATGAGGCAGAGCAGCCATCTTTGAAAACATGAAAAAAACAGGGTAATTTTGAATCTAAAAATGTGTCTAAGTGATGTAAAGATGACCAAAGGAATAGGTGGAAATAGGGGAAGAGCTTGGAAGTCAGTTTTCATCCTAAGTAGATTTAATAATTCTAATAAATCCATATGTGTGCACACTCCATATTTCATCCTCACTACATGTTGATGTTGTAGGAAATAACCAGGTGGAGGGATCACTCTTGGATTTGGTCTGATGGTAGCCCTGGATACAATTGTGCCCTCCTGTAAATTGGAAGTACAGACAAATGAAGATATTCTCTGCATAGAGCAATGGGTTTGGAGTCCCACCAGCAAGCAGAAGAAAAGGGGAAGACACGTTTTTGGTTTATTTATACCTCTTGACTGCAGGGTGGGTATCTCAAAGGGGAAAGACTTTTTCCTAACAAAATGGAGCAGGAAGCTGCCAGTTCTGCTGTTAAGTGATCTTGCCTTTCAGTTTTCCCATGATACTTCCTGACATCTTCACTCAGTCTTTCTTCCCAGGAGCAAACATTCATGATTCCTCCATTTTGTGTTTGTGGATTGACCTTAGATTATCAAATGCTGATGCAAAATTTCTATGCATTCTTTCACAATTTAAGAGACCCTTGAGCCTGGTTTGGTACATGACAAAGTCTTATGTCAGAGCAAGCTGTACATTTCTGCCTCTGGATTCCCTTATAAGCCCTCATGGAAATGACGAAGTCTGTAAATGACTTTTTTGAGGAATCATGAGCCTCAGAAGCATAAAGCTTTCATTTGGAGGCAGAAAGCTAACTATCATAAAACAGATACATTTTCCCTATGAGACAGACCTCTGGTTCCAGGAGCAGAGAAACATTCTACAGACATCCTATCAAGCAATAATGTAGGAGCTTCTGTGAAGAGATTTGCTCATGTCAATGAGGTCTAGATGAGTTGGCTTTAAGAGAAAATCTCTTTGGTGCATCTAACTTAACAAGGTGAGCTCTTCTAGGGAATTAAAATCTTTCTGAGAAAAGCATAAGGAAGGGAGAAAAAAAGCTTCAACATAGAGAGACTCTCCTCTGCATAGTTCACTCTGATAATAGACGGGGAATATGGTAGATAAAACAAATGGCTTTTAGAAGAGGTTATAATGATGCTCAGGAAGATTCAATATGAATACTCAGGGCTCAATCCTCTAGCTGGAATTGGACTACAGAACTGGACTCTGGAAACATGTAGGTGGACCAGTAAGCCATTCTTTTCCAGAGACAGCAGATGATTGCAGCCCAGCTCACACTTTGACTTTTGTTTCTGAGAAATTGTTTAAATTTAGTCCTATCTACATATTTGATTCGTAACACCATGACATACTATGTGACATTATTCAGAGTGATATTTATAGTGATCTTTTATCAAGCCACAGAAAATGAATAAACCCTATAATCTACAGCAACCTGTGCTCCTGCAAGGATCCTAAAAGTATTTATCTCCAAGTGCTGTTGAGTTGGTTTCCTGGATGGTTTATGATTTTCTCATCTACTGAATCACAACAATAAGCAAGATGATTGTGTGGCTTGATTGAGAATGGATTTATAGTCTTAAATCTTTGAGTATTTTAGTCCCAAACTGGTAGAACTGCTTGGGAATGATTAGGAGATGTGGCCTTGTTGGAGTAAATGTGTCCTTTGGAGTGGGGTTGTATGTTTCAGAATCCGAAGCAATTTTCAGCAAGCACTCTCTGCCTCATGCATGAGGATCAGAACGTGAGTTCCTGCCACCATACTTTTGCTCTGCCATTGTGGATTCTAATCTGAAACCGTATGTCAAATTAAACTCTTCACTTTATAAGTTGCTTTTGGTTACAGTGCTTAGTTACAAAAATAGAAACCCAAACTAATGCACTTTGTAGACATTTAATGGAAATATTATTTCTCTTGTAATTTCTAACAATGTTTATTTAAATTCTAAGATGTCAGTATAAAAGATGTAAATGTCTTAGTCACTCAGAAGATATTTATCATTAATTTGTATTTTATTATCATGCAATAGTTTACAAAATAGGGGGCTTCATTACAACATTTCCATTAATGTGTATAATGTACTTTATCAGCCACATCTGCTTCTGGTAGTTTTATAAACTACATTTAATCTTTCATTATGATAAGCTACTACAATTAGAATTTGGAAGAAGTAGAATTTTGGTATCAACCTTACTGTGAGGCACATTGTACTTCATCCAATATACCAATTATAATTTCACATAAACTCTCACTGAATCTCCAATCTAAGCCCAAACTAATCTTATAGTAACAGAATTTATTATGAATTGGGAATTTAGTTGAAGAGAGGGAGGAATGAAGAACGAAGGGGTCTGTACCAGGTTGGAGAAACCCAGAGGAACAATTGGCCTGAACAAGGGAGAGCACATGGACCCCAGATGCTGTCTGGGAGGCCAGTACAAGACTGATCCAGACCCCTGAAGATGGATGTCAATAAGGAGACCTCTACACTCCAGGGAGACTCTGGTGGTGGATTAGTATTTTTCCCTGGTGCAAGAAGGGACTTTGAGAGCCCATCCCACATGAAGGGTTACACTCTGGCCCTGGACATATGGGGAAGGGCCCAGGACCAGCACAGGAAGATTTGGTGGACTTTGCAGAGCCCTAGTTGAGGGCCCTACCCTGCCTGGGGAGTGGTGGGTGGATGGGGTGGGGGGTAAGCTGGGGGTGGGGAAGGAGGGATGGGTGTGAGGGGAGGGAGAGGGAGAAGGGACTAACATGTGAAACAAGCTTGTTCCCTAACTAGAACTAATAAATAAATTAAAAAAAAATTATCTGGGATGTGCTAAAACCCAAGCATTCTTAATATAAAGGCTCTTTTACTTAATGATTTCATTACATTTATAATATATGTATTAATATATATTATTATGTCCTCCATTTCCTAAGTGAGGAAAGTGAGACACAGAATCTAAATTATGTACACAATATTGCTGAGTGCCTTAATAAGGGGGATGATATTTGAATCGGTAGTGTGAGGAGCCGCACTCACATTCGCCATTACTAGATGGCGCTGACATCCGCTGCCGGATCAAGTAAACAACGTTGGTATGCATGTGCCCAGTGTTTTTCCACTGCCTAGCCCCGCCTATTCCATGGCGTCATATAGGGTGATGAGTCATCCACCTATCCCAGCTGTACACGCACCGCTCAGAGTTTATGAGCCTTTATTAGGGGACAGGATTCTTGGCTCGGGATCTCCGCTCTGTAAGCTTATGCTCTCTCTCTCAAGACACATTAAAGCTTTACTGCAGAAGGATCCGAGTGTCCTGTGTCGTTCTTGCTGGCAAGACGATCGCGAGGGACACGGTAGCAATATTTTTTAATGAGAAATGCATCCCTGTAGATTCATGTATTTGTACACTTTGTCTCCAGATTGTTTGGAAGGGTATTGGAACACTAAGAGGTAGAGCCTTGCTGAAGGAAGTATGAGGCTCACCGTGGGGCCTTACTTCCTGTTCTTTTCCTGCTCCTCATGTGCTGTGTGTGGATGACAGGTGATCTCTCTGCTTCCTAATTGCAAGGCCTCCTGGCTAAAACTCCTCCCACTACCTCTCCAACATAATAGAATATTTTACTCTGGAACTATAATCCAAAATAAACCTTATTGCCTCTAAGTTGCTTAGTTTGGGGGTATTCAGGCATAGAAGAGAAAAGTAACTTACCCAAATGCTTGAAAGTTTGTCTTTTTATCTATTCCCCAGCATTATGACCTCAAACAAGTGAAATCTTTTTTTAAAATCTTTTTATGTGTGTTATAATTTTTTCTTTTAATTTTTTAAATTATTTTTAATTAGTCATATTTGTATATCCATCCCCTGATTCCCTCACCCTCACTTCCTCCCATGTTTCCCCCATTCCTCTCCAGGGATAGTGAGTCCCTCTACCAAAACACTTCAAAGTCTTTCATATTGTCTGGGGGAGGGTCTAGGCCCTCCTTGCTATATCTGGGCTGCAATAGTATCCCTCCATAGGGAAGGGGCTCCCACAGTCCATTTGTTCTCTAGGGATAAAGACTGGATCTTCTATTAGAGGGAGGACCCACAGACTGTACAAGTGAAATCTTTTAGGTAGCTTATTGAAATAATTTCTAGTATTCATTCTTTTCCAACTATGCTCTGTGCCATGTGAACCTGCAGCTCTTTGCCACTTTTGGTCTGCAAATTCTCTGTCCTTGACTCTGGATCTAGTTACATGATTGGCTATGACCAAAATCTTTAATGACATATGCTAGTACTTTCCTGAAAAATCACATTCCTGACAGAGTTTATTCATTCTCATTTTTCTGCCATGGTCCTGAGACTATATCTTTCTGCCTGCATAAATTGTAAATTTACATGATATTCACTTAGGGCAAAGACCATTATAGGTCATTTGAAAATTAATCAGTTTTCATCTAGAACCATCTGAACTTCCTCTTTGTCTATGTATAGCTGACCACAAATGGATAAATGACCCAAAAAAGATGAAAAAAAACTGTATATTCTGTGATTTTTATCCCTCCCTCTCCTTTAAAAACTGTTTTATTTGCATTTTTGTGACAAGATCACAATAGTTAGGATTTGCCGGCTGAAAACATATATCATTGTGTGACTCAGCCTCCCTAGTATTATTATTTTCAGCAGTTTCTTCCATGTCCAGTATTAACATATATTTACAAATATAAAATTTAATTTAACAGAAATACCATGTTAAAGAACATATCCTATCAAGGCACATGGGGTTGTGGAAAGAGACTGTGGGATAGATGAGTTAATATAAATTTCACATTTATCAGTGGGATCCATAAGGGAAAAAAATAAGGTCAATCTAGCAAAATAACCTCCAAAATGAAGATTTTGCTTTTTCAAGGAAATATGCCAAACTTATACCCAGTAGCATCTACTATAACTTGGCTGTCTTATATGTAGCAGCCATGTTTGTGAGAAGTTAGATAAATTTATATTTAATAAATGCAAACTCAATGGTAGGATGCTGCACATTTCACTAGGCAAAATCCAAATTTGTTTATGTATTATTTTAATTTCATTTTAAAGTGGGAGAATTTGAAAATTTTATAAAAAATATATATTACAGATGGATTCCAAGTCTATTCAGATAAAGCCTAAATCTGTATACTTTCCAACTTTAAATGGAGAATTTTGTAAAGATTGGTTTTACTTTCATTCATATGCATGTGTTTCTGCATGTTTGTAGGTGCCTGTGAATGAGGCTACCCTCAGAGGCCAGGAGAAGATGTTAGATCACAGGAAGTTATGAACCACCTGGTGTGAGTTCTTGAAACCAAATTCTAGTCCTCAGAAAGAGCAACAAGTGCTCTTGACTACAAAGTTATCCACCAGCACATTCCCACTGTATTGCAATTCATATGGACCAATTCTTTGGGTTTTTCACTTCTTATTCTGATGAAAATATTGATTTTAGGATTCTGGTTTGGACCTATGCTGGTTCCCCAGCTGTCTGGCTGGGGTCCATGAGCTCCCTCTTGCTCAGGTTAGCTGTTTCTCTGGGTTTCCCCAGCATGGTCTTGACCCCTTTGCTCATCACTCCTCCTTGTCTACTACTGGATTCCAGGAGTTTGGCTCAGTGCTTAGCTCTGAATCTCTTTTTCTGCTTCGATCAGCTACTGGATGGAGGCTCAAGGATGGCATTTAAAGTAGGCATCAATCTCATTATAGAGGAAGGGCATTGAAGCTAGCCTGTCTACTATGGCTTAGATTCTTAGTTGGGTCATCCTTGTGGATTTCTGGACATTTGCCTAGTGCCATATTTCTCTTTAAACCTATAATGGCTCTCTGTAATAAGGTATCTCTTTTCTTGCTCGCCTCAATTCTTCCCCTGACTCAATCTTCCTGCTCCCTCATGTTCTCCTCCCCCTCCTCTTCTCCCCATCTCTTTCTCCCCTCTCCCTCCCTCTTCTCTCATGCTTCCAGTTTGTTCGGGAGCTTTTGTCACTTTCCACCTCTCCAGGGGGTTATGTATGTCTCTCTTAGGGTGTTCCTTGTTTCTTAGCTTCTCTGGAGGTGTGGAGCAGGCCTCCTGAATTTGGATGACAATTAGGATGCCTATGCAGTGTATGGGGCCTCTTGCAGTGGAATCAGTATTTATTCCTAGAGCATGAATGGACTTTGGGAGCCCATTCCTTTATGGAGGGATACTCTCTCAGCCTCAACACATGGCAGAGGGCCCAGGCCCCACCCCAAATGATGAGACAGACTCTGATGATTCCCCATGGAATGCCTCACTCTCTCTGAGGAGTGAATAGATGGGGGTGAGGTGGAAGTAGGGTGTGGGGGGAGTAGGGGGCTGGGAGTGTTGGTGGGAGTCATGGGAGGCTGGGAGGGAGAGGGAACTGGGATTGATATGTAAAATAAAATTGTTTCTAATTTAAATATAGAATATCAAATGGAAAATATATTGATTTTAACTCAAACACTCATAATATTATTCTACCTCTGCACAGGGTTTATTTTTCAATATCTCTTTATGCAGATCTTATTTCTTTGGGATAAATTCCAAAATATTCATCAGATGACCAGAATGTTGACATTAAGGAAGAAAGTAATCACCTATAACACTGAACATGGCTATGTTGTCTTTCAGTTAATTATTAAACACACAAAAGTAAAGGCTCAGTACTCGGCTGAACTCCATATTTCATTTTACAAATACTTCATTGTCCCAACCTGCAGGACGTCAACCTGGGGCAAGAGAGTCAGGAATAGGGAATGGGGACAAGAGACACAGAAAGAACAACTGCAAGACAGGATTCTGAACAAGTGACAAACTTTACTTTACTCAGGCTAGCTTATATAGTCAGCAGAGCAGGATATGGGGAGGGGTAGAATGGGTTGTGTGTGCACCAGGTGTTAGTATAGGCAGGATATTAGTAAACCACAAAGAGAGGATGTTTGGCAGGGTAAAGAGTTCATGAGTAAGAGGTCCAGGAAGGGTTGGCTAGGTGACTGAACCTGAGGGTAGAGGACTGGGTCAAGGTGGTTCTTTTCTTGAGGTGAGGTTCTAAGGAGCTGCTATGTAAAGGTTAATATTCAACTATGTAGCCGGCCAAGAATGTCCTAGGATCTCATGCCAAGCCCTGAGATCTTTGGCTCCCAACACTTCATATAAGACCAGCTAATCATTCTTAATGATATCATACAAACATGTTTTCATTAGCTCTACAGCAAAAACCCTGGAATTATGGTCAGTGAGATGTCTCAGACAACAAAGGCACTTGCCAATAAGACTGTTGATCTGTCCTTGATTCTGAGACCCAAGTGGTAGAAAAACAAAACAAATTCTTACAAAGTTGTTTTTTGACCTCTATACACACTGTTTTGATCCCTCTTCCTAACCAATCAGTCAATAACTTTAATATTTTTTAATTTTACATTTTTATTGATTCTTCTAGAAGTTTACATCAATTCACAATCCCACTCATTTTCCAGGCCTCCCATGTCAGTCTTTCATCCTTGTAGCCTCTCAGAAAAAAATAACTTTGCTCCTCCATTTTTCTCCCAACTCTCCATCACAGATTTGTTCATGGTAGTGGTATACCCCCCTTTTCCCAAGCAGATTTATTTACAAATATTCATTGTAATGAGTTGTTGGTCTGTCTCAAGTCCTCTGACTTCTGCTACTCCATCTATACTGGGCCCTCACCAAAACTCCTCTAGGATAATCTACTGTTGTTTGACTCATGGAGATCCTGAGACTATGGTTCCATGTCCCTTCAGGTCATACATAGATGGGGTAGATTTTGGGATGGGCTAATTCAAAACTTAGATGTGGTCCTGGATGGTAGTTGCATTGGTCAACCTGGGTGTCTATAAGGAAGCCACACCTCAGGTAAGGAGTAGAGCCAGCTGTCCCATTCTCATGCCATCTGGGCCACCACTCTTGCACCCACACCACCAGCAGTACCATATCACTGCAGCCAGCCAGGGGCAGGACCTGCTTCTCATCATTCAGTGAGGGTCAGGGCAATCTCTACAGTGTCCAGGGAACCCAGGCCTGCTCTCCTGCACCTGTGCCACTGGGGACAGCTCTCCTGTGAGGGAAGAGCCATGTCTTCCTCTGCAAGGATTTGTATTCTATTACTGAAACATTCCTAATCTCTCTTGCTCTACTATTCTTCTGTATCACTGCTTAAAAAATACTGTGGAATGAGCTTACATAATAGTATTTAATGTGTTGTGGTTAATATGGGCTCTACTTTTAACTATCAATTCCTTCATAGCATGCCTCAAAACAATATCCTGTTTGACATGAGCTTCAGTGGTGACCATCTCAAATTCAAGAGTCTTGTCCTCATAGTCTGTGTGCCCAACCTCAGATGCTTCACTTCTGTGTCTACAAATACTGGCTGTTAGCCAATACATCCTGATTATATGCCTCTAGAATCATTCAAAACCCTAAAGTCACACACTCTTATGCAGATATCCAAAGAATATTTTTCCTTAATGATCTCACTGTCCTATCAGGTTACGATAATTCATTTCTGAGTATCTGACAATCCACTGGGTTAGACCTCATGTTAAACAGCTTTCATAGCCCTAATAAGGCATTTTTAGCTGTCTTTATGCCTTGGTAAAACTGAGGAAAATCCAATGTACCATTTTCACCATTGCTTTCCACATTCAAATGTTTATAGCTCCCTGACACGCAAGGCTTACTAACTTTAAATTACCTTCATATGTCACTATTGCCATGTTAATCCATGTGACAATCACACCTGACATAGACTATAATAAAACCATTGCAATGGGACTCTTGGTTTCCACATATATGTGCTTTAACACATTTTCCACTCACTCCCTAAAGCATCCTTACAAATAGAGCCTCTGAACACATCATTCTCACTTTAAAACTTACAAAGATTTGGGTTGTGTGGATAGATACAGTTTCATAAACATCACCCAGATTCTTGCCGTAACTTCATCTCATGTATGTTGCTTGTTTTTTAGTACTATGACAAATCAAAAATTTGTAATATGAAAACATTAATCTATAGGCATATTGTTACTCAGATGCTTTATCTGTGTAGTACTCAAGAACATGCACTCTGCCTGAATTCTATAGCTATCAATTAATTTCACACATTTTCAATTTTTAGAGGCTCAACATTTCTTGGCTATAACCTTTGCCAAGAATCAAATAATATGTCATTTGAGTAGCTCCCAAAAATGTTCATAATATGAAGGAAAGGGGGGAGGTTAGATACCATCCAAAACCCTGAAAACCCCTCTTTATTTTAAAGTGATAATTTTTCCATAAACCTCGATAGGAATTTACTTTTGTTCAAGGCTTATAGAATGTAGAAAATTTAAATAAGAAATGGCAATCTAATCTTAGTTTTAAATAAACAATGACTGCTGCTTATTATAACATTTGGGTTATATTTATAAAAAAGTTGTTATTTATCTGAAATTAAAATTTAATTACACTCTATATATTCATCTGCTGGTATGATTATATTTCATAAAGCAGCCCTGACACAGTCAGATTTTAGGGGTGTGGTTAACAAAGAACACTATACCCAGTTGTCTTAGGAGTACCCAGCTATAACATCCACAGTCTCAGCGGGGAATTTTATTGTATTCTGCAGAAAAGTAATGATGCAATTAGTTTGGAAATTTTCATAACAATTTCTTCCCTGGTTGTAATCAGAATGACTAAATAAAAAAAAATTGTGATCATGTGGGAAGCTAAGACATTAGATGTGTCAAAGAATGATGAAAGGCTAGGGACAACTGCAGAAAGAATTTAGAAAAATGCAAGAGAATTCCATGTGCATATTTATTTATCTTAGTTGTCAAGATTTCAGGCTTTGAAAGCAAGGTGTTTGATGTTATCTCCTGGCTTCATTAAAAAAATCTCCGTCACCTTGTACCATATTCTTTATCATACTGACCTTCGTTTATCTTTAGACAATATAAAAAAATTATTTGTTATTCATTATTGACATTGCATGAGGTCATTTAAGTAAATTCTTTGGGACATAATTTAAAAAACACAATGTAAATTTAATTAGCATTAAATGCCCTTTATATTTTATCATATTTTTATGATTATAAGTGATTTCTAAATAATAATTAAAAGTAAACAATCAAGGGTCACCCCAATTTTAATTTCAATATCATCTTGCCTGATACTTTTTAAATAAATTCTTACTTATAAACAATCTTAATTTATATACCAACGCCAGTTTCCTCTCCCTCACATCCTCCCATGCTCCCACCAATCCCCCATCCCACCTTCCATCCACTCCCCAAGTCAGTCACATCATTTGGGGCAGGACCTAGGCCCTACCTAGTATATCTAGGCTGAGAGGGTATCCCTCTATGTGTAATGGGTTTCCAAAGTCCATTCCTATACTAGGAATAAGTACTGATCTACTACAAGAGGCCCCATAAATTCCCCAGGCCTCCTCCCTGACACCCGTATTCATGGGATCTGGTTCAGTTCCATTTCACAATGATCAGTCTTGGGGCTATGAGCTCCCCTTTGTTCAGGTCAGTGGTTTCTGTGGGTTTCACCAGCGTGGTCTTGACTCCTTTGCTCATCACCCCTCCTTCTCTGCAACAGGATTCCATTTCAGTTCAGTGTTTAGCTGTGGGTAACTGCTTCTACTCCTTCATTACCTGCTGGATGAAGGCTCTAGGATGGCATATAAGTTAGTCATCAATCTCATTTAAGGGGAGAGCATTTAAGGTAGCCTCTCAAATGTTGGTTAGTTGGTTAGTTGGTGTCATCCTTGTAGATCCCTGGACATTTCCCAATGGCCTGATTTTTCTTTAACTCTATACTGGCTCCCTCTCTGATGGTATCTCTTTTTTTGCTCTCCCCTATTCTTCCCCTTACATAACCTTCCTGTTCTCTTATGTCCTCCTCACCCCTCCTCTTCTCCCCATCTCATTCTCCTAGCTTCCTCTCCCTTGCCCCCATGCTACCAACTTGCTCAGGAGATCTTATTCCTTTCCCCTTTCCTAGGGACCATGTTTGCGTCTCTTAGAGTACTCCTTTTTGCCTAGCCTCCCTGGCAGTGTGGATTGTAGGCTGCTAATCTTTGCTCTATGTGTAAAATCCATATATGAGTAAGTGCATACTATGTTTGTCTTTTTGTGCCTAGGTTACCTCACTCAGAAAGGTTTCTTCTGGTTCCATCCATTTGCCTGTGAATTTCAAGATTCTATTGTTTTTCTTTCCACTGAGTAGTACTCCATTGTTTAAATGTACCACATTTCTGTATGCATTCTTCAGTTGATGGGCATCTAGGTTGCTTCCAGGTTCTGGCTATTACAAATAAATAATGCTGCTATGAACATAGCTGAACAGATGTCTTTGTTGTATGAATGTGCTACTTCTGGGTATATTCCTAAGAGTGGAATTGCTGGATCTTGTGGTAGACTGATTCCAATTTTCCTGAGGAATTGCCATACTGATTTCCAAAGTGGCGGTACAAGTTTGCACTCCCACCAGCATTGGAGGAGTGTTACCCTTTCTCCACATCCTCTCCAGCATAAGTTATCATTGGCGTTTTTTTTTTTTTTCTAGCCATTCTGACTGGAATAAGATTGTATCTCCTCTGGGTTGAATTTGCTTCTATTTGTTCTAGAGCTTTCAGTTGTGATGTCAACTCTCTGGTGTGACTATTCTCTAGTTTCTTCATGTGAGCACTTAGAACCATGAACTTTCCTCTTAGTATAGTTTTCAATGTGTCCCATAAGTTTGGGTATGTTGTGTCTTCATTTTCATTGAATTGTAGGAAGTCTTTAATTTATTGCTTTGTTGACACCAGAATGGTGCAATTGTGCATTCTTCAATTTCCATGAGTTGGTAGGTTTTCTGCAATTTGTGTTGTTGTTGAATTCTAATTTTAGAATGATGTCTGATAACCAGGGGTTATTCCATTTTTTTTTTGTACCTGTTGAGATTTGTTATGTTGCCGAGTATGTGGTTGATTTTACAGAAGGTTCCATGTGGTGCTGAAAAGAAAGTATATTCTTTTGTGTTTAGATGGATTGTTCCATAGATGTCTCTTAATCCCAATTTTGTTATAACTTCTGTTAGTTCCTTTGTGTCTTTGTTAGGTATCTGTCTAGTTGTCCTCGCCAGTTGCGACAGTGGGGGTTGAAGTCTCCCACTATAACTATGTGAGGTCTTATTTGTGATTTGAGTTTTAATATTTCTTTTAGGAACATTGGCGCCTTTGTATTTGGGGCATAGATGTTAAGAATTGAGACTTCTTCCTGATGGATTTTTTTTGGTGTTGAATATGAAATGACCTTCTTAATCTCTTTTGATTGATTTTAGTTAGAAATGTAATTTGTTAGATACTAGGATAGCTACCTCAGCTTGTTTCTTGGGCCCATTTGATTGGAATAATTTACTCCAACCCTATACTCTGAAGTAATGTCTGTCTTTGATATTGAGGTGTGTTTCTTGTATGCAAAGGAAGGAAGGATTCTATCTCCATATCCAATCTGTTAGCCTGTGTCTTTTTATAGGTGAGTTAAGACCATTAATATTCAGGGAAATTAAGGACCATTGAGTGCTTATTCTTGTTTGTTTTTTATTTGTTGTTGGTAGTGTTACTGTGTTTGGATTTACCCTGCTTTTTATTTTGGCTTTTGGTAAAATGTGATTATCTATTGCCTATGGTTTTGTGAGTGTATTTAAGTTCCTTAGGTTGTAGTTTTCCTTCCAGTACTTTCTGTAGTGATGGATTAGTTGTTCCATATTGTTAGAATCTTGTTTTGTCATGGAATATCTTGTTTTTCTATCTATAGTGATTGAAACCTTTGCTGGGTATAGTAGTTTAGGCTTGCATACCTGTTCTCTTACAGTTGGGGAAGATTATCTATCCAGTTTCTTCTGGCTTTCAGAGTTTCCATGCAGAAATCCAGTGTAATTCTGATAGGTTTGTCTTTTTATGTTACTTGGCCTTTTTCCGTTCTGCTATTAATATTCTTTCCTTATTCTGTGGGTTTGGTGTTTTAATTATTATGTGATGAGCGGTATTTTTTGTGGTCCATTCTATTTGGTGTTCAGAAGGCTTCTTGTACTTTCATTGGCATGTCTTTTTTTAGGGTGGTAAAGTTTCCTTCTATGATTTGTTGAATATGTTTTCTACACCTTTGAGTTGGGTTTCTTCACCTTCTTCTATACACATTATCCTTAGGTTTGATCTTTTCACAGTGTCCCATACTTCCTGGATATTTTTTGTTAAGTATTTATTGGACTTAAGATTTTCTTTGATTGATGAATCTATTTCCTCTATTTTATCTTCAGTGTCAGAGATTCTGTCTTCCATCTCTTTCATTCTGTTGGTTATGCTTGCATCTGTGGTCCCTGATTGTTTACTCAACTACTTCCATTATTCCCTCGGGTTGTGTTTTCTGTATTGTCTCTATTTCAGTTTTCAGGTCTTGAACTTGTTTCCTTCAGCTGTTTGTTCCTATTTTCTAGGCTTTCCTTAAAATATTTGTTCATTTCTTGCATCTTTTGGTTTTTCTTTTCTTCCATTTCTCTGAAGGATTTTCTCATTTCCTCTCATAGAGTCTCTATTATCTGTATGAAGTTGTTTTTAAGGTTGCTCTCTTCTGCTTCATCTGTGTTGGAATGTTCATGTATTGCTGGTGTAGAGTCCCTGGACTCTTGTGGCGTCATATTTGTTTCTCTGTTGTTGGATGTGTTCTTATATTGTTGTCTTCCCATCTCTTCTTCCAGTGGGTTCAGTGGTGTCTCTTTCTTCCTGGTGTGTAAGGGTCCAAGGTTCTCCTCCCGTGGGTGCAAGATGGTCTGATACTCTGATGGGCACAAGGTGGGTGCAGGTGTGTCTGAGGCATGAGATCTCCAGGTGGGAGTGGGACTAGCACAGAGATATCAGCAGACTCAGGGTTGCTTGGTCCTCACAGGCTGAGTCGACCTGCCTTCAGACCCCAGGACAGAAGTGACCAGAGTGTGCAGGCAGAAGTTGGGTCCAAGGCAGGGGCTGAAGCAGCTGACCTCTGCCCTGAGTGGGAGTAGGAGTAGCCCAGCGATCTCAGCAGATTCAGGGTTGCTTGGTCCTCAGGGGGCTGAGTTGACCTGCCTGCAGACCACAGGACAGGAGTTCCCAGAGTGTGCAGGCAGAAGTTGGGTCCAAGGCAGGAGCTGAAGCAGCTCACCTCTGCCCTGAGTGGAACAGCTAAGATTCTTAGTTGGGGTCATCCTTGTGGATTGCTGGACATTTCCCTAGTGCCAGATTTCTCTTTAAACATATAATGGCTCTCTCTATTAAGGTATCTCTTTTCTTGTTCTCCTTATTCTAATAATGGCAGCTTTTGCTTCCTAGTGCTGAAAACAAAACTTAATGTAACCCTGACTTTTGTTTCTCTAATATGCAGGTTTTGATTCTTTGAGCATCCCTTCTGATACACTCAGCAGCACACAGAAATTCATCATTGTCCATCACTGCATCTTCTGATGGTCCTAGTAGCCATCATTTCACCTGATGTGGCAAACAGTCATCATCCTGGCATTACTATTCATGTTTTGTCTATCTAACCCATTGTCAGCACCACAACCAGGATCCTCACTGAGGACAGTCATAGCCATTTCTTAGCTCAAAATCTCAATATTACAAAGGCATAAAACTTTTAATTAAATGGATTTTAGTTAAGGTATTGATACAACTGACTGACTTCCTTTTGTCTCTGCTTCAATTATGACTCTGTTTCACTCACTTCTGATACTGTAACTTCATTTGTTTTCATTGTTCCAGTACATTGCATAGCTGTTGATGTTTATCATGTGAAAACAATCTTCCGACAGATATATGAATGCAGAAATCATACCCACTCAATGAGTCCTAACACTATTGATCACTTCACCCTGGCATTCAGTAGTACCTCAGTCCACCATTGTGACCTGTAGTATTATAGTCTAACACAAACTAAAATATAATTATTTCTCATCATATTAATTTATTTTTACACATATTGATTGATGACATATCAGTACACTTGGAACAATCCCTGGATACATTAAATATTCAGGAAATGTTTGTGAAAAATTAATCTTTACTAAGCATGGCTGCATAGGTACTGTTTCATCTTGGCCTTTTTGTTTAAAAGCTAAGTTATAAATGCTGAACTGTACTAGGCACATTGCTGATTATTTTAGATACACAATCTCAAGTACCTTGTGGTGAGCATTTTTTTTTAATTTCTATAGAAATGCATCAGAATAACTAAAGCTACAGTATGGTAGACAATATCAGAAACTATAACACATGAGGTTCAGTTGTCACTGGCTGTGATTATTTAAACAAATGACAACCCTTCTTTTATCAGTGCTTAGTGCTTTGTATTTTTGAAACCATGTAAGTGTACTGGAGTTTTGTTAGGCAGTTTCATCTATTCAGCAGTGTATGGGATTAGAATGATGTCCTGAGCAGAGTGGCACTACACAAGTGTTAGCTATTGTCGTTATAATTAATACCCCCCCCAATTTTACTCACTATGAGCCTGAGGCTTAAAGAAGCCAGGGAACTTGAAGAAGGTCACAGTGACAATGGAGACATTCAGGCCTTTCACCCCCAAACTGTTCTTTTAACCATCATGCAAAAAGGAGTAGAAAGGAGCAGCCCATTGGGAGGGAGATATAATGAGTTGAGATGGGGATTTATGTATCATCACCCAAGGATATTTTCTACCTAAATTTAGACTTCCTAGAGAATATCAAATTTCTGGCTATATATTTCATTTTCTTTCCAAGCTGGCATGAAGCAGACTTGATCTTTGGAAGACAGCAGGGTTCATCTGATTATTTCCATGGCTTTTGCCAAAAGCCAGTCACTTTAAGAGTCTTTGTGGCACAGAACCAACCTCTTTATACATCAGCTGCTCTGTAAAAAAGTTGAAAATGTGATAGATTTGCTGACAAGCATATTTTATATTTGATGTGCATAATTTTTGCAACTCTAAAAATAGAAGCAGTTAGGAGTTACAGAGTGGCTTGTTTTTCCCCCTGTCTCTTGCATATTTTGATCTTAAGGAAGAGCAGGTGCCCTGCTGTTTTTCACCTGAGTTTAAGTTTTATCTCTGCCATACATGATGTTATTTACAAGGAAGTACTCATACCTACTAAGTCCAAAAATGAAATTAGTTGCCTCAAGAACAAATGGAAAAGCATGAGTTGTTACATTACCAAATGGTAGGAGGTATGGAAAATCATGAATTTATAGGTCTGTAGTAAAACCTTAACACCAGTCACAGCCATTTCTCACCTACACCATTACAGTGACCTCTTCATGCTCTCAGATTCGCCAAGTAGTTCTTCATCTAGTAGCCAGGGTGATTTTATGGTGTTATAACCATAAACATGTTACTCCTTCATATAAACCACTCTCACAGCTCCTCTAACACTACTGAAGAACAATCCAAAGTCTTTGCAATGATCAGTCTCCTTCTCGTGTCTCTCTCTTCTTGCCCCCTTACCTACTAATTCTTAATACTCCATTAATCCAAGTCTAGCACACTAGATATGTTTCCTTTCTATCAAACAGTCCAAGATAATTTGCTATCCGTTACTGCTTCCCTATATTGAATGCTGTCTGCAAAAAGTTCTATATTGCTAGGTACTTTTCAGCATATAAAGGTCAGCTAATTTAACTTTAGACCAAAGTTTTTTTTTTTTTTTTTGTACAAAATACTTTCAATCACAGGCAGAAATTTTGTCTATTTTGCTTTCCCTTGTATCTTTGTCCAGCATCCAACTTAAACAATGTGTGGCAACATCTCTAGATTTGTGCAAACTGGGTCAGAAATTCAGTGTTTCCTCACTAATCTTGTGATCAAATTAATTAATATTTCTTTACTGCTATTTTCCTATGCACCATGTAGACCATGATTATTTATTACTTTACAATGCATGGTACTTTTCAGTCTTTTAATACTTTGCTCTGGTTGTTTTTGCTGATAATATCACAAGGTTTGTTGTCAAAATTTAATATAACAGAGTAGAGTGTTAAACACAATGCCTTGTGTGTAGCATTTTTAACTGGCAATTTGGAGTTTCAGCTGACAGGTCATGGAAACTTGCTGTATCACAGTATTCTAATTCAAAATATCCTCTACATTAATGTAATAAAGCTTAAACATCAGTGGAGGGAAGATTTCATAGTCTCTACTTTGAACTACCTGTTCCCACCCCTTTCCTGGCATTCTTTCTCATTCTCCCTTGTCAGCAAACACAGTTCTTTTTACATATCTCAGCAGATATTTCTGAATCATTTGGAAATTAGTGCTGAAAGTATTTGCAATGGTTTCCCAAAGCAATCCCCATCCTCTCTACCCAATGTGCAAAAAACAATTCATGTTTTCCTCCATTACTCTGCTCCTACCAGTTAGTCTGATTGTTTTCTCAGAAATTTACCACTTCTAGCATTCCCCACCAACACACACACACACACACATTCAGGATTCTCACACTCTTTGCATAAAGATGGCTCTTCATTCCTTTTTCTTTATTTTCTTTGAGATATTTTTCCCACATATGGTCAATCTTGATTTTCAACTTTAAAAGCATTTAGGAGACACATTTTGTGCATGTTTGAGTATTTCTCCACAGAGAATTAATGGAATGGGGGGATTCCATTCTGAATATAGGAGGTAGTTAACAGTGGGCAGTCCAAACAAAGAGGCCCAAGGAAAAAGCATTGTGTGCTTGCTTCAATTTCTCTTCTTTTCCCTAAACAATAGCATCTGTGACTACCACTGTGATCCTTCATTGACGCAAGACTCCAGCCTCACTAGGGAGCTCCAAGCTTTTAGCAACAGATTGCTAGTGTTGATATTTATAGCTTCATAGATTAAATAGCCATTAAGCTCCCTGCCTGTCCAAAATGAAGATGACCATTGATTGAATGCCCATCACTCTTATTATACAAGCTAATTTAATAAATCCTCTCTGATTTTATCTAGTATATGGATCACTGGAAAAGGCATTTGCCATGCATAAATGGTGATCTAAGATTGATCCCCAAAATCTACAGAAAGGAGGAACAGATCTGACTTCACAAAGCTGTACCCTGATTTCTGAATGTGTGCTCTCTTCTCTTCTCTCTCTCTCTCTCTCTCTCTCTCTCTCTCTCTCTCTCTCTCTCTCTCTCTCTCTCTCTCTTGCTCCTACATACACACAGCACAAAAGCATTAATAAACTACATTTATACACACACACACACACACACACACACACACACACATATATATATATATATATATATATATATATATATATGCATTATATTGGTTTGTTGCTATGAAGGACCATTCCTAATACAGTATCTGACTTACTGTTTGTCTAGTGGAATGATTTGCCTATGTCTCTAATCATGTTCTGTCCTGTTACACTCATGACAAGCAAAATATACCACAGATCTCTGGCAAGCTTAGAATATTGCCAACTATGGAATACCACATGAACGAATGAATATTCTGAAGTATTTCTTCTGCATTGGCTCTGTACAGGTGGGAATACTATGCCAAGAACAAATGTACATTGGCCATGCCTCCTCCATTGTGTGCAAGGCATTAAACAAACGGATGCTGGATGGCATTTATTTTACCATATTGACAGATATGAACATATCTCACCTCATACCCTGACCTTTAATATCCTCTGTAGTCTACACTTTAATATAGATGGTGCCTATTCCTACAGGCTTTTGGCTGTGTCTTGTTGATGGGTTTAGTGAGTGTGTTCAGTGAGTGTGTCTCCAGAAGGAGAAACAGAGCCTCCATTTGCTCCTCTGATTCAGCAGTTGCTACATTTTATGTAGGCAATAAAAGAGACTCTGCTTGTATCTCTTTTAGGCATCCTGAATAATTCTTGGTGGTATTGGTGTCTGTGTAGTCATTTTCTCCAACTGATTCCCAGTTTTTCTAACTTCTGGGCAACCTGTCATGCCCATTCTATTCTTCTATGAACTCTGAAAATTTGGATCTGTTCAGACTTGTCTTTTTGCTTCTACTCTAATTGGTGCACCATATGCATTGTAAGGGGATATCATCATGGATGTACACAGGAAGGTCCTCCAGGGACAATGGAACTATCAAGTAAGAGTAGTTCCAAGTAGGAGATGAAGAAAAGATGAAAGAATAGGAAGTAGTTCACACTGCTTATTCAAAAATCATTGTATGTAGGAAGGGACTCCAAAAAGAGAACCAGGACCTCCAAACACTAAAAATAAGTGGCACCATACCCTATCATATAGAGGAGTTGGTAAGATAGAAAACATTGCTCCATCTCTTTCTGTGACTATTGGATGTATTTAGATATTCCTCCTCTAGGACGACTCCAAAGATAGGTTTAAATCAGGAAATGATATTTATGCAGACACAAAGATAACTAAGTTGAATAGGGGCTGTGTGATGGCATGTTTAGTCAGATAAAAGGCAAGGGTTCTTTGGACTAGGATGCTAACTGAAGTAAATTCAGAAAGAGAGTAGGCAAAATCCATCCATGCCCTGAGCCATGCTCTTCCCTTTTCCTTTTGCCAATGACTTCCTTCTGTCTTTGAGGTTTGGGGCACTGTTACTTCTATCAACTTTCTTTTTATGTTGTCACCTCAAAGACTCACTTCAGTGAAGAAAGGAACAAAGGCATACAGAAAACAAGCATGTGACTCTTACCCCATTCTTTATGATTAGCTGGAGAAAGAATTCCAGACAACAGGAAGTTTCAATTTAAAAAAATGCCAGAAACACACTTTATTCTTATGTTGTGGCAATCAGTCCCAGAACATACCTTATTTTATTATTCTAATTCAGGGTTGGCTACAGTTTACGGTTCTTACCTGACTTACTCTTCAAATTTGCCACAGAATACCTTACCTCCTAAGCATCTCCACAGAGAAGAGAGCTATTCCCTGCTTATATACTATTACTACCCAGCTACACCATTTCCTGCCCGTCTGTACAGAACTCAAGACATCTATGGTTAGGTAGTCTTCAAACTCCATTCTCTGACCCCAAGACAGGCTTTATTTGTGCAAGAAAGATATCTCCACATATCCCCCTTTTGTCTAAAAAAATAAAAAAGCTATAACCAATATGAGAAAAACTATTTGCAATAATAAAAATAACTATATACAATATATACATGACAATAAATACAATGCCTAGTCCATAAGCATATGACAAATTTTGAGAAAATACTCCATCATCTATTCTTTGTTTTTGAGTCCAAAGTCTTGTACTTATTTTACTTTCTATTCTAATATGTATATCATATTATCTTTAATATCTTATAAAACTATCACACTTAATACATCTATAGTGAGATTCTTTGCTGATTCTGGTAAACAGGGAATCCTAAAACTATACTATTTAGTCTTCAACTCCCTCAGAGAACAAAGAAGGAAATAATATTAACTGAGTAAATGAAATGCAAGCAAGTGACTTCCAAGGAATGTGAGAAATAACAGAAACAGCTGATAACAGGACAGTCACCCAAGACTGCTCTGCAACATTGGGGCATCCATCTTTAGCCAATAGGCCTAGCACATCTGACAGACATTCTGTGAACCAAGATAGCCTGAAGAACTGAACCACCTTGTCTTGGCAAGTTTTGCAGTCACTCTTTTTAGAGTCCTGTAGGTTAAATTGCACAGCAAACTGTCAGCAGTTGCCGCAAGGGCACACTCTTTCCCAGTGGCTTACCTTTACCACAAATAACTCAAACTCCATGTGAAGTTTCCTTGGTGCCCATCATCTTCTCTGACATAGATTAGTGCTGCCAGTAGCAGACATGTCTCTTTGTCATAACAAAAAAACCTATGCTATTAAAACATGTTAAATGCCATTTTCTGTGGATCTCTGAAGCATTTGAAGATGATGTGTCTACTATATCAGTTTGACATTGAAAACATACCTAAAGTGACAACAAATTTGATTGTTATGGTTAACAAATTATTAAATTACATTTCCTAATTGTCTTATATAGTTGACAATAATAACTATCAAGGACTAGAAATTTGTATCACATAGATAAATGAGCTGTATAATACCTAGAATATTGGTATTATATTTGTTAACAAACAAAATTAATCCTGTTTGAATCGATATACAACATTTGTAAACAATATCAGAAGTCTAATCCAATGTAAAAGGTTTAAAGCAAGTAGTTACTTTTTAAGAGTAGATTCAATAATCTACCTTTTCATCTCAACATCTCTATATATCCTCCCCTATTGTTTTCAGAGTAGATTCAGGAATCTACACTTTTTACCCTACTATATCTGGATTCTTTTTTTTAAATCTTGAATATAATTCCATTTGTTCAACTTTCTTCCTGATCATAAGCAAAACCATTTTGTAACCAATCCAGCTAAACAATGAAAAAATTCCATAACCCAAAGAGTGATAAAAAACCACCCACACCACCCCTAGGGAATATGGACATCCTGTTCTTTTTTTATTAATTCCTTGATTACTACTCATATTTACATAACAAACCCCATTTCCCTTACCCTCCCATCCTCCCATGTTCCCCACCAATACCCCCAACCCATCCCCCAAATCCTCCCCAAGGACAGTGAGGCCCTCCACCAGGGACCTTCAAAGTCCATCATATCATTTGAGGGAGGGCATAGGCTTTCATTGCTGTATCTGGGCTGCAATAGTATCCATCCATAGGGAATGGGCTCCCAAAGTCCATTTATGCTCTAGGGTTAAAGACTGGCTCCACTGTTAGAGGTTCCATAAACTGCCTTGGCCTCCTAGCTGGCACCCACATTCAGAGGGCTTTGGTTCGTTCCAATGCTGTTTCTGCAGCTTTATGACTAGGATCTCCATGTTCTCCTTAGGTCAGGTCAACTTTTTCAGCCAGTTTCCGAAGCACCATCTTGGCTCCTTTGCTCAACCCTCCCCCCTCTTCACAACTGGATTCCAGTAGTATCGTTCAGTCCTTCCTGTGGTTGCCTGTTTCTGTTTTGAACAGCTACTGGATGAATGCTCTAGGAATGGTAACTAAGATAGGCATCAATCTCATTATAGGGGAAGGAAATCAATGGCATATCTCCACCACCACCTGTATTCTTAGTTGTGGTCATCCCTGTGGATTCCCCAACATTTCCCCTGTGCCAGACCTCTCTCCATACTTGTACTGTTGTCCCTCTATCAAGGCATTTCCTTTCTTGCCTTCCTCTATTCCTCTCCTGTCTCAGTCATTTTGTTCTCCTCCCCCTCCCCTTCTTCCCTTCCCTCCTGCATCCTCTCTGCCCCCCATTCTGCCACTTTGCCTGGGCATTCTTGTACCCCCCCTTCTTAGAGGGAATATGCAATCTTATCTTGGGGCCCTAATTGTTTCCTAGCTCCTCTGGCATTGTGGATTGTAGACTGGTAATACTTTGCTCTATGTCTAAAATTCATTTATGAGTGAGTATACCAAGTTTACCTTTTTGTGACTGGGTTACCTCACTTAGGATGGTTTCTTCTAGTTCCATTAATTTGCCTGCAAATTTCAAGGTTCCATTGATTTTTTCCACTGAGTAGTACTTCATTGTGTAAATGTATCACATTTTCTATATCCATTCTTCATTTGAGGGGCATCTAGGTTGCTTCCAGTTTCTGGCTACTACAAATAAAGCTGCTATGAACATAGGTGAACATATGTCCTTATTGTATGAATGTGCATCATTTGGGTATATGCCTAAGAGAGGAATTGCTGGATCTTGAGGTAGATCTTGAGGTATGATTCCCATACTGATTTCCAAAGTGGATTACAAATTTGCACTCCCACCAGCAATGGAGGAGTGTTCCTTTTTCTCCACATCCTCTACAGCATAGACTGTCATTGGTGTTATTGATTTTAACCATTCTGATAGGAGTAAGATGGTATCTCAGAGTGGTTTTGAGCTGCATTTCCCTGATAGTTAAGGATGTTGAGCACTTTCTCAAGTGTCTTTCAGCTATTTTAGATTCCTCTGTTGAGTATTCTGTGTTTAGTTCTGCACTCCACTTTTTAATTGCATTGCTTGATGTTTTGTTTGCTAGCATCTTGAGTTCTTGTATATTTTGGTGATCAGCTCTCTGTCAGATGTGGGGTTGGTAAATATCTTTTCCCATTCTATGTGCTGGCGTTTTGTCTTGACTACTGTGTCCTTTTGCCTTACAGAAGCTTCTCAGTTTCGGGAGGTCCCATTTATTAATTGTCCATTTCAATGTTTGTGCTACTGGTGTTACTTTCAGAAAGAAGTCTCCTGCACCATTTTGTTCCAGGATACCACCTACCTTCTCTTCTAGGAGGTTCAGTGTGGCTGAATTTAAGTTGAGGTCTTTGATCCATTTGGTCTTAACTTTTGTGTCTGGTGATAGATATGTTCATTCTTCTACATGTCCAAATCCATTTATGCCAAAACCATTTGTTGATGGTGCTTTCTTTTTTCCTTTATATAATTTTTAGCTTCTTGGTCAAAAATCAGGTGTGGGTTAATATCAGGGTTTTCAATTCAATTCCATTGGTCAACCTCTCTATTTTGTGCCAATGCCAAGCTGTTTTCAGCACTGTGGTTTATAATAGAGTTTGAAGTCAGGGATAGTGACACCTCTGGAAGTTTCTTTATTGTCCAGGGTTGTTTTGGCTATCCTGGGTTTATTTTTCCATATGAAGCTGAGAACTGTTCTTTCAAGGTCTGTGAAGAATTGTGTTGGTGTTTTTGATAGGAATTAAATTGAATGTGTAGATTGCTTTTGGCAAGATTGCCATTTTTACTATGTAGATTCTACCTATCCAAAAGCATGGAAGGTCTTTCCATATTCTGGTATCTTCTATAATTTATTTCTTTGAAGACTCAATGTTCTTGCTCTAAAGATCTTTCTTCTTTTTTCTTTTGGTTATCGTTAACCCCAAGATATTTTATGTTGTTAGTTGCTATTTTAAAGGGTGATTTTTCTCTGACTTCTTTCTCAATTCATTTCTCATCTATATATAGTAGGGCTACTGATTTTTTTTAGTTTATCTTTTATCCTGCCAATTTGATGAAGGTGTTTATCAGCTGTAGTAGTTCCCTGGTAGAGTTTTTCTGGTCACTTATATATCATTTGCAAATAGTGAAAGTTTGACTTCTTCCTTTCCAGTTTATATCCCCTTGATCTCCTTTTGTTGTCTTATTGCTCTATCTAGAACATCAAATACAATATTGAAGAGATATGGAGAGAGTGGACAGCCTTGTCTTATTCCTGATTTTAGAGGAATTGTGTTGAGTTTCTCTACATTTAGTTTAATGTTGGCTGTTGGTTTGCTGTATATTGATTTTATCATGTTTAGGTATGTTCCTGTTATTCCTGATCTCTCCAAAACCTTTATCATGAAGGGATGTTGGATTTTGTCAACGAATTTTTCAGCCTCTAGTGAGATGATCATTTTTTTTTCTTTCTCAGTTTTTTATATGGTGGATTACATTGATGTATTTTCATATGTTGAACCATCCCTTAATTCCTGGGATGAAGCAAACTTGATCATGGTGGATGATTTCTCTGATGTGTTTTTGGAATCGATTTGCCTGTATTTTGTTGAGTGTCTTTGCATCGATTTTCATAAGTGACATTGCTCTGTAATACACTTTTTTTAGTTGTGTTTTTGTGTGGTTTGGGTACCAAGGTAATTATAGCCTCATAGAAAGAGCTTTCCAATGTTCCTTCTGATGCTACTGTGTGGAACAATTTGAGGAGTACTGGTATTAGCTCTTCTTTGAATTTCTGTAGAATTCTACACTGAATCAATCTGGACCTGAGCTTTTTTGGGGGGGGGTTGGTAAATTTTGATGACTGCTTCTATTTGCTTCTATTTCATTAGGGGTTATAGGTCTGTTTAAATTGCTTATCTTTTCTTGATTAAGTTTTGGTAAGTGGTATCGATCCAGAAAATTGTCCAATTCCTTTAGATTTTTGAATTTTGTGGAGTACAGGTTTTCAAAGTTATGACCTGATGATTCTCTGGATTTCCTCAGTGTCTGTTGTTATGTCCCCTTTTTCATTTCTGATTTTGTTAATTAGCATTATCTATCTATCTATCTATCTATCTATCTATCTATCTTCTATCTATCTATCTCCCTGCCTTTTGTTCAGTTTGGATAAAGTTTGTCTATTTTGTTGACTTCCTTGAAGAACCAACTCTTTGTTTCATTGAGTCTTTGTAATGTTTTCCTAGTTTCTACTTCTTTGATTTTAGGCCTCAGTTTGTTTATTTACTGGTGTCTACTCTTGAAGGGTGAGTTTGCTTCCTTTTGTTCCACACATTTCATTTGTGCTGTTAATTCTCTAGTGTGACTATTCTCCAGTTTCTTCATGTGGGCACTTCATGCTATGAACTTTTCTCTTTGTTGTATTCTATCTTTAAAGCATGGTAGTCTGATAAGATACAGGGGATTATTCCAATTTTTTTCTATCTGTGTAGGTTTGCTATGTTGCCGAGTATGTGGTCAGTTTTAGAGAAGTTTCCATGTGGCACCGAGAAGGTACATTCTTTTGTG
This sequence comes from Cricetulus griseus, assembly GCF_003668045.3. Taxonomy (NCBI): domain Eukaryota; kingdom Metazoa; phylum Chordata; class Mammalia; order Rodentia; family Cricetidae; genus Cricetulus; species Cricetulus griseus. The sequence goes on along the minus strand of NW_023276807.1, from coordinate 109,030,122 downwards.
TTTGGATAGAGTGTTCTATAGATATCTGTTAAACCCAACTGGGTCATAACTTCATTAGTTCTTTTGTTTCTTTGTTAAGTTTCTCTCCAGTGGTCTTATCTACTGGTGAGAGTGGGGTGTTGAAGTCTCCTAATATAAGTGTGTGAGGTTTTATATATGATTTGAGCTTTAGCAATATTTCTTTTATGAATGTGTGTGCCTTTTTATTTGCATCAAAGATGTTCAGTATTGAGACTTCATCTTTGTGGACTTTTCCTGTGATGAGTATGAAATGCCCTTCTTCATCTCTTATGATTGATTTTAGTTTGAAGTCTAATTTGTTAGATAATAGGATTGCTATGTCACCTTGTTTCTTGGGTTCATTTGATTGGAAAGTCTTTTCCCAACCTTTTCCTCTGAGGGAACATCTGATTTGACATTGAGATGTGTTTCTTGTATGCAGCATTCAGATGGATACTTTGTTTCCATTCTGTTATCCTGTATCTTTTTATAGGCAGGTTAAAACCATTGACACTGGGAAATATTCATGACCATTGATTGTTGATTCTTGTTGGTTTTGGATTTGTTGGTGGTGCTGTTATTATATTTGGATTTCCTCGCTTTTTTATCTTTTAGTATTTGATAAAGTGGGATTATCTATTGCTTATGTTTTTTTATTAATGCAGTTATCTTCTTTGTGTTGGAGTTTTCCTTCCAGTAATTTCTGTAGTGTTGGATTTGTGGATATATAGTGCTTAAATCTAGTTTTGTCATGGAATATCTTGTTTTCTCCATCTATAGTGACTGAAAGCTTTGATGGATGCAGTAGTCTAGGCTGGCATCAATGTTCCCTTAGCGTTTGTAAAACATCTATCCGGGACCTTCTGGATTTCAATGTTTCCATTGAGAATTTGAGTGTAATTCTGGTAGGTCTTCCTTTATATGTTACTTGGCCTTTTCTTTTGTTGCTCTTAATATTTTCTCTTTATTCTGAAAGTTTGGTGTTTTGATTATGATGTGACAAGGGGACTTCTTTTTGTGGTCCAATATATTTGGTGTTCTGCAGCTTCTTGTACTTTCATAGGCATATCCTTCTGTAGGTTGGGGAAGTTTTCTTCTATGATTTTGTTGAATATGTTTTCTGTACCTTTGAGGTGAATTTCTTCACCTTCTTCTATACCTATTATCCTTAGGTATGGTCTTTTCATGGTGTCTCATATTTCCTGGATATTTTGTGTTAGGGACTTGTTGGACTTGAGATTTTCTTTGGTTGATGACTGTATATCCTCTAGTGAGACTTCAACACATGAGATTCTAAGTCTTCCATCTCTTTTATTCTATTGGTTATACTTACATCAGTGATTCCTGATCATTTACTCAACTTTTCTATTTGCAGCATCCCCTCATTCTGTGTTTTACTTATTGTTTCTAATTCTGCTTTCAAACCATGACAGTTTGAATTGTTTCCTTCTCTTGTTTGGTTGTTTTTTCTTGGCTTTCTGTAGATTCTTTAAGATATTTGTTTATTTCTTGAAGATTTTGGTTTGTCTTTTCCTCCATTTCATGCAATTTTTTGCCTGTTTTTTTTTCTCCTATTTCTTTAATGGATTTTCTTGTTTCCTCTTATATGGTCTCTATCATCTTCATAAAATAATTTTTATGGTCCATCCCTTCTTCATCCTCTGTGTTGAGCTTTTTGGTTCTTGCTGGTGTGGAGTCCCTAGATTATGGTGGTGTCATATTGGTCTTTCTGCCATTGAGTATGTTCTTATACTGTCATCTTCCCATCCCTTCTTCCAATGGGTGCAGGTGGGGTATCTTCCAGTCTTCTAGTCTCCTCAAGCAAAAGGCAGAGAGCAGAGGGAGAACCAAGAGTGATTTGTGTCCAGACTCAGGGTGGGCCTACTGGTCTTGGTGGGTCCACTCTACTCTAGGGGCAGGCTCAGGAAGAAGCAATTAGTGCATAGTGGGTGAATTTGGGGGCAGAGCAGTGCCCAGACTCACCTCAGATGGCAACAGAGGGCAGAGGTCAGAGGGGGATCAAGGGTGATGTGTGGCCAAACTCAGGGTGGGACTTTCTGTCTGGGCAGGTCCACTCTTGTTGAGGGGCAAGCTCAGGAAGAAGGGAGGAAGGAGTGATGGGGGAAATTGGGGGCAGAGCAGCACCCAGACACACCTCAGGTGTCAGGCAGAGGGCAGAGAGGCCATTGTGTTCTTAAAGTTACTTCCTGCTGTATGTGGGTGATGATATCTTTAGGGGATCCTGAAAAGAAAAGTCTGGTTATTGTCAAGCTGTATCATTTGTTATCCAGTCTCTGTATAATGGGCAAGTACTAGGCTTGTTTCTAATGATGGCTAAAGTAGTCTACGTTGCTGGATCACCTTAGCTAGCCACCTCAAAATTGTTCCAAGCAGCGTCTGTAAGGCTGCATCATCTCAGCAAGTCACCTCAAAATTGCTATGAGCAATTTTTAGTCCAAAACTGATCATTAGTTTGTTTTGTTCAGCATAATGTTGTTGTGATAATCCTGGTGAAATTGTCATTGTGGGTCCCCATCCTCCCTTTGGAGACTTCAAAGGTCACTGTTAGGTATGGTCATTGTTAACTGTAGAAAAGTGATAGAGACTTAAACAAGAACTCATTTACATGAAGTTAGACAAAAAACCTTTTCTAGAATTGGTTAGTACTCTATATGACCATAACAATCATGATAAAAATGATGAGATTACTAGCAATACTATAGTCCTCAATATTTGTTTTCCTTCTGTTCTGTATCAGATGGCTCTTCTGATATGAAACAGAGATTATATATTTTACTTTAACAGATATGCTTGTGTTTAGAGAAAGAGAGATCCATTCTCCAACTCCAAAGCCAGCTTTTAATCTTTAATTGAACTGAGACTACAAAAAGGCAATCACATTATATGTCTGCATAGAAACAAGAAACAAATATTTGGGAAGAATTATGAAATTTTACCATGGTATAAATGTGCTATACCAATAGGCCAATTTACTCTTTTTTGGGGGACAATTTTTCTAGGTGTTTTGTCTCCTGATGTCTCATATGTCCAGTGGTCTCGGGATTCCTTAGCTGGATACTTTTTATTTTCCTTGAAAGTGAAAAAATAAAACCCTTCCTAGATCCTAAATTTTGGGGAAGTTCTCCTTGGCAAATTATATCTGTTCAAATGAAAATCATTTGTTAGTATTATAGGTTACTTTAGATTAAACCACCATGCTGTGTGAAGAACTATCATCTAGTTAAGAGGTATCTTGTTCAAAAAAATCTTTATCAATTTTGATGGTATCCATATTTTTTCTTCACCTGCAGAAAGAAAAGCAAAATTCTGCCCCAATATAACACATGTCCTGGTTTCCATTTGAAGGTCAATACATCTTTGAAATACACTGCTTGCTTTAATTTTGTAGTTTTCTCTATTATCCAATGTCTCTCTGCAGTTGTTGTTCCTTTCTCATTTGTATTCAGAAAACTCAAAGTTAATAAAGCACTATGTAATCTATTTTGAGGGTCCTTTGTTATTCTTTCCTGTTTATTTAGCATATCCTTTAGAGTTCCATTTGATCTTTCTATAACTGCCTGCCATGTGGTATACCTGTAATATGCTTGATATTATAATAAACAAAATAAAACTGTTTCATATTCTGGAGCATTGTCTTTTTTATTTGTTCAGGTATATCCATGATGTCCATAACTTCTAGCAAATGTGTAATTACCAAATCAGCCTTTTCTGAACTCAACAAAGCTTCCCATTGAAAACCTGAATATGTGTCAATGGTATGGTATACAAATTTTAATTTTCCAAATTCTACAAAATGGAACACATCTATCTGCCAGATTTCATTTCTTTGTGTACCCTGTGGGATACTTCCTGCAGGTAGGGGAATTTGGTTGTATAAAGAACAAGTAAGACATTTCCTTATAATTTCCTTGGCTTGTTGCTAAGTGATGGAAAAGTCGTTTCAAACCTTTGCTATTGGAATGGTGTTTTTTATGAAATTCTGATGCCTTTAGCATATTTCCTATAAAAAGTTGATCGATCTCATCATTACCTTGTCCTAGAGGGCCTGGCAGACCCATATGGGATGGGATATTTATTATATATATGGGATGATTTTTGTTCCTGATTATGTCTTGCAATTGAATAAATAATAAAATCAATCCTCCATATCATCTGGTATAAATTTGGTGGTTTTGATATGTAAAACAACTCTTTCTGCATATTGTGAATCAGTAACTACGTTGAGAGGTTCTTTATTATCCATTAACAACATGAGAATAGCATATAATTCTGACTTTTGGACATAATTATAAGGACATAGATCCACTTTGCTTAAATTTTCTGATTAGTATCCTGCCTTTGCTGATTTATTTGCATCAGTATAGAACGCAGGGGCTGTAGTTATTGGTGTTTCCTTCACAATGCAAGTAAGGATCCAGTTAGTCCTCTTTATAAGTTGAATTTTCTTGCTTTTGGGATAATTGTTGTTGACCTTTCCCAAAAAAATTACTACAACCTCTTTGCCAGGGTTCACATTCTACCCATAGTTTTTCAATTTCATCCTTAGTAAAAGGCACTACAATTTCTTCTGGGTCTATTCCTGCTAATTGAAGAAGTCTCAATTTTCCTTTTAGAATCAACTTAGAGATCTTTTCCAAATAAGATTTTTAATTTCCTACTTGGTTTATGTGGCAAAATTATCCATTCTAAGATGATATCTTCCCTCTGCATTAAATTCCAGTGGGGGTATGCTTAGAGGTTAATATGACTAGAATGCACTTTAGCTTTGGATCTATATGATCCACTTGTGCCATCTGTAATTTGTCATCCACCAATGCCAAATCTTTCTCAGCTTCAGCTGTTAATTCCCTGGGACTATTTAAGGCCTTGTCTCCATATAAAGTTTTGTTTAAATGTATCAGCTGATCAGGTTTTATCCCAATAATATGCTGTAGATGGGCAATGTCTTCTAGCAATCGCTGAAAGTCATTGAGAGTCTGCAATCGATCTCTCCTAATTTGTACCTTTTGGGGTCTAATTTTTGTAAACGTATTTTTTGGCCTAAATAATTAATAGAATCTCCTCTTTGTATTTTTTTCAGGAGCAATTTATATTCCCGAACAGGGCAATTTTGTTTTACTTCTTCAAACATTCTTTCTAAATTATCTACATTTGAATGAGATAACAAAATGTCATCCACCGGCTTTATTTATGCAAGGAAGGTATCACCACAAAGTGGTAGCAAGTATGAACCTCTTACAAGCAGTAGATGTTCATTCTCATCTTCTAAATAGTAGTTTATGTTCTTTGTATTGATATATTTAGGTCATATCTAATCTGTTTACCTTACAGTGTCAAATGCAGTTATTCCTTTGATATAATTAGTTTGTTAGGAGAAAATTAAATTTCATAAAATACTATGTAGATGCTAAGAATTATTATTATTACTAAATTATTTTAATTTTATGCATAATTACAAGGAATAAGTAATTAATGATATGTGCTAAATTACCAAGTACTTGTCAACTGTATTTTTCCATTTACTCAAAGCCCTTAATTTTATGATCCATTAGTTTCCTTTACATATGTGAACACAGTGTATTGCTTTTCTACTCTTTCTAAGGCTGTTGATTATTGCATGGGGAAGAATTTCCACTCTAAATGAGCTATAACTAGTGGATAGGATCTCACATTCAAACCATAACATCATTGCAATATTTTTCTTCATCATTTCACGATTATCATGCCAAGTGTTGATGATCAATTCCCCACATCCTGGTGATTGCCTTATTAATAGCAAAGTGATAAGAATGGAATTAAATATTTGCACTGGCGGCTATGCTTAATTGAGTTCTTTTACTGCTTATTGCAAGCTTCAGTTTTTAAAATTAAAGCTAACAAAATCACACAATTTAGAAACATGGCTAAAATTAGAAGTCTTTTAAATATGATAAAAATCTGTAACAACGTGGACATGATGTTCCTATTCAGACATACAGTATAATTTTAGAAACAAAAGACAACTTATTTCTAATTTTAAAGGAAGTTTCCAGATTTTATGGAATGGTCACATTGTTCCTAAAGCTGTGTCAAAGCCTGTGAGTGAAATAGAAGATAAAGTAAATCAGAGAGCAGTTGAACATGCTTTATCATGACATAGATAGTTTGTAAGTAACCATAGTAAGCAAAACAAATTTCAAACTTCTCCTTAACATTATTATTTAATAGTTTTAATGTGTTTTGGTCAAATTGATCCTCCTTTCTCACTCTATTCCATGTGCACCTTTAAAAAACCTACTGAGTGCACTTATTGACCATGGATCCCAGCACTATCTGGTGCAGCATAGGTAAACATGCATGGGCCTCTTCCCTGAAGAAAAGTGACTTTTTCTCTCCCCAGTAGCAATCAATTGATGATAGCTTCTCAACAACTGGTACAATTTCATGCACTTGTCTGACTTGGCTTCCTGTAGTTCTTATGCATGTAGTTAGACCTGCTGTGAATTCACTTATGCAATGGCTCTGTCATATTTACAAAATAATACACAACAGACATCTACTTCTTGTCCTTATAAATCAGAATGATGCTAGCATCTTTTTAGGAAAAGGCTATGGTTGGCATTATTAATGGAGACAATACTGATATGTATCAATAATTTGGGAGCCCCTATACAGCAGACACTGTACTGACCAAGGAAAGTGGCTATGTGCACAAACATATAAGACTTCATTTATCATTCAAGAAAGTCAAACAAATCACAAAAAACTAAATACAGGAAGAGCCAGGAATCTGTGTTAAACAGTGAAAGCTGAATACAAATCCACTATGATAAGATTCTATGGAAACAATTTCTATAAGGAAGGGCAGTGATCTATAAAAGTGACAGGAGGAAGAAAGAGAAACAACATAGCAGTATCAAAGGTGCAATGGCATATGAGAGGTAGAAAGAAGTCAGGCAGTGTGGGTCAATTCTGTAATACTGTAGATAAAATCAACAACTTAAAATTAGTTCAAGAACTTTGATGAAAAGGGAATGGTTTGAAATAAAGTGGTTTTTTTTCTTTTTTCTTTGTTGTTTGTCTTGGTTTTTCTGTTTGTTTGTTTGTTTTGCAATATCTCTTATTCACTGGAAGACATGCCATAGAGGGCACAAATACAGACAGGAAAATAGCTCTGATGCTACAGTGACCCAGAGCAAGATGTGGTCAGTTTATCCTAATGATGTCAGAAATGCAGAAGACACCAAATGTTTCTATTAGGAGTGCTGGTGTTAAATTAGAAGACAGCCGGGCGTTGGTGGTGCACTCCTTTAATCCCAGCACTTGGGAAGCAGAGGCAGGTGGATCTCTGTGAGTTTGAGGCCAGCCTGGTCTCCAGAGGGAGTGCCAGGATAGGCTCCAAAGCTACACGGAGAAACCCTGTCTCAAAAAACAACAACAACAAAAAAAAATAGCAGAAAACAGTGTGGAAAAATTAACTTCAATAATTATATTTAGAAAGTCATACTTGATAAAAATACTCTGGACATGACTAGTTATTTATTCATGCATTTTCTTCTGTTTTTGTCTTTTATTAATCAATAGTAGATACCTAAATTTCACTTGAGGACAATGTTGGGAAAAATGTTATAACTGGATATTCACAGCCAAAACTCTACAAAACTCTTTTACAAAACTCATTTGTAAAGGTGGGTTTTCAACTTAATGAGGCTGCTTAAGGACAAGATCCAGTGTAACATTATCCAAATGAGGTGTTATATACAAAAAGGAAGGTAACAGAAACCTAAGCGAGGGGATCCATGCTGCTTCATTTAGTTGATTAACTTACCTGGATCAATCAATGCTCAGATGTCTGGGTTTACATTATTTATGGATGTGGGTGGAGTGTTTTTACAGTAAAATGGAATTAAAGGACTTGGTGGATTAAAACAAGATGGGGAAACAGCATTCCTGACATGAAATCCACATAGTTCATTCCAGTTAGGATCTGAGTAAATAGAAGCAGAATAAATGAGAATCACTCCCTCTTTTGGCCTTACTCTAGACCTGAGACATTCCCTCTCATCATCTTTCTTAACTTATGACTGCATTTTATAACATTAGCTTTCAGCTTGGAAATGAATAATACCGCTCACTCTTCTGAGTCCCCACTTAAAGATCGGAAGACTTTAACCCTCTGCTGGTTAGTATTAATGATCAATTTGGTACAATATAGAATCACAAAGTAGAGTCTCAAGGAGGAATTATTTAGATTACACGGGACTATTGGACATGCTTGTAGGGGGTTGTCTTTATTGTTAATTGGTATAGGAAGAATCAACAGCATTCTTAGGCACTATGTTCTGAACTATGTAAGACAGGAGAATGTTGGTAGAGCAAACAAGCAGGGGGAAAAGGTTCATGTTTCTTTTTGCCCATGACTACAGTGTGCCAGGACAAGCTGCTATAATCTCCTAAATCTATGACTACATCAAATGATGGGTCACAGCCTGTGACTGAAAGCTAGATAAACTCTTCCCAAACTGCTTTGGGTCAGGGTATTTTATTACAGAAATAGTAGAAAGACTAAGGTAGTGCCCACATCACAAACTATAATGTCCTATAATAAATCTCATACCATATATATACATGATTATAATATGTCTATTATATAAATTAAATATGCATAGTGGATTTTATTTATCTGTAAAACCCTGACAATTACGTAAGTGGAGTCTTAGAGAAGACAAAAATATATATACTTAACATTCTTTGTTTTCTGTGGCAAACCCAAATTGCATTTGACTCCACAGCCCATATTTGGTGTTTTATGTCTACAATATGATATTTTAACTGAGTCTTAAAAAAAAGTAGTCTTTTAATATCTAGGGACAGAGCACTACAAGCCAAAGGCGATGTAATATTTATAATACCAAAGCTAAAATGGGTAGAGTGAAGAGATGATGAAATTGTGTTTTAGAGTAGCTGTGTATTGTATAGGTGATGCATGCTGGGAATTGAATCCATCGAGGATCTATGAAAAGTGGGCCAAAACTCTTTGACCTCCTTTCTCTATCAACTACTGACAGTAAAAACTGTATGTTTCTAACTCATCATGACACCAAAATACAGATATTTATACAGTTTTTGTGTTTTAACATCATTAAATATTAATGACAGTATGGAAGAGGGATTTAAAAGTTGCTTTCTGAAATTCTCAAGGTTAGGATTAAAGTAACAACATTTTCCCCAAAGTCTAGTTTGTGCTCAATTAACAAAATGGCTTAAAAAGTTGTCTGACCACTGTAAAGAATGCAATTTCAAGAAAATGTCAGTCACCATGTGAACTCATACTCTCATTTGATTCAGAATTCAGAAGACTGCCCCCTTGGTCACATGGTTTTCCTTTTCAATTTTCCAGTAGATGATCAGCTATAATCCAAAATAGTCAAATTATTTCTTCTTGTATAAGTTATTTTGGATGAGTTTGTTTTAGTTTCAAATCCCTCATCTATATTTTTTCATTTTTTTCCATTTCTAATGCATACTGTGAGAGAAAAAAAAGAGAATATACTTAATGTCTTCTTTCTCCTTGGCTATGTAGATAAAGACTTGTCAAAAAAAGTCAGGAAACAGATAATATAGCTTTAAGAGGTCAGAGAAGAATTTGGACAGAAAGGAAAGGAGGCTCAGAAAATGGACTGAGAATTTCATTCACTGTGATTGCAATACCATTATAATCATCACATTATGATCATCTGTTTATAATTCTAGGTCAAGGGTATTTTAGATTATTATTAATTACAGCCATCCCTGTGAATTGCTTAATTCTGATGCTTATTTTATTATTCCACCAAATAAAATAGTTGTTATATTAATAACTCAGGTTAACTTGGTTGTAAATTTTACTTAGCCACATTTAGCTCCATCAAAATCTTAATTGTGACAGACAAGCACTGGCAAAAGAACATGAGCTTTAAAGTTTAAATTAATTTACTCAGCACCAATATCCACAAATCACTAGCATCAGGAGGAACCTCCATGAGTAATGAAAGATTTCTGAACCCTGTGTAGTTGACTAGTTTTCTAGACCCAGAAATAAATTCCCTTTTGTTGAATGTGTCTTACATCCAATAAAGATCTCTTGGCTACTGTCAAGATATGCATTCCACTATGGCACATATAGGATTATCTTGCCATGCTGGTCAGTGGTATGGTTCACAGACATCATAGCAGGGTAGGACTGCTGGTTGCTTCCTTCCTTTGAAAGCTTAAATGGGGCTTTCTACTTCCTGTGTCTGAAGTTCAAGCTTTATCTAGTAAGAACAACTAATTAATGTACTGGAGATTTCCTCCAACTATACATCCAGAGTTCCATATCTCATAATCTGAGAATATTGACAATTAACAATAGGTGACATATTTGCTTAAATTTATTTTCTCTTTAACTTGTTTAAATTTGTTCCATTTTTCCTGAGCTGACCTGCCTTTGGCTTTCATTTGCTCCAGAACATAGGACATAGACAACATGATCTAGACATTTTGTTAATGCTTCCAGAATGTGTGCATTTTCTTGTATATTTTAAAATATTAAATTTCACTCATGATTGAAAGCAGTACATAAACAAATAAACTGACAAGGAATAAATCTCTGGAACAACAGATTTTTAGGAAGCTAAGTCAACTTTCTCCACAAGTTTTATTTTATTTTAATAAAAATAATTTTCATATGTTTATATAATGGTAGGAAACTATGGCTTTCCAGAAACATACATACATGATCACCGCTGATATCCAGTACAGAAATGTATCCATGACCTAATGATCCAGAATCAATGTATTTGGTCAACTAACCATATGCACCTCAGAATGTTTCAACCTTATTTTTGCTATCAAAATATATATGATTGTAAGTTAATAACTATACCATCTAGGTAGTATAGGACAAGAGAATTAGAACAAAATATCTAAGTATCCTGACCTATACCAAATCCCACTGGAAATAAGTCTTCTGGCTCCTCACCCTCCTTTTACAAGGAAAATTTCATTTCTACCAATTTAAATAACCCTACTTATTTGCAGTTTTCCATTTGGGGACAAAGCAAAGGCTAGACCTTATTCCATGAATAACCAACCATCAAAGATGTATATAAATATGTAAAATATGAGATCAACCTCAAATATATGTGTGTAAATATATTAAATAACTGAAATTTGTATTTTTAACATATATTGATGTGGTGTTATGTCTTCAAGTTATTGAACTTTAAAATGAAAAGGATTAGCTCCTCAGTGACCAATCCCATTTTCTGAATAGAAAGCCTGAAGTTGAATAAAATTGTAGGATTTTTTTGTATGTCTTTCATTTTATTGTCTTTTTTTCTAAAATGTGCATTTTGGGGGATAATAGTAATTAGAATGAGCTTATTTCTTCCAGTTTCTTTCACTGAATAAATGAATGGAAAACCCACCACAGGCATAAGTGTGTGCACCTGTCTGAAAGAAAATTTCCCTGCAGACCAGAAAAAATTTAAAGAGCAGATGCTCAATCATTGAAGACCTCATCAGGAGAGCAGCAGATTTTCTTCTGCTGTTGTTTGATGCCAACTCCAGGGGGCTGATTTAACACACATTCCCATGACCAAACTCCAGATCATGTGTCCAGGTCAGCACCCAGGTGTGTAGTGGATCAAGAACAAAAAGTACACTTAGTATATTAATGAGGTAGTAAGAGAAGTCTTCATAATTTAGTTGTGATTGGGGAAGGTACAGGTCTCCATGGCTAGAGAATTATGTTTGGATTGTGTGGCATATAGCAAGACATGATGAGGTATATTTTAAGCACTGACCAAATGCTAGGTTATGTTCTAAATGAGCAGCAAGCTTGTTGTGGCCCAGCATGTCTTAGCCCCAAGCCACAAGGTTCGGCCTCAGTGGGGGACTGTGGATTTGGAAAATCCTAGCAACCCAAAGGCGATAAAGACCAGGCATAGGTATCTTGCCATCTTTAGATAGCTATCAGTTCCATGCTGCAAAACTGGAGTCTCTTCTTTATTCAGCATCTTCCTGGCTGTTTCCTAACTGTGCTTCCCTGACACTGAGACAGCTTCTCTTCCATCTTGCTAAACCCTATCAGCAGATCTCTCCTCCAGATACCTCCTAATTCATATCTGTCCTCACTTGTACTGAACCTCTCCCTCCACCAGGTGCAGGCCTATTCAAATGCTTAGTTCTGTAGAGATGCAAACTCTGGGACATTCTCCATTGCAGCTATGCCATTCAACAGGAAATCAGTTAGCATCTGCAATACAATTGCAGGAGCTCCCAGTTACTGGAGCCAGAGGTTTGGACCTTGAGATATTCACTAGTGGAATTTTCTTGGTTCTGGACACAAGCTAATGCTGATTATATGAAAATCTTCTCACATATTATATAGCTGAGAAAGAGCAGAGCTGTGATTCAGGCTCAACCTACCTATTTATTCTGTACTCCATCAATGTAAAACTATTACACATAAATATAGTAGTCCATATGTACTTGAACACATTGTCCATATAACTGCATAATAAGGGAGTGATGTCACAACGTTTATGAATTCAAGGATAGCTGTGATTGCATACTATTATCTGTTTTCCATGAAGAATACATATATATATGCATATATATATATTACTATTAAATGTATAATTTAATTGAGGTATAGTTCACATAAAACACAGTTCACCTACTTAAATAAGACCATTTAATATTATTAGTATATTCACAGATTAGAGCAAATTAATTGAAATTAATTGTAATCAGTTATAGAACATTTTCCTTGCCCACAGAAAAGTCCATGTTTTTCAATATCATTTTTACCTCTACAATTTCCCTAAACCTTCTTGTTTTGAACTCATCCCTGGAGAAGACTTATACTTCCTTTCTTAGTATCCATTAGTTGCCTGTAGCTCTTCATACAGGACTGAGACATTGTAAGAATATCCCATTCTTGTAAGCTACTCAACTAGGCTTGTCTTTGTGAAAATGTTATTCAGGCAACAATATTGCTGAGATTTCACTAGTGCTGCTTCTTTGTCATACTCAGAAGCCACTATCAGTAGTTGCCACTTATCATATATACATATGAACAACACTAAATGGATTTAGTGCATTAGCTATAAATATATAACAAGCATAATTAGGGAAGAGTTGTAACTTTGAGATAGAGTTAGGGAAACATGGCAGGAGCAGGAGGAGGAGGGGTGTAAATGGAGAAAATAGAGTACTCATGTATGAAAGATTAAAAAATTTAAAATACTTTAAAAAATCATCACCATCCTAGATAATAGGAAATAATACATCACTGCCGTATCAGTTTGTTTTTCCCACATAATAAGTAGTTTTGAGTGTCTTTCTACTGGCCATGTGGCTGTCTTCTTTGGAGAACTATCTGTCAGGAGTATTAGTAAATACTTCCTTATCCTATTCTTTTTCTTGATGTTATCCTTGCAATGACAAAAAATATTTGATTTTGAGAAAGCCCATTACATCATATCTTTATTTTCATTTATCCTACTGATATCTTCTCTAAGAATTTCTTATGTGTCTAAGCACATGAAAATTTATTTTATGTTTTTCAGATTTTTATAGTTGTATGGCCTGTGTTAACATTTATGGTGAATTCTATAATTTTATAAAGATTTATTTTGTGTTTGTACACATATGTGTGAACATGTGTGTGTGTGTTGGGGTGGGGGTGCCTGAATAGGCCAGATAAGGGTTGAGCTTCTGGAAGGAAACTGACAGTAAATTGTGAGCCATCCAATGTGCATGCTGTGAATCAATTCTGTGTCTTCTGCAGGAGCAACAAGTGCTCTTAATTACTGAGACATTTCTTAAGCCCTCATGATAGGAAAACCAAACAAAAACAAAATCATGGAAACAATTACATTCAAAATAGTTATATACACACACACACACACACACACACACACACACACACACATGCACACACACACACACACACACTTCTAACCAAGAAAACTAAGGAACTCTACAATGAAAAAATTAATACATTGTAGAATATGACTGAAGATGGAAATATATCCCATATTCATGGATTGGAAGAATTAAAATTTTGAAAATGACAGTCCTACCAAAAACTAGCTATAGTTTCAATTCAATCCCAATCAAAATCATATTGTTTCTGAGACAGAGAAGTGGCAATTCCAAAAATTTATCTGGAGGCACAGAACATCAAGGATATCCAAAGCAATCCAAAAAAGGAATTGTGCTGGACATATCACCATACCTGTTTTTAAGCATACAGCAAAGTCATAGTAATAAAAACAGCCTAGTATTAGCACAAATGAACAGACCAATCAATGAAATAGAACTGAAGACCCATATACTAACATCACTGGACTTTTGACAAGGACATTCAGAACATGTCACATAAATAAAACATCATCTTCTACTAATGAAACTTGTAAAACTATTTCAACATCCAGAATAATTGAAACTAAATCATTGTCTTTCAACAAGACCAAACTCAACTCCAAATGCATCAGGGACCTCAACTTACAGGTTCTGATACCCTTAAATTGCTAGAAGAAAAGTAGGGAGGATGTTTCAATTTATATGCTCAGGTAAGCACTTTTTAGGTAGGATTCCAGGAACACAGGAAAACAACAAACAACAAATGGGATCTAATAAAACAAAAAAAAATATTCTTTACAGTAAAGCAACCTATCAATTTAGTGGATAGACAGCCCGAAGAATGGAAGAGAATCGCTACCAGCTATGCAGTCAACAAATGATTGCTGCCTAGAACATACCAAGAACTCAAAGAACTGAATCTTTTTTTTTTCCAAGATAGGGATTCTCTGTTGCTTTGGAAGCTGTCCTAGAACTAGCTCTTGTAGACCAGGCTTGCTTTGAACTCACAGAGATATGCCTGCCTTTATCAAAGAATTGAATCTTAAGAATATAAGATGGGCTAATTAAAGATAGGCTACTGCACTGAATGGAAAATTCTCAAAAGAAGAAATGCAAATAGCTATAGAACACTTTCTCATTGCTTTATCCTACTTTTCCCCCTTCTGCTCTTCAAATTGCATATTTATATCAACATCCCTTAATCTTGTTTAATGCTTCTTTGTAAATTCAAATGTATTCTTGTAATACTTGACTACATTTTTGTTTCATTGATTTTATTCTTAATAAGAGTTTCCATTTGATTATTTGTAATTTGTCTTTTAAACAATGTTTCTGTGATGAAATATTTTCTTCATACCTTAATTCTTTGTATTTAGTCATCATATACTATCATGATTGTTTTGAAGTCTCTGTTAAGTTTGCCATATGGACCCTTTGAAAGGCAGTTTGTTTCTTGTCATGTTCTGTGTATGGATCAAAATGTCCTGTTTCTCTCCAGGATCTACATATAGCCTTTATTTATTCACATTGACATTAGATATTTAAGTAACAGTGAGATACAACATTTTATAAGAATCCCTGCTTCTCTCTGAGTGTTCTAGTGTTTCTCTGTTTAGTGTCTTGAATGTACTAATTTTTTATTAACTTTCCTTTGTACTGTGAAACCTCTCCCTCAGTCCTTGGTGTATAGACTTGAGCATGTACCCAGCCACCCTGGTGATTATAGCAGGTCTTCCTTTGACTGTTTTTCCTTTAATACCTCTGCCTTCCTATGTTGACATCACACCCCACTGTCAGTATTCACTAATTGCTGACTGCTTGCTCTCTTCTTTGTGACAATGTCCTGAGGCATCACTCATCACTTGCTTTTTTTTTTTTTTTTTTTTTTTTTTTGTGTGTGTGTGTGTGTGTTGTGTGTCTATGTGGTGTGTGTGTGGTGTGTGTGTGTGTGTGTGTGTGTGTTGTGTGTGTAACAGTCAATGCCAGGCCTTTTGCAGAGGTTACTAGGAGACCTGTGTTTGAGGTTCTTACTCACCCCAGGAGGGCTCTTCTCACTTCTCTCTCTGATTGTCTTCTGTGGATTATGGAATTTAAGGTTTTTGTTTGTGGCCTTCAGACAGCACTACTGACCTCCTTCTATGTCTTAACACCCAAAGCTGTTTACTTTGGAGAGAAAGAGTAGGTTTGAATTCCCAATACTCTTCCCTAAATAAGGATAGCTACTTTGTTGGAAATTTTAGAGGAGACTGACCTCATGGCTTGCTTCTCTCACAGTGTGAAAATTCTCTGGACCATTGTGCTGGTGCTGGGGGAGGAAGGAAGTGACCCTGCTAATTTGAAGTCATATTCCAGCATGATGATCAAGATGCCAGGGTGGCACTAGTCTCTGATCTCAACTGCCTTGTCTGCTGTAGAAAAACCACTTTGAGAATGAGCTGGGTAGGGCATGATGGCTGTCCTCAGCTTGCTGCCCACAGGATAAATATAGCCACACAGCCTGTGAGTTGGGATTGTGTGGTATAAGAAGGCCTTGTGGACCTGGAGGAATACAGATGTCTAGAATTCTGCTCTTCTTGGGGATATTGTAACTTGGGGTCTGATTCAATTTGGGTCATATATTATAAAATCTTGTTGTTTGAAGACTTAGTAGGTTTTCTGACATAAAGATTAGTCTTTTCTGAATTCAGAACAATGTATTGCATAGAAATGCTTGATCTAGTTTGTTTTTCATAATTTCTATCCATGAATTCACTGTTTCAATGACCTTAGTACGTCCCAGAACTTGAAATTTTACACCTGTGTTTTACAGAAGTTTAATTAAATAAAAGACTGTTATTTAAGATATGATTAAGCAAAACCTGTGGGTTTCATAGAATAAAATTTTAAGTCATGGTGTTGTGCCCAAATTCTGAACCCCCAAATCACCAAAAGGCCCATTTTGATCCAAAAGCAATTAGTCTTTTATTGCAGTTGTTTAATGAGCTAACCCAATTAGCTCGGGCCTTTCATCCACCCACCATGGATGATGGCTGGGGAAAGACCCCGGGAAACCACAGGAAAGAGATCTTATAGGGCAGCATAAGGGGAGTGTCTAGGGGTATGCACAGGCTCAGGATTGGTGTGCCTCCAGTCTTGGAGGACTTGCCCTGTGTTGATTGGTCAACTGATTGTTATTGCCCATAGGCCCTCCCAGGGCAGTTGCTATGTTCTGCACACCATGCTGTGCACTTGTTGGTAAAGCACACCCAGAGCCATAATGCACTGACAAGATAGCTAACCTCCGATCGGTTCCCTGCCATGAGGTGGGCATCTGACCTCCTACTGACCAAGGCAAGGTCAGGCAAGCACGTGTTAGACTGCCATGGCTGCCCAAATGGGTAGCTGGTCCCTTCAATGGTTGCAATGGAGATTGGAATGTCATTCAGCCATCTTTTAGGCAAGATGGACAATCAAAACTGAATATACATTGGAAATTCAGACATGTACATGTACATCTAGAATAGAATGATTTTCTGAAGAGGAATATAAATGATCAAAACAAACCAATTTAGAGTAAAGAAGGCAATCCCTTAATATTCCCTGAACACTCACATGAAGAGGCTGCATGGTGCATTGCATAGACCAAAATAATTCTATGAAAGACAGAAAGTATTGCTAAAAACACACAAACTATGCCTATTCACTGGAGGCTAGACTATGCATTCACACCTCTAATAGAAATTTCCATACTTACCATTGCATGTATATTAGTGTGTTTACCACAGGATATATATATATATATATATATATATATATATATATATAATATTATAGTAGTATAGAGAATAGTCTAACCTTGTACCATATGATTGTAGATGGTGATGGGGACTACAGAGATTAGACAGTATTGAATGTAAAAGGCAATATATCTAATGGTTTAGAAAATCTGTTTTTCATAGAAGTTTGATTGAATAGAATTTTTAAAAATTAAGAGTAAGGACAACTTAGGTAAACAAGGAAAATAAAGAGCTCCCCTGAAGTCAAAGAAGAAGGGACAAAGATTCCTGAAAGCATAAAGCACCTCAGATCCCAAAATAATGAGAAATGATATCTGTTGATTATGAATGAAAAGTCAGAGCCCCAATTATCCAAGCACAGTGTGGTATGTTAGATCACCAAAAATCCTCCAAAGTGTGTCAGAGTGGGAGGACAATGTGTGTGTGTGTGTGTGTGTGTGTGTGTGTGTGTGTGTGTGTGTGTGTGTGTGCATATGCGTGCTTACTTATTTATTACTAATCTGGCATAGAAGTAAAACAAAAAATCTTTAAGGAGAGTGTTTAACAGTGGAATTTGTAACACAACAAATTTAAATTATTTATTGTCATATTTTATAGTGAAATAAATATCAGACAACCAATAACCCAATTCCTCCTTTGGGTAAAATAGGTAATTCTTTATGAGTTCCTTTGTATCAGAGAGAAAAACCAAAGTTTATAATATTAAAAGTATTATTTTCTAGCAGACCTTGAGCCCTACTGCTCATACTAATGTGTCAAAAAATATTGAAATTTAAGAACCTCTTGGTCAATTTTCTCTTGTTAAAATACCATGCCATGGGCTGACTAAGATGTAAAGAGAAGAGGTTTACTTGGGTGGTAATTCTGAAAGTACAAGTGAATGGGCCATTTCTGGTGATGGTCTGACTACTCATAGAATCCTGAGCTATAAGACATTATGTGGTAATAGCAAAAGAATGTAAATACCTCTAATTTGTCTTCTCTCTGTCTCCTCTCTCCCTCTTCATTTCCTTTTTCCTCTATCCCCAGTGTCTGTCTATTATTCACTCTGTATTTTCTTGCTCTACATCCCTCTCATTATGAATCTACTAGTTTTCTGTATTGAGGGATGGATGATAATGGCTTCAATCTAATGGTAATAACCTTTAAAGACCCTGCCTAAACACTGTAGATTACATTTCTATTGTTTTCAGACATCACAATGGGCATTCACTTCAACACAGGAACCTTAGACTATAGAGTTTATAGCATAATATAGACTCAGAAGTTAGAGAGTAGGGGCCATGCCATGGTGGCTCATGTCTTTAATCCCAGTGCTCGGGAGGTAGACGCAGGTGGACCTCTGTGAGTTCTAGACCAGCCTGGTCTACAAAAGCTAGTTTCAGGACAGCCACCAAAGCCACAGAGAAACCCTGCCTCAAACCCCCAGACACACATACACAAAAGAAGTTATAGAGTAGGAAGTCAACCTTCAAAATTCAGAAGAAATACAAACTTAAAGATGATAAATAATCATTACCTCAAAAATGCATTCCCTTCTCCGTTGACCTCTTCCCAGACCATGATAGAGCATCTTCAACTTCTACTCAAAGTTGTTAAATGTTTCTCAATCTATACTTTTACTTAAAATGTATCCTTTGTCTGGGCATGATCCTCATTAATATCTTTATATTTTACATGATCCTCATTAATATCTTTATAATACATGCTCACCTTTCCAGATTGAGTTGAGACTCTCCTTCACTCATCAACAATGTTTGGAAGATAGATGGTGAATATTCAATTATTTTCAAACAAATAAATACTCATACCTAAGCCTATTCATTTACAGTGAATTAATTTAATACACAGAATGTAGAAGTGTATCATTGTTCCTTGCCCTTCAGTTATCCTCCTTAAGGTAGCACTCTGATACAGCAATAGATGTCAACAATAGACTGCCAGCCCTTGACTATATGATATGTTTGAGTCATGGTAATTCTAGGTCAGACTTCCTGGTTAACTCTTAGTAAACTAAGTGCTATACAAGATCGTTACATATGCTGTTTCCTTAATAATTTAATATCACAGTAATTCAGCACCCTTGCCTAGGGGATATTCAACCTAGGTCCTCATATATGTTAAGCAAGTTCTATATCAGGTAGCAATATTCCAGACCTTGCCTACACCTCCAAGTTTCTCTCACTGCCATTATTTTAGATTATTAGTTTGTAGTAGGTTTTTTCCTATTCATCTTTATTTTTAGCATAAAAGCAATCTTCATAAGCACAGGTTTAAAATAAGCATATGAGGAACAGAGCAAAACCTGCTGTAATATAAGATTAGCCAAGGCATGGAGTATTGACAATATTTAAGTGACATTGCCAGGACTGTAAAATGATTCAACATTGCAAATCAAACCTGTTCTCATTGGGGATTTCTTGCATTTTTTGCCTTTTTGTGATTTATTTGGTCTTCTCTTTGAGTCCCCTTTTACATCATAAACAACTCAGTAATGGTAGAGTAGGATAGGCACTCAGGAATATACTGCTCTAAGAAACAGACATGAAAAGCAACATGCACATGGGTCCACACAGTGTAAGAAATCATGGAGCATAAGCAGGGCCCCAGGAAAGACACACTCTGGTGACTCTGCCTCAGCTTCATTACCTCATGTTTAGAGCCTGCCCTTGCATTTTAGATCTTACATACAAATAGCAACACTTGGACTCCACAGTGTGTTCTCAGAAAAGCTTTGTGTTTTTTGAGGTTGTCTTATTAGTGGTTCCTAAAAGCAGAAGAGATAAAGCAAATTGCTCTGGGAGAAAAATCACTCCTTATCCTCTAAGTGCTGTGATGTCTCTGTACTTAGAAAAGGAGAGTTTGGAGGATAGCTGCAAGTAAAATTGTCAGCATGTTTTAAAGCATGCTTTTGTGGAAATTATGAATGATTCTTTTAAATGAGAAGAAAACATGTAAGAATCAATGAGAGAACAATACAAAAGAAAGCCAGTTGAAAGCTGACTGTGAGGACAATTGGTAGCTTCATGAAACAGGTACACTGTTCTTGCAAGAAATGAAAGATGGAGCATTAAATATGTTTTCTGCCCTTGTTTTCCTTCCATTTCTAATTGACTTCAGGACTTCACCAGCTGAAACTTAACCTTGCTCACCCTTACCTCCATTCACAATGTGTGCATCTGGCCTTGTAAGAAAAAGGGAGCTGCATCATTAACTCTCCTTGGGTGACTTTTCTTTTATCATTTGTTTCAGGCAATGCATTTATTAATTCAATAATGAGAATGGTCAAAGTTATCTTCTTGATAGTCTGTCTGGGACCTGCCTGGGAGAATTAAAGGATGGTTTGTCACAGGGAATTGTGAAGCTCATTTTCTGACACAGCATAGTTTCAGATATGTCATTCAGAAGCTGTGTGATCTTGGAAAAATAATTTTCTCCTGCAGAACTTGAGCTTCCCCACCCTTAAAAAAGAAGATTAGAGACTAAATTCAATGGTGGTGCAAACCGCTTTTCACATATTCAGAGTGTCCTTGTAACTAGGATAATTGGGACTTTAGTTATTACTGTAAAAATTAAAACAAACCTTTCAAGCCAGGGATTATTGATTGGAACCATCCTTCAAGGTCTTTGGGAAATGAATTGAAGCCCTGTGGACATCTATCTGTGATGGAGCCACTATTGAATAATGTCACAATAGAGCACACTAGAAGAAGTCACCACAAAGATGAATCATGGCCATCCACTTACTCTTATCAAAGCTTTGTCTTTATGCAAATTTTGCATGCTTATTATTTTATTGTCTAGTTATCTTATTTCTGTGAAAATCTGTATCAATCTATGAGAACCAGGTACTGTGATCAAAATCTCCCCCACTTCTGTTTTGCTTCCTCATTCCAATTTATTTGAAGGCAGAGATTGTATTATTTAAGTGATAATAGTGACTCTCACACATAACTAAACAAGAATGAACCAATTATTTAAGGGGCTTATATTCAGGATTTTACAATTGCACTGTCAAAGACCAGTTGTCTGTGTATTTGTTGTCAACCTCTGTAGAGGTGTAAGTCCCTCTCAGGATCATTGCTTAGGTGTAAAACCAGACACATGATCTAATTGGCTGAAAGAAATGTAGTACCCCAGAACTAAACAAGAGTCAGCTAATCCAGCTGCAGTAGGTGACTTTTTGTTTTAATTTAGTTCACATTTATTCTTGTCATTTAATTTATATTAGATTGATTTTGACATTTTCTCTTTTTTAAAAATTTCATTTTACATTCCAACCAAAGTTCTCCCTCCCATTCCTCCTACATCCTCATCTCATCTTACCCATCCACACCTTCCAACAGGTAAGGACTCCCACGGGGAGTCAACAAGGTTGACCACATTAAGTTGGGGCAGGACCAAGCCCTTTCCTCATGTATTAAGGCTGAGCATGGCATACTCTCATGGAGAATGCATTCCAAAAAGCTAGTTCATGCACCAGGGATATAGATTGAACTTAGGTTGAACATGTTCAGAATATGCCTTTTTGCACAATGCCATTCATGTAAAAACACTTCTTCATAGATGTCTCACTGTTTATTCAAATGAAAAATAACATATTCCATGTTTACTGATATTGTTAGAAATTCTTCCTTCAAGTTTATTTCAATAATTTATTCTGTAAATTATAATTTATTTATGAGGGATTTTATATGAGTACTTGTGGGGAGCCACAGCCCCAAGATGGCGCCTGGCTGGATGCCAGGGAGACCGAGCTTAGCTGTAAACAAGCCTTATTTGGAAGTGTTTAGTGGATCTGGTGTGCCTCCTCCAGCTGTGACCTATCCGGGATCGCCAGGTGGCGTGAGCTAATTGGGGAATGAGTTTGCTTTTAAGGGCTTGCCAGGGGGCTGGGAGATATAGAAGAAGCAGAGAGAGAAGCTGAGGAGAAGCTAAGGTAGAGGTAGAAGGAGAAGCTAATGTACAAGTTTCCTGAATAAGCTGCTTGAAGAAGAGTCGTGGTCGTGTTTCTCTTGCTGGTCGAGATAGACGTGACAAGTACTGTATTTATATTATTCCCCTCACCTTCTCCTCCCTTCAACTCCTCCTAGGGCCATCTCTCACTCCTTTTCAAATCTATGTCCTGTTTTTCTTACAATTTTTGCACACACACACACACACACACACACACACACACACACACACACACTGAATCTCTTTAGTTTTGCTCAGGTATAACATACATAATCTTAGGACTGACCACTTGTTCTTGAAATATATATCAGTGGCTAGCTAAGGGACTCATCCTTAGAGAAAATTGACAATCAGTTGTAGGGAGACACTGTAACCATGCCTCCTAAGGACTGGCTACAGGTGTGCCCGACCACGCCCATCAAGGTGTGATCAAGGTGATGTCAGGGTGATGTGGTAAAGGTTTAAAGAGATAAGGAATGCACATGATAGCTCTCTCTTTCCCCTACTGCTTCGGCTCACTCTGCTTAAGATACCCTGACCATTATGGGCTACATATTAGTTATTCACTGTAATGGTCAGTCTCTCTGCAGTTATGAATTAAATGAAGCTTTCCATCTAAGCTGGTATCTTGTGAGATTTCCTGGAAGTTTAACTAGTATTATCATTGCTCAGACCATTTTTAGGTAGCCCTGCTGTTGATATTTCATAGATGCTTCTTCTCTGTCCTATATTGAAGATGCAAGCCTCTATCAGGCCTTTACCTGAAAAGAATGAAATGAAATGTCATCCTCAATCTCCAAGTTCATAGGTGGTAACCAAATTCCAACACACCAGATTGTATCTTCGTTTGCTATAGAGTCTTTAAAGAAATACCCAAGGAGAGTCTAGAGCATTATATATGAAATCCTACCAGAAGAGATGAAGACACAAATATATCAAGAGGAGGCGAACATCTAAATACTGAAAAATGCAATTATTTCTAATGTGAGAAAGATGTGTCTGAAAGACACATTAGTCAGATTAGAATCTGACTCCTGGATCTGAGAAGTCTGTCTTCTTGAACTGTGTGGAAATGATGCCTCTTCTATTGAAACTAAACAGCCTGCTATACTTTGTGATGGAATTCTCTCAACACCCATATGACCAGGAATAACAGAAGTAATATGAAATATGACTTTGACAGAGAGGGTATTCCACAGAGGACTCTGTAAGCACTAAGACAGAGAGAAGAATAAAGAAAAGGGTCACATTTATCCAATTCAGTAAATGTGACTGAGACCAAATTGTTAAAGGTGGAATTGTATACCAAAGGACATGTTGAAGAACTAAGTTCTCATATCTGTGAATGCAGCCTTATTTGGAATCGTTGACGTCATAGAAAGGTGAAGTTATACTAGAGTAGTATAGTATGTACCATTAACCCAATACTACAGATATTGCTTTAAGAGACACAGACAGACAGGCAGACAGGAAATAGATACAGCATTTGTGAATACTGTGTTGAAAGTGAGGTAATAAGTTCACAAACCCAAAATCAGTGAGTGCTGCCACATCCAATTGAAGTTAAGAAAGACTGCAAAGACTCTTCTTGAGGATCTGGGAAGTTTTCAAGCTGGCACCCTTGTTTCAGGCTTGGAGCACACTACAGCTGTGAGAGAATGTGCATCTGTTATTTTAGTTGCCCACTTCGGGGCAGATTGTTTCTTCAAGGCTATGAAGCTAATGCATGCATCCCAGATATTTTCAAAATGTGTTGAAGTCAGGTTATGGATTTATTCTCATTGGATGGTAAGTATTTGACAACCACTTGTATCTTCTTCTAAACTCTTTGCTAGAAGCCTCACCTAGGTGTCTGTGAATCCAATTGCTGGGCAATCTGCCCAGTGTGGGTTCTTGCTCTAAATATTCCCAATGTAAGAAATGTACACACATGCCTTTGATTTATTTCTACAGTGGAATATATACCAGTCTAAAAATACAACCAGGATCTAAAAAGAATACCACACGAACACACACACACACACACACACACACACACACACACACACACACACTCCATAGGCCAATAATAGAGAGAAGAAAACTAATATCTCAGTGTGTATAAATACTACTGCTTCTAGACTTTAGTCAACTACATTATTACTGCACTTAACATATGTATATCTCCCTCTGCCAATGAGCGCAGATGGGAGGCAATTGCTAGAACATGAGGTCTGTGGACTTGAACTCTTCAAAATGCTGTAACACAATGTGTCTACCAGCACTGGAAAATAATTTCCAAAGAACTAGCAATTAATTGTGCCTTAGGCTATCAGAAATAAATTATTTTCATTTTGGTATAATCTATGTATTTATACCTGTATCTCCCCACTATATATCAGCCCCTGTGCTTCCTTTCCAATTACTCTTCACTATGATATACCGACATGTTTTCATTTCACTGGCCACATACACAGAAGAAACAATCTCTTTAGGTTGTTGCTTGGTGGGTATTAGATCAGTGAGACAACCAATCCAGTCTTCTCTTTCTTCAGCTTTCTGAATAAATTTTTCTCATCAGTTTTGTGTCTGTATTATTTGGCATCAAAATGAAGTTCATATGTCTATGCCTATAGTAATTGATGGACTTTCCCTTTAGGTTTACTTATTTAGGCTTATGTTGTTTTATTTCATAACTCTTATCTCAATTTTGTCTTTGAATTTGCTATGATATGACTCTCTGGATTGGTTTTAGATTAGTTGATTTTGAGATTTTAATAGAGAAACTTCTATTATATGCTTTACATATAACATCCTGCCTAGTTAAACCTATTGCCACATTGTTAGTATTACTTTCATGAATATGAATTGCAGTGATGATGGGAATTTGGAATGCTATAGTAATGATATCAAATGACACAGTAACTTTTAAAACAAGGTTTGGAATTTTCATGCAAAACTAAACATATTTTCTTTTTTCCATTCATCACTCACATGGCTTCAGTTTTATCCAAAGGTGTTGAAAGCTATGTTCATACAGACGCCTGCAAGCATATGTATCTAGCAGCTTTACGCATAATCACTTAAATTAGAAGGAACCCAAATGTCCTTCAGTAAATGAGTTGATGAAGTGCTGTGTAGCTAGACAATGGAATATTATTTAAAGTTAAAAGTGAGATGTCAAGAAAACACTAAACAAAAGATACCTGTGCAAACTTTCTGCATACTCCAAGCATTTGACATTTTAGAAATGATGAATCTGTGAGCACAGTAAGAACATCAGTGGTTAGCAGGACATACAAATTCTGGAAAGATGAACAAGCAGAACCCAAAAGAGGTATTTTTGTTACCTAATTTTGTTTGTTTGAGACAAGGTCTTACCATGTACCTCCTGCTAGCCTGGAACTTAATATGTAGAACAAGCTGACCACAAACTCACAGAGATCTTGCTTCTGCCTCTGGAATGCTAGGATTAAAGGCATGTACCACTATGTCTGGCTACAAAGAAGTTTTGATACAGAAAATACTTGTTTTGTGAAATATTGTAGTGGTCTATATATACCTTTGTACCATTGTACAACCCACAAAATGAATGTCACTGAGTCATCTCTCATGTAAACTATTGACTCTGAGTGACATTACTAAGTCAAGTGGATTCATCAAATGTAACAGTGTTCTGAAGGCAAAAGGAAGTTGCTGATATCCTATTTTACAGAGATGTATAGCCCTAGGCTATGAATTCTCAGGGATTCTTAAGAATTATCTGCATATTTCCTGTGCCTTTGCAGTTTTGCTGTGAATTCTAGCTGCTCTCCAAGAAATGATTTGCTTTGTTGTTTGTTTGTTTTGGAGAATTTAGTAAACTTAAATGTGTTTCCTGCATTTCTAGTTTATATTTTTAGCTTCTCTCAGGATCTCCTCCAGATGTGTGTCAGAATCAAGTATCATAAAAACACTTGCTACTCAGTTAACACTATGCCAATACCTTCCAATTTTTGGTTTATCATCAGTATGTCTTGCCTTCAAGGGAACTCTACACATGCGCTGGGGGCTGTTCCCACTCCTAATTCATGGTAGGAGAAGTATCTAAGACCTGTACTTCAGGAGCCCTCTGAGTAGATATGGAATAATAATTACAAATATCCTTGCTTTCCTCCATGAAGTGCCAAAGTCACCAGGCACGTTTCTGATGATATTCTACAGAATAGGACTGAATCACTCACATGCAGAATGGAAAAAAGAATGGCTAATAAATCTAATCAGAGTACTTAGAATGCCTTCTTTATGCAAGTTCAGCACGTTCTCTAAATTACCGAGTACAAACCTAAAACAGTGGTATTCCAATAAAAATCTCCCCATAGACTCCTGTTTTGAGTCTGGCCCCTGTCTCTGAGCACTGTTTCTGGAGTTGGTGGAAACTGGCTAATGAGCCCAACCTTGAGTAAGTGAGTCTCTGGAACATGACTTTGAAGATTGGTCCCAGTCTCTTCCTCTTTTTCTGTTTCCCATTCCACCTCTAAGCATATCAACTTTTTCTACTCACTGAAAACACAGAAAATAAAAACACCAGGGACTATGGGTGTTACTCTGAAAAAAAAATCATTCTGTCCTCTGAGTTGCTTCTGTGAGGTTGTTCATAGTGATGAAAAAGCAAAACAAACAAACAAAAGTATTGGGTTAACTGCTAACTTTGTTAACATTTGTGACAACAGCCTGCTTGATTTTGTTTTAACACTTCATGAAAAAGTAAGTTTATTTACTTTCATGTGTACATGTGGGTGGTATATGTGTTCCTGAAGTTTCCTGTTTCTTTCTGTGTGTGTGTGTGTGTGTGTGTGTGTGTGTGTGTGTGTGTGTGTGTGTGTGTGTGTATTTGTGTGAGAACACACGCACATGCATGTTGAGACTTAAGTTGTACTTTGGGGATGTCCTTCCATTATCCTTCATATTGATCAATTAGGCAGCATTTCCTGCTTGGCCCAGGATCCTCTAACTAGCATGACTAAACAGCTTGCTCCTAGTATCCTCTGACTCTGCCTTGGGATTCACTGTAATTAAACAGAGGCTGCCACCACCATATCACATTTATAAGGGTTCTGTGTTCATACTACTGCTAACCCTTACACTGCAGTTGCCTTAACCAACGACACAGTTCCTCAGCCAATATTAAAATTTAGGAGGAATTTTCATTTGAAAATCTCATTCCTGAAAAACAGATTGACAACAAATCAATAATTTGCAGGGCCTTCTAATGAGCTAGCAACTCCCACAGGACATGGTATTGCCTGTTTCCATAAGGACAAGAAGATGATTCAGTCAAGCAGTGTTAGCCCATACCTTTAATTCCAGCAATCTGGAGACAGAGGAAGGTAGATCTCTATGAGTTGAAGTTCAGCTTTCTCTGCAGAGTGAGGTATAGGACAGACAGGGCTACACAACAAACTCTGCTTCAGGAAAAAGAAAATACCAAAAAAAGATGATCATTCGGTACCTATGTCAAAACACAGCTTACTCTTAGGTTTGATTTTAAAGATGGTGACATGTGATGACATCATATAGAAAGTCAATTAACTTTATCCATATCATAGAAACAAGAAAGATTCTCATAATAATTGTTGTTGTTGCTGAAAAGCAATTGCTGCACATTTTATTCAAGGCTATTTTATATTCTACTAAAATTTAAATATTGAAAATGTTATTTATTTCTGTAGTTATAATTTCAGGCTATCATATCATAATAGAATGACAATACTCACTTTGGACACCTACCAAAGAGAAATATATCCTTATAATTTTGTAGAACATTTCTATATTTTAACTGCATTCAAGTGCAACATTCCACACAATCTACAAAATACAATGTCAAAAATATAATCTAAGATACACATATTGCCAATAATATTGTGCAATATATGGTTGTGGTGAAACTGGTATAGGGTAAAATACATATAAGTTTAAGCAAGGGAATGAATATTTATTCTGATCCTCCATTTCAAATTTCATATATATCAGGATCCTTGATTTACTTTATAAATCAATGCAAATAGCTTAACTTTATCGTGAAGACATTTACAATAAATGAGTTAAATTATGGCTGAATATTTTGCAAAATCAATTGAGATTTTATATTCCAATGTTTAATAAATGGCACTTAAATAAAACTTCAGCTTTTCATGCTTTTAGTTGGATGCAGTTGGATAGTTTAGTTTGAACTTAAGAACCTTGAATTTATTTTTATAACAACAGAGTAAAAACTGAATAAAGCACACAATGGGAGTTGAAAATTTAATTTTGATATAACAATTTTACTTCATATAATTCAATTTAGCAGAAGGATGCTTTAATAGAGTTCTGATACTTAATTAGATGTAATTATATTCTCCAACAAGGGCCAAAGAATTGGCATGTCTTATGATTTTGTTTTAGTCAGATTTGGTGAAACAAATAAATATAGAGACAATGCCAGTGTTTCCTGTTCTTACAAAATATCTGTCAAAGGTGTACTACAGTGGAAAAAAATGAAAGGATGAATCATTTCAACATAAAATTTTATCCAATCCAGTAATTTTGTTCTATGTAAAATATCCTAGCTAAAAGTTGCTTAAATTTAAAAAATTCTTGAAAAACAGAGAATCAAAATAAATGTCAATAATTTTAAATACATTAACTATAAAATATAACTTTGGAGATCATTAAATGAAATTTTACTTTAAAACAACAGTATATTAAAAACAAAATTTATTTTCAGAAAAATACTAGAGATATGGTGTTTGGGTAGATATAGCTAAGCAACTGACTCAGGTATTGGATATATATGATAATGATCACTTTCCATAAATCCTTTAAAACCTGTCAACAAATAGAGTGTTTATATGCCCTAGTAAGTATAGGCTTATAAACACATTATCTTAATTTTAGAAACCATTTTATATTTGAAAGCCTTCTCTGAAGACAGACATATAATAAAATACTAGGCAATGATTCAATAAGCCTATTGATTAACCCTGTCAACTTGAAGGGACTAAGACAAAGGTACGAGATTAGTTAGTGAGGCAAACATTTGAGGGTGTCTGTAATGACAACTCCAGCATTTAGTAGATCATGAGTGTTGATATATCTGACTGATTTAGTCCCCTCATCAAACTATAATATGGTGATATATGGAGAAATACAGTTACAAGTAAGAGTTAGGACCTACCTGGAGGAAGTGACATACTGGGATTATGTCCTTGGAGTTATGTTTTGCCCAGGTTCCTCTTCACACTGCCACTTCTATTGATTCCTGGCCATACTGATTATAAGCAGCTCTACTTGCTGCAATTTCAACAGGTGAGCTGCAATCACTCAAGTTGGGACCACAAAAGAGTAATTTTTCCTTCAAATTGTGTACCTGATTCACCTAGGAAAACAATCTCAAATGGGACTCATTCTGAATAGCAAGTCAACTGGTTCATCAACACACATTCATCTACTTAAACTACATTCATCTACTTAAACTATGACAAATAATCTAGGTCTATGTCTTTGCAATCATGTCTATTCAATTAACCTCTTCCTTTTGCTCTTAGAAGAATAATTATTTTCTTCTAAATTCTGGTTTTCACAGTCATTAATTATACAATTATCTGCTATCCTGCC
Organism: Cricetulus griseus; assembly: GCF_003668045.3. Classification (NCBI taxonomy): domain Eukaryota; kingdom Metazoa; phylum Chordata; class Mammalia; order Rodentia; family Cricetidae; genus Cricetulus; species Cricetulus griseus. The sequence goes on along the minus strand of NW_023276807.1, from coordinate 108,999,877 downwards.
ACATCTGATTTGTGTGAGGATCCATTGTAACTCTGGATTCAGGAGTACAAACCCATATTCACAAAATCAGAGTAATGGGGGAATTAGCATTTTGATACTCTTCCAGGGAATAACCAAAAGTTGAAAATAGCAGAGAGTGAAGAAGTCCCTAATTTTTGTTTATTGTCTTCATGTGTCACATAATGTGTGACATCACAAAGAAGCTCATGCCAGATAACTTCCTCCCTACATCAAAAAGTAAACTCTTTCCAAGATATAGAATCAACCTCTGTGCTTGAGATGCCTTACTCTGGAGGAAGAGAATGGAGGATTGGATGCCATATGAGGAAATACAGGGATGAGCAGCAAGAACCAAAACCCATCCACTGATTTATGAAGAGAATTATCCCTACACCATGAGAAGATTCATGATTTACTTAGCAACATCCTTGTTCTCTAAGACAAGCTAAGCCATGGCTACACTTACCATCTGTGATTTATTCAGCCAAGGTGAAATACAGGCATAATACATTCATTTCATAAAGCATACTTAATTGTACCTGTGGTTGGCAGAAATTCCCCTGGTTTATGGGCTTTCTAACAGTAAATATTTATATAGCTTCTAATAATTTTAAGGAATTAAATGTCTTGCTTTAACATCAAAAAGTTGGACTTTTGTTGGTTGAAGTAGGTGCATGTAGTGTCATCAAAAGGAGTGAAGGAAACAGAGAAAATTCCATTCATTTCATGTATGCACAGACGAATGAGAAAAAAACATGACTGATGTTATCTGAATTTGATATAATAATCCACAGTGTGTGCTTTAATCTGTTTCAATTCTGAATCCGATTGAGTAATGTATTAATGTTGATGCTTTCTTGAAGCATCTACAAGAGATTTCCTCATCCTATAGAATCATGGAAACATATGGCTCAAGAAACTCTGCTAGTCTAGATAGTATGGAAGTTGTAATAGCAAGTGTCAGCATGGAAATTTTATACTTAGTAACATTTAATGGACTCAGCAAGTTGCATTTAATATTTATATGTGCATTGTATAATAATAGTAATCAAAGAAAGAGAAGCCATGAATTTGAGAGTAATTGGGAGGAGTTAGGGAGAGAAAAGGGTTTTGAAGAAAACAATGTAATTATATTTTAATTAAAAAATTATTATGGAAAACATAAATAATTTTAAATATACCTTACATCACTCTCAGTGAATACAGTGATGATGATAAGAATAGTATAGTTTGTTTCTACTTGCCATTCTTTCCAATCCACCACACATTAAAGAAGTACAATAAAAGCATACAAATGCACACAGGGCACACATGCATGAACACATAGATACACACACACACACACACACACACACACACACACACACACACACAAATGTAGTAGGTAATCAAAACAAAAACATCAACCAAAGAGCAAAAGCAAAACTCAGAGCCTGTTTAAGAAACAAAACCAGACAGAATAACAAAAACATAAGAATACTGGGAAGCATCCAAGTCAGGAGCACACAATGGCATGGGAGCTAATGGAGGAAGAATTTCACTGGCCAAAATATGAGTGAGTATCTCAAGTGAAGAACTGAGAAGATGGCTTTTTGTGTGTGTGTGTGTGTGTGGACATGTGGGATTGGTGATGAGCTCTTCCCTTTTTTCAATTCTCAGGAAGTAAACAGGGTGCATGAAGTTGTCATACCACCTCTGTATTCCAGGATGAGAATTCCCTGGCTATTCCCCTATGGTACTCCCATTAGTGCCATACGTTGCTGTGTTTCCTTCTCTGAGGGACTACCCAGCTCAGGATCCTGGGTCACAAATGAGAGTGGAACTATTCCTTAGGTCATCTACTACAGATGAAACCTACAGTTTCAAACTGCAGAGTGATGGGAGCAGGTGAGAAAACAATCCTGACATAGTTGGTATTCAATGTTTTTAGAAACATCTCCATATGAGTGGGGAAATACACTATCTGTTGTAAGTGTTTCACTGGGCAGTTTTTCAAATTAATGCAGTTTAACTATTACATTAACTTAATGGCTATTTTCCCCTACTTTAACCATGTTAAATGTGGCGGCAATAATGAGCTTCTAATGCTGTCTCTTTTAAGTCTCAGAGGCATCTTTAGAGTAGCTGCTTATCTTGTGGATCATAAAGCTGCATAATTTAGTATTCAAACAATTCATTTAAAACAGAAGCCCTAGGAATTAGCTTAAAATTAATCAGAACAAAGCCATATTGACCCACAGGTTGGATTTAGTTCTAGTTAGCAAATTTGCAAAAGAAAGGGTGAAAATAAGTTGTTGATGATGTGCCAACTTTCTTCCTTTAAATGGAATCTCCCAAGTCCAGAGATAACAATACAAGCTTGATAAAGTTCGAAGTTCACATTTACAATGGTCCCTTAGTAACTGATAAAGCAGGAATTTAATCTTGGTGTGAGTTGTTAATTTCAAAGCTACTATTTATTCATTGTTTTAATCTCATGTTAATGAATTAATTTCAAATTTGAGGACTCCTTGCTGGAGTTGTGTGGATTTCAATTTCCCGAATATCTTGAATTTTCTAAGGAACTATAAGTGTATTAGAACCTCCCAAATCATTACAATGCCCTGCAGCATGCTGGGAAGAATTTCAGGCTCATTTTTCAAGAATGGATGAAGAGCTCAATGTCAGGAAGAAGTGAGATTTCAGACTGAATTTCAAAAGTTCATTCTGAGGTTTGAGACTTAACTGGCCTTCATTTGTGTCTGTATTCAGAGGAAGAATGCTGGGTTTTTATAGTTCTTTCAGAATGGTATTTCTCATGGTGTGGAATGTGAGAACTTGGTAGACATGATAGCAATAAAGAAGTATGTGCTGAAATATTAGTGATGATGCTCCCTAAAAAGGTTTTTTTGTTTTATTTTGTTTTGTACTAATTTTGTACAAGTCTAGATTCAGAGGTTCACAAATGCTTCTAGTGAGAGGTAAGTTAGAAAAAATTTAGGGATTGTATTAGTGGTCTCAAGAATAATAGAGCTTAAAGAATAAATCTCTCTATGTATATATATATGGATTTATTGAAATTACATACATGCTATAGTCTGGCTATTCCAAAAATGGTTAGCTATAATGGAAAGACCAAGTATACTGGATTTGTTCAGTCACAAGACTAGATATCTCAGCTGGTCTTCTGTATATGCTGGAATCCCAAAGAAGCAGGCTCTAATACCAGTGATGTGATGGATGTACTAGCAAAACAAAGGGAAGCAAGCAAAAAGTAAAATCTCACTTCTCCCACATCCTTATATACACTTCCATCAGAAAGTATGGTCTAGATTAAAGGAATGTCTTCTCACCTCAAGACTTGAATTAAAGTTATTTTTTTTCCTGCCTCAAGATCCAGATCCAAGACATGTGACTTCTTACCTGACTGGAAGTGGACTCATCTACTTCAAACAAAGCAAAAAAATCTTTTACAGGTATGCCCTCCATTTCTGAATTGCAATTCATTCTAGATGTAGTCAAGCTGACAACCGACCACTGGTATTTTATGTCAGGTGATCTCTATTGCAATGACTCACCTCCCCACTAGAGAGAACACTGGCTACATAGTTACATCCTATGGACTTGTGTTCTCTACACCAAAGCCTTTATAAGACCAGGAGAAGTTTTCCAGCCCCTGTGCGAGAGACAAAGAAATAGCCTAGGGACCATAGAAAAAAGCTTCTGACTCAACAACTTATTTACCATGAAAGATTTCATCATTTGAGAATCATCTTGATCAGTAGTTGTGCTGAGGACTGTCCACAGAGGTCAGCTTGAGCAAGGAGAGACTGGTCAGACACAGAATCTACCAATCGCCCCCACCTGATAACTTCCTAAATCATTTAATTTCAAACAGCCACAAAGCAAACTTTTGTGAAGTAGGAATAACTATCTGTATTTTGTATGTTTGGTGTCATGGATAAAATTTGAGTCATGAAGTGGAATTCAACAACTGTGATTCCCCTTCTGATAACCACTTATCTCAAGCCAAATGCTGTCTTCTTAGATTAGAGCATTTTATCATTGCCTGGGGACTCTACTTCTCCTTAAGTGGTGAAGGAGTCTATTACAGAACTTTGGACCTTTTCAATGTTCAAATCTATTCCTATCACTGAACATGGTCACTGGGACTTTCTCAGTGCAGCCAGCTGAAGGTCTGTTGGTCTTATTTTGGGATGATTTGACTAATTCTAAACCTCATGAGATTTTGTTAAAGTGTTCTGACAACAGTGACTGATGACATGAGACAAGCATTTGAACCTGAGGTCCATTTATCTGATTTATCCTTATTATTTTTAGAACAGCACCAAACATTTTATCAAGGATTAGCATACATGAGTACTCTTCTTCAATCTTCTCAATGTTACCTCAGTTAAATATCTAGCCTTGAGCCTATTTTAAAAGCCGAAAGGATAAATATAACCAGTAACTAACGCCCAAGGCCACACTGCAGCCACATCAGATCTGAGTTCGGAAGTCATTTTGACACTTGCTACCCCAATGACCACCTTCACTATCCCTTTCCTATTTTGAAGAAAATTTTCTGACCTCCTTCAATCTTCTTTGAGCTTGTGCCAATATACTCTGAAACTTTAAAACAATTATATAATGACATGGAGTGTGTCACATTTATATTCAGAGCTAGGTTTTAATGTCAGAAAAATGCTGAATGGATCTGGCTCCAGCTCCCACAAGGTGACTTTATCTCAGTCAACAGTTGAGACGTCTGTGTTTTACAACCATAAATTTAAGATAACACCTCCCTCATTCATCTACTTCAGGAAAAAAATTCACTCTAAAATTATAGTGTTGGCTAGTTCATAGTTCCCATTCCTCTACACCCTCATACTCACCATTCTCTATCTCCTCCAGTAGACTTACACAAGCCAACAACTATTCCTGTTGCCTCAAGGAAATTAAGTAGAAAAAAATTCATCTTGCTCCTGATATACCTTGTTTTCTCTTCTGAGAAACTCCCATTTCTTTTCTAGCATCCAGTGTTAATGTGCAAGGTAAGTCAGTAAACAATAAGAGTTGCTTATATGTACGTTTGGATTTACAAGTCACTTCTATAGTAGTGTCTCATAAAAGTCTGCAAAAATTCCTGGAAGAAACATTTGCTATCAGTGAGTAAATAAGACATCTGACAGTCTCTATATAGGTTAATTTTGGAACCAGGCATGATGGAGAGCAACTTCAAATAATGAATCATATTATTTAAGATTAAACAGTAGTCCTGCTGGTGAAACTTGATTGTCATGTGTGTAGATGAGTTCATCTTGTGGCAGCTCTTCAATGTTCATTCTTCAATATTTATTACTATCTCAATTATTTATTGTTTTGGAATATTTTTACTTACTAATGGACATTGTGTAAATATTTATCTCAATCACATCTAATTCAAATACTACCTCTAACTCCTACCACATACTCTTAATACTGAACTTCCCGATTTCAAGACCTCTCTTTTTCAAAAAGATGACCCACCAGGTCCAGTTAATGCTGGCAGCACGTTCATGGGTACTGGGCCACTCAATGTATCATAGGAAACACTCAGCAGCAATATTCAAAACAAAATAAAACTTCCTCTCTCCCAGCAGCCATTAATTGCCAATATCTCCTTTGCTAAGAGTGAATGAAACCTCACAAGCCCATCTCCTCTCCATCATGGATTATTGACTGGCTTGAACTCATGCAGGAAACCACAGCTGCTCAGACATGTCCAGAAGGCAGCACTTCACAACACTTCTCCCCATATTCTTCTTCTTATATGCTTATACCTATGCTTTGGTAATGTAGCTTGAGCTTCTGGGCAGTGGTAGTGATGGTTGTTGATGTAAAATTTGCATTTATGGCTGAGTGCAAAACAACACTTGTTCTCAGCACTTTGACTGGTTATAAATGTCTGCACAGACTGATGACCGCTGCAGAAATAAGCTTGTTTGCCCAGTATTGAAAGTAGCAGACTGGTGGTTATGAACACAAATATTTATATGACAATAAAGATTGAAAAATATTTTCACTTAACAAAACAGCCATAGTAGTTACCCCCTCTGGGCCCAATACTTCCCCAGCTTTGGGATTTTGACCAGGTTTACAGGATCAGACATAAATTCTCTTCTTTGGAAAGTGGTGATTGCCCCCTTGATGGCCATGCTATGCTTAAAACAGTGAGCATATATTTTTTCTGGCCAGTCAGTATGATAGCATTCAGGGTCACCTCTTGGTAAATCCATTGATGAGTTTCTCCTCTCAGGGATCTTCTGTGTAGCATCTTCTAGTGTTCTGAAAGTTCAGTAATTGGATGAAAGTTCCATAGTTAGAAACAGCTAGATTTCTCTATATCCAGAAACCAGAGTGTCTTGTGTTTTCAACAATAGATTTCTGACATCTGACAATGGAAGGCAACCAACAGCAATGGCAATAACCTGACTGTATTTTCCGGGAGCAATATTGTCCCAAAATAGTGACTTTGCTGGAACTTCCTGGAGTATCTCAAATCTGTCACTGACAATTTCACTTTACAATGCATGTTTTCTGGGAGTGATACTGTCTATTCATATAGAGTGCCTTAATTCAAACTCATATTTTTTGATGTTTTATTTGGCTTACAAAAGAGTAGGTTTATGTAAGACTTTTATGTACGTCCTTAGTTTTGTTATCCACTTCCTACTCTAATTTATCTTCAAAACCCTTCCCTCTTCTCTTTCTTTGATTACTATTATTATACAATGCACATATAAATATTAAATGCAACTTGCTGAGTCCATTAAATGTTACTAAGTATAAAATTTCCATGCTGACACTTGCTATTACAACTTCCATACTATCTAGACTAGCAGAGTTTCTTGAGCCATATGTTTCCATGATTCTATAGGATGAGGAAATCTCTTGTAGATGCTTCAAGAAAGCATCAACATTAATACATTACTCAATCGGATTCAGAATTGAAACAGATTAAAGCACACACTGTGGATTATTATATCAAATTCAGATAACATCAGTCATGTTTTTTTCTCATTCGTCTGTGCATACATGAAATGAATGGAATTTTCTCTGTTTCCTTCACTCCTTTTGATGACACTACATGCACCTACTTCAACCAACAAAAGTCCAACTTTTTGATGTTAAAGCAAGACATTTAATTCCTTAAAATTATTAGAAGCTATATAAATATTTACTGTTAGAAAGCCCATAAACCAGGGGAATTTCTGCCAACCACAGGTACAATTAAGTATGCTTTATGAAATGAATGTATTATGCCTGTATTTCACCTTGGCTGAATAAATCACAGATGGTAAGTGTAGCCATGGCTTAGCTTGTCTTAGAGAACAAGGATGTTGCTAAGTAAATCATGAATCTTCTCATGGTGTAGGGATAATTCTCTTCATAAATCAGTGGATGGGTTTTGGTTCTTGCTGCTCATCCCTGTATTTCCTCATATGGCATCCAATCCTCCATTCTCTTCCTCCAGAGTAAGGCATCTCAAGCACAGAGGTTGATTCTATATCTTGGAAAGAGTTTACTTTTTGATGTAGGGAGGAAGTTATCTGGCATGAGCTTCTTTGTGATGTCACACATTATGTGACACATGAAGAAATAAACAAAAATTAGGGACTTCTTCACTCTCTGCTATTTTCAACTTTTGGTTATTCCCTGGAAGAGTCTCAAAATGCTAATTCCTGAAACTGATTTTGTGAATATGGTTTGTACTCCTGAAGATTAGAGTTACAATGGATCCTCACACAAATCAAAAAATAAGCTTTAGCAGATAATTGTATAATTAATGACTGTGAAAACCAGAATTTAGAAGAAAATAATTATTCTTCTTTTCTTCTCTCAAGAGCAAAAGGAAGAGCAGTTAATTGAAGCAAGATAGACTGGACACAAACCCTCACATCAAGGCTCAAACAGAACCCCAAGAGCAGGCAAAAGAGTTGATACCCTCAAAGTACATCTGAAGAAAAAACCTAGCATAGTTTATTTGCAGGCACCTTGATTGATGCAGTGTCTGTGAGCCCCTACAGCCCTGCTAGTTTATTCTGTGGGCCGTGTTTGATGGTGTCCTTGACCACTATGGGTCCTACAGTTTTTTCCCTTTCTTCTTCCTGGGTTTCCTGAACTCAGCCCAATGTTGGTTGTAAATCTTGAATCTCCCCCTCAGCTTTTGGAGGAAGCCTGTTGATGATGCATTGGACTATATCTGCAAGTCATATAGCAGATTATCAACAAGAATCATGGCATTGACCTTATTTTTTTTATTTTTGCCAGTTGTGTTTAGTTCTACCTTAGGTTTCTGGGCCATCCAGCTTCCACTTTCTCACCAACCAGGCAGTGTATGGGCATGGGCTCCACCACAGTAGGGTTTGCCTTGAATACATTGGCTCAGGGGATACAAGTTCATTAACAGTACACGGATAGTTCAGTTGTTAAGACAGGCAATTAATAATTTTCCCTCATGGAACTGAGAAGCTTCTATAACATAAAGGACACCGTCAATAGACAAATAGCCCACAGAATGAAAATAGTTTCCCCAACTACACATTCAATAGAAAGCTAGATCCAAAATATATAGCATCTTATAAAAAAATTATCAGCAAACCAAATAATCCGTTTAAAAATGGGATTCATAAACAAACAGAATTCTCAATAGATGAATCTCAAAAAAACCTTAGAAATACCTAAAGAGATATTCAATATCCTTATCCATCAGTGAAATGCAAATAAAAAACTTTGAGATCCATTTTACATCTGAAAATAACTTAAGTTTTTTTTTTCCTGGTCTGCAATTATAATACTCTGCTAGTTGAGAAACCACAACTTATTTTGGGAATTGCTGGGTTTAAAATTATTTAATTCTTTTTTTCATCAAAAATATCTAGAATCAGAAGTACAATGTAGAACAATGACACCTTGATTTTACATGAACAATCCAACTACTATTTAACTTGGTTTTATGTGCACTTCAATCCTTTTTGGTAGATAGAGAATCATATGAATCTTAAACAGATATTTTGTAAAGTGAGACAAAGTGCATTATAGTCAGCCATGTGAGAACTAAATGCAAATATTTGACCATGCATCTACTATCTTCTTAAGTTTACCAACAATTCTCTAAGGTAAACAGGGCAATCATTATTCAAGTCTTACAAACTCTATACATGGAAAAAGAAGAAAGCAAGAGCTTTCATGAGTGTTGGTCATACTGCTTTCTATTCTGTGGTGATAGAAATTTTTGAGCACTCCTGGCAGTATCTAGTGCACATACAGCACATAAAAAAAGATAAAGTGAGTTAAAGAAAATCAAAGATTATATTCAGAAGTTGGATAATAAATAAATAGTCTTAAAGAGTAAGAAAATAACCAGTATTTCATGCCATTAACAGACTGTCTAACACTTAATAGCCCAAAGAATCCACCTGTATGGCCCAATAAAGTCATTAAAATGTCATTAGACTTGGGCTTAAGCTTTTGATCTATTATTTAATCATTTGGTACCTACTCTACAATTTCAGTGCAGCCAACTTTGATCACAAAAAGAAACCTTGCTTATAGTTTGGTTTTCTCCTATGCAGTTTACACATGTACAGGCATTCCTTTTTTTTTTTATCACAGAGTATTGTATGTTACCCTAAATGCATTTTCAGGACTCAAGGAGGGGCCAACAAGATGGACAACACCTGCCACAAACCAAGGTGTGTAAGATTGCTGAAAACGTAAGTAATTCATCTTTAATAGACCTAGTGTAAGAAGAGAACCCACTCTCAAACATCGAATCTGATCTCCACACACATGCCTTTGTTCCAGTTTGCTTGCTGCTGCTTTGATTAATACCATGATCTCAAAGTAACTGGGTGAGGAAATCAATTGATTAAAACCCATAAAAAAGGATAGCCAAAGCAGGAACCTGGAGACAGGAACTGAAACAGCACCATAAAGGTAGCTGCATATAATTTCTTACCTCCACTTTCTCAGTAATCTTTCTTATACAACCCAGGACTATCTCTCTGGATGTGGCACTGATCACTTCAGGCTAGTCTTTATACATCAATTATGAAAATGACGCCACAGACATGCCATACACCAATCTGATGGGGGCAATCATTTCAGGTATTCCAAGTTGAAACCATGATCACCTATCATACTGTGTTGCCATGCATGTGCACATACACTCAATAACACTAAAAAATACAATAAAATAATTTTAAATAAAGGTATATGTATGGCCCAATAAAGTTTGATTAGACTTGGGCTTAAGCTTTTGATCTATTATTTAATCATTTGGTAATACTGACTGGTGAGCACTCTTGCAAAGGAAATGTCTTTCCTCTAATGGTCTTCTCATTTGCTGTTTATACTTTAATCAGAGCAACATGCCACCCACAACATTATGGAAGCTTATGCAAATTTGATTTAAATCTGATGCTTCAGGTCAGGAAGGTGTGTTGCCATGCATGTGCAATCTCCCACAATTTTAAATGTATATAATGTCTGGTGCTGCAAAGGAAATGTAGCAAGAAAATTAACCCTTACTTGTCAAAGATTATCAGAGCCTTAATTGAATCCCATCTGTGTTGCAGGGGAAATGAATAGTATTTAATCTCCCAGATGGGGGATGTAAGAAAATTAACCCTTAACTGTTTATGATTTATTAAGAGCCTTAATTTGAGAAAACAAAGTGAGCCATAAGGGGAAATGAATAGTATTACTTTAATTCCACCAACCACAAACTAGAGGTGGTGGTACTGTTGGACTCATTATTAAGAGACAGATAGATTGAGAAAACATTGTGAACGCTGATAAATCCACTCACTTTAATAAATACCAAAGAGAATATAGCTCACACCTTTAATCCCAACACAGGGAAGTATATAAGACAGAAGAAAAGTCTCAGTAGAGGCAGAGTGATTAAATATAAAAGAGAACTTGGATGCTCACACCTTCCTGGAGACAGGAGAGCACATTCAGCGAAGCTAGAGGTGAGAGCTAGTGAAGTTAACTTTGGTTTTTAATGTTCAGCTTGAAAACAGGAACCCCAATCAGCGAGGCTAGAGGTCTAGTGGCCATTTTTCATGTTATAGATGTGACTCCAAAATTGGGAACCCCAATATCGGTAGCTCTTACACTTCAGAGGATCTTATTCTGACTCCCATATAGAAAGAACCTAGAGTTGTTCTCATAGTTTCATCCTTTCTATTCCATATAGAAAGAATTTAGTATTCATGAGTTTGATTATTATCTTTTGTTTAGGTTTTAGATTGATTGAGTGAGGAAATTTTACAATGTGTTTTATTGTGGCAATACTACTAGATGACCTGAATATTAGAGTAGAAGAAAATTGCACTGAGAAAGGACTACAGAGCTGATTATAGATGTAGATGTAGCTACACATATAGATACAGGAGGAGAACATGAATGAAGCTTTTAAGTTATTCTTTATTCTTTTATCCAGTTGGTTGTCAGATATTGGGGTATTGGGAGCCAGAAACTTGACAGAGCCACAAAATGATCACCTGACCCTGATCACCTGACCCTGCCTCTTCAACTTCCCAAATCTAAAGCCCCTCCCTATTCCTAAGCCTGTGTCCCTATTATTCCTGTGTCTCTCTATAAAATATGGGTCCACTTTAACTTCTATGGTTGAACTTGCAACTACCCTCTAATTCTCTAATTCTCCTCTAAAGTACAGCCCCTCTAAAGACGTACTTTGATTTTCTGAGAATTCAAAGCCCTCAATTTATTATCATCTGACAACATCTGGCAGGATATAGATTCTCTAAGACTGTTAGGTATTTAATTTTGTAGGCAATTGCTACTCTATAGACAATAGTTTGTCTGTGAAATTAGATCTGCTGATTGCTCAAAAGTTAACAGAAATAATGATAATAAACACATAGGTAAGAATTCGCAAGAACACCAAGCCCAGTGATTCTAAAACTATTATAGGTTTCCTGTTTAAGTTTCTGTGCTGTTTTTAATAGTCTAGGTATTCAGATAATGTTAGATCCTGAAGATGCCATTTTCTCCTCATCTTCCCAGTATCCATGTATCAGCCATACATCAAGGGGACAATCTGAGCAACATTATGGTATAATCAATGTCAGGTGTCACCTTCCTCCAGCAATGTCCTGTAGGAATCATCCTGTTTGTCTCTTATTCTTCTACTCCCACAGACTCATCAACAAAGCATAGGTGTTCTAGTCTAAGGATATGTTAATGACTTCAGAAGGGTCTACAGACCTCAAAAACACTGAAGGCCAAAGTCCTTCCCATCTGCACTTTATCCCATTGCCAAAGATATGAATAAAGCTATTGTCTCAGTTAGTAAGTAATTGTCAAAGTTCTGATTTTCCCATGGTGGAGTCAGCCTCCACATCTATCTCATCCTTAAAGAGATGTGTGTGTGTGTGTGTGTGTGTGTGTGTGTGTGTGTGTGTGTGTAATATTTGTGTATGCAAGTCCTTTACATTAATTATTGAAATGTTGTTGTATTAAACTCCCTCAAGCCACTTTCCTTTAATTTTTCACACTGATTTGGCTCAGGAAGAAAAACTCTTCATTTCACCAACTTCTAATTGTATGTTATCCATTTAAAGCAGCTATTTTTCCCCATTGCCAGATTTGTGGGCCATGGGAGAGAGTATCATAATTAATATGCCATTTTCTCCTGGCCTAAACAGTCATTTGTGCAAATGTATAATCAGAAATGAATATCATAAGTACATGTAAATTTGAACACTGAAAAATAAATACATAATTTTCTGCCAACAAGGACGATTTTATTAAAAAGTCATTTTAGTTTGCTGGGTAAAAAATATTATTAAATAACCGGCTTCTCATTCGGTTGAGAAGTTATTCAGTAGCATAAGAACAGAAGAAAGAGGTAGCATGTGCAGGATTCATAGTGCCTTGGCATTACAAAAGCCATTCTGTATTAATTCCTCTCAAAGACCTATGTTTGGATTTGACAGGCTCCTGGACTATTAAACTGAGGTTCTTTATATCCTTTGAGGCTTGTTAGCTTACCATGAAGATAACCTTTTTCATTTCAGTTTATTCTATTTCTAGTCAATATAACATCACATGTTGTGAAATCAAAACTATAAATGAGAATATATATGAAATCATAATCAAGAAACATGTGGGACCATGCATTGTTTGTTCACTTGTAGCTTAAAATAGGGCTACATAAAAGATGGAGGTGGTTCTTATTTAGAATGTAAGAGTGCCATATTTTCCTAATATTGTATTGTGCATATCCACTGTGATTTATCAGGTATGATCCGCTTACAGGATGCCAGGGGATTCTCACTGTTTTTTTTTCCTAATTAATGTAAAGTTACATTAAATATCCATGTGTATCTGATGGTTAATCAGAGCATATGCACAGAATCAACCTTTAGACTGAAACTATTGCCTCAAAAAAAAATTCTCCATGGGTTAATTTCACATAATTTCCATGGGTTAATTTCATATAATTTCCAATTTTCTGGCTAAGAATTTGTACTAGTTTCCACCCTTACCAATATTGGCAAGAATGTTTACTTTCTACACAGTGATCAATAGACTGAGCCACTTAACTTTTTGAACTCCAATGAGAAATGAAGAAATGAGCATCTCAGTGAAACTTTATTTTCTACTTACATTGTTTACAAATGAGCCTAGCATTTTAATGTTTTTCAGTTTTAACTAATAGACAATAATATCAAAGGCTCAGTGAAATAGGCACTTACTCTGCTAGTGCAAGGACCGTACACATACACAAGAAGAGGTATTTTTATATGCTGCCAGAACGCCAGTTCTGCAAGGCAGAAACAGGAACTCACTAGTCAGCCAATCTTATAGGGAAATCTAGGTTCATGGCACATCCTGTCTCAAAATATCAAGTGAGATACAACAGAGGAAAACAGAATATGCCAACTCTAGACCTCTACGGGTGCACGCTCACACGCGTGCGCGTGCGCGCGCGCGCGCACACACACACACACACACACACACACACACGAACACAAAAACAGTGCACAGGCATAAGTGCAATAATAATAGATAAATGTAGTCTCCAACTCTCATCCAGGAAATGTCTCTGCAATAGACACAGATCATTATAGAAAAAAAGAAAAGAACTAATTGCAGAGCACTCTCCTTATCCCATTGGACACTGAGGAAGAGGAGGTGGAGAGACTTTAAGAGTCAAAGAATCATGAACTTTGCTGTGATGTTGTAAATCCTAATTAGAAGCATTAGAAGCTACACCCATAAAGTCTCACCAGCAGGGCTCCCTAAGCATGAGCTGAACGGCATGCTAAATGGGACAAAGAGAAGCCTAAGATACCTCAGTCTTACACAAAGAGCTAAAGCAACTGAATAAACCTAGGAGTAGGAAAGACTGCTTTCCCCAGGGAAGAGCACACCAATTGTTTGAACAGGGCCAAATAGCCAGCCCTGAAAACATACTCATAGATAGCATTATATGGTCTCAGAAGACTATATTTGGGAATATATTTGTATGTAACAATACATATGTGTATATAATAACAATTGGTGGAAAAAGAGGCCATACATTTGAAAGAGAATGGTGAGGGGTTAGAGGGAAGAAAGGGAAGGAGACACATAATTAAAATACAATTTAAAAATAAAACTTTTTAAATTTGTGTTTGTGGGGCTTAGGATTGATTCAAGATTTTCACGAATTCTCAGTTGAATGTTCTTGTCACCAGAGTGCAATATCTGGCAAGAAGAAAATTAAGGAGGAGGAATTTACCTTGGCTTATAGTTAAAAGAAATAGGGTATATCATAGCAGTGAAGACAAGGAGTTTGGAACAGGTGCACATCATCACGCTGTTCGTGCAGTTCAGAGGCAGAGAGCAGTGAATATTCGTACCCAGCTTGCTCTTTTATGCTGTTCAAAACAATGTCCATGGAAGGGTGCCACCCTTGTTGTGGGAACTCATTCAGCCAATAGTCTTTGAAGTACTGGCCCTTTCGGGGCGGTGTCTCAGGTGCTATGGTGGACTGGGAGGAAACTCTTGCTCTCTTGTGTGGCTGTCCCTGAGTGGATGGCAGCTTCTTGTGCCTAAGGGCAGAAGACCTCAGGGCAGAAGACCTTAGCAGTTTTTTACCTTCATTTGTGTGAGTGTTCCCGAAAAAAAAAAAAATATTTGTTATTCCTTTGAACGGGTGTTTGTGCACCTCCTTAATCTTCCCTCACGCCCTAGTTAGGCTGACTTCTCACATCAAAGAAACTCATCTAGGAAGTCCCTCAGAGACATGTCTAGAAATTTGTTTCCATGATTCTAAATCCTATAAATTTGACAATTAAGACTGACCATCACAGTGAGCAAGGGCATCACTCCTGAGCTATATTCACAATCTTACTAGTATTTAATTAATGAACTGTCTCATCATATGTTTTCCTTGAGTATCTAGTGAGTTCTTATTCTTCCTTGTAATATGCCAACGTTTTTTACAAACTATAGAAGTTAATGATTTCTTTTCTTGTTACATGAATTGCCACTATTAAATATGTAAAAAATAACAAACATTCAAGAGACCTTAATTAGTTGTAGAAGTTGAAGTGTTTATAACAGTTTTTTTGATTTTTATTTATTTTTTAATTTCATTTTATATTCCAACCGAAGTTCTCCAATCCCTCCTCCCATCGCCTGTAACTCCAGTCCACCCCCCATCCACTCCTCCCAACAGGATAAGGGTTCCCATGGGGAGTCGACAAACTCTGGTACATTAAGATGGGGCAGGACCAAACCCCTCCCCACAGCGTTAAGGCTGCTTATGGCATCCTTTCATAGGGAATGCACTACAACAAACTAGCTCATGCACAGGGATAGATCCGGTCCTGTTACCAGGGGCCCCTCAGATAGAACAAGCTACACAGCTGTCTCCAACATACTACGGATGGCCTAGTTTGGTCGCCTAAAAACTCTGTAACTATCAGTTCAGAGTTCATGAGTTTCCACTAGCTTGGTTCAGCATTCTCTGTTTTTCTAGGTTGTTTTTTACCCTTTAATTACTTCAGGTGGCTTTTTTCCATTGAAGTTTCCCTTTCAATTGGAATATTTTTTCTTTGTTCATTTGAGTCTTGGAGACAGAATTTTCTAAAATTTCTGTTCATAGTTCTGGAGGGATGGCTCATCTATAACTCAAGTTCCAGAGGATCTGAAACTCTCCTGTGGGTTCCATGGGACCTGGACCACAGATGGTACATGCAGGCAGGCAGGCAAAATGCTCATAAAATAAAATGAAGCATATCTACAAGTAAAATATACAAATAAATTAAATTTAATTTCTTTTCAGGTGATAAGTTACTTAAATGAGTTGTGTTGGACCTTATTTATGTCCTAGATAAATTGCTATATGGATATAGCTCATTGTATGTATCTTACTGAGTTTAATTAACTTGGCTTGGTAACAGTTTAAAAGCTTCCAAGGGTAGTTGGCACTTATTTTCACTGCTCTCTATTTATATCTTCAAAGGTATACACAGCCAATTTGTTTTTCATTAAAATGAAAGAAGAAAAGTTCAGAATGATCATTAAGTCAAATGAGAAGATCCTCAATAGAATCATAATTGACATTTTGTTTATCTAGAGAGCTTAAAGGATCTAAATAATATTCATCTTCTTCATCTAGAATACTGTGCTTGTTATGGCTCTTATCCATATACATTTAATGAGGACTCCACAATCTCACTAACTTACCTTGGTCATTTTACCTGTCTTCATGGTAATTTTAATTCCTGCAATTCACTTTGATACTTGTCATTGCTTTCTCATACCTACTAACATTTTCTCATGTTCAGATATAGGATATTTCACAGTGGATATTCTATTCATGGCATTAGGTAACCTACCTTTACATATTCCTTACATGGGGTTGTTTTAAGCTCAGAATAATTATCCAATTAAGAATAATTATATTCCAAAAATAATTATATTACTATATTTTAATCAATAATAGAGAGTGAATTTTGCCCAAGGCCATGTTAATCTCTATAGTTATGATTATATTTTTTCTGAAAGCTAGTGATTTGGCTTTATTTAAACATTTAATTTTAAATCAATTCTTACATTTCTAAATAATATAATAATGACACACCGTTCAAACATTATAGTAGCACCTGCTTGCTGAAATCATGGTTTGCATATCAAATCACTTACATTTCATTAATTTTGTTTAACTATGTCCTCTTGCAACAGTAAATGTCATTTTCTTTACGTATATTTTCTGCTAAAACCCAGCAGCCACCTAAAACTGGGCCTAGCATAGTCTAATTGCTCCCAAAAAGAGATTTATCCATTCAGTAAATTGAGAAATCCATGTTTATCTTTTATGTGTTGGAATTGACTATTAAGTATCATATGATTCATGAGAAGCACTGAACCAATTTAAATACCATAGAGCTTATCTTTGCTCTCAAGTTATGGGTGGTTTAAATCAGCTGGGAGGCTTATTGCTGGCCAAAGTTGGTTCTGCATCAGTTATGGTTGTGTTTAGATACAATGAGCTTCCCTAAGCATTTAAAGTAGTTTTCAAACTTAGAAATAGTGTTTTTTACTTTTTTTTTTCTTTTTCAAGACACTGTTTCTCTTTGTAGCCTTGACTGACGTGGAACTCAATTTTGTAGACCAGGCTGACTTGAACACAGAAATCCACCTGCCTCTGCTTCCCACATGTGGGGATTAGAGGTATGTGCCACCATCTCCCAGCTTTTATGAGTTTTCAAATAGGACCTTGGTCTAATGGTCAAAATTAGCATATGTTAGAGATGAAGGATTTTTGAAATATAACATAGAACATATTTTCTTATGTGTTTTTGTGTCTATTTAGTGTATATAGCTTATTAAGTAATCTATATTTAATTTAATAACAAGTTTAAATCACTATATGTCTCACTAATTAATATATATTTTGCTTCTCTGGGTTTTTTGATTTGTTAAAATGGAATGACATTATTTGTGGTCCTCTATTGTTCATTAGTTGAATACTATCCTTTATACAAACTGGTGATTGCACTTTGTTGGTAGCTAATTCATATTTGTTGTAAATATTTGACATTTTAACTTGCTGGTATTTTTTTGTAGGTTGAGAAATACTACTCTAAATATTTTGCAATTGTCTCCTCATACTTGATAGTTTTCCTTCAAGTTTTTTTCTATGAACATAACAACTTCTACATTTTTGTCTTTTGACAGTTCTACCAATTCCTAATTTGAAGAATTTCTCAGTTTCCACATGTTGGCATGTAGTCAACACACCTTATATCAGTTGCCATGTTTAATTTGCTTTATTGTTATTTTAATAATTATGGTTTCATTCCTACTATCACTCATTTGTTTTCCTTGAATCACAACAAATGGATATTAGTTTATTTAGACTAGTCTTACTTATTTAAAAATTTAATTTGCTTTTTTAGTAAATTCAGAATGATAAATTTGCACGTGTTTGTATTTGTTAGTATGTGTATCTATGTACCACACTTGTGCCTGATTTTATGGACTCCAGAAGAGGGCATCATATCCCATGAGACTGTAGTTATAGATTGGTATAAGCTTTCCTGTTGGTTCTGGGAATCAAACCTAAGCCCTCTGAAAGAGTAGCCAGTATTCTTAACCTCTGTCCAATCCCTAATTTCCGCTTTATGTATGTATGTATGTATGTATGTATGTATGTATGTATGTATGTATTTTAATTCCCAGTTCCCTCTTCTTCCCATCCTACCATGCCCTCACCAATTCCCCAATAACTCCCCAGGGAGGGTGAGGCCTTCCATGGGGGGGGGGAATCATCAAAGTCCAGCACATCATTTGGAGGAGGGCCTAGGCACTCCTTCATGTATCTGGGATGAGAGATTATCTTTCTGTTGGGAATAGTCTCCCAAAATCCATTTGTGCACTAGGAATAAATTCTGGTTCCACTGCCAGAGGTCCCATAGATTGCCCAGTTCTCTTAACTGGTGCCCACATTCAGAGGGCTTGCTTCCTTTGGTCCAAAGCTGGTTCCCTGGCTTTACTACAAGGGTCCCTGTGCTCTCAGTTGTTCAAATTAGCTGTTTCTGTGGTTTTCTCCAGCATGGTGTTGAGCCCTTTGCTTATCACTCCTTCCTGTGTACAATTGGATTCCAGAAGTTTGGCTCAGTGCTTAGCGGTGAGTGTCTGTTTCTGCTTCTTTCAGCTACTGGATGAAGGCTCTAGGATGACATTTAAGGTAGTCATCAATCTGATTATAGGGGAAGGGCATTTAAGCTAGCCTCTCCACAATTGCTTACATTGTTAGTTGGGGTCATCCTTGTGGATCTCTGCACATTTCCCTAGTTCCAGATATCTCTTTGATCCTACAATGGCTCCCTCAATTAAGGTATCTCTTTTATTGCTCTCCTCTATTCTTCCCCCAACTCAGGCTTCCTGGTCGCTCATGTTCTCCTTCCCCTCCTTTTCTCCCTTTCTCTTTAATTTCCTTTTTAAATACTACACTAGGATGTTAGAATTGTCTCCTTGCTTTTCCTAAAGCTATCTGGGTGCTGAATCAGTACTTTGCCTTCTATGTTTGCCCCCTTCTCTCTTTCTGTCTCTCTGTCTCCTTCCCCCTCTCTTTCTCTCTCCTTTTTGACCTTTGGTTTATTGCTGTCATTCGTGTCCTTATAGCTATTTGATTTATTCATTTGATTTGATGCTTAATGATTTTTTTGCAGTAGCTAATGACCCAAACAACATACTAGAAGCTACACTGTTAAGATAATTTTTATAGGAGCTAAATCAACTTTATCAGGGATATTATTCATATATGCAAATATAGCACAATGGTATAAATCAAACAGCCATACATATGTTTTAACTTCTATAATTTTTGTATAAGTGAACTTCATTGTATCATGAAATAAGATTTTTTTGTTATAAGAAAGTTTAGTTCACTGATAATTATGGTTGTATATATAGACTGCTGAGGGTTTATATTTTTGTTACATGTTAACAATCTGCTTTTATAAACAATAAAGATACATTCATAGTAGTGTTTACCATTTCTTTTGGCTTGTTCTTTCTTTAATAGGCATGAAGGTTTGTATGGTATTTATCTTGATAGCTATATTATGTATTCTTAAATCTATTTCTTTATGAAATAGGGTCTAATTTATCTCATACTAGTTGCAAATTATGTAGCTGAGGATAATTTTAAAGTTCTCATCTGCCTATTTCTACCTCTTAAGTGCCAAGATTACATGGACGCATCACTACACCCTGTTCATGCTATACTGAGTTCTACCTGTTAAGCTACATGCCCAGAGTAAAGTAGTCTTTATCAAGTACTTTCATTGTTTATTTTTTAGTGATTACAAAGGAAAAAGCTCTCGGAATCTCACAGACATCCAAAACTGAGTATTGCAGAAGTGGAGGCAAATATTCAAATGCAGCCTAGTTAAAGAGTGAGATTAAAGTCAGCATGGAATAAGGATATCTTATAGTAAAAACAAGAGCAACAGGGAGGTAAGTATAAAAATATTCTAAATATAACTCTTAAAACGTAAAACATAAATTGGAAAAATTCCACAATCCATTAATGTTTAGCACCAGAGGAGACACACTTTCATAAAAATAATCAAACTCAAAGGCAGGCACATTTATCTTATTTGTGGAGGTAATGCTATTTGCATAATAAATGAACACAGTAGATATTGAACTAAGATAAACAAGACATGGAAAACACATGATATTATTTTACAAACATAATCAAAGTGTTTTGCCATATGCAAGTACAATAGAATTGCAGTTGCCGGGAGCTAAAGGCACAGGAAAATTTTGAGATAGTCATCAACAGGTATGATTTTATACTCGGAATTTCCTCCAAAGAAAAATTCAATATATTCTGTCATTAAGTGAAAGAATAAGGAACAGAAATCAAAATTGAAGGGAAAGGCGAAAAGACAATGTTAAATATATGAAGTAATGACCATGCTTATTATATTGACTGTGACAATTATTTCAGTGTGTGTGCATGTGAAACTGTCATTCAATATTTTTGGTACATATGTCAAATAAACTGGAAGGTGTTGCAGGTTTTATAGTATTTGTAAGCAGAATGTTACACAGAAATAGAAAATATAAAACAAGACTAAAAGTTAGAAAGCTTTCTTGGTGAAAGCTATTGATTTCGTAAGTAACTGAAGCATCCAAAGCTAACATCCAGCTGTGATCAGAGTGACATAAGAGATGAAGCCCTGACAATGCTATATCTGACCATGACCCAAACAGAAAGACATCTTAGGTTAGAGCCTCAAAGTTCATCATTTTTTGATGATATACACTGACATACAAAAACTGAGTTAATGGTTTATTACGTTGGGGGTAATATTTATGTGAAGTATTGGTTACATTTCTTGTTGCTGTCACCACATTCCCAGCAAGAAGCAACTTAAGAGAGGAAGGTCTTATTTTGGGTCATGGTTTGAAGGGTTCTAGTCAGTCATGGTGGAGAATATGCATGGTGAACACTAGGTTTCTAAGATGATGGGGATGGAAGTTAGGATAAAATATGATAACCATCAAAGCCTTCTCCTTAGCAACAGACTTTCTCCAATTGAGCACTGTTTTCTAGAGTTTTCTTGACCTTCCAAGTAGCATCACCAGCCATGGACCAAACATCAAAACACATGAATCTCACACACATTTCACATCCATACCATAGTATTTTGCCATAAACAATGAGTTTGCATGACGTAGTCAGCTTGTTATACCATAATAAAATGCCAGAAGAGGGGGTTGAAGCAGCAGGGTTTTATTTCAAATGGTTTTGGAGCTGAGGATTCATAGATGAAAAAGGAAGCAGGCTTGGTTTATCTTCAATCAACATTCCCTTTCTTTCTCTCAGTCTTCTTTCTAGGAGGTTGCTTTCTCCTAGTGTCTCATGCACACAGAATGGCAGAGAGTCCAGCACTTGAGTACCTGTTCTTTCAAGGATAGACGTTCTGTTATGAGGGCCTAACTTCATGAACTCATCTAGAATAAGTCATACTCGAAGACCCTACTATCAATACCACTACAATTAGGATTCAAACATCAACATTTGAAGTGTATACGGGTAGCATAACTAAATCTACACCATAACAAGAAAAACATGAGCACCTGTGTGGATACATAACAATCAGTTGTCAAACACAGAACTCCCTGCAAAGCCTCAAGTTATCAACAATGGATTTCAAGCTATTTGGCTCATTGTACCTGGGTACTTTTCTTCCAAAATCTATTGATTTTTCTTCCTGGAAAAAGCTAGTGCTCTTTGTCTATTTTCTTTCCTCTTATGAACACAGAATTTATTTTAAATTATAGGGAAGATTATTCTGCTGCTTTTCTAGTCAAAAATATGTTTTGGGCATCTTTCCAAGTCATTGCAATACACAAATATGCATTGAATTTTGCACGGGCGGCAGAGTGTCTTGGGTCATGAATCACCACCCTTTGTATAATGTATCCAGTATCGATGAACATTTAGCTTCCTTCCATTGCTTTGATTAACAAAACAGAGATGAATTCCCCTGCACATTCATCTCTGCAGTACTGCTAAATTGCTGCCTCAGGAAATGTTTCTAAAAGTGTGATGGCTCTCTACTCACAACAAACCCAACATTTCAAATGATTTATCTTCCTTTTCCATTTGCAAATTGTATGCTCCACTTTTTCTAAAGTGTGCTGTTTATCCCCACACACCAAAACCAGAAAACTATTTGAAACCCCTCCCTATCTCACCTCAAACCCTTCTTTCTTATGTTGTCTAACTTACTTGCCATTGTTTATCCAGACAAAGTTAGGTCATGCCTCAATGAGTCTTCATGTAGCTCACTGTAAAATATGTTAACTAAGTAGAGGAGTAGACTTACTTTTAGAGGGACCTTGTCTCTCTCTTCCTTATTGAATTGGTTTTGAGTTCCAAAAGTAACACATGCATTTATAAAAGATCTTTAATTAGCTCCTACAAAACACTGAAGGCAAGAACACTGCTCATTTGCCCTGGGTCATGCTTTCTTCCCAGTTACTGTTAGTACTTACCAGATAAAGGAAAAATATAGATGAATTTATTTTCTCCCTCTCTCCTCTTCTCTTTCTTCACTCTCTCTCCTCTGTCTCTCTTTCTCTCTGTCTCTCTGTCTCTGTCTCTGTCTCCCTCTCTCTCTCTCTCTCTCTCTCTCTCTCTCTCTCTCTCTCCCTCATTATCCATATTTAACCCCAGTTTCTTTGTTTTTATCTTTCACACTGTGAATTTCTAGCTTAGCTGTGTAACGTTCTTCCTTATTTAAAGGACTTTTGATTGCATCACACTTTCTCTGGTGAAAGGATGTATGAGATTTACAAATGGGACTGACTTAAATTCATTTGCCTTGATCTCTTCAATTGAGGGATCTATATACATATATAGACATACAAACCCGAATATAAAGGATATATATTATTTATATGTATTATATTATTAGGATTTATTAGAATGGCTTACAGGCTGTAGTTCAGCTAGCCCAACAAGGAACAATGGCTGACTACCAACAGAAGGTTCAAGAATCCAGTAGTTGTTCAGTCCATGAGGCTGAATGTCTCAACTGTTCTTCAGTAAACTCCAAAATCCCAAAGAAGTAGCCTCTAATAGCAGTGAAGGAATGAACTTGGCATTGAAACTGAAAGCAAGCAGGCAAATAGAGCAAACTTTTATCTTCCATGACATTTATATAGGTTGCCAGCAGAAGGTATGCCCAGATTAAAGTTGGAGCTTCTTATTTCAAAAGATCTAGATTAAAGGGGTATCTTCTCTCTCCAAAGATAGGGATTACAAATAGATCTTCTGACTTCAAATGATTTAATTAAGAAAAATTTCCTCACAAGTATGCCAAGACATTTCAGTTTTAGTTAATTGCAGATGCAATCAATTTGACAACCAAGAACAGCCAATACTGTAGAAGCATCTGAAAAAGCAGAAATTCTAGAGTACCAACTACATTGATTGACATCCCTAGTTTGAACCTAAGCTGTCATGGCCAAGTGAATGTATCTGAACACTTGATGCAGCATTGAAACAAGATTATCCTAAGGGAAGGTCTTGTGAGCAAGTTAGGGTAACACAATGGCACCCATGGGATCTTCCAAACCCTGGTTATACCAATGCTACTCATCTATTTTATTCTATAAAATATAAGCAAGAGAAAATGTTTTGTTTTCATGGACAAAATGATCTGACAAAAATACCTGATGTAGTCCAATATTGTGGGTTCAGCATGGAATTCTAGGGGAAGCTAGAAAACTAGAAAGAGGCAAATAGGAGAGGGATACTTTAAGAGTTGAAAATAATAGAAAAAAGTTATATAAAAGCAGAGCAGGGAAATAGTAGGGATAGAAAGGCTTAAGTAGGCCAGAGTTGAGGAATGGAGACAACTGTGCAGAGTTGGGATGGCACTACAAGAAAGTCGTATTAGAAACCTACTATCTTGTGACCAACTAGATAGAAACTTATATACTTAGAAAAAAAGCATTTTGTAAAGGCAATACCCTGCATGGCTA
This sequence comes from Cricetulus griseus, assembly GCF_003668045.3. Taxonomy (NCBI): domain Eukaryota; kingdom Metazoa; phylum Chordata; class Mammalia; order Rodentia; family Cricetidae; genus Cricetulus; species Cricetulus griseus. Next base: position 108,975,310 of record NW_023276807.1, on the reverse strand, counting down.
GAAAGAACTTTTATTAAAAGCTGTAGGGAAAAAAACAAACAAAAAAAAAACAGTGTAGTGGGTGAGATACTTAAAAGTGGCTGATCAGAAATCTCTCTGAGGATTCCAAAACAATGTAGGCTCTTGCCATTCCTTTGGGTTGCCCAACAGAAATAAACTCTTTTCCTGAAGACACTCCATAACTAGGATCAATGCTGGAGAGAAATCCAACTGGAACTGAGATATGATCTTCCTCCCTGCTGACTTTCATAAATCCCAGAAGGTGCTACACACATTAGTTTATTTCAACTTGACATAAGCTAGAGTCATTTAGAAACAGGGACTCTCACCTCATCAAGAGAAATTACAAGTAAAGCAGGTGTTATGCAGGCCGCTGAATACAGGGGCAAAAATAATCTTAATATGAACCCAATTATAAGACAAATCTGTTAGGTAAGTTGTTCCACTGGATAAAATAGTTAAACTATCTTTACAAAGTAATGGGAAACTGATTAGATTTGAGTCTTGCTCCACAGGAAGGAATCTACTTCCATGGACTGTAGACCTGATCAAAACTCATGAGTGAGAATCACAGGCTTCTATTGGAATACTGTATTCTATACTATTGGTTAGCTAAATTGGTATAATGTCAAACTGCATTATAAGTATTTTTGTTTATACCTTTAAACAAAGACTTCATGCTGTCTTAATCAAAGAAGTCTCACTTTCCAAAGGGTGGTGGCTAATGTAGAGACTCAAAGGTATATAAGTTGCTCAGAATAAATGGCAACTGTTTGTCCAACCCTACACAAGTCATTTATAGCATTCCCTCGAAATCTCAGAGAACACAGTGAAAGAAGAGGTGAAAAGAATGCAAGAGCCAGTTGATAGAAAGGTTATGGAATACCATCTCCTAGGAAAGACATAGCCATTGTAATAACCACTTCACACCACTGTGGATGCCTACACTGTCTATACAAGAATGGTCCTGTCACTAGTCAGGTGTAAATGGGGAAGGGCCTCATGTGATCCTGTCCTCACAACTGAATTATTATGTACTTATATTATATGCAGGGAGAGGGAGTCACTGGCTTCTATTGTTCACTCACTGTGGATCAAAGAAAGTTCCATAGGATAGTTCCTAACTGGTGCTTACAAAGAGGATGCTGGATAGATAAAATGGGTCACCAAACAAAAGTAGAAGTCACAAATTCCGGAAAAGTAGTGGTGGGAGGGATCACAGAGATGGGAAAGAGATAAGAGGAAACCAGAAGTAATAAAAATATTTTTATATGTGCATGAAACAATAAAGAACAAAATTAGTTAATGAAAAACAAAACTATCTTTAAGTTGATTACAATATGTAGCAATTTGAATTTTATTAGTTTTAACCTCTATAGTTAAGCATCAAATGATATGCATCTTTGCAACATTATTCGTAATTGCTATGGAACTAAGATAGGTGTCAATTATGAGACACATCCATATGAATATGCACGATGAATAAATTTAAACAAATATTTTTAAAGATATATTTAAAAATAATATGTTGATTTCATTTTATGCTGCTTACAGGTGGATATACTTGGTGTTATACCAGGGACCACAACTGTAAGAAAAACTTACTCTTTTTCCTTTATCAGCTATTCATGATCAATAGCTCCACAGACAGTGGCCAGTGTTGGAATGCTCATTGACTCAATCTTAAGTTTGGGAGCAGATCTGTGAATATTTTGGAGTGTGAGTGGATATGATCAAAATACAATGCAAGCATATATGAAATTCTCAGAAAATTAATAATATCACAACATGTAATGAAGAAATAGTTTAGAAGTGCTACATATTGTATCACCTTATCAGAATACCCAATGGGATTTCCCTCTCTTTCTCTCTCTCTCTCTCTCTCTCTCTCTCTCTCTCTCTCTCTCTCTCTGTGTGTGTGTGTGTGTGTGTGTGTGTGTGTGTGTGTGTGCATTGAGTCAGAATATGATATTTATCCCATCAGACTTGGCCTAGCTATGGTGTATTGGTTTTCCACCTATGAATTTCATTTGAATACATTTGGCCCTACTTATTTTCTTCATAAGTATGAATTCAATCAACCTCATGAAGACATACTGCCTGCTTTCTTCTGTCTGTTTGAAGTACTTAGGAAAGCTTCAGTATCATACCCTGAACACCTAAAATATTTACCACATGAGTTAAGTGAATTACTTACCAACTCAGGCTTGTTTCACAAGTCAATATCTGAGCAGTCACCTACAAGGAAGGTAGAAGTCTTGAGCAAATATCTATTCCTCTAAAGAGTGATGCTAAGACTTAAAAGAGACACATCATCTTTCTCAATTCCTTCTCCTCAATTTTAGAAACACTCTTCTGTTAGCAGTGTGTCTTGAAATGAAGTTGCTCTAAATATGAACTTGAGTTCTACCTCTTCACTCTGCCATAAGTTCATGCCTCCTTTTATTGTGAGATACAAACTCAGTAAACATCACTTGTTCAGAAGAGCAGTACAGCTTTGCTATTCAGGGAAGATCCTTCTCAGGAAGTGGAAAGCAGCTTATAAATTTAGTTATTAAAAGTCCACTATCTTTATTCATTAGGATTGATGTCTTTCTCACTTATAAACCATCTCCAAGTGTTTTAGGAAAAGAATAATTTTTTCTTTCTTTTTTTTTCCTTCTCCATTTTTTTTAATTTAAGTTAGAAACAAGATTGTTTTACATGTGAATCCCAATTCCCTCTCCCTCCCTTCCACCCACTAACACCCTACCTATCCAATATCATTTCTGCTCCCCCCGGGAGAGCGAGGCCTTACATGGGGATCTTCGGGGTCTGTGATATCCTTTGGAATAGGGCACAGGACCTCCCCCATGTGTTTTGGCTGAGGGGATATCCCTCTATGTGAAATGGGCTCCCAAAGTCCATTTCTATGCTATGGATGAGTATTGATCTACTACAAGAGGCCTCATAGATTTCCCAGACCTACTCACTGACACCCACATTCATGTGGGCTGGGTCAGTTCCATGCTGGTTTTCCAGTGATCAGTCTCATGACCAAGAGACCTTCTTATTCAGGTCAGCTGTTTTTGTGGGTTTCACTAGCCTGGTATTGACCCCTTTTTTCATCACTCCTCCTTCTCTGGATTCCAGTTCAGTTCAATGTACAGCTGTGGGTATCTGCTTCTACTTCCATCAGCTGCTGGATGAAGGTTCTAGGATGGCATATAAGTTAGTCATCAATCTCATTTTCAGGGGAGAGCATTTAAGGTAGCCTCTCCACTGTTGCTTAGATGGTTAGTTGGTATCATCCTTGTAGATATCTGGACATTTCCCTAGTGCCTGATTGATTTCTCTTTAAACATATAATGGCTCCCTATCTTATGGTATCTCTTATTTTGCTCTCCTCTCTTCTTCCCCCTAAACAAACTTCCTGTTCCCTTATGTCCTCCTCATCCCTCCTCTTCTCCCCTTCTCATTCTCCTAGCATTCTCTCCCCTCCCCACAAGCTCCCAATTTGCTCAGGAAAACTTGTCCCTTTCCTCTTCTCTGGGGGATCAGGTATGTCTCTCTTAGAGTCCTCCTCGTTGCCTATCTTCTCTGGTGGTGTGCATTGTGGGCTGATACCAAAGAAAATCTTAAGTCCAACAATTTCCTAACACAAATATTCAAGAAATATGGGACACCATGAAAAGGCCAAACCTCAGAATAATCAGTAGAGAAGAAGGTGAAGAAACCCAACTCAAAGGTACAGAAAACATATTCAACAAAATCTTAGAAGAAAACTTTCCCAACCTAAAAAAGACATGACAATGAAAGTACAAGAAGCCTACAGAACATCAAATAGAGTGAGTTACAAAAATGTCTCCTTGTCACAAAATAATTAAAACATGAAACATACAGAATAAAGAAAGAATATTAAGAGCAGCAAAGGAAAAAGGCCAAGTAACATATAAAAGCGAACTTATTAGAATTCTCCATGGAAACTTTGAAAGCCAGAAGGTCCTGGATAGACATTCTACAAACACTAAGAGATCACAGATGCCATCCCAGACGACTATATCCAGCAAAGGTTTCTACCACAATAGATGGAAACAAACAAGGTATTCCATGACAAAACCTGATTTAAACCATATGTAGCCACTAATCCAGACCTACGGAAAGTACTGGAAGGAAAACTCCAACCTAAGGAAGTTAACTACACCCACAAAAACATAGGCAATAGATAATCCCACTTTACAAAAAAACAAAAGAAATAGCAGGGTCAAACCACATAAAATACCACTACCAACAACAAATAAAAAAGAAACAAGAATAAGCACCCAGTGGTCCTTAATTTCCCTATATATTAATGGTCTTAACTTACCCATAAAAAGATATAGGCTAACATAATGGATAAGAAGACAGAATCTGTCCTGCTGCTGCATACAAGAAACACACCTCAACTTCAAAGACAGACATTACCCCAGAGTAAAGGGTTGAGATAAGATATTCCAATCAAATGGACTCAAGAAACAAGCTGGGGCATCTATCCTAGTATCTAACAAATTAGACTTCAAACTAAAATCAATCAAAAGAGACAAAGAAGTTCATTTCATATTCATCACAGGAAAAGTCCATCAGGAAGGAGTCTCAATTCTAAACATCTATGCCCCCCAAAAAGGCATCAACATTCATAAAGGAGAAAATAATTTTTATACTCACAGTTTCTATACTTTCTTTTTTTATTACATAATGTTTCTATACAATTCATGATTTCTCAGTTTTTCTCTAAAACCAGTCCAAAGAATACAATTGCCTGCTCCCTAAAGCTTTCACATTTATGTCCCCTACTACAAAAAACCAAACTACTGTTCCTTGACTGTATTAAGTAAGGAAAGGAAGAGTTGAAGATTAATTGATAGGGATTTATTATTACACAGACTTTTACAACATGGAGTCTTAGGAAAATCAAAGAATTGTCTCTTCCATATTTCTGGACTAGTGGGAAACCTCCATTTTTTCAGTTCTTCATACTTTAAAGGATGATTTTTTTTTGTTTTTTTAGAGACAGTGTTTCTCTGTATTGCATTGGATCAATGTTTATTCATTATAATTCCAACACTTGGGATTTTAACATTGTCCTGATTTCAGAATAGGTACTTTTGTCATGTATACCAATTTGAACTTCAGTGATATTGGAGACCAAGTAGGGAAGACCAAAAAGGCACTAAAACCCATACTTGAACTATGATGTTTCTTGACCTTGGTAAGCACTGTCCTCCCTCTTCTCACAGGCCCTGTGACCTGGTATTCAGGAAAAGAGCACCAGCAGTCCCTCAGTCTGTATATCCAGAGCAGCTATTGTTGGTGATGCTGTCTCTTGTCCAATGAATTCACACATGGTCTCTCTACATCACTCACATTCTGAATATCCTTGCAGTGAATTATTTGGTCTTCCACTACATCATCTCACTCTTGATGTCTGGCTTCTGGGCCTTTTCATGTCAGCAGACATTCCACTGATGTGGACACAGAATGGGAATCAATATGATAGGATTTTGTAAACCCTGTCTCTCAAAACCTATCTGTTAGAAAAACAGAACTGGTGATTTGGATAACAATATCAATAAAACAAAATAGTCAAACTTAGTACATTGGAAATAATGTTGATTAATTTTCCATTCAACATTAGGCATTGTATTTTTATATTAAGTACTAATTACTCTTGGTATAGAGCTGGCTGATCATTATAATGATCAGCAATAACTTCATATTTAAAATGTTACACTCTACTTGGCAAAACCAATTGCAAACATAAGCAAATACATATGAATAATTTAGATAATTGTAAGGAGTAAATATAGCAGTGATATGGTGGGACCAGGGAGTTCACAATGAGATAAATGTAATTTCTATTTCTGTGATAACCATGTCTTTAAAACCACCACTATGAGAAAATTTTGTCTACTCTGGGTATTTTAAATGGAAAACTTGAATTTTTCCACCACCAAATCGTGATTCATCTTGTTCTCTCTTCCTATCTGTTGTACATAAGTTAAGCATATGCAAAGCACAGCTCAGTTAACATCTCTCAAGCAAACACCTTTTAATTATTCTGGCACAAATTAATTATATGTACCTAGTCCTCAAACATGGCCACCAGCACTGTCACCTTAGCATTTACTCCACATAATCTTCAAGTGTGTTTGCATTTGTGCCTCCTCCAATGACAACAGGTTCTGTGAGGTACAAGGAAAGGCTTCATTCACCTGCCACTTCCCAGATGTTATGCATGTATTAAAGTCAAAATTGCTGTGGCTCTAGGGTCTAAGCAAATAGAAAGTGAAGTTCACTTTATAGGAAAGAAAAAACTAATGTTTACCAAGCAAATAGTAAATGCTAGTTATTAAAAATATATATTATTACCCTTCACATCAGGAGTTTCTTTCCTTCTGTACATAGGGAAACTATAAATGATTCTTTGGTATTTATTTTTTTTCCTTTTTTTAAATTTTATTTTATTAGTTCTAGTTAGGAAACAAGCTTATTTCAAGTCCCTTCTCCCTCTCCCTCCCCTCACCCCAACCCTCCTCCCCCACCCCCAGCCTACCCCCCACCCCATCCACCCACCACTCCCCAGGCAGGGTAGGGCCCTCAACGGGGGCTCTGCAAAGTCCACCAAGTCTTCCTATGCTGGTCCTGGGCCCTTCCCCATGTGTCCAGGGCCAGAGTGTAACCCTTCACATGGGATGGGCTCTCAAAGTCCCTTCTTGCACCAGGGAAAAATACTAATCCACCACGAGAGGCTCCCTGGAGTGCAGAGGCCTCCTTATTGACATCCATGTTCAGGGGTCTGGATCAGTCTTGTACTGGCCTCCCTGACAGCATCTGGGGTCGATGTGCTCTCCCTTGTTCAGGTCAACTGTTCCTGTGGGTTTCACCAACCTGGTACAGACCCCTTCATTCTTCATTCCTCCCTCTTTTCAACTAAATTCCCGATTTTGGCTCAGTGTATATCTGTGGATGTCTGTCTCTGCTTCTTTCAGCCACTGGGTGAGGGCTCTAGGATGGTATAAACAGAAGTCATCAATCTCATTTTAGGGGAAGGGCTTTTGGGTTATCCTTTCCACCATTGCCTGGATTGTCAGATCATGTCATCCTTGTAGGTCTCTGGAGATCTCCCTGGTTCCAGATCTCTTCTCAGACCTGTAGTGGCTCCCTCTGATATCGTATCTCTCATCCTGCTCTCTTTCCTCTATTCTTCACCCAACTCAATGTTTCTGCCCCTCCATTTCCTCTCCTCTTCTCCTCTTCTCTTTCTCTTATTGTAGCAGCTCCTTCCCCCCCCTACCCTCATGCCCCCAATTAGTTCGGGAGTTCATGCCACTTCCATTCCTGGGGACCATTTATCCCTTAGATTCCTTCATGTTTCCTAGTTTCTTTGGTGAAGAGCATTATAGACTGGTAATCCTTTGCTCTATGTCTAAAATTCATATATCAGTGAGTACATACCATGATTGTCTTTTTGTGACTGGGTTACCTCACTCGGGATGGTTTCCTCTAGTTCCATCCATTTGCCTGTGAATTTCATTATTCCATTGCTTTTTTTCTAATGAGTAGTACTCCATTGTATAGATGTACCACATTTTCTCAATCCATTCTTCAGTAGAGGGGCATCTAGGTTGCTTCCAGGTTCTGGCTATTACAAACAATGCTGCTATGAACATGGTTGAACATATGTCCTTGTTGTAAGTACATGCCCTATTTGGGTATATACCCAAGAGAGGAATGGCTGGATCTTGAGGTAGACTGATTCCCATTTTTCTGAGCAACCGCCATACTGATTTCCAGAGTGGTCTTACAAGTTTGCACTCCCACTGCAATGGAGGAGTGTTCCTTTTTCTCCACATCCTCTCCAGCATAGATTGTCATTGGTATTTTTTATTTTAGCCATTCTGACAGGCATGAGGTGGTATCTCAGAGTTGTTTTATGTTGCATTTCTCTGATGGCCAATGATTTTGAACACTTTCTTAAGGGTCTTTCAGCCATTTCAGATTCCTCTGTTGAGAATTCCCTATTTAGTTCTGCACCCCACATTTTAAATACATTATTTGGTGTTCTGGTGGCTAGCTTCTTGAGCTCCTTATATATTTTGGAAATCAGTCCTCTGTCACATGTGGGATCAGTGAAGATCTTTTCCCATTCTGTGGGTGGTCGTTTTGTCCTAGTGACTGTTTCCTATGCCTTGCAGAAGCTTCTCAGCTTCAGGAGGTCCCATTTATTAATTGCAGAACTCAGTGTCTGTGCTACTGGCATAATGTTCAGGAAGTGGTCTCCTGTGCCAATTTGTTCAAGGGTAATTCCCACTTTCTCTTCTAGAAGATTCAGTGTGGCTGGATTTATGCTGAGATCTTTGATCCATTTGCACTTAAGTTTTGTGCATGGTGACAGGTATGGATCTATCTGAAATTTTCTGCATGTCCGAATCCAATTGTACCAGCACCATTTGTTGAAGATGCTATCTTTTTTCCATTGTATAGATTTAGCACCTTTGTCAAAAATAAGGTATCCATAGGTGTGTGGGTCAATATCAGGGTTTTCAATTAGATTCCATTGGTCTATCAGTCTATTTTTGTGCTAATACCAAGCTGTTTTCAGAACTATGGCTCTATAGTAGAAGTCGGGGATGGTGATGCCTCCAGAAGATCCTTTATTGTAAAGAGTTGTTTTGGCTATCCTGGGCTTTTTATTTTTCCATATAAAGTTGAGTATTGTTCTTTCAATGTCTGTGAAAAACTGTGTTGGGATTTTGATGGGGATTGCATTGAATCTGTAGATTGCTTTTGGCAGGATTGCCATTTTTACTATGTTAATTCTACCTATCCAAGAGCATGGGAGATCTTTCCATTTTCTGGTATCTTCTTTAATTTCTTTCTTTAAAGTCTCAAAGTTCTTATTGTACAGGTCTTTCACTTTTTTGGTTAGTGTTACCCCAAGATATTTTATGTTGCTTGTGGATATTGTGAAAGGTGATGTTTCCCTGATTTCTTTCTCATTGGATTTATCATCTGTATATAGTAGGGCTACGGATTTTTTGAGTTAATTTTGTATGCTGCTACCTTGCTGAAGGTTTTTATCAGCTGTAGGAGTTCCATGGTAGTGTTTTTCGGGTCACTTATGTAGACTTTCATGTCATCGGCAAATAGTGAAAGTTTTACTTCATCCTTTCCAATTTGTATCCCTTTGATCCCCTTTTCTTGTCTTATTGCTATAGCCAGAACTTCAAGTAGGATATTGAAGAGATATGGAGAGAGTGGACAGCCTTGTCTTGCTCCTGATTTTAGAGGAAACGCTTTGAGTTTCTCTCCATTTACGTTGATGTTGGCTATTGGTTTGGTGTATATTGCGTTGATCATGTTTAGATATGTTCCTGTTATTCCTGTTCTCTCCAAGATCTTTATCATGAAGGGATGTTGGATTTTGTCAAAGGCTTTTTCAGCATCTAGTGAGATGATCATGTGGTTTTTCTTTTTCAGTTTGTTTATATGGTGGATTACATTGATGGATTTTCGTATGTTGAACCATCCTTGCATCCCTGGGATGAAGCCTACTTGATCGTGGTGGATGATTTTTCTGATATGTTTTTGGAATCGGTTGGCCAATATTTTATTGAGTATTTTAGCATCAATGTTCATGTAGTTCTCTTTCTTAGTCATATCTTTGTGTGGCTTGGGTATCAAAGTGATTGTAGCCTTGTAGAAAGAGTTTGGCAATATCCCATCTGCTTCTATTGTGGGGAACAGTTTGAGGAGTACTGGAAATATCTCTTGTTTGAATTTCTGGTAGAATTCTGCAGTGAAGCAATCTGGCCCTGGGCTTTTTTTGGTTGAGAGGATTTGATGACTGCTTCTATCTCACTAGGGGTTATAGGTCGATTTAAACTGTTTATCTGACCTTCATTTAATTTTGGTAAGGGATATTTATCCCAAAAGCTGTCCATTTACTTTAGATTTTCCAATTTTGTGGAATACAGGTTTTCAAAGTATGACCTAAATATTCTCTGGATTTCCTCAATGTCCGTTGTTATATCCCCCTTTTCATTTCTGATTTTGTTAATTACCTTGCGCTCTCTTTGTCTTTTGGTTAGTTTGGCTAGAGGTTTGTCTATCTTATTGATCTTCTCAAAGAACCAACTCTTTGTTTCATTGATTCTTTGTACTGTTTTCCTAGTTTCTACTTTGTTGATTTCGGCTCTCAGGTTGATTATTTCCTGGCGTCTACTCCTCCTTGGTGTGTTTGCTTCTTTTTGCTCTAAAGCTTTCAGTTGTTCTGTCAATTCTCTAATGTGACTTTCCTCCAGTTTCTTCATGTGAGCACTTAGTGCTATGAACTTCCCTCTTAGCACTGCTTTCAGGTTGTCCCATAAGTCCGGGTATGTTGTGTCTACATTCTCATTAAATTCTAGGAAGCCTTTAATTTTTTTTTTTATTTCTGCCTCAACCCAGGAATGGTGCAATTGGGTGTTATTCATTTTCCATGCAAATGTAGATTTTCTGCAATTCATATTGCTGTTGAATTCTAGCTTTAATGCATGGTGGTCTGATAAGATACAAGGGGTTATTTCAATACTTTTGTAACTGTGGAGGTTTGCTTTGCTGCCAACTATGTGGTCAATTTTTGAAAAGGTTCCATGTGGCGCTGAGAAGAAGGTATATTCTTTTGTGTTTGTATAGAATGTTCTATAGATACGAGTTAAACCCAGTTGTGTCATAACTTCTGTCAGATCCTTTGTTTCTTTGTTAAGTTTCTGTCTAGTGGTCCTGTCTAGTGGTGTAAGGGGGGAGTTGAAGTCTCCTACTATAAGTGTGTGTGGTTTTATGTGTAGTAATTTTTCTTTTACAAATGTGGGTGCTTTCGTATTAGGGGCATAGAAGTTCACGACTGAGACTTCATCTTGATGGATTTTTCCTGTGATGAGTATGAAATGCCCTTCTTTATCTCTTTTGATGGCTTTCAGTTTAAAGTCTAATTTGTTAGATATTAGGATTGCTACCCCAGCTTGTTTCTTGAGCCCATTTGATTGGAAATTTTTTTCCCATCCTTTTACTCTGAGGTATCACCTGTCTTTGAAGTTGAGGTGTGTTTCTTGTAAACAGCAGAAGGATGGATTCTGTCTTGTATCCATTCTGTTAGCCTATATCTTTTTATGGGTAAGTTAAGACCATTGACATTTAGGGATATTAATGTCCATTGTTCATTGGTTCTTCTTTGTTTTGGATTTATTGTTGGTGGTATCATTGCGTGTGGATTTTGCCCTCCTGTTTCTTTTTGTGTTTGGTGAAATTAGATTAACTACTGCCAGTGTTTTTGTGAGTGTAGTTATGTTCGTTGGGTTGGAATTTTCCTTCCAGAGCCTTCTGTAGTGCTGGATTTGTTGATATGTATTGTTTAAATCTGTTTTTGTCATGGAATATCTTGTTTTCTCCATCTATAGTGATTGAAAGTTTTGCTGGGTACAGTAGTCTGGGTTGACATCCATGCTCCCTTAGTGCTTGTAGGGTATCTATCCAAGACCTTCTGGCTTTCAGAGTTTCCATTGAGAAGTTGGGTGTGATTCTGATTGGTTTGCCTTTATATGTTACTTGGCCTTTTTCCTTTGCTGCTTTTAATATTTTCTCTTTATTCTGTAGATTTGGTGTTTTGATTATTATGTGTCGGGGGGACTTCTTTTTGTGGTCCAGTCTGTTTGGTGTCCTGTAAGCTTCTTGTACTTTCATAGGCATATCCTTCTCTAGGTTGGGGAAGTTTTCTTCTATGATTTTGTTGAATATGTTTTCTGTACCTTTGAGCAGTGTTTCTTCACTTTCTTCTACACCTATTATTCTTAGGTTTGGCCTTTTTACAGTGTCCCATATTTCCTGGATATTTTGTGTTAGGGATTTGTTGGACTTGAGGTTTTCTTTGGTTGATGAATGTATATCCTCTAGCGAGTCTTCAGTAGCTGAGATTCTCTCTTCCATCTCTTGAATTCTGTTGGATATACTTACATCTTTAGTTCCTGATCATTTATCCAGCCTTTCCATTTCCAGCATGGTCTCATTCTGTGTTTTCTTTATTGTGTCTATTTCAGCTTTCATGCTTTGAACTGTTTCAAGAGCTTCCTTCACTTGCTTGGATGTTTTTTCTTGGCTTTCTTTAGATTCTTTAAGAGATTTATTTATTTCTTGAATTTTTTGGTTTGTCTTTTCCTCCAATTTGTTTAATTTTTTGTTTGCTTTTTCTTCTATTTCTTTAAGGGATTTTCTTGTTTCCTCTTTAAAGGTCTCTATCAACTTGCTGAGATAATTTTTGAGGTCCATCTCATCTTCATGCACTGTGTTGGGCTTCAGATCTTGCTGGAGTGGAGTCTCTAGATTCTGGTGGTGTCATATTGGTCTTTCTGTTGTTGAGTGAAATCTTATTCTGTCTTCTCCCCATATCTTCTTTTAGTGGGTGCAGGTGGGGTCTTTCTACCTCCTCTTGTGACCCAGTGGTTAGTGGGGGCCAGGAATTCAATGTCCACAACTCTGGATGGTCTTGACGCTCCTGGTAGTCTCCTCACTAGTTCCTAGTTCCTTGGTCGGTTGGTGGAATGGAAGAGTGTGGTGCTAGCAGATTTGGGGCGTAGGGAGCTCCTCCCTGCCTGGGCGTGTCTGGCCCAAGCCCACAGGCACAGGCAGGGGTGGGGGGTCGGGGTGGTCGGGGTGTATGATGTTTTGGGCTGGAGTCGGGAGCAGGCAGAGACTAACTCACCTAGTTCCTGGGTCGGTCTGCGGTGGAATGGAAGAGTGGGTTGCTAGCAGATTCGCGGCGCAGGGAGCGATTCTTTGGTATTTATACAAACCTGGATTAATCATTAATTATTTCCCTCAATTCCAACCTTTTCTTTGGTTCACCACTGAAGTTCCCTTACTAGGCTCTGGTTGAAATAGAAGAACAGAGTTCAATCTGTTTCAAAAATGTACCTGAATTTCTCTTCTGCTCTGGCATGTGGATTTTTTGGGGGGTGGTTTCAACAGACAAGATTGCTTTTGTGAAGTTTCCATTGCTTTCTAAAAATGATACATATCGCTAACCCATTTTGTCTCAAATAAGAGAGCAATGTGACCATTTCACATGTATCTTCAGAACATCCAAGTTCTATCACAATCAAACAAACTGCATTTCATAGCAGGGGCCAGATACACATAAGGCAAGAGATTGTGAAACATAAGTGATTATCCTCTCATTACTAGCAGAAATTGCCTCTGAGAAGGCAAGAAAATAAATTCATGATTCTTTGGGTGAGAAGACCCTGGAAAGCAGGATCTCTGAAAGGCTGCCTTCTCTAGAGGAGGTTACTATTGGGAAGTAGATGAGAGCCTTCTCCAGAATGTAGTTTCACAATCATTTTAAATCATTGGCATTGGGCCTTTTAATGGTGAGACAAACTTTATGTAAACTAATTATTGGTCTAGTGTATTCAGATGCTTTCCACAGAAACCTGCCAGAACAAATGCCATACATGGCCCAGAGAGATGTAAGGATTTCCATTCATTTATGACATGGATGACCCAGTGGATATGAATATATGACTGAAGATCTAGGAAGATGAAAAGCCTGCAGTTTCATGGACTGATGGCACAAAGCACTAACACATTTTTTGTTTTATAAACTCAAGAGACATGTGACATTAACTCTTACTGTCCCTGCCAAAAGCATTGATCTTGATGGGAATATGAATTCATTTGACCAGATGTGTGACAATGTCACTCTGAAAGGTGGTTCCAGTATGCTGATCTTACTTTCACAATCACTGAAATTGCCCTGCTAATAGAGTAGGTCTGCATTAGTGGCTGTCCAGTGGGTCTTCAGTAGCTTTAAATTATGTAGAATTCAGGGCTGCAAAGCTAGAGAAAAGATTTTAGATCCCATGCAAAGTTTTATCAAGACAAACGGGTTCACAGGAACACCTCACTTCTATCTCATTCCAGACATCAGGATTATCAACATAGGTGTCTCAGCTCAATTGCTTAGTTTTGCTCCTTTAGATCTTTTAAAATGAGCAAATATGTATTAAAACATCATTACACTGCACATCAGATAAAAATACTTGACTGGGATGAGCAAGGTTCCAATTTAAGAATTCTTGCCTTCATCATAACATCCATGTCACACAGAAACAAAATATACTTGACCAAAGACCAAAGATACATAGAAAGGCAAAGGGTAAGTATTGGAAGACTTGTCTAGGGTGAGGAAGCAGCATTCAGTAAGGTGAAGGAAAGGTTCAGCTCTTGCAAATATATACAGGATTCCACCAAATAATGAAAGATGTTTCCAGGTAGGATAAATTTGTGATGTCCAGAACTACTTGGAAAGGAAAATGGTCCTCTAGAAGCTGAGACAGCTGAAGCATCTATGCTAAGAAAATGCTACAAAGTGGTGAGAAGAGAAAAATAGAAGAGGACAGGTCACACAGACAAGTTCAGCTGAGCTGCACAAAAGGAATTTTATAAGGAATGACATGGAAAAGCAGCAGACTGTAAGTCACCTAATCAAATAGTACAGTCTATCCCATGGCATGTGGCTCAGAGTAGTCTCATACAATTCTCCACTCAATTGAAGTATTACTCAGCTTCCCAGTTGAACTTATATAGGAGAAAATCTTAGAAGAAACCTAATTTTAAAAGTCAAGCTGTTTGAATTTAAACACAGATCCATATCTGCTGGTGTTGATGTTGGTGATGGTGGGGGGGGGTGTGTGTGTCCATGTGCACTATATCCTGTAATTCTTAGGCTTGAAATCATGACTAGGATGGCATGGGAATGAAGAAGTGATAGACACATATACAGAAACCTCAGGTAGGGTGAGATGTGCTCACTCTGATGGAGAGCAACTGCCACAATGGAAACTCAGTCAATGTGCTTATTATGCACATCACAAAGAGGAGAGGCTAGTTAGCGCTGGTTGCAAGGCTCTGAGTGGAGCAGTTAGTTACTTAGGAGGAGAAAGCTATTTTGTAGTGTTCTTCAAACAAGGGATTTAGCCAAAATTCAGCCATGCATAGACACTCATACTGGAACCAAAGAGAGTCTTTGTCATTTCTCTGATCCTCATCTGGGGAAGGCATTGCCATATCCGTGGGTCAGTGCCATATCCACTGGGATCCTTGAAATGGTTGTGCCATCTCATCAATACACACTCATTCAGGACTCCCTCTACTCCACATATTTAGTTGGGATTTTTTGTTCTGTTTTTACTTTTTATGATTAGGCTTCATAACTTGAGAATAGCACAATTCTCATACATTCTCTCCTAGTCTCACAGCTTCTCTCTTTTCCAAGTTTACATTCACATATGCAGCTAGTGCAATTTTTGAAGAGATACTAATTCATTATTATCATTCTCCAAGTTCATATTTTTCTTTGTGACTTTTTAAAAATAATGACCATCCATTATAGTATAAAATAGTTTATAGCAACAAAGAATATTTTACTTTCTTAAAATATTCATTTGTCTCAGCTCTGGTGCCTCTTCCAGCACCAAAATTTGAGAAACATTTGATCTTCTTCATGTATCAACAGTTTTATTTTATTTTATTTTATTTGCTGTTCTTGCTTTTTTTTCTAGATTTTTTAAAATTAGAAACAATCTTATTTTACATATCAATCCCAGTTCCCCCTCCCTCCCATCCTTCAATACTCCTTACCAAAGTCCCATCCCATCCCCCATTTGCTCCCATGGAAGGTGAGGCCTTCCATGGGGGAATCATTGAAGTCTGTCATATCATTTTTAGCAGGGCCTAGACCCACCCCCATGTATCTAGACTGAGAGAGTACTCCTCTATGGGCAATTGGCTCCCAAAGTCCATTTGTACACTAGGGATAAATACTGATCCACTACCAAAGTCCCCATAGACTGCCCAGGCCTCCCAACTGACACCCACATTCAGGGGTCCTGATTCAGTGCTATGCTGGTTTCCCAGCTGTCAGTCTGGGGTCCATGAGCTCCCCCTTGTTCAGATCAGCTGTTTCTGTGGGTTTCTCTGGCCTGGTCTTGACCCCTTTGCTAATCACTCCTCACTTTCTACAACTGGATTCCAGGAATTCAGTTCAGTGCTTATCAAGAGTTTTGCAGTCTAAAATATAGTTAGCTGGAATCCTTCAATTGGCAGGACATCCAAAATGCTTCTGTCTGTGATAAACATAAACTCCCTCCCAAGTCTTTCAGCAGCTTGATAGTTCATTGTTTTTTGCCTGGATAATCTTTTCTCCATAAATATGTACCACACTTGACTTTTCCATTCACCTGGGTAAAACTATATTTCAGATTCCTGTAGCAATTATGAGTAAGAATGCTCAATATAGTCAAGTGTAATGCTTGTGTACAATTTCAATGCATCCAGGTAATTAGCCTGGAAAAATATTCCTGTATTACAAAGTGTGAGTATGCAGAGATATGAGGAAATGCTCAAACACCACTAAAGTAGATGTGCTCCTTCACATTTGTGTTCCTTCAGAAAAGGAGTGAGAGTTCATCCTTGGTCACACACCATCATCTTACACTTTCTTATAGTTGTATAATGTCATAAAATTGTATTAAAATATTGAGATTTTTATCTGTTCATTTTTAACAATTAATTCAGCAGCTATTCATTCCTACAACAGTATTTCATTTATAATCATATAATGAATATGAATATGACATTCTGTTTTTTTATTAATCCACCATATGCTCTAGTGTTTGAATCAGACACTAAGGGTAGCAAGTGATTTAAATAGCATCACCACCGTTCCATTCTGGGAGCTCAATATTTTACAGGAAGGATAGAAGCTTTTTTATTTCTTTTTTTAAATTTATAAACAATCATTTTACATATCAATCTCTCCAGCCCTGTTTTCTTTCCCTCCCATTCTCTCTCCCTCCCATTCTCCCATGGCCCCTACCACAGTGAGGCTTCTCATTGGGGATCATCAAAGTCTGTCAATCATTTAGAGGAGGGCCTAGGCCTTCCTCTGTGTATCTAAGCTGAAATAGTATCCCTACACAGGGAACGGCCTCCCAAAGTCCATTTGTGCACTAGGGACAAATACTGTTTCCACTGTTAGAGGTACCATAGACTGCTCAGGACTCCTAACTGGCACCCACATTCAGAGGGTTAGCTTCAGACCAATGCTCTTTCTCCAGCTTTACAACTGGGATCCTTGTGCTCTCAGTAGGTTAGATAAGCTGGTTCTGTGGTTTTCTACAGCACAGTCTTGACTCCTTTGCTCATCCCTTCTCCCTCTTTACAACTGGATTCCAGGAGTTCATCTCAGTGCTTAGCTCTGGTTCTCTGCTTCTTCTTCCATCATTTACTTGATGAAGGCTGCAGGATGGCAATTATGGTAAACATCAATCTCATTATAGGGGAATAACATTTAAGGTAGCCTCCCCACTATTGCTTAGATTCATAGTTGGGGTTATCCTTGTGGATCTCTGACCATTTCCTTACTGTCAGATTTCTCTTTAAACCTATACTGGCTCCCTTCTTGCTGTCCTCTATTCTTCTACTGTCTCAGTCTTCCTGATCCTTGAAGCATAGCTGTGCTGAGCCGAAAAGCAAGATGCCGTGGGAGTCCCAAGGGGCCATACCTAATGTTTCTTTATTAAGACTGGAGGTCTTTGTAAAGTGAGGAATTCTAGCATTCTATCCCAGCTTGCGGAAGAGAAAGGACCATAGACTGTTCAGTCTGGTATCCAGTAGAAGCCTCATGTGCAGAAGGGCAATCCTATTGGATATGTTTCCAGAGGTATTGATGGACAGCCACTCTCCCCAAAGCTGAGTGATATGAAAATGCATGGTTGCTCAGCCTTGAAGCGTTTGCATATCTAGGCTATTTTCTCAATAAAAGATTATTAATTTATTACATCGATCATATATTAAATTCATAATATGTACAAATACAAATAGCTTTCATGGAATTTTCATCATTTTAAAAATATTGTACAATGTTATGAGATACAACGTGTTTTTTTCTTATAAATTATTTTATTGTAAGATAGTTACATAAAATATTAATGAATCAACAATTAAGTAATGATCTCACAGTAATAAATTATAATTACAAGCATTTTAGTTTATGATATTTTATGTTTGCATGCATGTATAGATGAAAGTATTAAGAAAATTGATCACTCAACACCAGTTCATTTCATTAAGTGGAGGTTTCAACTTTATTTTAAACGACTTCTGAGTAATCAATCTTTGAAATGCACAAGGAATGATTTATTTATCAATTATGCCTTGAAGGTTAGTTTAGGCACTTCCATTTTTTCATATTATAAATAAATCTGAGATGAAATTATCTACAAAATTTGGGGGGGAGTTAATTCAATTGTTTTTCTCAGAAATTCTTATGAATTTAAATTGTTAGAGGAAAGTATATGTGCCTATTAATAAGACTTTAATAAATGTTGCTAAATAATTAAGTAGGTCCACAAAATGACATCATAATGTGAGTTTGTATAACAATGTACACATGTGTGTGTGCATGCCATAGGATTCTTAGAAGTTAAGAGATATTTAATATGTATTTACTTTCACATATCTGTGGTGTGTCTTAATCTTTATCAATATCAGAAGTATGGGATTTTGGTGGTGCTTAATTTGTCACAAAAACCCCTTAGTTAGATTATTGTCATTACCAATCCATCCTCCTGAGAGAGAGAAAAAAAGTTAATTCATTTTTATAACTGCCCATTTCTGAAATACAAAAGGATCTTGGTGCTATTAGGATACTGACAATCTGGCTGTCCTTGATAGGGTCTCATTACCACTTCATGTTGGTCTTACTCAGATTCCCACTCTTCTCATTGTTTTCTGAGTGTTTCTCTTGCTTCTGCTACTCTGCCTTAAATACTAGCTTTGAGATAATGATCTGATAGACAGGTCTGCTCCTGTGTAAGACCCCAGTTTGTGGTAATATATTATTTATGATTTATTAAAGTTTTTCTGAGGATTCATAAAGCAAAGTCAGCCTCAAGCTATAGAGATCAGGCAATGATGGTACATACCTTTAATCCCAGGACTCAGGATTAAGAGGTAGATGGATCTTTGTTAGTTCAAGGCCACTATGGCATACACAAGAGTGAAGAGTAACAGAGCTCAGGCCTTTGATCACAGCACCTGGGATCACACACATTTAATCTCAGCATTAGGGAGGTATATAAGACAAAAGCAAGGTCTCAGAGCTTTCAGGATTTTCCAGCAGCATTAAAGAGAGCATAGCAATCTGGGGTTACAGTCTGAGGTTTGGTGGATCCAGGATCGCCTTTCAGTCTGAGGTAGACATAAGAGCTAGTGTCTTTGCTTTTCTGATCTTCAGCTTGAAGCTTGAACCCCAATATCAGTCTCTGGGACTTTTTATTGTGTTATATCAGTCTCCTTGTCACTATGCTAGAGAAGACTTCTCTGGGGATGCCAATGAAGTATGAGAGTCACCTGCAAACACTCCTAGAAACAATACTGTTTGGTTGTATTAATAACACTGACTGCTGTCTGAAATGACATCTTGTTGGGACTTTGTTTGTGGCCTCTAATCTCCTTTAAGCAAACTACCTTGATTTTCCCTAATATGCCATAAATAATTGATAAGTACATAATACATGATTGAATGTATCCTTTTAGTGCATACTATAATAATTTTAGGTCATGCTTTTCTTGTACAATAAAAATAATAGATCTCAATCTTTCTATATTAAATTTGACTGTATCTCCCCCTTTTTAAATTTTGTTTGTCATTGATACAATAACTCTTTCCATGGCATTTCTCTGAAATATTTACTAAATAGCCATTTGTCTTATACTTTTTAAAATTGATTTCTATGTGTAATTATTCTTGATTCTTGTTTGTTAAAATGCGTGTCATTGTGTCTATAGTGGAGTACTGATGGTAAAATCCTGTTTTTACGCTTAGCCTTCAAATTAATGTGGACAACACAATGGGCCTATTGTTTCTCCCAAACTCATCATAATGACACCTTTTTTGAACATTCTGGATACTTGATAAATCATACAGAAAGAGAGAGAGACTGAAAAATCTTATTTTTTACCAATAAACCCTTTGTTCCAATATGTTGTTTTTGATTCATTCTTTACCAGTTATTAGAATTGTTTCTATTAACATTCTAATTCAAAAACATTATTCACTCTTTGAGTTTTCAATGATGTTTAATATTTTTGCTTGTTTAGTTCTGTACTGTTATCATTGAGTTTTTGTTAAGTGTTGAAGTTTAAACAATAGCAAAACAAGAAAACCCACAAGTTACCTTTGTATTTGTGCAATGTTGACATTGCCATGTAAGATTGGGGTTATTTTCCTTAAAATGGTCTCAAACTCTTATTGACATTGAAATTAAGATTTTCCAAGTACTATCTATTTGTGTAGAATTGAAAAGTTTTTATATTAATTGCTCTGTTTCAAATTCACAATCTAAATCTGTACTTGTATTCCATGATGTAACTTGTATATTTCTATTCAACTTCTCTTCATATTTAAATTTAAATTATATAATTCAAGTTTTTATTATTTAATTTTTAACTTCTGTACATCTAAAAGCTAGCCATACTCCTGGAATCCAGTTGTGGAGAGGGAGGAGGGATAAGCAAAGGAGCTAAGACGATGCTGCAGAAACCCACAGAAACAGTTGACCTGACTTAGTGAGAGCATGGAGACCATAGTCATAAAGCTGGGGAAACAGCATTGGACCAGACAAAGCCCTCTGAATGTGGGTGCCAGCTAGGAGGCCATGACAGTTTATGGGACATCTAACAGTGGAGCCAGTCTTTGTCTTTAGAGCACAAATAGAATTTGGGAGCCCATTCCCTATGGAGGGATACTATTGTAGCCCAGACACAGCAAGAAAGGCCTAGGCCCTCCTCCAAATGATATGACAGACTTTGAAGGTCCTCTGTGGAGGGCCTCACTATGAGTTGGGGAGGTTGGTGGGGAACATGGGAGGATGGGAGGGAGAGGGAATGGGGGGATGGATATGTAAATATGAGTAGTAATTAAAGAATTTAAATAAAAAAGAGAAAAAAAGCTAATAGTATGTAACTGCTACAGTTTCATAAAGGAATCATTATTTTTGCCTCAAAAGCAAGTAATCTTATTATTCTTACTGGTTAAATTGTGTTTTTAAAAAGATGAATTGCATTCTCCGAAGCTTTATATTACTTCTAAATGACAACGATAATACTTTCTAACATGTAATATTTATTACATTTGTTTCTTATATGTTGCCTGAAACTTTTAGGAAAGTATCTATAAAAGCAGGCCTCATATTTGTTATCTGAGCTGTATATTAGCTTATTTTACTTAATAATTTCCTTTCAGAAGGAGGCAGGAACACTTGGCAGTTGATTCACATTCTAGATCATGCATACAATGTGTAAGAGATTGACTTTTTTTTTTTTTTGAGGACTGGGAAGCTCTTTGCCCTTCAGGTTTCTATGATTGCTACCCTCTCCCTTTAAGTGTGCTCCTCTTCTGCCACCTAAGAGCATGTGTCACAGTCTATTTTCTTTATGTTGTTTGTATTCACATTCAATAGTTCTGCCGATCAAGCTCCCTCAATATAATGTAGAATGAGGAACTTGAACATTTGAAATCTGAGTAAATGTTTAATTTATTTTTAACTGGTACATTAAAAATCTAAAAATGGCCCAGACTAATGCAGTGTCATGTCATAATCCAACACATGCTCACACTGAGTAATGTTTGAAATAGTTAAACATATCTCTATCTCTCGGGTATTTATCATTTCTGTATGGTAAAAACTTTCAAAATTCCCTGTTCTATCTTTATTAAATGTAACATGTCACTTATCTATAGCTACTTCACTGTTTAGTAAAAACCAAAACTTCTTTTTAACTGTTTTTATTTTAGAAACAATCTTATTTTCCATATCAATCCTCCCATTCCCTTGGCCTCCCATCCTCCCATGTCCCCACCAACCACCGCAACTACTCCACATCCACTAGCCAAGGATAGTGAAGCCTTCCACAGGGGATCATCCAAGTCTGCCACATCATTTGGGGGAGGACCTAGGCCCTCTTTTGTGTATCTGAGCTGAATAGTATCATTTCCTAGAAAATGGGCTCCCAAAGTCCATTTGTGCACTAGAGATTGTTATTCTTTTGTTTATAAAGAAGAAAAGAGAAATGCTGAGATATGAGACATAAGACTATAAGTTTATTACAAGGCCGACAGAATGGGGAGACTAAGAAGAGGAACAGGGGTAAATGCCATAGAGAGGCAGAGAGAGAGCATAGGTGGGAGACAGAGTAGAGAGAAAGCAGAGCGGGGAAACAGAAGAGAAACAGAGAGCATAAATCGGCAGGGACCTGTCTTTTAAAGGGGTCCTCTGCACCTGCGTGCAGACTTAGTTCCCATGGAACCTTGGGCTGACCAGGGTATTGCCTGTTCCACCAGGTAACAGGGGCAGGCCAGCATAATGCCTGAACTTTTCAGAGATAAACACTGGCTCCACTGTTAGAGGTCCCATAGACTGTCCAGGCCTCCTAACTGGCACCCACATTCAGAGGGCTTGGTTCAGTTCAATGCTGGTTCCCCAGCTTTAAGACTAGGCTCTCTGCTCTCAGTAGGTCAGGTTAACTGCTTCTGTGGGTTTCTCCAGCATGGACTTGTCTCCTTTGCTCATCTCTCCTCCCTCTCTACAACTGGATCCCAGGAGTATAGCTCAGTGTTTAGCTGTGGGTGCCAGTTTCTGGTTCTGTCAGCTACTGGATGAAGGCTCAAACGTGTATTTCTGAGATTGGGTTACCTCACTCGGGATGTTTTCTTCCAGTTTCATCCATTTGCCTGTGAATTTCAAGTTCATTGAAAAAACCCAAAACTTCTTATAGTTTCCTGTTGATCAGCCTCTGCCTCCTTCCCCCATCCATTATGTTTCTAGGGAGCATTGCTGTGCCCTTAACATTTATGTAGTCAACTTACTATCACTCTATAATGCACATATACTACTTTGTCTTATTGAGCCCAGCTTACTTCTCACCTGAGTTTGCAGCAGTTATTGACTGTAACATTTCTTTGAAGTCTGGCCATCAGGTAAATGGACAATGATTATATCAACTGAGGCAATTTGAGGGTCCATGTTCATTACAATTGAAGCACATGTTTAAAAGGAAGTGCATGGGTTCACTCCGTGATATACAAGTGTGGATGACTTCAAAGGCAAATTCATGACTTCCCTAAGCAATATGTAATCATTGTAGGGATAGATTTCAAGAAATGTACCTTTGAATAATTTTTATTTTATATGAATATCCTGGAATGTTCTTAGACAAATATATATAGTATGACTAGTCCACATCAATGGGATATGTTAAATCACATCATGTGTCTAATATTTCCTTGACTAAGAGGTTAGTATCATCATTGAAAAATCCCTAATTCTTTTTATCTGCATTGCTGAATTCTGTTTTTCTCCTAAACCCACACTGGAGAAAGAATTTATGAGTCACTGCTGTGAACCATCATTACAGTCAATTAATGCATTTTTCAACCTATGGCATTTCTTTGTATTTTTTGATTGTTTACCATAGATTTCTTTTGAAGAATATGAATCAGTGAATTAAAAATACAGAAATTTAGAAATAATGAATGGGATCTTGGAAAGACAGCGTATGTGTTAAAAGCACATATAATATTTTGGAGGACTAGGACCATTCTCAGCACCCACTCATAACTCACAACCATCTGTAACTACAGGTCCAGGGGATCTCACACACTATTCTGACCTCCATGGTCAAAAGATATGTGTAGCGCACATATACATGTAATAAAACATTCATACTCATAAAATAAAATAAATGTAAACAAATTTTAAATTAAAAAATAATGAACAGGTATATAGATTAACAAAGAACTAATAAAAGAAGAAGAGAGAACCAGAGAAAAAGGCAGGAATGAAGAAAGGAAGCAAGGAAAGATGGCTTCTAGTACCGCGTATTATTTTCCTCCTTTTTACCAAGCCTAAAGTTCAATTAGATAGCTACTGGTTTCCACCAAGATATAAGTGCCACTATTGGACCTTTACCATTATCTTGCTGTGGTGGCCGTAATGTGATTTATTGGTGCCAAAGCAGTATAGGACTGTTGATTGTTTCCCTCCTTAAGCAGCTTGCACAGCACCTGCTGACACTATGAAAGCTACTCCTCTGGGAGAATATTTTCAGCTCATGTCTACCTCAGATCCTCCAAGTCTTGTTTACTAAGTGTGTATGTATGTGGTGTCTTCAGCAATAGGAAGGAAGCAAAGGCAACAGCAACAGCCTGCATTGTTTTGAGAGTGTCTTGGGTACCCAGAACAAAACTCAAAAGATGTTTCTCATGCATGGTACTGAGTTTTCTGTTAGATAGTCTATGGTTCTTGTGGGAGCATTGCCACATTGTCAGCCCAAATAGCACAATTTCTCATATATATATATATATATATATTATATATATATATATATATTTAAGAAAATATAAAACAATGACAATGTAATATGATTCTACATGCCTTTTCCACCAATCCTTAATGTTGTCTCTTCTTCCTTCTTTCTCTGTGGACCTTACTCAATTAAATATTCCCCCTATCAATTTTATAAAAACATAATTTATGTCAAAATAGTGCTTCTTCAAAATATAAATGTGTATCTATTACTATGTATTCCTTAGCACAGAGCTCAATATATACAATCAATTGCTCATGGCTACAAATTTGCATATTTTCTCTATCATCTTATTCTTAATTAGTAGTAGAATAGTGTATGTGGCATTTGTTTTCAGACATGTAAATCCACATCTGTGGATGTGGATTTGCTCCATGTTAGAGGATGAACAAGTGAGATTATGATAGGGACTTATTGGCTTCCAGCCAAGCTGACAGGCACAGCCTCCAGTTCAGTGAGAGAACCTGCCTTAAAGAAACAAAACAGTGATAGAGATACCCAACACACTTCTCTGGCTTCTATGGGTAAATACACCACCCACATCTCTGTGTATCAACCAAGTTCTACAGATTAACTTGAAAATAAAGCTCTAGAGACTTATACTTGAGCTTAGTCATCAAAACAGTGTATTTTGTGTGGATAAGGAGCTTTGGTAAGCATGAGAAGGGCATGAATTGGCACACTTCAGAGGAATAGTTGAAGTTTATGAATTGGAAGAAATAGACACCAGGAGTTGCTCAGTGAAGAACAGCATAGGCTCTGAGATGATGTGGGGAAAGGTATAGCACAATTCATGTGTTCTTTCTGTACCCTCAATGTGGCTAGTGCATAGAATCCACTAGTATCCATGCTTTCTATTCTGCAGCTTAAAATTTAGGATTTTATAATTATGTAAACACATGCTTCCACTAACTAATGTGTCATCTTAAAGCTTCAGTATCTGCAAGGAATGGAGATTCCACAAACCACAAGAAACAATGAAAGAAAATGACAAAGGTGCAGCTTTCCATATACAAGATGGAGTTACTCACTATCTCAACCCAGATGTCTAGGCCTCTGACTCTAACAGTTTTCTGACTTCCTTTTCTGTTATGTTTCTTGAGGCTTAAGTATAGGGATTTTTTGTATGTGTATCCATTGGGATTGGCTGCACCACAGTCAATTGTTCTCTGCATTTGACCAGTTTTAGATTGCTGGACATAATAAAAACAGCAGTTCTCGTGCAAATGTGGATGCATGAAATCTTACAATGCCCCACACACATATGAAAAACTACTCTTAAGGAAGAGAATAGGTTTTCTCCAGGGACAAGACCACTGATAGATTATCTAACCCCAGTGGTCATCCTTAAATATGCACCCAAATAAATAAATAAAAACTAAATAAATTTAGAAAATTCTATATATGTTTATAAAACAACTGTATATGTGTATTTTTGTAATAACAATAATTGAAGAAGAGGTTATGAATTTGGGAGGGAGGTGGGAATATGGGAGTCTTTGGTGAGAAGAGGGGGAGATTCAATGATATAACAACAGCATTCATATATGAAATTCCCCAAAATGATAAAAAAAATTATATAAAAATTAAAATGATAAAAAAAGAAAATAATGAAGAGTGTTAATTATTAAAGAGTATGTAATCCAGCATTTGATATTTGTTACGAAAGGCTTACCCTTCCTCCAAAGAAGCCTGTGTGCATAGTAATAACATTTAAAGGATGTTAGTAAGATGATTATCCTCATATCTCCTCACTCATCACAGCTTGGTTCCCTTTTACATAATTTGGCTTTTCTAAAAATCATTTGAAACTAGTATTTGCAAGACAGAAACCTATTTATTTTAGTATTTGCAAGACAGAAACTTGAAGTGCTAAGGATATGACAAAATTGCCCAAGTTTCTGCTAGACACTAAGTGGGTGGCCTTAGTCTCTACATTGTGTCTACATTCAAGATCTATAATGAAATTCCAAACTTGTGTATAATCCTCTCCACTTGAGTGTAGTCTGGACAAAGCCACTACTCTCTCATGAGGAGAAATTTGGCTTAAATTTCCTTTTTCTCAGAAAAAAATAGGTACTATAAATGGTTGTTGTCAGATTGGATGTATCATCTTGCTCTCTTGCTTATTCTGAAGGAAGACAAAAGCAAGGATTGCTGGAGGAGGCTGCAGGGGTGGTCTAATGTGAGTGAACTCAGAAATACATCATCTGAAACTTTCTACTAGCCACTTGAATAGGCTTGAAATATCTTCCCCTGCCTCCAGGCTGATTCAGAAGTAGATCATGTCCCACTGGATCTTTCAGATGGTTACAACCAGGGTCCATAGCTTGATTACAAATTTATGAGAGAGAAGAAGTCAAAGCAACCCGTGTAACCACTGCCCAGGTCCAAAATACAGACACTGTAAATTAATAAATAGTTTTATTCTCAGTAGCTGAGTTTGGGGAGGATTGTAGCATATCAATAGCTAAGATATGATTCAATATTACTCCACAAACCTGCTTTTTGCTAATGGCACAGTAGAATTAATAGCATGTGTCATTTTTCTAAGCACTTTGCAATTTCCAAGAATGTCAATATTATGCAAGATTCCATCAGGGAAAGTCTATATCAACAGTTTACACTGAAAGAGACTCACTTATAAAATATAGAGAAAGATGGTTCAACACATATGAATAATGGCACAATTTGCTATTTTTAAATTTACAGTGGAAGATTGTTTAGCTGCCATGATGATAACAGAATTAAAGGATAAGAGTAGATGACAGATTCATTCAGGAAATTAAACATGTTGACTTTAGAATAACTCACTTGCTGAGTGGGTGGAAATAAGTACTGAGGAAAAGGTAGAGATAATGAAGGTGTTTAAATTTTGTTTATGGGTACCTGGAAAAATGAATTTCAGTAAGCCTTCTAGTTAAGAATGGCAAAACTAACTGAAACAAAATGAGCAGGAAAACAGAGAAAACTTGTTTCTCTTTCATCTCATAGACATTATTTGGCTTCTATGCATTCCTCCTCTCCTATTTGTTCCTTCTCAAGAAGGCCAGAACTTCAGTCTTATTTCTCTGGATATTCAAATAGATGTATGTATCTTTTAGAACACAGTTGTTTTGAGGTACACCCCATTTCTGTGCAAAGGGCAACTGGTTCACAGTGAGGGCTGATGGGTCTTACACATTAAGCAGAAATGAAATTTGGTCTCTGATGAATGCTGAAAGCATAGATTCTGAAGTAAATTTTCATTTCCAATTAAAGGGATCTGCCTCCTCTTTATAGTGCATAAGATGGATAGTTCACTAATTAAATTCAAGCAGAGATTTTAGGGTCTGCTAGGTTATTACGTAGCTTAATGTTCTTCCTGAGAAACTGCTGGTTCCCTGAAAGTATAAGTCAAGGGGAAGTCTTCAGGTGAATACCAATTGAGTTTCTGCATTCTGGTTCTGTTATATTATTTTTACCATGCAAATTTTTTCAACAGAAAGTTGGGTTTAAAATCCTAAAACAAATACATTCTGAAGTCAAATATATAGATACATACATATATAATTATATTATATTGTATCTGTGATAGTATCTAGATTTGGTTATCCAGATTTTTGCCATCTTCACAGTTTTCCAAATCAAATTATGAGTTGATTCATTTTAGACAGCTAAGTATTTGTCTTCTACACCCACTCTAACATTGGGAAAATATCGTCATTTTTTGTAGATGTTCTTATTGAGGCAAAATTTGCACAACAAATTTAAACATTTAAAAATCATGTTTTTTATTGTATGTGTATGGGTTTATGACTTCGGTGTATTTCTGTGAACCACCTGCATGACTGGTACCCCTGGAAGATAGAAGGGGCACAGGATCCCCTCAAAATAGAATTATAAATGCTTGTGAGACTACCTATGGGTGCCAGGAACCAAAGCTGGGTCCTGTGCAAAAGCAGCAACTGATCACAACCACTGAACTACCTCTCCAGCCTCCAAATTAACTTTCATAAAGTGGCATTTGTCACAACTACATGTTTCATAATCATCACTTCTGTCAGCATCCAAAATTACTATCCATTCCCATGCTATCTACAACCCCTGACAGTTTGCCTTCTGTTACGAGAGATTTACCTATTCTGTGTATTTCACATAAATCAATGTTTATAATATATTTTTCTGCATCTTTTTACTCACCAACATTAAGATGTTTTTAATTGAAAAGAGATATTTTAATACAGTACATTCTGATTATGGTTTCCACTTTCACAATTCCTCTGTGATCCTAACCACCTTCCTTGCCATCTATCTATACCTTTTCTGTCTCATGTCAGAAAACAAGCAAGTATATAAAGAACAATAATTATAAAATAAAATCAGATAAATAAAAACCAAACAAACTGTAATAGGATAAAACAAACAGAAGAAAAAGAACCAAAGAACAAAAGGCTCAAAAAACGCATATAGATGCAGAGACATGCAATGTTTGTATATACAGAAATGCCACAAAAACACAAAACTGGAAGATATACTATATATGCAAGGACCTTTATGTTATAAAATATTCCATAACCAATTATAATGCAAACAACCTCCAGAGATGACATGGAGTTAGTTTTGTATTGGCCATCTACTGCAAAGCATGAAGCCTGCCTTCAAGAGTGGTTTGTATTGGCAGTGAGACTTTGTTGAGAGAGATAACTTTTCATTTGTACATGGTTATCAATTGGAGATAACTTCTAGTTTAGGTATGGGGCATGTATCCACTTTCCTTTATGTTGGGACCCCATTTTTCACATACCTATGTAGGCCCTGTGAATTCTGCCAGAGTCTCTGTGATTTCATATGTATATTTGTCCTCTTGTGTTTTAGAGGGCCTTGTTTCCTTGGTGTGCTCAATCCCCTCTGTCACAATCTTTCTGCATCATTTTGTGAAAGGTTCATTGAGCCCTGATGGTAAGGTTTTGATGGAGACATCCCATTTAGGACTTATAGTTCTGAGGTCTTTTATTCACTTCACATTGTCAAATTGTGGGTTTCTGTATTTGTTCCTATCTTCTGCAGGGGGAAGTTTCTCTGAAGATGGCTAAGCAAGGCAGTAATCTATGAGTACAGTAGAATGTCATTATTGAAAATTTCTACACCCTGATTAGACTCTCTGCCAATGCATCGATCCAAACCAGACCAAATTAGAAAAAGCCCATGTTTAATAGATACAACATTCCCAGATGAGCTTCCAGCCCCTGAGGTAGGAGAACAGAAAGAGAAACCAGAAACCCATAAGCTGTTTTCTGGGGGACAGTTTAAATACCCTGTGTGAGTGGTCTTGAGCATCTCTGGGGGACGTGGTCATCATTTGGTGGGCTTTCTGAGATGCTACAAGATTTGGAAGGAGATAGAGGAGTGAGGCTTGGGTGGAACTTCCACCTTAACATTCTAAATTCTTTTTGGTATTTGGATGCTGGGAGCTAGGGTGAAGCTTCCACCATAGAAATTAGGAGTCATTTTATTGCTACTTACCTTTAACATAACAATAGTATTTGGTTTTCCCCCTTGTTCCCTGGCCTATCTACTCTTAGGTTCTTGGCAACTATAACACTGTTGTGGATGGGCTCCAGGTCATGAAGTGGGCCTTAAATCCAAATTTCAGCTGAAATTGTACCATGTATTAATTCTTTTGCAAGGCTGTATAATATTCCACTGTGTAGTACTACCACAGCCTACTTATACATTCGTGTGTGGAAGGGCATCAGCCCTGTTTCCACATTTAGGATACTGGGATGGTTCCTTTATTGATCAGTTGTAAAAAATTTTGTCTGACTCTCTGTTATATAATACACTACATTTCAGGGGATGAAATATTTAAGAATCATTTTCATGAGTATAATCTTAGCTCACTTGCATAAATATTTAGTTTTATTTTCTCGATTGCATCTTGAATCTGTATAAATCCTTGGTATACCAAGGATGTTCTGTTATTTTCTGAATAAATATTACAAGGTCTATTTTGTTACCTAATATTACCAATGCAGCATTCTCAGATAACTATTTCAGTTTTAAATAAGAGGGCATCATTATACTTCAAAACAGTTTCCATGATTTGCTTAAAATATTCTCATTTTTACTTTGTCTTTTATGAGCTCCTGTGCTTTATGAAGTCACCTACCACCTACTGGTTTATGATTTGTTTACTTCAAAGTCTGTGGAGTTATTTCCAAGGGAGTCTGCTACACTAAGCTATGGATTGCTTCAACAACCTTAAGAGATCTCTGTGTTCCCTGGTATTGTTAGTGATTCCCCTTGTTTCTAGACTGTTTTATATCTCTCTGTCAATTATGTGTCATGTGTTCTGAATAATGTAAGAAGGGGCTCACAGCGGCATGTAGAACAATAGGAGACTTGCAGCATGCTGCTCTTATTTGTTATTTAAACTGAGCCCAGTGGAAAAAAGGAGTTTGTATTTTTCCTCTTAGTGTTATTTTTTCCTGGTAAGCTTAGAGAACCTGAAGATTTCTTTGAATTATGAGGTTATTATTAAGAAGGAAAATAGCTACAATATTTACCTCACACAAAAATATTTCATTTCAATGTTGTCTTATGATAAATATTATTTTCTAATGGTTAACAACTTGGTTTGACATTTCACTTGAGACATATGAAAATAATTAATGACCCAGAGTCTAAGGGTCTGTTGATTTTTGTTCTCTGGTTTGAATTGTGAAGTTTGAAACTTCCAAAGGATTCAGACTGAATCTTGTTTTGTTATGATTTTTTTTATTCTGAGAATGAAATCCAGGCCCCATTCATGCCAATCAAGCAATCCACTACTGATGCAAAACTCCAGGCCTTGAATTCTGGTGCTTATCAAACTGAAAGGAAGAAAATCACTAATGACCATAGTGGTTTTTAGCTCCCATAAATACCTGTAAGAGAACAATAGATATTTTGTTTGTTTATTAAGGAGTAATAGAGTAAAGAATGGGGCTTTGGGTGGGTTCCAGTACTGAGGCTTGTGTGGACAGTTATTTATGTGTCTCAGTGGCCTTGCCATGTGGAGCCTTCACAGAACCTGTTGATGAGTGTTTAATTAGCAGAAACAATACATTCAGATGGGAAATCTTCTGATCCAAGCCCTCTCTATTTTCTCAGCAAATCCAATGAGTGTATCATAAAGCAGCAGTATATTTCAGAACCAATAGGGTGTGGAGTACAACTTGCACCTCTCAGCTTCCCTCATCCATATTCAAAAGCTACCCAAGACCAATGTCAGTCCTCACTAATGTCCAAAGAGTACCAGGAACACTACAACCAACACCCAAATGCTGGGGTGGTTTGTTTGACAATGACCCTGTGATGTCAGAGAGTCTTACAAAGTGGCTGATTCAGCTTGAAGAGCCATCCAGAGCTTATGAGTGTGGGTTCTCTTTCTTGAAACATGGGACACATATGACATCAGTTCCTATCAGTTTCAAATATTTTGAAGGTGAAATATATAACAAGTCTGTATACCTCCCATCTCTGGAGGCTCCATAGCCTAATGCTAACCACCTTAACCAGATCTCAGTCCATGAACTCTGCCTCACTTTATACTGGTCTTGCCAATCTCCTCCTGGCTTCTCACATGGTATTACTAAAATTAAAGCCATCACAACCAGGATGCAGAAAGTCATAAGGACCAAACGGGTTTATGCAAAGCCATCTGAAGGTTGCCTCAGCTGTGCTGAACAGCAGTTTTTCTTATCAAGTCATGTTAATAGCCAGATAGTTAATTTGGTGATAAAGCCTTCTACTGTAGTGTTCTCCAACTTCATCCATGTAAGGGTCACAATTGACTCTTTCACTTGGATCCTTGGTATCTCAAAGCCATGCATCTGTCAGAAAATGGACAATTCTGATCTGATGACCTATATTTACTTTGAATCTTTGTTTCTCCCCGCTTTTCCTTTCCTTATGCTTTTTGCTGTAGAGTGATGGTTTATATTTGTCAAGTAATCTGAAAAATTCTCAACAAATAAAAACAACCAAATAAGAATGCAAATGAAAGAGTCCTGTATGAAGATGTCACAGAGTAAGAGAGAAAATGATAAAATCCGGTGGGCATTGAGGCCACAAAGATAATACCCAGTAGGTAGGATATTTCATACTACAAATTATTTTTTGAGAAAATGAAGCTTAAAAATGAAGAAATAGTTCCAACTCACTAGACTGTTGAATTGCCACCTAGTGGGGAGAAAAAATCAATGTCTGTCTGCTTGCAGCAACATGTTACAAAATCAAAGAGAAAAACACACTAATTGATCATCCACTATCAAAGGGTTAGTTAGCACTGAAAGCATATACACACAAATGACAGTACATGAACTGATCAGGTTGTATTTAGACAGTTAAGAACACACACACACACACACACGTACACATACATGCACATATTCACATGTAACAACAATTGAAGAATAGGAGGTATTAATTTGAAAGATTGCTCTGGAGGGAGGAGGAGGAAAGGGCAATGATGCAATCACATAAAACCTCAAAACATTCTATGATTAAAAGCATCATGGGTAGTTTCCAGGTAAGAGACAAGGGGAGTTTTTTGTCCTGGGATAAGTGGCAGACAACTTCTACAAAAGATAATGAAGCTCAATTTTGATTACAGACTTGTAATACCATGAAGTAAAAATCATAAAGTCAACTTATTCTTTAAAATATTTGTTATGAAACAAGGGCAGTCTTTACAAGAAATGGAGTAGAGAATTTATGAGTCACCAACCTAGGTGACTGTTGCTGTTTCTAGAAAACCATTGTGAAGTTCTTTGGTGATTCAAGATGATCAACCTACCAAAGAAGGCAAGGAAGGTTTATAGAAATGAGCCCAGAAGATGAGGAGTTAACACAGTCAAAGAATTGTGTGTAAGGTACTCAGATGAACAGTGAGAGGAGCTCTTACTACTAGGTGAGAAAAAACCCTGTAGCCTAACTGCTCCCTATCTTAGAAAGCTAGCAGAATATAATATCTTTAAAGCAGGTGAAAGAAGAAGCTAAAAGAAGGAAAATCATTGGGTGAAGGTTAAAACCTTGTGTGGAACAGGAGTTAAATGATAGCAAACCAATTTGCCAAATTCCTTAATTATTATTATTTACTTATAACACCAAATCGTGAATGTTTCTTCTTGTTCCTCTTTTAAGACTAGAGTGTTGCTCTACATAACTCACATTTGCTCTCTGTCTGGATGCCTTTAACTCTTTTCTCCTTGACAGTTATGTGTTTAATCATATCTGTATATGACAATGTACTTTTCAGTGTGGTGTAGTGTTAGTTCCCAAAGCAATCCTATGGGTGAGGGGGTGATGCTGTACTTATTATGTTTGAGACCAGAAAAGAGATGTTTAACATGTTAAGGGACTTTAGCAAGATCATCAGACATCTAAGGGACAAACAGAAAAAGAATCTTTCAAAGTCTACTTGCATCTTTAAGCCTTGCCTACGTCTCAGAGTCACCAGATATTCTTTTACAATATAATTTACATGTAGGGAAGCTTTACATTTGTAGAAATAAATGACAGGATAATGCAGAAAGTCCTCTCGACACCTTTCTATACTATTAATATCTGATAACTGTGAAGAATTTTGTTGCTATTAGCAAACTAATACTATTACAACTTTAACCAAAGTTTCATACTACTTTAGTCTTTCATGCAAAATACCCTATCTGTCCTGGCATGACACTTGTTACTTAGTCCCCTAAGGCTCCTTTTGGCTGTGACAGTTCCTAAGACTTCAGCATGGTTTACCACTATTGATCTGACCCTGGTCACCTGGGTGAGGTAGTGTGTATTAGATTCCTCTACTCTAGAGTTCTTCCTTTTCTCTCCTTTCCAGGCTATGATTGTGGGCAGGAAAAAAGGAGTGAGAGTTCATGTTTCCCCTTTCTGAGGACAGAAAATCTATAGGAATCCTTTTGCATGAGACATCTGCCTCTCTTTTTAGTTATCTAGGCATCATTTTATTCATATAGATAAGGCTTTTGTAGTTATTGGTTTTATTCTTTGGCTCTTAATTTAATATTGCTTAATGTTTTACTCAAATTGTTCATCATTTGACACTTGGTACTGTATTTTTAAAACAATAATAAATTCATTTTTAAAATGATCTTTGTTCGTAAGTAGGCAAGCAGCTGAACCTGGTATTTGAAGGAATAGTTTTATCCTTTTTAAAAATAGCCAGTCATTTAATTTGTGTTAATTTCATGTATGTATATAATGTGTTCATCAATATGTGTCCTATTCCTTCTCCAGCCCTATTTTACACTTTTTGTCACATATCTCCCCAAAATTCATATTCTTTTTGTCATAGCCCACTGAATCCAGTCAGCATTGTCCTTATGTGTAAGGGTGTAGAGTGTACCACTGGAGCATGCATCTGAATGAACCACACTTCTCTGAAGAAAACTCTCTTCCTACCATAGAAGCTTTCAATTCTTGAGGTTCTTCAAATGTGCTAGAAATTTTGTACATATGCAATCATGTCAACTGTGAATAAGGGTTTCTGTTTGCATCGTTATCTTAAATTTCTGTGTTCATATTAGTGTGTAACTTACAACTTCTAGTGCAGTTTTGAAGAGAAGTTGTGATGGAAAAAATCATGACTTCCTCTAAATCTTGGGAGAAAGAATCTAGTTTAATCATCATTAAAGAGGATGTTATCAGTAGATGTTTAATAGATGGTATTTGTCCACTAGAGACCATTGTTCTTTCTTTCTTAATATACTGAGAGTTTTTTATTATGAGTGAGTATTGGGGTTTTGTCACCTATGCTTCATAAGCTAGCAAACATGATATCTTTCCTTTTTAGTCTATTAATTTATTTCTAACTTCAATAATTGAGCAAGTGGTCATTTGACAATGATGTATAATTATTTTATATGAAAGTAGACAGTAGTTATAATCACCATTGTTTTTAAATGTTTGCCCCTATGTTTATAAGAGGCACTAGTCTATTATTTTGCACTTTTGAGGTGCCTTGGTATAATTTTGGTACAGTTCAGTTTTCTGCGAGAGATAATTAATGGTTTTTTCATAAATATTTCATATGATTTGTTATGAAAAAATATATAAGTCTGGTCCTTTTACAGAAAATTATCAATTAGCTAATTTATTTAATTCAAATACTCCAATCCAAAATTATTCTCTACATTTTACTATCTTGAATCTTTCAAAGAATTTGGTTCATGTTTATATACTTTATCAAATTGTGAACATAGAATTTTTGTAGCATTCGATTTATCTTTTAATGGCTATAAGCACAGTAGCAAAGAATTTCCCTTGTTTTAGATATTAGTAAGTAGGTTACTCACTTAATAAGTTATATTGATATTCTCAATGAAACAGCTTTTCATTCTATTAATTTTCTCTATTGATTCTTTTTTCCCTTTCATTGATTTCTGTTCCAATTTTCATTTATTTTCTTATAGTTGCTTTAAAATTACATTGTCCTCTACATAGTTTTGTGTTTAAGTTCCACTTTTGCAAAGAAATAATCTAGGAATAGCCCCCATTTCTACTAGATTGCAAGTCAATGCTGGTTCTTCCCAAACAAATTATCTGTTTCTTAAGCATTACAGTCCAAAACCCAAGGGACATTTCCTGACTGTCTAGACTATTGCCATCTACATTTGCTTGGTATGTATTTGTCTTAGTTAGAGTTTCAGTTGCTGTGAAGAGATACCATGACAATGGCTACTCTTATAAAGGAAAACATTTAACTGTGTGCCTAAAGTTTCAGAGGTGTAGGCCATTATCATAATGGTGGGGCATTGTGGCATGGAAACAGACATGGTGCTAGAGAAGAAATTGAGAGTTCTACATCTAGATTTGTAGACAACAATGAATGAACTGTGTCACTGGTCCTAGACTGACCCTAAGAAACTTCAAATAGCACCCCTACAGTGAAACACTTTTCCCAACAAGCAAAACCTACTTCAACAAGGCCATACCTGCTAATAGTGCCACCCCCTATGAGTTGATGGGGCCCAATTACATTCAAATTACAAGAGTGTTCCCTGTGTAACTTTATTATAGTGTTCTTCCTGAGAGTAATGGCTTCTCTGTGGCATCATTTTTGCCTGGATTATAAGAAATATCACATCAACATTTACGTTGCTTCAGTCACACTTTATACCATGTGACTATAAGTAGAGAATTAATAAATATTTTCCCAGTGACCCCAGGTCATGAACTCGAGATAGAAAAAAATACATTAATTATTTCTTATTAAAATTGGAATAGATGCCTACTCACTGTATTTCTAGAGGAAAAGAAGGTGAGGGATAATGGCAAAAGCAGATTATAATTATGAAAATAGAAAAAAAATGTTTCCTCTTCTAAAATCACAGGAAACCTGTAAAGGGATGATAAAGACAGTTTTATCCCTGTCAAAGAGTAATAGTTTGAAATTAAACAATGATGTGATAAAGTCTCTTCCACTTTTCAAGATCCACCCTTGGCCTCCTGGAGAAAATATGGATCCAAAATCCATATCTATTTCCTTTGGAATGAGTGAAAAACTTCTAGAGGGGAAATGAAACTATGCATAAAACTAGTGGCTTTTAGACAGCATCAAAACTGGATTTATAATTTAAATTATGCATCTCAAGAGAGAGAAATATGCTATTTTATTATGATATCTACAAGGAGGAGTAATAGACAATTCCCATTCACTGACTCATTGTTTCTACCAAACGGAAAACATCTTTTTCTATGTTATGATTTATTTAATCAGCCCTTGATTTTTCTTGATGATACCAAAAATAAATTGTCCTACCCATTATATCTTTGTGAGTATTTGAGATAAACAGGGAATATTATAGTCCATCAGATTAGTCTTGTCAGAATGTCACATGTCAGTTAATTACTGGACCAGAACCTATTAAATTTTCCATTTGATCACAAATATTTGGGAAGTACCTATTCTTTGTCCAGGTCGGGATTATGAACCCACTTTCAGCACGATGCTGGGATTGAGTCAAGAGATACATACATTCACCTATACTGAACATGGCAATTGGGAGTGAATCCAGAAGTGTACACATGCTTGGCATATCAATAACATTTCTGGTCATTTTTTATATGTCTGGATAGAGTCTCACTGATATATACCATGACTGAATTTTCAGTTTTCCCAAGTACTGTGGTATGTATGTTTTATTGAGTCAGCCACAAGGCTTTCTGTTTAAACATTAATCACATCATTTGATTACAAAGCAAAGCAATAGCTGGAGAGATGGCTCAGTGGTTAAGAGCACTGAATGCTCTTGGTTCATTTCCCAGCACCCAAGTCAGATAACTCACAAATGCTTGTAGTTAGAGTTCTAGCTGACCTAAAAATATTTTCTGTCCTTCACTGACACCTGCATATATATGTGCATTGAAACTTATGCAGGCACTCATACACACACATAAAGAAATAAATATTCCTTAAAAGCCAGCATCATATGTAATGCTAGCCAGTGCAAAAAAGATAAAGGATATTTAAAAATGGCATACTCAAAACTGATCCAGGCTTCCCCTTAGTAAATATGAGATAAGTTTTCTTGCTCATGCTACCTGGCAAACATTTGCTGTATGAATAATCAGGTTAAAGAGCAAATGGGTTTTTGTAGTGTTACAGAATATCAAAATCATATGCAAGTTAAAATATGGTGCCACCATGTAGGAACTTGGTTGCTGCAGAAAATCTAATATCAATGTTATCACATATGAGCTGTTGTAGAAATTAGTACATACTGTCACAAGACTTGAGAGGCAAGCACTAAAATAGTCTAGAGACAATCAAATTTTGTAGTAAAATAAAGTTGATATCAAATGATAACAAATATGGATCTTACTGGGTCAGGTCTACAGAATGCTGGGGAAAAAAAGGCTTGAATCTGAAAAATCATTGAAGTGAGACAGGGTGTAGTGTACACTGAGGAGAGTCAAAATGACTGGATAAATGGAGAAGAGGCTCGATATTCACTGGGAGTTTTAAGATGGTCTAGATTCAGAGTGTTTCTCAGGAAAGTTCAACCAGGTATTGTGCCATGCCTATCATATTGTAAGCACCTGATAACATTTGTAAGTATACTATCTGATTTTAAATAATTAGGATCACTAGAGTGTTTAGTTATAGCTAAACCCTAGGTAGATTGCCCTAGTTCTTGAAGAAATGGAAAAGTCACATGTGGCAGAATAGATAGAAACCCATGTTCAAGGAATGGAAATGGTGATGGGACCAAGATGAGAATCTCAGCACAATCACAAATGCCTGACTTTCTGTAATTTGCAAAAAGAAACAGGAGATGTGTGTTCCAGTTATCCATGGTTGTTTTTGAAAGACAAGAGCAGGAGATGGTCTATATAAATAAACTACTGTAAAAATAATGATTGTTAAAATCAGATTTATTTCTAACAAGCAATGACAGAAACCTTCCATAAATGAGACTTTGTATAAGTATGCAAAACCATAATAAAATATTGTGTTTCATGTCCTTCTATGTCATGGCTTCTTTTCCAAAGCCAGTCTAAATGAGTCTGGAAACTCTCTTGTGTGACAGGACAGATTAAGCTTTCAACTTGCCATTCCTAATAGGCAGAAATATAAAACTTTCAACTAAATAATGCCACCTGCGTTCTCTTTTATCCTCTCAGCTCCACACCAGGAGACTTAACTAGGTCTCAGAGAGCATAAATCAACTCAGAGCCAGGATCTCAAGGATGGCCAGTGCCTTCCATCTTTACTATGCCTGCCTGTGAAAACTGCCCAAAGAATTACAGAGCATTTACACTAGAACATAGAACTGTCAAACCTTCAATACCCCATCAAAATGTACCTTCCATGACACAAAACTATAACTCCAAGGCCTACAAACCCTCCTTTATATGCTGTCAACAAAAACAATGAGTAGCAACACAAGGGATGGCAAAATAACTCAGCAAGTAAAGTATTTGCCATTTCAATCTCCAGAACCCACATTTTAAAAAATCGACATGGGAACACCAGTTTAAGATAGACTGGGAAAATTGTGACAGGTAGATCCTTGTGGGGTCACTAGCCAACCAGCTTAAGCTACTTAAAGATCTCCAAGCCAGTGAACTGTCTCAAAACACAAGCAGTAACCTAAGGAATAATAATCAATGTTGTATTTTGACTTACACACACACACACACACACACACACACACACACACACACACACACACACACAATGCAGAAGCTATGTATGAACCTAACTTGACTAATGTCAGGCAGCAAAGAAAAGTGTCATTAAAGACTTTCCAGTCAGTGATCTATTGGGAGGGACATGATACTGCCTCAACATGATATGACAGACTTCCTTGACTCCCCATGGGAGGCCTCAACCTCTCTCAGGAGTAAATGGAGTGGGGTGGGGGAGACAGTAAGGAGAATGGGAGGAGAGAAGGAGAGGAAACTGGGATTTGTATGTAAAATAAAAAATAAAAGATTGTTAAAAAAGACTTTGCATTCATTTTTAAGGCCTTTTCATTTTCAGTGTAGTTTACTTCAGTTTGCACAGAAATCTATTCCCCTGAAGCAACAGTCCCAACAAATCTGTCTCACTGTTTTCACACGTGTGTTTCTGGTCAATTTTCTTTTACAGGTTCCATTTGCATAATTATTTTTCTTCCCTTGATATGAACATCACCAATACACAGAGGGAAATCTAAAAACTTGTGAAGAAACTGCAACAATGCAGTGTTTGAACACTGTTGCAACAGGACAATGTCATGAGTTATATTGGCAGCCTCTCTGCCTTTCTTCTCATTAGAATTTAGTTTTATGGTGATCAGTGCTGCCTCGGTTGGCTTTTACTTGATAGCAGCTGCAAGCACAGCAGTTCTTGCCGTGCAGAGTGGCCATGCCTCCTGCAGAGAAGATTTCCTCTCTCATCCCATGCAACTTCAGAAGATCAAACAAAATGACTTCCATGTCCCCTGTTTTTTGTAAATCATTCTCATTTAAGTTTCAATTTCTTTTTCTCTTGGAATCTTTTAACAGAATACATGGTGGCATATTGGAATAGGGAATGAAATTAGGATCAAAGGGCCATCCTTAATTGAATCTACTGGAGTCATACTGTTTAATTTTTCCTGAAACTCATGGGTACCCAGGCACAGAACATTGGAAATCAAATGGATTGGCCCTAGAATGCACACAGTTTATAAAGGATGAGTTAGATGCTTCAGAACATCTTGATTTACCACGTGTTCTCAGAGATATCTACTAATCATTGTATTTTATAAAGCCCCAAA
The DNA here is from genome assembly GCF_003668045.3 of Cricetulus griseus. Taxonomy (NCBI): domain Eukaryota; kingdom Metazoa; phylum Chordata; class Mammalia; order Rodentia; family Cricetidae; genus Cricetulus; species Cricetulus griseus. The sequence goes on along the minus strand of NW_023276807.1, from coordinate 108,934,538 downwards.
ATACGGAAGAAAGACACTTCATTCCTGCCTCAAAGAACTCATAGGATGATAAGAAAACAATTAAGACATTAGAGAAAGAGAATGATCCCGAGCAGGAAAGTTGGGCATTCACACAATGAGCATCTCAGACTTTAGAGAATGGTTAAGTTATGGAACTGTATAAAATGCTCTATGAGAATTTTAGTGATAGATTTCTTCAGATGAAATATAATTATCTATAGCAATCAGTTCAAGAAAGAAAAGGTCTTTTCTTCAGCTGCCAGATAGTATCACAAAATAGACCTGTTTTCTCCACATTAGTATAACAACTTATTTGTTCATGCTGGCTTTGCTCCCATATAAAAGAAGGTCACAGCACTTCCGCCATCTGGCCTCTACTAAAAGCTTTCAAAAGTGACCTGTCAAAAGGTGGAGTTGCAAAGTGGGAAGGATCAGTTCTTCAGATTGTACAAATGCACTGAAATAGAATCCAAGCTATTGTGGCAGCAAATGATAGGTAAAGAAACCTGGAATTGTAAATAATAGACACATACTATCATAGTGTCCTTTGAAATCATCCAAGGCAACTTCTAAAGCTAATTATAAAGAGGCTGAAGTCACTCTTATGGCAATATTAATGACAGACCCAAAGATTATTGAGAAGATCTAACCCAGATCTTCTGTTAGGCTCCAAGGTAGGGGAGAGAAAATTCTTTCTCATTCTCTACGTTTTCTTGAAAGTGAAGGGACTCCATGACTATAAAAATCCCTGGCTCTGTTGTCGTCTATCTTCTTTCCTTCCTTGGGAGATGGCTTGTGTGCCTGATTGGTGCATGTAGGGGAAGAAATATGATGTGTAGGACTAAGACACTGTTTTTGAAGCAGGTCTGTCTGTGTAGGACTTTGAATTTTAACAGTAGCTGGTGCAGTAAACAAATATGAGAGCTCTGCCACTCTAGGAATGGATGCCCAAGGCTGCCTGGATGAGAACTGCAAGTTCACAAAACTAGTTAGCATTAGGATGTCTATTTCACCAATATCACTCTTATTTGTTGTAAAATCTTGGTTTCTTTCTAGGACTTTGCTGGTGAATATTTAATATACCCTCCCAGAAAGAAAAACAAAACAAACGCATATACAAACAAAATCCCACATCTGTATCATCTGCTCTTCTATGCAGTAAATAACTCAAGCGAAGTTCATTTCACCAACACAAATGGATGTGAATTAAACAGCAAACAAGTACAAGCAAATGTGACTCCTCCCTATTAGTCCCACTTTACTCTTCTACCTCATTTCACACGGACACAAAACCTAGTCAGAGAAGAATGGCTTTTGACCAGGCTCCCCGCCATTCCACCATGCAGCCTCACTTATTCCCATCTGAATACTTTCACGTTTTATCACAGCATCATTTGCGAGTGAAATTGCCACTTCTCATTACATATTCAAAACTGTAAATACTATAAGGGATATTTGCAATGTATAAGAAATTTATAAAATGTGTGGTGAACATGCATAAACGCATGTACAGTATTATGCACACTTGCAGTGATTGCTCATGTATAAAGAACATCAAAACTTAATAAACTGGAGTCTCTGGATTTTATCTCCATTAAGTTAATTTTAAAAGGCTAAGGTAGTTACTCAAAACAGACCAAAGAATCAAAATATTAGTTGCATAGAGAAAGTCATCAAGATGGTAGATGTGAGGTGTTTCCCAGCATATAGTTCTTAAGTTCTGCATATCTGTGGGTCTTTGCTAGATGGTTTTGCTGTGCCTACATTGGTGATGTGTGCCTATATGCAAATGTAACATACGGAATAGAGGAAAAGGGAGAAAAGCACACTTCCAATCAAATAGCAATTCAAATGCATTAGCTAGGACCAAAACTTGTCTTGTCGGCATATAGTGATAGTCTTTGAGATACAAGTAATTCCTCTGATCCTTTTCTATAGCATGTTTTAATAGGGCAAAATTACATACTGCCTGTCCTTGGCAGCAAATAACAAGCAGATGAAAGTTGTATTTGGCTTATAATTAAGGTATTGCTCTGACACTGAAAGCTCTTAGAAGACTGAATCTCAATTAACATCCTGAACTTCTGCCATTTTAATTGACCATCTAACCTTTCTATTTTAAACAGAAGTTTATTTTTCCCTAGAGCCGGGTCTTCTGTTTATTCCTTTCCCTGCACTGTATTGTGAATTTTCTTGATTTTATAAAAATATTTCCATCACTGGGTTGTCATTTTCTGCCTTCTAGATAAACATATGTACTAATTGCACACATGCACAAATGTTTAAAGTTTGAAATGTATATATGTGGGTAGCTCTATATAAATATACATATAGTAGGTGTTACCAAATTAAATCGTTATGGTGTATTCTATAATTTGAAATATTTATATCTATTTATATCATTGAATGTGGTCATCTGATAATTAAATATATTTTAATCACACAAAAGTAGGACTGGATATAGATCAGTGGTAGAATGCTTATCTAACATATGTGAGGTCTACGTTCACTCCAGCTCTGCAAGAAAAGATAAACAGTAAGCTCCAGGGATAACCCTCTGTGATCACACATTTATTCCCACACAGGTACACATAAATGAAGAATGTGCTATTTTTAGACAACTAGCAAAAGCATTTACACTCAGATGACTGCAATCCCTCTCCAAACTGTCGCTGCAGGGCTCTAAGTGTTCCTATCAACAGGGCATCCCTGGCTGCAAACACTGAAATTGTTCTTTGGGGGAACTGCCTTTGGTACTAACTCTTCTCTGTACTAACTAGTGACAGCACTTGGCAAAACTCGTCCCTTTGAGAGTTGACTGAATATCTCAAAACCACCACAGGCACTTGGAATCAAGAGTGCAGAGTATAGCGGGTGGAGACACTGTGGGTGCAGCTTGGAATAGAGGGCTCCATGTGACTCTCCTATAATGAGGCTTTATTGCTCTCTGTGGCTCTTGACCTGTGTCTAAAGTCGGGGCTAAATAAAGCATTCCCAGTGTACTTTAAGCAAATTCTTATGAAATCTCTTTTCTTAATTGCCTCCTTTGGCTATGCAAAATAACATGTAATTAGGAGCAACACATTCACTTTGTACCAACAATGAAATGGAATAATTCTTGACAAATGGTAGTGGCTACAAGCTATGACATACAGACCTTGTCTGTGTGTATATATGAATGTCTGTGAGGTGGGCATTTTGTCTCCTACATCAGGAGAATATTTTGAGCATATATTTGTTCTATGCTTTAAAGATCTTGAGGAAGCTACATGCCTTTAATATACATTCATTAGCTTTACTTCCACTACTCGTTCCTCCTCTGACAATTTTTGGGAAGATTTTTACCATTTTTAATGATACTGTTAATGCATTAAATTATGAGTGCTACATAATCAAAATCAAGATAACAGGATATCGCCACCACATGCACCTGTCCTAAAACAGAAAGGCCAGGAATTTTAGGATTTCAGTCACCTCAATACCAGGAAACACTTTAACTGCATCTGAAAATTATGAGAAAATATCTCAATCTGAAGAAAAATGCTTTTGTAACCCATTCACCACTCACACTTTGGTAGGTCCTGATAAAATAGACAAGGGGAGGAAGCGTGTGACCCCAAAGACCCAAGACAAAGAAAGAGCACTGGCAGCCCCAGTCCGCGAATGCTTTTCAAATACTGTTTCATTTCTGGCTCCCAAAGAGCCCAGCTGCAAACAGAAGATGCCTCAGTGCTGATTGTGTTGACTTTGAACTGAGTGTGTGACTGTTCAGAGGTTAGAGTCCCTTTGCTTCTGTGCATCTCACCCCCCACCCCACATACACACACACATATTCAGAGGCAGCTTGCTCTCACTAGATTCTGCTTAGTGCCAGCATTATGCCAACACAAAGGCAGAAGTGGGACATTTGGATGAACCTGCCAGTCTCAATTGCATTTTCTCACAGAGGTGCCATAATAGCTATGGGGAAAAAAGTATTCAACCACACTTTAACAGGCCACAGAGGAAATCTGTTTTCTAAGGAGTGTATTTTCACCAGAAACTAAGTTTTGTTTTTGTTTTCAGATGGGAGATGTGTTTGGGGGGCTGCTTTGGGGAAAATGGCCCAGAACCAGAACCTGTTATTATGTGGAAGTACTCCTTGACAAAAGCAGTAATTTTACACCATAGCCTGCATTTACCTCCCAATGGCCACATCAGCTTCTTGCAGAGGAAGTATTTAGCATTTATTTTTGCTTGTGGATCCTTGAGCCTACTAGTGAAAGAAATTCCTGTTCGAACCCAGCTGTATCTCCAGCCTCAAGGGAGTAGCATTATATTTTGCATTTCCTGGAATTTTGACTAAGATTATTGAAATATTTGCATGATGGCATTGGGAAGCGACAGAGTAAGGTTCAATGATCCAGTTCCTCAGGTAAAATGTTGCTGTAACTTATTGCATGATGGGACATTTAAACAGAGAGTCATCAAACCCGAACTGGTGTCCAGAGGTTAAGACTAAGAGAATTTGGTGGTTTTGTGTAAAGACATAGAAAGAACTGGGGCAGCCTACAAGTGGCCAGGAAAAGAGGAATAAGGGCTCAGAAACAGAGTTCTCAGAATATAAAAAGTAAGAAAATAGAAACAAATAAGAAACAAGTAAGACAAATGTAAAAAAGCTGGAAGTAAACAAAATGAAACAAAAAGCTTGTTGAAAAAACAAAACAACAACAAAAATGGAATTTTTTTTTGTTGGTCAACCACTGCTTTGTTACTATGAATGTTTGGGTGTGTGTATGTATGTATGCTATATCATGTGCAGCGTGCATGAAGGCAGAAGAGGGCTTTGGATCTCTAGGACTGGAGTTACCATGCATGGGTAATGAGCCACCTCGTGGGTAGCTGGATCCTAGATTCGGGTCCTCTGCAAAATCTACAAGTATTCTTATCCACTGAGCAGCTTCTCACAAGATGTAAGACTTATGAGAGCATGAGAAATGGCATCACCAGTGAGATAAGACATATTAGAATATACTGTAGCCAAGAACCAGATTTGGTCATGACTCTTTGAAAAGAAGAGCTGCTTGGTATTCCATCACTAACCGTTTGGTGTTATCTTTCAAATGTACTTATTTGGCACAGATGTGCCAATTAACTGACATTTTGCTTAGACAAATGGCCTGTCAGAGAACTATTTTATGGAAATCAAAGCAAAAAGAATTCTGTTTGATGGTTTGAAAAAAGGACAACTGTAAGAAGCTAGGTGGTAGAATACAAAGAATTGAACATTTGAGTGGTAAAGGAGAAGAGGATTAAAAGAAGCAAACACACTTGAAAGAACTCTGCAAGTGACCAGGAAATTATGAGGAACTTAATGGTATGTTAGTATCTGAAATAGTAGATTAATAGTTAAAATGTTATCATTTGGTACAGATCTAGATCTCCAATCCTTGAAGTTGTTCAAGAAACTAATGCTAGGATGGCTAGCAAAGCAATTACACTTCATTTTCCCTTAGGAATTCCCTGGATTAGCCTGGCCTTTCCATAGGTGAGCCTTCAGAGGCTAAACATTAAACCCACACTCTTTAAGACAGTGTATAATATGTTCATCCCACCTCCCTGCATTACTTCATTTTCTTAAAACTTTGTTAATCACAGATGATACTATTTGTGAGAGAGAATATGAATTAAAAACTCTAAAAATTGTACAAAATTGAACTAAAGAATAAAACCAGTTTTAGAGGCAGTGACAGCATAGAAGAGAAAGAGTCAAAATGTCAGTACTGTAAAAAGAGGGAAAATTTGGGGGAATGATGTAGTTCCCAGAACCCTCCTTCTAGTGAGAAATTAGTATTCTTAACAAATTGCTAAGTGATTTTTCTGCTTAACTCTAATAGGATTAAGCTGTATTCTGGGACCTCACTCAATTGACTGCCAGTTGGCTGTCAGTCAAGAATCCAGTGACCTTTAAGAGATTTTCTTTTCTTTCGGTATCTAACGTGATTATCCACATTTAATAGATAATCTAACAAGGTTACTCATTCCTTGTCTCCCTTAAAAAAATACCCACCAAGAGTCAATCTTTGAATTTTCCCATTAAGGAGCTTTATTAAAATCTCTCATGCAGGACTGTAATAAAACTTCAGCCCTTGAGTATAACTACATAGTCTGATTTATTTTATATTCAATAAATGTATACAGGAACACACTGCAGCTGTCTCAAAACAACCAAATACAAAGCTAGAGCCCAGATACTGCTAGCAGGCAGAAGTGCAAACTACCTATGTGCAAGACATAGAAAATACTAGGGTGGGGGAATAACTTAGGCTTAAAAATATTTAGGCACTGTTTAGAAGTATAACATTATGGCAGTACTCGATACGGAAAATATTGGGTATGTAGGGTTATCTAACATTTGATATGTTCCTGCTATAAATTTAGATGTGATATCTTATACATTTGTTTGGGAGATTGTCAAAGGTAGAATTTACAATATCTGTATAGATTATATGTTGAAGTAAAAAGCTTTGAAAATAAAAGGGTATATAAACTGTTTCACATTGCAAAAGTGAATTTACTTTAAAAGAATAATGATATTCCGAGAAGAGAGAGCAACTACGCGTCTGTGTTTCAGAGGATATCCAGACATCACTACACAGCAGTTTTAGATGATGTTTGTTTTCTCTGGGACCTTATTTTGTATGTTGGTTGTCTGGTTTCCTTCACTTGTAAGAAAGATTTGTTACAAAAGTTATGGAATACTGTTCCCTAGCTTGGTATAGGATGATGGCACATGATATCTTTGATTTGATAGCAAACTAGGGGGATACATTTCTAGAATTCAAAAACTGCACTAATATCGTGGTGTATTTGTTCAAACAATACCATTAAACTTCCAATGTGTACTGAGCATTCTGTTACATTCTGCAAATATGGGGGCAAAAAGTACCTGTGTATTTTCCTTGTTGAACTGCAAAGCAATGAGTGACAATTTTCACACTTTTAAGTAAAAACACAGAACACACCAAAAAAATTATTCTATACATAGATCCCTAATAACCACTGATAAAAAACCAGGGGTCATAGCTAAAGAGATTTTAAGTGAGCAGTGTGTTTTCGTGACCTATAGCATGTACATGGAAGATGAGCATATGACTTGGTACACCTAAGCATCATTCTGCAGTGCCTGGAACTCACTGGTACACAGATAAATGTTGTGATTCTGAAGAGGGAACCTGAATAGCACCCCTCAATTTCCACTCACATTAAGCTTTTCTGAGGTATGTAGCTGCTGGTGGAGGTCAGGACTACTCAATTTTAAGCCTCGGGTGCTCTCCCTGTTGTGACCACTAGTAAAGCTATAGGAAGGTCATTACAGTGAGTTAATATAGTCCTATATTTTAAGCCTTTGCAGAATTAATGCAGTGAGATGGCTCAATGGTAAAGGCACTTTCTATGCAGCCTCACAACCTGAGTTCAATCCCCAGGGTCCACACCTTGGAAGGAGAGAAACAACATTAACAAGTTGCCCTCTACCTTCCTCACAGAACATTCACAAAAGCAAAATTAAGTAAGATGAATATGTGTTTTTAAAGTTTTAGTGTGTGTGTGTGTGTGTGTGTGTGTGTGTGTGTGTGTGTGTGTGTGTCCTACATGTACAGGTGTCTATAGAGGCTAGAAAAGGAATTCAAACAACCCTATAGGTTAATTACAGGAATTTATGAGCCATGAGATAAGGGTGCTTGGAAATGCACTTGGGTCTTTTGGAAAAGCAGCAAGTATTCCAAAAGTACTGTGTAAAATATCATAACCACATTTTCTCCCCGTAACTCTAATTTTCCTCATATTAAATGGTATTGACTGGTGCTATTGCACCCAGCTATGTTGAAGATAAATTAGTCTCATTAAGTTTGATCATATGTGGTAATATTTATGAAATATGTGGACGTTTCTGAGATTAGTTATTGCTAGTCTTCCCAGTAGCAAATTTGTGAGCATTAAAGACATGGAGTAGTACTAGTCCACTCTCTGATCATCTAACATGTGCTATGAAACCCTGAATCAAGAGAGGAAAACAAAGTTTGAAACATAAGATACCAACATCTGACATCCATAACACCAGTTTAATCTTTGGTTACCTATTGTCCATAATGCCAGTTTAATCTTTGGTTGTTTTATGCTGTACATGTAAAAAATCAAATTTCATGAAAAACCTACTCAAAACATTAGGCTGACCTCTCTGGGATATATTTTGGGTAGCAGTTACTACGGGAAGTGACGGTCTCATAGGATCCTCTCAGAGGCTGTTCTGCATGTACTGGGAATTGGAACACAATGCCTACCAGTTTTTTTCTCAGGAATGTCTAAATACAAGAGGAATATTAGAAACTGCTTCTCCCTAAAACAGAGCAATGCACAAAATCCACGTCTTCCGTGTATTTCCTAGCATAAAGAGTTGTCTGAAAACAAGCATTACTCAATCCAAGGAAACCATAGTTGAGGTCAAAGGCATAGCCTCTGTAGTCTCAATGAAAGGAAGAGATATCCAGGAAGCCTCACATCATAGGCTTTCTGTTGCTCAGTAGCAACATTGCTACCTACTTCCATACAGTGGTCTCTCCTCTGGAAACTATATGATTCAGTGCTAAATAGTTGTCTTAGTTAATGTTATATTGCTGCGAAAGAGACATCGTAACTAAGACAACTTATAAAGGAAGGCTTTTATTAAGGGGCTTGCTTACTGTTTCAGAAGGTTCATCCATTATCATAATGGCAGGGAGCATGATGGCACTCAGGCATGCATGGTGATAGAGAACTGACTGAGAGCTCTACATTCTATTCCACAGGCAGAGAAAGAGAGATAGAGAGGTAGGGGAGAGCTAGAAAGGGTTTTTGAAACCTCAAAGTCCATCCCAAGAAACTCACCTCCTCGAACAAGCACAGATCTACTCCAACAAGGCCATACTTCCCAATCATTCCAAATAGTGTATCAATTAGGAACCAAGCATTCAAACATATGAGTCTATGGGGATATTCTCATTCAAACCACCACAGTCATAAAAGAAAAATAGAAGCCTAAGTCAGATCGTGGCCTGTAACTGGACTGAGAGTGGATTATTATGGTATTAGCCCACCTGGAATCATGCAGATTATAAATCAGAGTGGAGTTCCAAAAGAAAGTAAGGGATCCCAAGACTGGCTATTACCTAAAAGTATTTAATGTTTGTGAATTCATTTGAAGTGTTAATCTAATTAACCTTAAACGATAAAAACCAGAGTCAGATATGGGGGTAAAAACCTGGAAGATCAGACAACCGGGAGCAGCTGCCAGTTGCCTTCTATCTTTCTCTTACTTGGTTCAAATGTGGCTGAGAGATCCTCTATCCAGTCTTATCACTTCCTGCTTACACCTCCCCAGTGCTGGGATTAAAGGCATGAGCCACCACCATTCAGTTTCTATGGTTAACTAGTGGCTAGCTCTACAAGGCAAACTTTTTGTCAGAACACAAATAAAGCACCACACAACAATCATCCTAAAATTTTAAACATATTAAAAACAAAAACAATAAAGCCCTCACCATTCCCTAAAGTAAGTTGTCTAAGATCAGCAAGGAAGGAATAACTAGCTTCCATTTTTACTTCTTTTATTTAAAAAAGCTTAAGAATTTTATACATATATACTGTATTCACATCATTTCTATTCTGTCTCTCTCAACTTCTCCAGTGCACTCTACAACTTTTCCAGCGCCCCACAACTCTCTTGTGACTTCTTCAATTATTTTGGTGAAACATCTATGTAACCTGCTGGATTCATTTTTTGAATTTTTTAATTTTTTTATTAGTTCAAATAAGGAACAAGCTTGCTTTACATGTAAATCCCTTCTCCCCATTCCTCCCTCCCTCAACCTCTCCACACCCCAGATTCACTGTAGTATTGTTCATATGCATGTGTATTTAAGGATAACTACTTAGGAATAAATAACCTATCCCAGGCTCATCACTGGACAGCACTGAGTTTCCTTCACTAAGCAACCATTAATTAATTTCTTTTAGTTCTTCGTGGGTTTGGGGACACTTTTGATGTCTCTCCCCATCTACATTGGAATGTCAACAGGTATTGTCATTGTACCACATCCCTTTTGGGTAAGCATGTTGTTGAGATGTAATGACTGCAGCTCCCTGTAATATATAGAAGACAGTGTCTCAAGGGAAATGTCCTGGTCCTCTAGTACATTCTGTTCTTCTGCCTTATCTTCCATGAAGTTCTCTGAGACTTAGGCATAGAGGCTGTATTGTGGATAAATCAGTTTGTGTTGGGCACTTCACTGTTTATTGTTCTCTGCATTTTACTGAGTCATGAATTGTGGATTTCTATAATCTCCATTTCATTCAGAGACTAAGAAATTCTTTGATGAAGGGTGAGAGCAATACCTATCATAAATGTAAGTTTTTAGAATGCCATTAGAAATTATATTGGTTTAGGTACATGGCAGGAGTAGGTACACTTCAATAATCAAGTGGAGATGTAAAGTCTTTCCACCAAAATTGCCAGCCTCCCAAGATTCCTTCAGTGGTGCAATAATGACACTTGCATCTTTGTAGAAATCAACAGTTGTTTAATTGAACATAATGTCCATTCAATAGGAGGGGACTCATGCCTAAATCTAACCAGTCTCCAAGGCTCATGATGTCAACTCTACTTTTCTAGCTCAATTTTGAAAACTAAACCAGTTTCTTATATGGTAGGTGTAAAAAATATTTGCTTATACATACTTTTTTTCTATCCATGGGGTGCACTCCTTTAGTTTTTGTTTTTGTTGTTGTGCATTGAAAAACAATTCTGCTGCCACATACATATTTTAATAAGTGAATAATTGCTTTCGATGTGTGCATGATCTATGTGAAAATTATTAAAATGAAAAACAAAAACACTACTTGACCCTAGAAAACATTCAGTTTATGCACTTCACAGATGAGAGTTTCTCAGACATAATCAGGTCCAGCAAATACCAACTCTACTTTCAGAGATGTAAGAACTTGATTTTTCCTGTATGTTCGACACTTCTGAGTGGTTATTTAACATTTTAGCTAATAAGTAAGCTCTTATTACATCATCAAAACGAATGAGAAATTTTAACATTTGGCTGAGTCATGAGAATTTTTTTTTCAAAGTTATTGGGCATATTGATCTCCCAGCAGGTCATTAGGCATCTAAAGCAAACTCCACCACAGGAGTTGGAAACACAGGAAATTTGCAGCTCAGATGGAAATCTCACCCATCAGGGGTCTTATTTATCTCTCCTTGTCCACAACCTGCTTCTTTCCAGCTTCTGGATCTACATCCCTGCTGCTTATTTCTTGGTCCTTTCTACTTTCCTAGAAAGCCTCCTAGTGCTCCCTGCAGTCAGGAAGCTAGCAGGGTATCCAACAGAGAGGTTTAAGAATGTGCACAACTTCATGGCCCATTTACTTAAAACCATATTTGACTGAAGGAAAATTAGAGCACAGGAGCCAAACTCTCTCTCTCTTTCTCTCTCCTCTTTTTTCTTCTTCCTTGAATAAATAAATATTTCCCTTTATCTAACTCATCCCCCCTGCATGAATACATTTCTTGTTTTTCAAAATCCAATTGAAATCATTTCACGCATGCAAAATCATACTCAGCCACCCTGTCGTAGCTGTTTCTAATCACATAATATAGGCACTCTCTTTTAATGTACCAAGAAATAGAAAAATATATCGAAAAACTTAGGCAAGGATTGAGGCAATTATCATCTTGAAAGCTAAATATAACTCAAAATTATTTAATAGTTTTCTGTTTACATTAATAATTAAAATATAAAATCTCTTATTAGTAATACTTAAGAAGTACACAAAGGATAGGTTTGTGTCAATTTCTATTCATTTTCAACAAAGAAATTTAACATTCTTTCCTCACCTTCAAACCTTACGTGTTCAACACATTAGCCATGGCAATATTTGTAAGCACCACATAAGTGAGGAAAGATTTAGACTAAAACATCAGTCTACAAGACAGCAAATGAACACAGAGTTCCAATCCAGAGCAACCACACTCTATTGGGGGCAATCATTGCTTGCCTGAAATCTCAGCAGCAGAAAACTTACCAGAAGTAATGGTTCTCATGAGCTGAACTGTGCATCTCAAAATTTCGTATGTGTACAATCTAATTCAGTATTTGAGAAAGATTTGAGGAAAAGGAACTTTTAAGCATTAATCAAGTTAAAATGAAGTCTCTAAGTGAGTCCAATTCCATTATCCGTGGTATCATTATTATATGCAATCATTATTCTCTTATTCATGTATGCAAATAATGTACATCACTATTTACATATTTCCCAAGTAAAGATCTTGGAAGAAGATGACCATACACAAGATCACAGTCTCCAAATTGTAGATGAAGTAAATGTATATTGCTTAAGTGTCTCAGTTCCTGGTAGTATGTGACAGCTCATGTTTCAAGCTACAAAGAAGGCAAAGGTATGTGAGGGTACTCTAGAAATTTTACTTGGAGATAATAAAGTATCCAAAGTGGTCAGAAATCTGGACATTTGCAGATGTATGTTGCTACAGAATAGAGCAAAAGCACTGTGCTAACTGTTTTAGATTTATCTTATTAGGCAGTGAGTGGTTGGTTAACAAGAAAAAGAGTCCTTCGCTGTGGACTACACATGAGCAGAATTGTTTCACCTTCTCCCCCCCCCCCGCCCACTGGGAGGGGGGCATTTTAATTATTCTGTGATTTGTGACTTATTGCCATTCTCACCTGCAATGGAGAAAGCCACATGCCAAATGCAGGAATAAAGCCACCTTTGCAACAAGGCATTAATTAATTGGCAGGGAGTCTGAAAGGGTGTTAGAATGGATTGATCAAAACAGATGGAGACAAGTCACTTGTAGAGGGGAACATCTGGAATTGTCTATGCATCTTCTCCATGCTAGCAAATTCAAAGCAGAATTAATACAAGTTATCATCAGAAGCAATCAGCAACCACGTGAGTGAAGCATTCTATTCTATGTAAGAATGGAGACATTAATTAAAAGAAGTCATGCTCTTAACTCTGTGGGATGGATGACTGGATGGGTTAATAGAGCTCAGTTGTGATAAAGAGTACTTGTTAGATACTGTTGAATTTTCTTTTTGCAATGCAAGTTTTGTTTACCATAAGGAAGATACCTACATCAAACCATATTAAACCACTAAGATTTAAATAGTGATATGCAGTTTTTGGTAGTTTATTCTTTGCTCTTACTATTTTTAGGGCTCTTTTGGCTTTTCTTGGCCCTTTTGGGGGACTTCCATTAAACACCCAAATAAAATAGAGATAGAGTCTTATTCTTTCTTACAAATGGTTGTCCTTAGCTTGGCTTGTTACTATCCAGCTTTTCTTAACTTGAATTTTCCCATCTACCTTTTGCCTCTGGGCCATTTCCTTTTCTTACTGCTATATATCTTAATTTCACTCTTACTCTGTGGCTGGCTGGGTGGTTGGGTGGCTGGCCCCTGACTTCTTCCTCTCCTTGTTCTATCTTTCTCCTTTCTCTTCCCAGAATTTTCCTTCTATTTGCATTCTCTGCTTGCCAGCCCCACCTATCCTTTAACCTACCTTGGTATTGGCATTCAGTTCCTTATTAGACCATCAGGTATTTTAGACAGGCAAAGAATCACAGAGTTATACAAATGCAGCATAAACAAAAGTAACACATCTGTACATCATTAAACAAATGTTCCACAGTATAAACAAAAGTCAAATATTTTTCCACAAGAGTGATGCCTTTCTGGATTATAGAAGCATGCTGCTTTGATTCAGATCCTATCTCCATGACATTATAGTTACATAATCTATGGAATGTCAAAGGCATCACTCTGCCTCGGTTTACTATTACTAAAGTAATTAAAGAACAATGACCACAGCTACAAACCTGATGGCATCTCCATACTCTACAATGTATTTTTAAATTACTATACCATTTAATCCTAAAAATAACCTTACTATCATGAACCTAAGGTAAAAATTAGCAAATAAGCCAATTCACCAAGGTACCAGGTTATCAAACTGAAAACAAAGTCAGGCAACGTTTTGGCACTCTATGCTTTCCTAATACTCTGATTGCTCAATGCAGTTCGATTTTTCTATTATTGTTGTTCTTATCAATTATTTTGCAGGAACATATTGTAAAACTGCTCAACCAAAATCTCAACTCTTAATACTGGTCCACTTCACTCTTAGTCTTAAGCAGATTGTTCCTTGAACCCAGAACTAAATCTTTGCTTTCATCTTTCTCGCCAACACGCTGACTGGCATATTCCTTTCTCGGTTCTTCACTTCTCTTCAGAATTAAATCCAGCTGTTGATGTGTACCTGGATTCTGGTATCTGATCAGAGTTACTCTTGCTCAGAACTTTGGTCTTCATTATCTCCAAATTCTTTTTATATACTCATCCAGGCTCTTTAAATAGTCTCATGTCACTATTTTGCAACTACATCTCCTCCATTGATTGACACAGTGGGGTGTATATATCAGAACATATATATTCTTTTCTTTTGGATAACTTAAGGAAGCCTAGGATTTATAAATGGGAGGAGAGTCTATGATTGACAAGGTGGACTAAATGGTGGCCAGTACTTACTTTGAACTCCCGATATTAGTATTGTAAACTGTGTTACTTCACATGATGTGGGTGACTTCTGTTGTACTTAGATGAATCCTTTTTTTACTATGCAGGTGGCATTAGCTATTCTTTTACAGAGTTGTCTTAAAGATTATAGAAAGAGAGATGGCTAAGTGTTGAAGAGCACTGACTCCTCTTTCAGAGGATCTGGGTTCAATTCCAAGCACCTACCTGGCAACTCACAACTGTCTGTAATTCCAGTTTCAGAGGATCCAACACCCATGGGAAAACACCAATACACATAAAAAGAAGATTAATAAGGAATGCATATGCATATATTTCCACAGGCTGGAGTATATACTATTACTTACTCATTGTTCATTTATCAATAAACATGTTAATCTGTCATTAATATCTTGACTTTAATTTTCCATGTCAGTATAACCTATAGTGTAAGACATATTAGATACACTAGCAAAAAACCAACAAAGAACTCATGATCAGATTTTCTTCCTTAAACTGCCAAAGGATTGTCATAACTTTTAATTTGTAGGAGATTGCCTGTTTTTGGCTTTTAGTGGAAGTCACAGAACAACTTGTGGGACTCAGTCCTCTTCTTACTACACATGGATCCTGAGGTTTAAACTCAGTTTAACAGGCAAGTTCCTTTTTCTTCTGAGGCATCTCACCAGACCATAGTTCTTCAAATGGGTATTATGAATTGGCACCTCACTCTATCTTTAGCCTGCAGCCATCTACTTTCAGCTTCATACTTTGTACTTCATTAGTGATAAATTATTTTTCTCAAGCCTTTGTCTTTATACAGCACAGCATGTAATACTGAAAACACAATTTACCATTTTTTCCAAGTAAAAGTTCTGATTAAAACTTTTGAGATCATCTATGATGAAGATCTCATAGGTCCCTCTCTTTATGCTTTTCATCATTATCTTCCACTCAAGAAATGCAGATTCTTGAATAAACTATATCATTCAAAGCACATATAGTCACTGATACCTTTGCAAAGCATTGTCCTTTGTTCCTGAATGCCTTTGAAACATCTGAAGATTAAGAGTTGAGTTACTAAAATAAAATTCCCAAGGCAGCTAATTTATAAAGAAAAGTTATATTAAGTTTAGAATTTCAGAGATTCTAAATCCAAGGCTAGTTGAGCCCTTTAGTTTGATATCCAGTGAAGATGGTGGGTGATATTTTTATCAACACAGAATGACATGTAGAAGAAAATTAATGCAGAATCAGGGAGAGAGAATAGAAAACACCACATAAAATTCCTATGGGAACTCAAAGGGAACCTGGAAAACTGCCAAATGTCATATGCAAATTTCCCTCAAGAAATGCACCTCAAGTCTCCTAGGAACTTTCCCCTGAGGTTCACTTCTCAAAAATTATAGCACCTCCCCAAAACATCACACCTAGGCCAGGCCTTCAATATAGTACCAATATGGGCTATATCATCATCCCAACCACAACAGATTGCATTAAGAAGTGATTCAAAGTCCAAGAGTTTGTCAGTTCAATCACTCATATACACAGCTTTATCTTCTTCCACTCACACTTCATCATTACCAACAGATCCAAAGATATTTGGATCTTTCTTTGCTGAAAAGTTGATTTCATTTTGCAGTTAGTTCATGGTCCAGGTCAGGGCAGAGAGGAATGTTGTTTCCTTAACTCCTCTCAAACAAATCTGATGTATGACTACCTTGAAAAATGAACAAGGTCCAAAATTTTAGAGAATAAATTTTTCATGGAATGATTTTGTTATTGGTGTGATATGAATAGATACCAGTCTTCCTAAGCATAGGTCATGCTGATATTACTTTTTATAATCTTGGAGATTTTTAGCCTGAATTGTACAGCAAAGCTAAGTTTTCAGTTGCAGTTAGTTTCAGGAACATGTGGCTTATGGTATGCTTATGATACAACTAAGACTTCTCAGTGCAGATGATTATAGATCTTTGGCATTTTAAGAGAAAGATGCCTGACAAAATGTGCAGTGGTTTCTGGAATTCCAACAATGTATAGGCTCCTGGAATCCAGGTTGCAGCACCCCAGCTTTGGTCCTGAAATCTACATTAGGAACCATCTCAGTAGACAATGACTTCAGAGAGTACATTAAAAAGAGCCAACAGAGATAGGACTGTGACTATATGATAGAGGTTTTGGCATCTCTGGCTCAGGGTCATGTAGCCTAATGGGGCAGAAATATGAATATGGGAAGAAACACAAGGAAGCTGTTTTTTTTTTTTTCTCACACCAGTTCATGGAGGAGGCTGGATGAAAAGCTCCAAGTGTATTATTAGAGCAGTCAAGGAAAGAACACTAAGAACTGGAACCAGCACTCTTTTGTTCACATGGTCAAAACTACCCTGTCATCATCAATACTGTTGGCTGTGATTCTAGCTTGCTATTCCTTGCAAATCCTAAGGAGGGGAAACTCTCTGGAATACTTAAATACTTTTAAAATTAAAATGTTTTTGTTTTGTTTTGTTTGTTTTCTTTTGTTTTTAATTCCTAGGGTAAATGAAGGAAGACCTTGAGTGTCTTCAGACTGAGAAAAAGTTTCCTAAGACAGTAGTGTACAATTAAGTTGTTTTGGAAGAATATTCATCCAGTTATATCTTTAGTCAGTATTCTGCTTCTAACACTTCCATGCTAGAGACCAGATAATTTATACAGAAAATGTGTCTAAGTTCTGGTCCAAGTGAGGGTATCTCATCTTGTGATGGTCTTCTTGCTACCAGAGTCTAGAAGTAGAGGTACAGGGAGCATCTAGGCTAAATTGGCTTTTTGGATTTCTTTTAACACATTATTTTATGTGTATGGGTATTTTGTCAGTACGTGTGTCTGCATTTCCTTAGAGGATTCCCTGTATACCCTGGAGTTAATGGATGTAATAAAAGGTCAGCCAATCTGCTGGAATCAGAGTTACAGATGCTTTGGATGCCATTAGGGTGTTGGGAAAGAAGGCTTTGTCCTATGGAAGAATATCTTAGCTACAGAGCCATCTCTCTAGTCCCCAAACTGGCTTTTATAGCAAATCTACCCTTCAGATAGCCAGTTAAGCCATTATTTAATTAATTGCATGAATCACTTGATCTACCCATTATTTCAAAGACCAAAAAATGCTGCTTAAAATCCTGTCTTGTTGCAATTCCCATGAAGTCCTCTCTCTCTCTCTCTCTCTCTCTCTCTCTCTCTCTCTCTCTCTCTCTCTCTCTTTCTTTCTTTTCTTGCTCCCCACTTCCATACACTCTTTCTACCTTGATGTTCTGTCATACCATGGGCACAGAATTGGTGAAGGCAAAAATTGTGGACAAAGGAGCTTCAAGAAAACACAGTTTTTTCCCTCAAAGGAAATAATAGAGAGCTTCTGGTGGAGCCAAATATAAGTGGTCTTGACCCACCAACATAGGATTCAGATTGCTCCAGATTTCATGTTCAACATGGTAGCAATTTTATAATTGCTTAGTGTAATAGAAAAAGGAAAGTCATCAGTCAATACTTGTCAAATTCATTGGAGGGATATCAATTAAGTCACAGTCAATGGGGAAATCAATGTTTTAGACCTCAGATGTTATCTGATGACCTTAGCATCTTAGTTGGTGCTTAATCGAAGCTTTTTACTTAATACTCTAAAGCTACTTATTTATTACTCACAAGGATGTTAGCTCAGATATAGAAGTGGGCACTAAATGGCTAATAATAGGGCTAAAATAACCCAAGAAAATTTGACACTGGATGTGCAACATTTCTACCTCACCGCCTCATTGATAGCCAATCATCCAATCAGTCAATCAGCCTTTATAGTTGCAGATGCTTTCTGGGAAAATCATTCACAATAGAAATCTTGGAACTACCAAGTAAAACCTTTTCAGTTCTGTCACTTACCTTGCCAAGTGATGGGAACTCTACATTGTGCATTGATACTGAATTCCAACCAGAGTTTGAACACAAAGCACCACATTCAATCTTTAGCACATGTTACTACCTGAAGACCTGGGCTTGGGGAAGATGGGCAAATTGAAATTCTGAATGCTACGTGTGAAAACAATGCATGCCGATTTTGCCCTGGAAGACAGTATTTATAGTGAATTGTGCTGATGCAATGAAGAGCGATAAAAATAACCTCTCACAGTGACATTATCAAACTGACTTTAATTCTGTCTTAGATATCAAAATGTAAATATCTGACAGATCTACAGAATGGTTCCAGATAAGATAACTAGTTTCTTTTAGCAAAATACTAAGTTCTTCAAATAGTTGTGACAGAAACAATAGCTTCTGAAATGGTGTTGTTTTAAAAATATGTGAATGTGTATGTCCTTGTGTGAATAACAGTGTGAGTGCAGGTGTCCACAGAGGGAAGAAGATGATATCAAATACCCTGATCTCAGATTACAGGCATTAGTGAGCCACACAATGTGGGTGCTGGGGACATAGCTTTTCTGCTCTTAACTGCTAAGACTTTTTTTCCAGTCCAGAGACAACTTTTTAAAGAATGATGGTTACTTTGTTTTTTCTAGTTCTGTGGAGTCAATGCCAATGGCATGATCATTTTGTCTTCCATGAATCCTTTGAATGGTGCAACCTAGATGCCCCTCTACTGAAGAATGGATACAGAAAATGTGGTACATTTACAAAATCGAGTACTACTCAGTGGAAAAGAAAAAAAAAAAAAAAAAACAATGGAATCTTGAAATTTGCAGGCAAATGGATGGAACTACAAGAAACGACTCTGAGCGAGGTAACCCAGTCACAAAAAGACAACACGGTATGCACTCACTCATATATGGATTTCACACATAAAGCAAAGGATTACCAGCCTATAACCCACACCACCAGAGAAGATAGGCAACAAGGAGGACTCTAAAGCATACATACATGATCCACTGGAGAAGGGGAAAGGGACAAGATCTCCTGAGCAAATTAGGAGCATGGGGCGAGAGGAGAGGGAGCTAGGAGAATGAGATGGGGAGAAGAGAGGAATGAATAGGACATAAGGGAGCAGGAAGATTGTGTAGGAGGAAGAATAAAGGAGATGAAAATAAGAGATACCATCAAAGAGGGAGCCAGTATAGGTTTAAATCGAAATTGGACATTAGGGAAATGTCCAGAGATTTACAAGTATGATACCAGTTCACCATCTGAGCAACAGAGGAGAGGCTACCTTAAATGCCCCCCAATAAAGAGATTGACAACTAACTTATATGCCACCCTAGAGCCTTCATCCAGCAGCTGATGGAAGTAAAAGCAGATACCCACAGCTAAAAACTGAACTGGACAGGAATCCAGTTGCAGAGAAGGAGGAGTGATGAGCAATGCACTCGAGACCATGCTGAAGAAACCCACAGAAACAGCTGACCTGAACAAGAGGGAGCTCTTGGTCTGCAGACTGATCACCGGGAAACCAGCATGGAACTGATCCATAAATGTGGGTATCAGTGAGGAGGCCTTGGAAATATATGGGGCATCTTGTAGTAGATCAGTACTTATCCCTAGCATAGGAATGGACTTTGGGATCCCATTTCACATAGAGGGATACTCCCTCAGCCTAGACTCACGGGGGAGGGCCTAGGCCCTATCCCAAAGGATATGACAGGCTTTTAAGACCCCGTATGGAAAACCTCACTCTCCTTGGGGAGCAGAAATGGTATTGGATAGGTAGGGTGTTAGTGGGGGGCAGGGGAGGAGGTATGGGAGAGGGAATGGGGATTGACATGTAAAATAACCTTGTTTCTAATTTAAATAAAGAAATATAAAAAAAGAATCCTTTGAATGGTAAGACTGTGAGGAGCATAACAGAAAAAGTGTTGACCAACACAAATTCTAAAGTGATGGAGGAAGAAATAGATCATTTCTGAGAAGGAAGAGCCAATCTTCAGAAGCTAAGTGGATAAAACAATTTTCTCACCCTTCTTGCTGAGATGGAAGGAGCTTTAGATTTTTCCAACTTCAACTTGCAAGCAGAAGAGATCTTCCTTTGGGAATATAGTAGCATAGATATTTAATACATTTGAATTTCAATTTGGAAAATAATTTATTCTTTTTAGTATTTTTCTAGTAATATAATGGTGTCAAATGATCTAAATTCAAGTATTTTTGTTATTAGCATATATGTTTTTCATCATTGAAACTCAAACAGATCCCATGATGTGGTATGTTCGGCAATGATACTGAGATCAAAATGTGGGTTTTTATCTCAAACAGTAATTTAAGTTTTAGCTTTGGGACTGTTTTAATTAAGACATCACTTGAACCCATTTGAGTCTTCTGAATGGTTACATGTTCAGTTCTGCTCACTTTTGTTTCCTAAGGCTGCTTCCAAGAGCAGTGTTAGCCTGAGGAGGAATAGCAGACACCTGGGAAGAGGAAATGGCTTGTTATGCTTCTGCTCTGATGTGCACGTAAGGAAAACATGATGCTAAGAGAATACAATATGGATGAAGGGAAGAAAACAATAGGGGACTATCTCTGTTTACTTTACAACTGATAATCAAAAATAAAACAATCCCTATTATTGTTACGTAACTTCTCACATCATGGATAAATCTTGCAGCTGATTGCCAGTCAAGTGATAAGTACTACACATTGCCTCAAAAATTATTTGGAGAAATCTGAATTCCTTGACTTTTGCTTTACATTGTACACTTTCTGGAAGCAGAACCTTAGGTAAGTGTTGTATGGATGGAAATGCACCTTTCTAATCTCTTTAGATGTCTGAATTTGAGTCAGGGTCAAAGGCAGGGAATGTACCTGCCTGGTCAATGCAGTATGTCCCTCAAATACATGTATCCATCAATAAAGAAAGATTTCCTTGTATGTCGTGAAGCTGGTTTTGCTTTGAGTTACTTCTTCAAAAGAACACAGATAGAAATTCAAGGGAATGTTTACATCTTAAATTCAAGGGAATTTTCCCATCTTGCAGCGAGAAAGAAAATGATATAAAATGAGTTGTCTCATGATTTGGAATAGATGTACCAATCTATGGAGCAGTGTAGGAGAGAATAGATTCTAACTATCAGGCATTTTGTGGTTTGTGGTCATTTAGAATGTTCTGTCCATCTGGAAATAGCTCCAAGTCAGAATCAAATGTTCTCTGCAGCAGGGTCAATTGAGACAAGAGTGGAAATCTGGATAAATTGGCTCACTTTGTATGTATGTCATCTCAAGCTTTCATTTTGTGAGAAATAAAATCTCAAATGCATTGGTATTTTCTATTCCTGTATGTATTTCCATGTCAGTCAAGTCCTAGGGAAGCTTCTGCCAGTCACCAGGAGCCTTTTATGATATAATATGCTGTGAAACCTATGAAAAATGTCCAGTGCAAGCACATGAGAATATATTAGTCACTTTTATCAATCAAAGTTTTTTGGTGTTCCTCTAAATTGAAACTCTCATGGAACAGCAACAGTCTCTACCTTTGAACATACCAAACTTTGGGTGACAGAGCTCTCTCACAATGTCAACTAGTCTGGATGCTACAAAGAAAAACAGAGCTTTTATCTTCCTTAGAAGTAATTCTCCCAAATCAGGCAAGCGTTCCAGTAAAAACAAGGTGTGTGTCAGAGTACTCAAGTGTCAACTATGTGTAGTGGAATCAATAATAGGCTCACAGAATTTGGGATCTGGCCAAAGTCTTATATATATTACAGTGCCTTCAAATTAGGTTGCTGGGGTTTTTTGTTTGTTTTGTTTCGTTTTTTAACCTCTTTGAATCTCCATATATTTTCAATATAAAAAAACTTTACATATATATATGAGTTTGGACTGTGATGCTATATCACATGCCTGGGCTGAAGTCTTGACTCTGCCTCATTAGCTCTCAGTCCAAACGCATGTGAAATAACAATTAATTAATGCTTAATTTTCCCACCAGTACAATGGGAAGATTATATTTCCTAAGTTTAAATCCAATACACAAGATAAATGAGATTTTCTTAAAAATTCCCAACATACAATTATTGTTAGCTGTGTTATTTTTTTTGTAATGACATAAAGCCCAAATTTTGGTTCTTCATTAAATACTTATTGCATTAGCAGATCTGTATGCATGACAGTTCCAAAGCTCAGATACCTTGGGGAACAATACATTCTTTCTACTTCATTAAGTCAGGACCATAGCTAATTCATTTTAGCATCTAACCCTTGTGTACCAATCTCCACTTAGATAAACTTACATATTTGTCACTTTTATTTACCTATGATCAACTATCTTCTCAATGAGTTACACAAATAAACAATTCCTTTATTGTTGGAAGTTAAATTTCTACCATATTGTTATAATTGGCCCATTGTATTGTGAATTATGACATTCATTGTGCTTCCTTTATTTATTAAGTTTGATGATACCTTTGTGTGTATAGAACAAAGAGTCAATGTAGGGTCTGGTACTAAGCTCAGTCTCAGCCACTCAAACATCTTGGAATACATCTACGGATAAGGAGATTGCTAACTCTTTATGAAGATGCATTACATGAGTGAACTCACTCATTTTACCCTGTAACACAAAAAATAAATGACCCAGAATCAGATATTGGAGTTCAAGCTTCAAGCTGAAATCAGAAAAGAAAAGCAGCCAAGCCACTAGGCCTTACCTCTACCTCAGACTTAAGGCCTAATCCTGTCTCCATGAGCTCTCCACCAGACTTCAGACTGCTGCCTCTCCTCTTGTGGCTGGAGAATAAATCTCAGAATGTCTCTTGAGATACTGGACTCCTGAGTTTTATATACCTCCCTAGGGTTGGGATTAAAGGCATGAGCTCTGTTCACCATTTAGACTGATTCAATCTAATATAGCCTCAGGTAGCCTTGAACTCACAGAGATCCATCAACCTTTATCTCCTGAGTCCTGGGATTAAAGGTGTGCGCCACCACTGCTCAGCTTCTATGGCTAACTAGTGTGCATCTTGATACTTAAGGCAATAAAAAATATGTTGCTACACTACACTGCGCCCACAAAGGACTTGTCAGAGGCTGCACCCTTGTCTTAAATGACACAGTCCCAGATCTTTGAATTCACAAGCAACAAATTCTTCATGTTCCTCTCAACTCAGGTCCCAGCAAATGTTTCCTCTCTGAGGATGGAGGGTATCTTGGTGATAGTATGCTACGAAGCCTCAGTTCTGTCCTTGGCAAGGCCCAAAATGTTACAAATGTTAAAAATAAGTAAACAAATATTCCCTCATAATGCTGAAACTATCATTGTTTAAAAGCTGTAATGGGAAGTAGAAGAAAATAAAAATTAAAAAAAGACAAAATGCCTAAAACAATGTGTCTAAACATTATAAAGGGAGCTAATGTATATTGCACTCCAATTTTTCTTTCATCTGTGTGGAAACAACAGAATAACTAAGGAGGTTCAGGTTTCACTAACAAGAAAGAGTAAGTGTAATGAGTTGAATATAGATTAAAAAATTAGTAACCTGTTCCAATTATTTCAAGCTCACAGTATCCTAATGTTAATGGAAATTAATCTTTATATTTTAATTTCATGGCTAAGATAATTCAGATGAAAGTACTGCAAATCTTTGTTATTAATAACCACTTATGAATATTTTGACAAAAATTCTGTTTTTTGTGCCCTGTAGTTAGAGTTGTGTTTCCACATTCAACTTGCCCTTTAATTTCCTAAACTATTTTTTGGCTGCTATAAAATTCAAACATAGATAAAATGTTTAATAATTATAGTATTAATCCACATGAAAGCTTTGTGTTATTAATCTGAAATCTTGGCCTTTATCCCATATACTCATAATTTAAATGTCTATTTTATACAGAGAAAAAATTCAGTGAGCTGAAGTCTGGGAAAATTAATTGTCCATAAGGCTTCTCCAAAGGGAGACAGAAGATTCAGGCTTTACACCAACAGGGACCATGATACCTGTGTCTACAACAGGAAGCTTTTGAGTGTGTCAGCTCTGGTCATTGTCGGTGTGAGCATGACCCTTGAATTCATTCACACATGTAGAACATATGAATGCCAGCAAATGTTTCAAACAAATGGAATGAAAATTTCATCTGTCGTGTCTTTTCTACACCATCCTAACACACCACTGGCCATGACCTTGGCAGAGGATATCACACCTGATAATCTCATGCAGAGAATTTTCAAAATGAAAACAATGACAGAGTGAAGTCCACTGAGTTAATAAAAGCTCCATGCCATGTGATTTTGGGACTTGTCACATATAAGCATGTTTGGGTAAGGAGAGTTAGTGAAGACCAGAGATGGATAGAATGAGTTGCAGGGTTTCTAACATTTTGTAAATCCTTCCACTATAAATAATTAGTTATTATAAAATTCTTCAAGTTTGGCGCTGGAAATTGTGAATCATAGCATGCTTTACTTATAGGAATGTGTATTTGAAAGATGAAGGAAGAAAAGAAGAAAGCTCGCGGTTTTGTGACAGACAGGGCTACATAATCAGGTCACATCTCCAAAACAGAATTACTGCATCAGAACTCTTATTAGTAAATAGTGTGTTTCATTTGTGGCCAAGTTAAACAAGATGGGAAGAGACAAGACAGGATGGAATCACCGCCAGGATTTCACTAGCACCCAGAGTTACCTCAGCCAGAGGTGTATGTACCACATCTGACTGAGTGACAGGAGCTCACAAACAAAATTGAAGAAAGTGGTGTGTTTTGCCCTGCATCATTTACCCCACATAGTTTACAAACTAATGACTTGTTTCACAATTGAAATGGAGGAGGAATTCTATTTCAGCAGTTCCTATGAGTGTTATTATTTGTATTATAATCCATAAATCAAATGATTCCATTACATAGATATACATATAATATCAGTGCATAAATGTATATAAATATCTTTATATATGTATATATATGTGTGTGTATTATATATGTATGTATAATCATATATGCAGATACATGTAATAATGTAATATAATTGACATTATTTATTGATGACAGCTCCACTACTCACTGAGAGGATATTCTGCACAGGTGAAACCTTCTCAGAGAATGAGAACAATATAAATAGTTGAAGACCTCAGAATCATCTTGTACAGACCCTCAGCCTTAGCAAAACAGGCTAATATAAGGCATGGAAGCCTCAAGGACATTCTTTATAAAACCTATGACCCTTTTTTTACTGGTTTAAATATTTTATTTTCATTTCCTGCTTTATATTAAGGATGAGTAATCATGTCAAGCTGAGTGCTTAAGCCCATTGTTGAGAGTGCCTTGTCACTACAGGTAAAACATTTCTTTGGCAGGTGCCATTTCTGTTTCTCCCACTTGATGTAGCAGTCTTGATTTAGAACTGAGTCCACCAGGACATGTTCCCTTTCTCTTAATGTGCTTATGATTAGGGAGGTAGGCAGGAGCTTTACATTAATAAGTCTCTAGTAGTGAGAGCAAAACTTCTCAACCCTCAGCACTCAACATCATAAGCACAAGCACTTAACAATGGAAGCAAACTCTGTGTCAACACCAAGAGAGAGAGGTTATCATGACATCCTAATTGTTATTTCTTCCCTGATTTCAGGGCAACTTATCTGACCCATTAGTGTGAAGAAGAAACAAGGAACTGCAAGAAACTTATTCCTTAATATTCATGTTCAAAAACAAAAGAAATCAAACCAGGAATTTAAAGTTTAATCTTAAACTTCTAGATTGAATTTTAAAATATTTAAATACCTGCATTTTCCAAAAGCCAAGGCAATTTGTTAACATAATAGAAAGCAGTATTCAGAATAAAAATTAATAGACTAATAAAACCCATTTTATTATCTTTCTGCTAATTTCTAGCTCTCAACTTGATTTTTCTAAGCAGCATTCTTTTGACTTGTTATGGGTGTAGGATATTCTTAAATAAAAAATGTGGGCAAATTCTTATATCATTTATCAAATATAAGTATACAATAGCAAGATGAGGCAAGGAGTCATGGAAAGACAGAATAGTATCTCTCCAAGAAGTCCATTCTCAGTCCAAAGCTTTCAGGAACTGCTGAATCATGGATCTGTTTCCAAGGGATCATAAACACTGTCATTTTGTGAAGTCATTTTTATTTTTTTTTGTATATAATGTTTTGGTTGAAAGCACTTACATATAATTTATGAAGAATTAATCAAAATGTGGGAAAATGTACTGAAATAGCTCATCTGGATTAACGGTTTTGCATTTGCAATTAAATATTAGATGTAAGAAATTAATCATAGATACACACTCACACACACACGCACACACACACACACACACACACACACACACACACACACACACACGTATGTATCCAGCAGAGTTTGGCAACACTTCTGCAGTGGTTTGAATAAGATCTATCCCAAATAGGCTTCCTGTGTTTTAACACTTGGTCCTCATTTGGTAGTGCTGATTAGGGAGGTTATGGAATCTTTAGGAGGTCTATAAGTGCTGAGAAAATGCATCATTGGAGATAGCTTTGAGCTTCGGAGATGGGCTTTGAGGGTTTGTGAGTAATAAAATCTGATCTCTCAACTTCTTGCTCCCAATTCCACACCATGCCTTCTCTACCAGTATGGAATCCCCTGCTGGAGCTGCACCTTAAAAATAAACCCATTCTTTTTTGTAAGGTTGACTTTATCTGTGATATTTTATCATGGCAACTAGAAAGTAAATTCATTCAGATTCCAAAAACTGAGAAAATATTTTATTTCAAAAATTATTATGTAGGAAAACCTGGATATTCATATACCAAAAATGAAACTGGATTTTAAAGCACAATATAAAGAATAATAAACCCAAAGCTATTGTGATTTCTATGTAAAGCTTGGATAATCCAGGAAAATTTCAGGAGAAAAGTTCATGGCTTTGGTCTTGGCAATGATTTGAAGCAGTGACAATAAAAAGAATCTGTACTGAGTGTAAACTAGTCAGAGCCCCTTCTACACAGAAAGGGAAATGAACAACAGGATGGAAGGGCAATCTGCATGCCAAAGGGAAATATTTGCAAAGCATAATTCAGATCCAAGTATATTCTTCAAACCAAAACCTCTTCTGACCCACTGTGCAAACAGAACAAAGGTTAAAGAAAAATTAACAACCTGAGTAAAAGGAGCAAAGGACTTTCACTATGCATTTCTCTAATATACCATAAATGACTAACAAGTTTATGAAGGAAGAGTGATTGCCACCAATCAAGGAAAGACGAGTTACATACATGATAAGATGCACCTAACAGTAGACAGAATAATAAGTGAAAAGTAGCAGTGGCTGTGAAGTTAATGAAAAATGTGAAAGCTTGTAGACTCTAATGGTGAATGCCCACCAATGCAAGTGCTATGCACAATACATGGAACTTTCACAAAAGACTGAAAGCAGAATTAAAAGACATGATATTAGCATTTTGAAGAAGTGTGAGAACTGCTTGTGTTGTGGCACTTTTCACATTTAGAAGAATTTGAAATGTCTCTCCATGAAAAAGTACGTTGACAAATAAAGCATAGTAGATGCACACAGTAAAAGAGTGAATCCCTCTGTTGACTACATCTTTAAGCTTAGAAAACATTACAGTTACTATATATATCAGTGTCATGAAAAATATTCATGTAATGTTGAGTCCAGCCAACCTATTCTAATGTGCATGAAAAAGGGAGTGAATTTTGAGAAAATACATAGACAAAGGACAAGAGATAGAGTCAGGAGGGTTTTCAGTGAGTACTGGAACACCCCCAAGCTTATTTCTCATAGCCCTTATATAGCCCAAGCAAAAGGGGAAAGCAAAAGGCTTCTTTGCCATGATACAAGAAACAAACAAGCATAATTCCCTCCTTAATACCCAAAACATCTAGTAACTGTGCCCAAAGCCAAACATCCTGTTATTTGGTTTTGAGGAGTAAAACATCAAGTAGTCAAATCTTTGGCCAAACATCCTGTTGTTTAACCTTGAGAAGCAATAATCAGTTTCAACTCTCTCACCTTAAGTCAAGATGTAATGGGGTCAATACTGTAAGCTCTGACAGTGCAAAACTTGTGAGATATCTTAAACTTTGGGGTACAATACAGACATTATGGAAGGTGGCAAGAAGGTATCAACACTTTTGATGTCCTGTTGCTCATTGGTTCCCAAGTACTTTCTTTTGGGTAGTGTTAAGAATATTAATGCCATATGTCAAGGCCACGTTGAGCTGTTTCTGGTATGTGCCTACCCAAAAGTGAGTAGTACTGGGTACAACAATATCTTATGAGGACATTTTAGTATTATTATGTGTCAAATTGGTTTTTGTTTTCAGAAAAATCTGAGCAAAACAAGTTTAAACTGGAGAAGGGACTTAAGGTTTCAGATTTGGTTTTGTTTTGTTTTGGGTTTTGTGTCAATGTCACTTATGTTTCACCTTTTCTTCTGGGGCCTTGGCTAGGACAACACAGCAGGGAGGCTATAGAAAAAAACTGATTACGGTGCACAGAAGGCAAGGAAAAACAGACAGAAGAAAATACATGGGGCATGATAGTTTTCTCAAAGGTACACCATGAGGGTCAGCTTTCCCATTCCCCGTCTTCCAGGAATTCCCAATAATGGCTTCAGATTATGCATCCTTCAAGGTATTGATACATTGATTAAGTCAAGGCCCTTAAGATCACAACTTAAGTTGAGTACCTTTAACCAAACCCCATACATGTTGTGAGTGGGACATTTCCGAGTCAAACTATAGTGTCACCCCTTCAGTTAATCATAGGGAAAGGGTTTGTAGAGTAAGATATAGTTAAATGCTTGTTTTCTTCTGTTAGTTGCTTTTGTATCACACTAGAATATATTCATTTCTTGGAAATCTTACATCATCCAGTTGCCTCTGGCAGTTACATATACATCAAAAGTTTTGTTGCAAAAATGCATTTGGTAGTCTGTGCTCCATAACCTTGTCTAGTTTATAAATCTGAACCTATGCTCTAAACACTGAAAAAGCAAATTCTAAACAAGCCCACTGTTGCACTTATTACATTCTTGTTCATCGTTCCCTAGACTATCGTGGTATAAAAATAAAAGCTACTCTTTAAAACGTTAAAAAAGGTTTGGATAGTACTAGGTTAAATTTAAATCATTTTCTTGTGGGAAAGTAGATATACATTTTTTTGTGAATTTCATTTAAAGGCAGAAAAGATGGCCATAATCCACTCCTGCAATATTTATCCTCCCTAAAGCCATAACATTTCTTCACTCAGTCCTTTGGCGATCTTTAAATATTATTCTCCTTTTTAAGTATTTCTTGTGTACTTTACCCAATATTTAATGCCTCTTTTGCCTGAATGTTTTATACAACTTATGCTTCTATTTTTCTCCTCCTTATTATGACCTACTGACCTAGTGAATATTTTATTTATTTTTCATTTTACTCTAGATGTTGTGTACTGCCTACCACCATCACATGGAAGTAAGTCCACCAAATTAGGATATCTGTACATATTAGTCAATGTTTTAAATCCCTAGTTTATAAATTGATGCCTGATATACAATTGTCACTTTGTAAATAAGTATTAAAAAGTTTGAACAAGTTATTTTTCTCCACTGAAAATCAGCAAAGCAAGTGTTGTTATCTATGTTTTAATATGAAAACACTAAGTGTCCAAAGGTAGGGCTTGCTATGCCACAACCTCAGGGCAAATGACAGGGTTCCTCTGAAAAGGGGCAATATGAAAGTGGGTCAGGGCAGCTACATGACACATGAAGGTGGGTTCAGAAAGGAAAAGCCAAACCTGTCATGAAGGTACACATGAGTAAACAAAAAAAACATGGATTAAAACCTCAGAAGGGAGTTCCAGGTCCTAACAGAAACACACATTTGAAATGTAATTTTGAGGAAAATAGCAATGTCTCAGAAGAGTGTATGTGGCTAGACTATAGAATTATCATTGGACTAAAATAGTCCAATAAAAACCACAATGTCCTATATGGAATAGATTAATCATAGCTTTGAGTGAGAGAAAGCTTAGGGCCAGAGAAATGACACCTACTATCCCACAGACTGTATCACTTACTCTCATTCCACTCCTACTGTGCAAAAGAACTATTTCATGTGTGGAAATGGAGAAGCCATGTGACTTTCTCATGATGAAAACATGACGGAGCTGAAGGCAGGGATGAAAGCAGGCCAGGTTTTCAAGCTCACTTCCTGCCCTGCACTTGAACAGTTATAGCTGGCTTTTTAAATATGGGAAATAAATAGGCCCTCAAAAATACACTAATGACTGCGATAATGCCTAAGAATATGTCTGTGACTCAAATAAAGAAGCTTGATGCTGTGAGATAGTTTGCTTATACTGGAGTATAAAATATTAAAAATATCACTTGATAGTGTGTTCTGAAGTGGAGCTAAGCAGAATTAAAATAACCTTTCTCAAGTGAACCTGGATTGGCTTTTCTCCAGGACAACCATCTAAAGGATAGTGATTAAGGTTTTCAGAATAAAGCATTGTGATGAGCTCAGGAATTGCTCTATTTAAAGGAGGTCGATAAGCCCACTGGTTGACTCATTGATTCATTTACTTGTTACTCAGAACTGTGTTTTAATATATCACCACACTGATTTCAGTTTTATTTTATTTTTGAATTATCCTCTGAATATGAAGAAATAACACCCTTGATGTACTTTGGAAACAAAACAAATATAAACTTATTGCATGTTAATATTTTACAGTGACACACCAAGATTTTAGGAAAGATAGAATAAATCTGTTAGTTGGCAAGCATCAAATAAATAAACAGGGATATAGCACTTTTGTGCCAGAAATGTATAAACACATACACACACATATGTAATATGCCATTATATTTCTATTTAGTAATTGTGGAAGGGAAGGAGTCGATATTGGGAATCTATGAAGGGTACACAAAACATATGCACTGAACTGGACAAAAAATACTTATAAGAAACTGAAAATTCATATAGTCATGAGCCACCTTTTCATAAAATACAAAAATATGAAATATCTAATTGAATAAATGCATGGAGTTTTAAATAACTTGCTTAATCAACTGAATAATTAAAGTGGAGATAAATGACAGTTCAAAAGATTTGAGAGAATTTTGTATTTATAATTAATGAATTGAAATATATTAGAGCCTAAAATAAATAAATATAGAAGAGAATTAATATAATCCCTTTAATATCAATATCTATTGTGGGGACATATTAACTATGATGTCATGTGTGCTAGAGATCGCTTAGAAAGAAAAGAAATGTAAAGGGGATGGTAAAGTAAAGCTACGGATAAGTACTGGATAAACTGAAAAATTAAGACTAAAGTAATAGATAGAATGTGGAACTAGGATATTATATTTTACAGAATTTAAAGATTGTTAGGGCTGTGGAATTGTATAATTAAGGAATAAAAACATGTGGCAAATGTCCGGACATACCTCACCCCTATCTACACTCTGCCCTCTGTCCTGTGGCACATGCCCAAACCTTAGGTGAATCTGGGAGCTGCTCTGCCCCCCATCTCCCCCATCAACCCCTTCTCGCTTCTGCCTGAACCCCCCAATAAGAGTGTCTATAAGGGGGTCCAACCTGAGTCTGGACACACCTCACCTCTGTCCACACTCTGCCCTCTGTCCTGCATCGGCCGCCAGAGCCTCAGGTGAGTCTGGGCACTGATCTTCGCCCCCAACTTCCCCCATAAACCCATGCAAACTTCTGCCTGAACCCCCTCCCCCACAAGAGTGGACCTGCCCAGACCAGAAGGCCCATCCTGAGTACGTTCGGACTCTTTTCCACCCACCACCCTCTGCCATCCCACTGCTGCCAGAGGCTGAGCCTTCTGCCAAACAACTGAGAGAGGGAGAGACCCCACCTGCACTCACTTGAAGAAGGGATGGGAAGAACACAGAGTAAGAACACACTCAAGAACAGAAAAACCAATATGACACCACCAGAATCTAGGGACTCCACACCAGCAAGATCTGAAAAGCCCAACACAGAGGATGAAGAAGAGATGAACCTCAAAAATTATTTTAGGAAGATGATACAGTTCTTTAAAGAGGAAACAAGAAAATCCCTTAAAGAAATAGAAGAAAAAACAAGCAAAAAAATTACATGAGATGGAGGAAAAGACAAACCACAAAATTCAAGAAGTAAACAAATCTCTTAGAAATCTAAAGGAAGCCAAGAAAATACAACCAAACAAGTGAAGGAAGCACTCGAAACAGTTCAAGGCATGAAAGCTGAAATAAAAACAATAAAGAAAACACAGAATGAGGCGATGCTGAAAATAGAATTCCTGGATAAATGATCAGGAACTAAAGATGTGAGTATAACCAATAGAATTCAAGAGATGGAAGAGAGAATCTCAGATGTTGAAGACTCTCTAGAAGATATAAAGTCATCGACCAAAGAAAATCTCAAATCTGACAAATCCTAAACACAAGATATCCAGGAAATATGGGACACCATGAAAAGGCTAAACCTAAGAAAAATAGGTATAGAAGAAGGTGAAGAAATACACCTCAAGGTACAGAAAACTTATTCAACAAAATCAAAGAAGAAAACTTCCCCAACCTACATAAGGATATGCCTATGAAAGTACAAGAAACTTACATAACACAAAACAGACTGGACCACATAAAGAAGTCTCCTGGACACATAATAATCAAAACTTCAGAATAAAGAGAAAATATTAAGAGCAGCAAAGGAAAAAGGCCAAGTAACATATAAAGGCAGACCTATCAGAAGATCACACCCGACTTCTCAATGGAAACTTTGAAAGCCAGAAGGTCTTGGATAGATATCCTACAAATACTAAGGGAGCATGGATGCCAATGCAGACTACTATACTCAGCAAAACTTTCAATAACTATAGATGGAGAAAACAAGATATTCCATGACAAAACCAGACTTAAAAATACATATCCACAAATCCAGCACTACAGAAAGTTCTAGAAGGAAAACTCCAACCCAACAAAGATAACTACACACAAAAAAAACATAGGTAATAGATAATTCAATTCTACCAAACATGAAAAGAAACAGGAGTGTGAAATACACACACAATAATACCACCAACAATAAATCCAAAAAAAACCAAAAACCAACAATCAATGGACATTAATATCCCTCAAGGTCAATGGTCTTAACCTGCCCATAAAAAGATACAGGCTAATGGAATGGATACGAAGACAGAATCCATCCTTTTGCTGTATACAAGAAACACACTTCAACTTCAAAGACATTCTTTACCTCAAAGTAAAGGGTTTGGAAAAGATTTTCTAGTCAAATGGGTGCAAGAAACAAGCTGGTGTAGCAATTCTAATATCTAACAAATCAGCCTTCAAACTAAAATCAATCAAAAGAGATGAAGAAATAAAAAAAAAAGAAATTAAAGATTTGCTAGGTTTTAATGAGAATGTAGACACAACATACCCAAACTTCTGGGATACTTTGAAAGCAGTAATAAGAGGAAAGTTCATACCACTAAGTGCCCACATAAAGAAACTGGAGAATAGTCACACAAGAGAATGGACAGAACAACTGAAAGCTTTAGAGCAAAAAGAAGCAAACTCACCACAGAGGAGTAGACGCCAGGAAATAATCAAACTGAGGGCTAAAATCAATAAAGTAGAAACTAGGAAAGCATTACAAAGAATCAATGAAGCAAAGAGTTGGTTCTTTGAGAAGATCAATAGGATAGACAAACCTCTATCCAAACTAAACAAAAGGCAGAGAGAGACCATTCTAATTAACAAAATCAGAAATGAAAAGGGGGATATAACAATGGATACTGAGAAAATCCAGAGAATTGTCATACTTTGAAAACCTGTACTCCACAAAATTGGAAAATCTAAAGGAAATGGACAGTTTCCTGGATAGATATCACTTACCAAAATTAAATCAAGATCAGATAAGCAGTTTAAATCGAACTATAACCCCTAGTGAGATAGAAGTAATCAACAAAATCCTTCCAACCAAAAAAAGCCCAGGGCTAGATGGCTCACTGCAGAATTCTACCAAAATTCAAGCAAGAGCTAATACCAGTACTCCTCAAATTGTTCCAAACAATAAAAGCAGAAGGGACATTGCAAAACTCTTTGTATGAGGCTACAATCACATTGATACCCATGCCACACAAAGATACAACTAAAAAAGAGAAATACAGTCCAATATCCTTCATGAACATCGATGCAAAAATACTCAACAAAATATTGTCTAATCTAATCCAAGAACACATCTGAAAAATCATCCACTATCATCAAGTAGGTGTCATCCCAGGGATGCAAGGATGGTTGAACATACTAAAATCCATCAATGTAATCTACCATATAAACAAACTGAAAAAGAAAAACCACATGATTATCTCACTAGATGCTGAAAAAGCCTTTGACAAAATCCAACATCCCTTCATGATAAAGATCTTGGAGAGAACAGCAATAACAGGAATATATCTAAACATGATAAAACCAATATACACCAAACCAACAGCCGTCATCAAACTAAATGGAGAGAAACTCAAAGTGATTCCTCTAAAATCAGGATCAAGACAAAGCTGTCCAGTCTCTCCATATCTCTCTAATATTATACTTGAAGTTCTAGCTAGAGCAATAAGATAAGAAAGGAGGATCAAAGGGATACAAATTGGAAAGGAAGAAGTCAAACTCACACTATTTGCAGATGATATGATAGTCTGCATAAGTGACCTGAAAAACTCTACCATGGAACTCCTACAGCTGATAAACACCATCAGCAAAGTAGCAGGATACAAAATTAACTCAAAAAACTCAGTAGCCCTACTATATACAGATGATAATTGCAATGAGAAAGAAATCAGAGAAACATCACCATTTACAATATCCAAAAGCAACATAAAATATCTTGGGGTAACGCTAACCAAAAAAGTGAAAGACCTGTACAGTAAGAACTTTGAGTATTTAAAGAAAGAAATGAAAGAAGATACCAGAAAATGAAAAGAACTCCCATGCTCTTGGATAGGTAGGATAAACATAGTAAAAATGGCAATCTTGCCAAAAGTAATCTACAAAGTCAACACAATCCCCATAAAATTCCCAAAACAGTTCTTAATAGACCTTGAAAGAAAAATACTCAACTTTATATGGAAAAACAAAGAACCCAGAATAGCCAAAACAACTTTGTACAATAAAAGATCTTTTGGAGGTATCACCATTCCTGATGTCAATCTCTATTGCAGAGCGATAGTTCTGAAAACAACTTGGTATTGGCACAAAAATAGATAGACCAATGGAATTGAATTGAAAATCCACACACCTCAGAACATCTTATTTTTGACAAAGATGCTAAATCAATACAATGGAAGAAAGATAGCATCTTCAACAAATGGTGCTGGCACAACTGAATTTGGACATGCAGATGATTGTAGATAGATCCATAGTGACACCATGCATAAAACTTAAGTGCAAATTGATCAAACATCTCACCATAAACCCAGCCACACTGAATCTTCTAGAAAAGAAAGTGGTTGATACCCTGGAATGAATTGGCACAGGAGACTGCTTCTTGAACATAACACAAGTAGCACAGACATTGAGATCTACAATTAATAAATGGGACCTCCTGAAACTAAGAAGCTTCTGTAAGGCAAAGGACACAGTCAGTAAGACCAAATGACAGCCCACAGAATGGGAAAAGATCTTCACCAACCCCACATCTGACAAAGGGCTGATTTCCAAAATACACAAAGTACTCAAGTAGCTAGCCACCAAAACCCAAACAATGAAATTAAAAATTGGGGTGCAGAACTAAATAGAGAATTCTCAACAGAGGAATCTGAAATGGCTGAAAGACACTTAAGAAAGTGCTCAAAATCCTTGGCCATCAGAGAAATGCAACTCAAAATAACTCTGCTATACCACCTTACACTCGCCAGAATGGCTACAATCAAAAACACCAATGACAATCTATGCTGGAGAGGGTGTGGAGAAAAAGGAACACTCCTCCATTGGTGGTGGGAGTGCAAACATGTAAGACCACTTTGGAAATCAGTATGGCAGTTGCTCACAAAATTGGGAATCAGTCTACCTCAAGATCCAGCAACTCCTCTCTTGGGCATATACCCAAATATTGCATGTTCATACAACAAGGACATGTGTTCAACCAGTTTCATAGCAGCATTGTTTGTAATAGCCCGTACCCGGAAGCAACCTCGATGACCCTCAACTGAAGAATGGATACAGAAAATGTGGTACATTTATACAATGGAGTACTAATCAGCAGAAAAAAGCAATGGAATCTTGAAATTCGCAGGCAAATGAATGGAACTAGAAGAAACCATCCTGAGTGAGGTAACCCAGTCACAAAAAGACAAACATGGTATGTACTCACTCATATATGAATTTTAGACAGATAGTAAAGGATTACCAGCCTACAATCCTCTTCACCAAATAAACTAGGAAACATGAAGTACTGTAAGGGAAAAATGCACGGACCCCAGGAATGGGAAGGGGCAGAAACTCCTTAGCTAATTGGAAACATAAGGGTAAGGGAGAGGGAGCTGGCAGAATGAGAGGAAGAGGAGAGAAGAGAGGAGGAAATCGAGGAGCTGAAATATTGAGTTTGGGAAGAATAGAGGACAGCAGGATGAGAGATACCATATTAGAGGGAGCCATTATAGGTGTGAGAACAGATCTGGCACTAGGGAGATTTCCAGAGACCTACAAGGATGACATGAACTGACAATGCAGACAATGATGGAGAGGATAACCTAAACACCCTTTCTCTAAAATGAGATTGATGACTAGTTTTTAATGCCATCCTAGAGCACTCATCCAGTGGCTGCATGAAGCAGAGGATGACACCCACAGATATACACTGAACTGAACTCGGGAACCTAGTTGCAGAGATGGAGGAATGAAGATCAAAGGTTTCGGGACCAGGCTAGTGAAACGCACAGAAACAGCTGGCCTGAACAAGGGGGAGCACATCGACCCCAGATGCTGTCTGGGAGGCCAGCATGGGACTGATCCAGACCCCTGAACATGGATGTCAATGAGGATGCCTTCGTACTCTATGTGGTCCCTGGTAGTGGATCAGTATTTATCCCTGGTGTAAGAAGGGTCTTTGAGAGCCCATCCCACGTTAAGTGATGCAGTCTTGGCCTGGACACATGGGGAAGGGTATAGGCCCGGCCCAGGATGATATGGGGGACTCGTGTGGCGCCCTCATTGAGGGCCCTACCCTGCCTGTGGAGTGGAGGGTGGATGTATTGGGGGTAGGTCGCGGGTGGGGTAGGTGGGGTGGGAGTGAGGGGAGGGAGAGGGAGAAGGGATTGACATGTGAAACAAACTTGTTCCTAATTTGAACTAATAAAAATATCAAAAGAAAAAAAAAACATGTGGCAGGAGATGGAGGATAAAGAGAAAGAAGGTATGAATGAGACTTATAGACTACAGAAGATCTTATTCATCATCAGAGAAGTGTCTTTGTGCAGCAGAGAGTATTTAATACATTTGCAACTGATCAAAATGAAGAGAATAAATGTCTGTCATAATAGGGATGTCTATATTATAACTTTTATTCATTACTTGTTGATTTCTATAATCAAATACCTTGACCAAGGCACCTTTAAAAAATATTTTAGTTAGGCTTAGGTTCCAATAGGAGGAGTGTCTACAACCATCAAGGCAGACATGCATGGCAGTAGGTAGGTCAGGCTGCTGAAGCAACAGCTGAGAACTCATATCTTAAAAATCAAGAAGCAGAGCATGCACTGAGATTGACTTGAAGCTTTAGAAACCTCAAAGTGTCATAGTTCCTCCAGCAGGGCCTCACCACCTACACCTACCCAAATAGTACCATCAACTGGGGACCAAATTTTCAAATGCCTGAGAATAATGATGGCATCCCATTCAAACTACCAATGAAAGCCTACCCAGAGAACATTTTTGAAGTTATGATTCATTGGGTTGAAAGAGCTAGAGGTCAGAAAAGACTGGGCAAAATGAAGTCTTCTGCTTCAAAACAGGGCTGTTACACTTAGGAACTTATAGCAGTTGTGTTGCCTGGACTTAAACAAGCCAATCAACACTGGAACTTAGATTGGGAGATAATGACACCCCACACATAGCTAAGGAGCTATTGATGGCTGCAAGGGGAAAAAGAGATGGTTTCCTTTAAGCATGTGGCCCCCTGTTAAGTCAACCATGCTCCATTGGGTGGCACCAAACCCATGCATATATGAACAAAACCAATTATACTCAGTGGGATATTTTCCAAAAATGGACAATAAAGTTGGAAAAGGATATGGATATAAGTTGGCAGAGGGATATAGGAGGATCTGGAGTAGATGGTGGGCAGTAGGGGTGAATATGATCAAAATACATTGTATTCATGTCTGAAAAATTCAAAAAATAAAAATATATTTAAAGATGTAATTGATATTTGAGAGAAATGAACTACTTTTGAGCTTTAGAAATGCAATCTAATATATATAATGTTTGAGTTTTGTTTAAACAAATGCCAGGAATATAGAAGCAAATGAGGTACATATGCTGTCCTCAACAACATTCTATGAGAGAAAAAGATTTCTGAGCAAGTAATTTCAAAATGATTTGGTTTAATTAGTAACAGAATACAGATAAGATATGCAAGTATCATAGAAAAGAGACAAGCTGCAGTCTCTAAATGTTGATAGACGATTTATATGGATAATATTTATAATTAAATCCAAATTGCTATTCAGGGGAAAGAGTCTTTGTGCCCATGTTCTCACACTTTAAATTTGTTTGAATTCTTCCTTTAAATTCCAGTGAGCACTGCCCCTGAGTGCTGTGTATTGCAACCCATAAATAGCAAATGGACCTGAGCCCTGTGTTTGCAAAGCCAAATGATGTTGATGTCATTTGAGTAAATTAGTGTTCCAGAATTATTTCTTTAACTAGAAAAATATGCAGATGCAGACTTTTCACATGGATGCTATCAACAGAAACTGCTTGGCCTCACCCATGACATTTCATAACAGTACCAACAGAACCTCTTCTCTGAAATTTGGCATTTTCCCTCCTGCACTTGTTCATGGGTATTTGAATATTATCCATCTTTATGGAGGGTAGAAGTTATTTTCTATGTAACATCTTAAGTTAAAACATGTCTAAGCGAATAAAAACAAATGTCAAAGGTTACACACTTCTAAGATGAAGAATAGTTGTGTAAAGACTCAAACTGTTTGCAATAACTTGTACTTGCTTGGAAGGAAAAGTGAAGTTCCAAGAATGAAGATTTCTGGTGATACCATCACAACAAAGAGTGTTTACACAGAATGGTGGAATGTTCACCAGACATCAAAACCTGATACTAACACTGACAAAAGGAGAATGCCAAGGACAAAAATAACAAAGTGAAAAATGCTAACCTGCCTGTCCACAAATCACATAATAGCCAGGGACAAAACTAGAGGGATAGAGGGAAGAATTGCCCCTGAGATTCTATCATGCAATGTGCTATACAAGATTAATTTCAGTAATTGAACTAAATTGGTCTGTTATTTGAAAATCAATTATGTTGCATTTATAGGAGGTAGAAAAGAGTATGAGAATGACATTTAATCTACAACTGACTTTCAAAGAAAAGCAAGACAATAAGATATGTAAAATATAGATCTGTTCTCATCAGAAAGAGCACATTTGAATATATCTTTATATGTGTATGAAGGTATTTAATTGCCATATATTCCAGTTGCTAAAAATCAAATTTGAAGACACTTTTATTTTATACATATAGGGGGATATTATGGCATATATTACCTATAATTTGGATATGCTTATTAATTTATGCTGATGTGATACTCGATTTATTGATTGGTATGTGGTTCACTTTTCATAATTCTGTTTCTGTCTTTGCTTGCTATAATTTCAAAGCCCTTGTAACTCAGTAAGTAAATGTTCCCAGAATCTGGGATGTCTGGAATGCTTATAGAGTGATAAAGGTGTGTAGGTGTGTGGGATCCCAACCAGGGCTTTGTTTACAGGTCCCTTCAATGTTTTGAGTGGACACTTGTGGGCTTATAGCTCAGCACCTGACCAAACCATGCCTCTTAGAGTTCACTCATGCTCAGTGTACAATGTGGTCTCTCCTGCTAGTCTTTTACCCTGCATATTGTACATACCCCCTTTACTCTGTGCTAGTCTTTATTTACTTATTTATCAGTGAGATAAAAAGACAGAATCAATAGAGCAAATCCTTTATAGTTATTCTCAGCTGAAAATGCAGTAAACATACCTTCAGAAAATATAAGAGGAGACCTGGGTGGAAGAAAAGCTTATTTTATCACATTTTCTTCAAATGTTCAAGGTGAAAAAAGAGCAGTGTGGAATGATATTCTCTGTTTCTTTCATTGATCTTCTCAAGTGCAGGCACATTATCTTTACTAGATGCCTCTTTTGCTCTCAGGAGAAAGATTTATGATTTGGGGAATAAGCACCATATTAAAACTCAGAAGATCTAGACATAAACAAGAGCATTAATAAATGATGCATACATTGGGTAGCTACTTTCCCTCTCTAATGCCTTATGTTTTTTTCTGTAACCCTCCTCCTGCCATTCCAGATCTCATTGGAGCAAGCAGTAGTGTGGCCAGAGATGAGGGAGCTCACTTCTTGCAATAGAATAAACTGGGCAACAACCACAGATCATGCAATAGCCTCTAAACCCTAAATCAACAAAGAACAAACAGCAGGTTGCTGTTCTGCTTCACATTTTGTCCTTTTGACTGAGACCATGGAAGGACTGTCCTCCCCAGAAATTGTCTACTACTACTAATTATCACAATTTTAATAATTTGAAGCAAACAAAATATTTACCATCTCACTATTTCCCTGAGTCAAAAGTTGATCCAAGCTGGACATTCATTTTCTAGATGCTCACTTACCTGCTTTAATAAAGACAGTATTTATTTGGGGTATCAAAGACCTTCCCAAAACTGCCAGCCAGGATCATACCTAGACAGTCTAATGGATCTAGTTGTTTGTACAGAGGCATTGTGATAGGTTTTCTGTACACAGACCTCATTTTTTCAAAGCCAGGTAGAAAGAAATGTGCTGAAAAGAATGGGATGCGTCTTTTAAGAGCCTCCATCATGTAAATCATGCCTACACACAGCAGCTTTCTTTTTGATGAATGGATTATGCACAAATAAAGACAGCCTTTTTCTTTCCTTTCTTCTTGTCTACATAATTGTTATTTTTTGCCTTCATTCAGTGCAAAAGGCATAATACATTTTTAAATAAAAATGTCAGATAATTTTTCACTTTTTTTGTTTTACACTTTTGAAATGACAATCTCCTTAAGATGTATTCTTTGAAATTTTCACACATGTACACGTCTGTTGATTATATTCCTTCCTTCCAGATACCTCTGGCCTCCCCAGCAGCACATCTCCTCCCAGCTTCAAGTTCTCTTCTCTTTTGAAGTATTCTGAAAGCAATCAAGCCTTCTCTTGTATGGGTATGGGGCCATCTACTTTGTACATGCAACCTATTGGTAGTCAAACCCCCAATAAAAGTAATTCCTCCTCCCTCAGCAGCCATAAATTCTTAAGAGATCCTCAGTTAGGGTTCGGACCTTGGTAGTTCTTCCTCATTCTACTTTTGTTTTCAAATGCCTTGATTTTTCACAAATATGTTTTATGTGGGTTGCCAAAAATTCTGTGAATTCATTAGTGCTGCATCCCTGTCATATTCAGAGAACAGCATTATATAGCAGTTCCTCTCACCCAACAATTATTTTATTTCTATTTCTCTCTTCTGAACTGTTCACTGTGCCTTATGAAGGAAATATAGATTTACATGTCCCTTCAACAGCTGAGACCTCACTATCACATATTCTCAGCACTTTGAACACTTATGGACTCTGCATTAACCAGTACCCACTACAATATGAAGCTTCTATGATAAGGGTTAAAAACAGTAGAAATGTATGGACATAACTATTTTGGATAAAGTTAGAAAAAATGGCCATTAGAAAAAAAAATCAATTGATTTTCCCATTGTGTCTATAACTTTGACAGCCATAGAATTTGGTCATGTTCACAGTATTAGGAACATAACCCCACTAGTTTAGTTAGTTATGAAATTTAAAATATAATTTTAAAAGGAGCTTGCACAGAGGTACCCTGTAAATGGCATGCTTAATTGGCATAGCTAATAAAACCTGGAGTCGGATATAGAGGAAAATACTGAGAGATCAGAGCAAAGAAAGAATAAACCTTTCCTCCTTACCTCCTTAGCATCTCGGCAGACAGAAGAGCTATCTCCTGTTTCTTCTTGCTTATATCCTGTTCCCACCCATCTAACTCACTTCCTGTCTGTATGCACTGACCTCCAGACCTCTATGGTTAGCCAGGGGCAAGCACCATTTTCTGACAGTCAGACAGGCTTTATTTGTACAAGCAAAGATATCATGAGAGTACCCCACAAGGGTGAACAATGTTTCTCCCAGAAAATACATATTTTAAATGAAAATCTCTTTGTTTTCATTTTTATTATTAATTTTATTTTATTTATTTTTATTTTATTTTTATTAGAAAGATTATTTTATATGTTAATCCCAGGTCCCTCTCCCTCCTCTCTTCCCCTGCCCCCCCCCAAGAAACACCCTACCTATCCCAAACAATTTCTGCTCCCCAGGGAGGGTGAGCCCTTCCATAGGGGGTCTTCAAAGTCTGTTATATCCTTTGGGATAGGGCCTAGGCAAACCCCTTTGTGTCTAGGCTCAGGGAGTATCTTC
Source organism: Cricetulus griseus (assembly GCF_003668045.3). NCBI lineage: Eukaryota > Metazoa > Chordata > Mammalia > Rodentia > Cricetidae > Cricetulus > Cricetulus griseus. Next base: position 108,891,222 of record NW_023276807.1, on the reverse strand, counting down.
CATGTGGGATGGGTTCCCAAAGTCCATTCCTATGCTAGGGATAAGTACTGATCCACTACAAGGGGCCCCATAGATTTCCAAAGTCTCTTCACTAACACACACATTTGTGGGGTCTGGATCAGTCCCATGCTGGTTTCCCAGCTATCATTCTGGTGACCAAGAGCTCTCCCTTGTTCAGGTCAGCTGTTTCATCAGCCTGGTATGGACCCCTATTCTCATCTGGCTTCTTTCACTGCATCTGGATTTCAGTTCAGTTTAGCTGTGGGTGTCTGCTTCTAGTTACACCAGCTGCTGGATGAAGGCTATAATAGGATGGCAAATGAATTAGTCATCAATCTCATTATCAGGAGGGAACATTTAAGGTAACCTCACCTTGTTGCTTAGATTGTTAGTTGGTGACATATTTGGAGCTCTCCAGACATTTCCCTAGTGCCTGATTACTCTTTAAACCCATAATGTCTCCTTCTTTTATATTATCTCTTATCTTGCTCTCTTCTGTTCTTTCCCCAACTCAACTTCCTTGTCTCATCATGTCTTCCTCACCCCTCCTCGTCTCCCTTTCTCATTCTCCTAGGTCCCTATCCCCCCCCCCATGCTCTCACATTTTTTCAGCTATTCTTTTCCATTTTCCCTTCTCTGTGGGATAATGAGTGTCTCTCTTAGGGTCCTCCTTGTTTACTAGCTTCTCTGGCAGTGTGGGTTGTAGGCTAGTAATCCTTTACTCTACTAGTGAGTACATACTTTGTCTTTTTTGACTGGGTTACCTCGATGAGAATACTTTCTTGTAGTTCCATCCACTTGCCTATGAAATTCAAGATTCATTGTTTTTTTTTCCCTGCAGAGTAGTACTCCATTGTGTAAATATACCACATTTTCTCTATCCATTCTTCAGTTGAGAGGCATCTAGGTTGCTTACATGTTCTGGCTATTACAAATAATGCTATGATGAACATCACTGAACAGATGTCCTTGGTGTGTGAATATGCTACTTTTGTGCATATGCCTAAGAGTGGAATTGCTGGACCTTGTGGTAGACTGATTACCATTTTTTTGAAGAGTCACCATACTGATTTCGCAAGTGGCTGTATGAGTTGGCACTCCCACCAGCAGTGGAGGAGTGTTCCCCTTGCTTCACATCCTCTCCAGCATAAACTGTCATTGGTGTTATTGATTTTAGCCTTTCTGACAGGTGTAATATTGTCTATCAGAGTTGTTTTGATTTGCATGTCCCTGATGGCTAAGGATGTTGAACACTTTCTTATGTGTCTTTCCGCCATTTTAGATTCCTCTATTGAGAATTGTCTATTTTGTTCTGTACCCCACTTTTTAATTGGATTGTTTGGTGTTTCGGAGACTAGCTTCTTGAGTTCTTTGTAAATTTTGGAAATCAGCCCTCTGTTGGATATTGGGTTAGTGAATATCTTTTCCCAATCTTTGGGTTGTCATTTTGTCTTGTTGTCTGTGTCCTTTGCCTTACAGAACCTTCTAAGTTTCAGGAGGTCCCATTTATTAATTGTTGATCTCAGTGTCTGTGCTACTGGTGTTATGTTGAAGCAGTATCCTGTACCAATTGGCTCAAGAATATTTCCCACTTTCTCTTCTAAGTGGTTCAGTGTGGCTGGGTTTATGTTGAGTTCTTTGATCCATTTGGACTTAAGTTTTTGCATGGTGATAGACATGGAACTATCTGAAGTCTTCTACATGCCAGTATCTAGTTGTGTCAGCACCATTGTTGAAGATGTTTTCTTTATTCCATTATATAACTTTAGCTTCTATGTCAAAAATCAGGTGTTCGTAGGTGTATGAGTTAATATCAGTGATTTCAACTCAATTCAATTGGTCTACCTGTTTATTTTTGTGCCAATACCAAGCTGTTTACAGGACTATAGCTCTACAATAGAGCTTGAAATCAGGAATGGTGATGCCTCCAAAAGTTCTTTTATTATACAGGCAACCCTGTACAATAACCTGGTTCTTTTGTCTTTCCATAAAAGTTGAGAATTGTTTTTTCAAGATCTGTGAAGAATTGTGCTGGGATTTTGATGGGGATTGCATTAAATCTGTAGATTGCTTTTGCCAAGATTGCCGTTTTTACTATGTTGATCCTACCTATCCAACAACATGGGAGATCCTTCCATTTTCTGGTATCTTCTTTAATTTCTTTCTTTAAAGACTCAAAATTCTTATGATACAGTTCTTTCACTTTTTTGGTTAGCTTTACCCCAAGATATTATATGTTGGTTGTGGATATTGTGAAGGGTGATGTTTCTCTGATTTCTTTCTCATTCTGTTTATCATCTGTATGTAGTAGGGCTACTGTTTGTTTTTGTTTTTTTTTTTTTAGTTAATTTTGTCTTTTCATTTTGTCCCATATTTCCTGGATATTTTGTGTTAAGGATTTGTTGAACTTACGATTTTCTTTGCTCGATGAATCTATTTCCTCTAGTTTATCTTCAGCATCTGAGATTCTGTCTTCCATTTCTTGTATTCTGTTGCTTATGCTTGCATCTGTGGTTCCTGATTGTTTACTCAGCTTTTCCATTTCCAGCATTCCCTCAGTTTGTGTTTTCTTTATTGCCTATTGTCTTCATTTCAGTTTTCAGGTCTTCAACTGTTTCCTACAGATTTTATTTGTATTTCCTTGGCTTTCCTTGATTTCTTGTATCTTGTGGTTTGTCTCTTCTTCCATTTATCTGAAGGATTTTCTTATTTCCTCTTTTAGGGTCTCTATCACCTGCATAAAGTTGTTTTTAAGGTTGCTTTTTTTCTTTTTCATCTGTGTTGGGATGTTCAGATCTTGCTGGTGTAGTGTCCCTAGCCTCTGGTGGTGTCATATTGGTTTTCCTGTTGTTGCATGTGTTCTTATATTGTCGTCTTCCCATCTTTTCTTCCTGTGAGTGCAAGTAGTGTCTCTTCTTTTCCTTGTCTGTATGGGTCCAAGGTTCTCTTCTGGTCGGTACCATTGGCTCCAATACTCTGATGGGTCTCAAGGTGGATTCAAGCATGTTCTAGGCAGTTGCTTTCTAGGTGGGTGAGAGCAGGAATAGCACAGAGATTTCAGCAGACTCTGGGTTGCTTGGTCCTCAAGGGACAAGTCGATCTGTCTGCAGCCTCAAGGACAGAATTTGCCAGAGTGGGCAGGCAGAAGTTGGGGCGAAGGCAGGGTCCAAAGCAGCTCACCTCTGCAATACCTGGGTGCAGGATTAGCCCAGTGATCCCAGCAGAGTCAGGGTTGCTTTGTCCTGGGGAGGCCAATTCAATCTGCCTGGAGACGCCAGGGAAGGAGTTCCCCTCTTTGTTTTCATATGAGTTATTGATTAGGGTGTTCCCAGAAGCACCCAAAACAATACAAGCTATTGATACTGATTTTGGTTACCCATCATAACTAGATGACTAGACTCTATTGCTGAAAATACATCATGCTTTCATGGCAGGATACAGAGAAATCGATTTTAAAATGATCAAGCATCATTCTCCCTACTAGATAGCTTTCATTTTGCTGGGAGATGCTGTGCAGGCTGCTGGAGGAAAAAGGTTATCAAGTGTCTTATCCAACACTGGACCCTGAATACTACACACCAATCCTTCAGGCAAGATGTGGCCACTGATGCAATAATGGCATGACTGTTTGGGGACAACAAATCACTCTCTTTTGTCATTAAATTTTTTTCAACATGTAGTATGCCCAGTTTTGAGCTAAAACTACCATACATTAATAATAGATGCTATCTTGTACGTTTAACTTGCTATATCATTTTAAAATTACCAACAAATATTGATTTTTCAGCATGAATGTTATACAGTGTATTCCTTAATATTTTAATGTGATCTAATTTTCAATTTCGAGTGATATATGTGTCCTTAGAATATATTCATCCCCATATTTTATATATTTGAAACAAGCAACTATTTCCTCTATATAAGAATGCATTTTGCTCATGATTTTCTTTTTCTCAAACTAGTGAATTCTGATTTTAATAGCAAAATGAGTTAAACAAAATTTAAGGAAGTGGATAAACTACACAGTTAAAATACAAAATAATAACAAAATAAATTGAAGATGACAAAATAAGTGAAAAGAGATACCCATGCACACGTTCATTTTCCAATTAAATTTGCTAAAATGTCCATACACTTAGAGGGATTTAGTGGTCCTAATGATCACCACTAATGGCACCACAAAAGACCCCAAATAAAAAAGCAATCTTAATAAAATACTACAATTGGAAGCATCAAAATTCTTGACTTCAAGACAGTTTGTCAGGGTCCAGCAACCAAAACAGCATAACCTTAATATAAAACTTGCCTCATGAAATGTGACTGGATTATAAAAAATAACCAAGACATGATCCATGTATCTATAGCCAAGTGATATTTGACAAACCTGTGAAATATACACTGGATAACTTCCAACCTATTTAATAAATAATGCTGGAAAAAAAATGAAGGTCCCTGTGGAGAACAACAAAGGCTGGCCTCTATCTTGAACCAACTCAAAATGAATCAAAGACCTAATTGTAAGATCTGAAAATATAAAGCTACTTGAGAAGACATAACTGTATTTTTGAGACCTTTAAAGTGTAAGCAAAGAAGAAGGAGAAATAGTTAAATGGAATGATGTCAAATTGAACAATTCATCACAGTAAAGGGAAGAGTCAAAATAGGAAAAAACAATCTGATGGCTTAGGAAAATATTTTCAATTTTAAATTTAAGAAGAGATTAACTTCTAGACTACAAAGGGAGTTTCAAAACTCAGACACAAACCTGAACGCTACAATTTAAAAATAGGCCAATGAATCTCAGTATAAAATTCTTAAAAGAAAATAACAAATGGTAAACCATTACATGAAAATATGCTTAATGTTTTTAATCACTGAATAAATGGAACTCAAAATTGCAATGAGATATAATCTTAGCCAGCTATTCTCAACAAGCAAATAATAACAAATACTGTCCAAACAGTAGAGAAAAAGAAATCCTTATTCATCAGTGGAGATGTAATTTGGACAGCAAGAACCATATAGAGTATCCTCAAATCTTTCAAACTAAAACTAACTGCTTAGATTTGTAATAGATACCTGTGTAATAGACTGACGAATTTGATTACAGTAGATGGCCAGTTCAGGCATCCTGTCCACTATTGCTAGGATTCTTCTCTGGGGTCATCCTTGAAGATTCCTAGGAATGTCCCTCATGTTAGGTTTCTCCCTAACCCCAAATGTCCTCCCTTATCAAGACATCTCTTTCATTGTTCTCCCCCCTCAATCCTGCTCCCAACCCACCTCACCATCCAGCCTGATCTCTCATGTTCCCATTTCCTATCCCACCCCAAACCCTGCCCCATTCCCAGTTTACTCAGGAGATCTTTTCTATTTCCCCTTCCCACGGAAATCCATAAGTCCCTCTTTGGACCCTCCTTGTTATCTAGCCTTACTGGGGCTGTGGATTGTAGGTTGGTTACACTATATTTTACTCCTAATGCCCAATTATGAGGGAGTACATACCATGTTTGTCTTTTTTTTTTCTAGTTCCATCCATTTGTTGTTATGAGGTCATTATTTTTTACAGCTGAGTAATACTCAGTTTTGTAAATGTTCCTCATTTTCCTTATCCATTCTTTGGTGGAGGGGCATCTAGGTTGTTTCCAAGTTCTGGCTATTATGAACAATGCTGCTATGAACATAGTTGAGCAAATATCCTTGTGGTATGATTGAGCATCCTTTTGGTACATGCTCAAGTTTAGTATAGCTGGGTTTTGAACAGGGCATGGTGATTTATGCCTCTAATCCCACACTTGAAAGGCAGAAGCAGGAGGATCATAAGACACTGACTGGAAACAACAACAACAACAACAACAACAATACACACACACACACACACACACACACACAGTACATACCCCATGTTTACACACACACATATCACACAACACACATGCATACACATATACATATGTGCACACACACAATCATACCCCACACCACATACATGCATCACACAATCATATACTCAAAATATACCACACAACGAATACACACATCAAACACATAAATGGGCACATATCACATATATATCTTATATGTGCAAATCTAAAATCTCAGTGCTTGTTAGGCTGAATCAGGAAGATCTCAAGTCCAAGGCCAGCCTGAGAAACTTAGTGAATCTTGGTCTCAAAAAGAAATCTCTGGTGTTGGGGCTGGGTAGGGATAAAGGCCCTGCAGAGCCCTGGACAAGGACAAGGACACTGGTTTTTGTTCCCTTCCAGTGTCATCCTTGATAAGGCTATCAGTGGACTGGTGCCAGGACTTCAGGTGTTCCAACACTGAGGCCTGAAACATGACATTTTCCCTGTAAAGCTGCTGCCAAATGTTAAATACTGAGACGTGAATTGTCTACTTACTGTACCAGCATGTGACTTGCAAAAGAGGAACTAAATGTACTCTGCCCTCCTGTCATTCTGCTGTCTGATGGACTTTACTGACTGGTTTTCTGCTTCCCCATCTGAGGAGTATGCAAGCATCTGTGGTACTAATACACTTACTGATTGGGTCAGCAGCTCTTGCAGCACTCATTATCCCAGGCTTTGACTCTTTCCTTTCACATCCTTGGCTCTCCTTTTTGAAATCCTTGCATGAACCCAGAAAGAACATCTGACCTGGACAACTCAGGATATAATTTACTGAGAATACTTAACCTAGCATGTGACCAATTCCTAGGTTCAGTTCAGAGTCACAATAATCAATCAATCAATCAATCAATCAATCAATCAATAAACATTATTTAATAAAAGAGAATAGGAAACTATAAAACAGACACACTCATTTACAAATAAGTTGGTCTATGACCAAATTTTCACCTACATATGAGAAAATAAACTTTCCTAATGCAGGACATTGGGAAAAGCTGGTACTCACATACAAAGCATAAAACTACAAAACATCACATTCAAAGAACCTCAGTGTGGATTAAAGTCTTATGTATAAGGCTTGAAAACAAGACTGTGCCTATGAAGCAATGTCTCACCAAAATTTTTTCAACCTTGAGTGCCCAGGGAATGAGAACATAAATAGACAAATGTGAACACAACAAGCTTAAATTTTGTTTCTGAACAGAAAAGGAAACAATTAACAGGATGAAAATATAAGCTACAAAGTACTGTAAAATGTTGTCATGAAGTTATGATCCTATGATTCGATTTACTATCAAGAAATGATCCTATTGAAAGCAAGCCAAGGACCTAAATGCCATTTATCAAAGAAAATCACAGAAATGGCTAAGACTCGGTACCATTGATCATCAGGGAACTATAAACTGAAACCATGGTGAAATGTAGTTTCACACCCATTTTCCTGGCTTCTGTAGAACTGAGACATGCTGGCAAGGATGTGGCAGGTGGGGAGACCTAGTAAGCTGAAGATATATATTGATGGAGCCATTTTAGAATTTTCTCTAAAGCCAAAAGCATGAGTTATTTTATGATTCAGCTGTCCTACATCTGGATGCATGTCTAAAGGAACTGAAATAAAAATATAAATGTATATTGTGTTCCTTGGTATAACATAACATTGTTCACAAGAGACACTGTATGGAATCAACCCAAAGCTCACCACCCAATAAAAGTAGATAAAAGGCAAAAGCACACACAACAGAAAAAAAAAGAAGTAAAAACTTCTTGTAAAATGGAGTCTCCTAAGACTATGCACAGCCTGAAAACCTGCTGTTTTATATAATACAGTATGAAGTAACTTAGAGTAGGGAATAGGCTGATTTCAATAGAGGAGAAAACATACTGTGACCCTCTGCCTGCCACATGTATACAGATATGTTTACACACCTGAACACACATGAATATGTATTGTATGCATACTTACAGAGAACACACACACACACACAGAGAGAGAGAGAGATAGAGAGAGAGAGAGAGAGAGAGAGAGAGAGAGAGAGAGATTCCAGCAATGTGATGATGTTTTGTTTTCAAAGCTAATATTCAATTTACTCACAAAGGAAATCTAGAAAAGTAAGCATTATAATTTCTATCTTCATCTCAGGGCAAGATACCAGAGCCACAGCTTGGTGAGATGACTTATTTCAGAGCATTTGGACAATCTGCAATGCAGCCAGATCTTAAATTGGCATCGTTTGACTGCTAGTTCACTGTGTTTGCACTCCGTTCTACTCTACTGTAAGTAGTGTATTTGAGTAATTTTTCATTTGTACTAATTCTCCAAATGTACTTGGGGGAAAATAAGATGTGCAAAAGCATTTTAAAAAGCAATTGAAAAATGAAAGTCAGGAGGGCAAGTCCTCAAGCACAATACACCAATTCAGAGAAATGAAGGGCAGGTCTAGCACGGCTGTGGGGCAAGCAGGGTAGCACATGAAATAGAAGCATTGAGGTCAAGCTTAAGATGACAAATGCCTGGGAGACTGATTCCCCATTATTATTGTTATTCAAACAAAGACACACAGCTGCTACCTGGACCTTTAGCCTCAACCACAGGCTCCTTTAAAATCTGTTGTGAATTCCTCTCAAAGGCTTCTTCTTAAGCAACATTTTTAAATGAATAAAAGATTAAAAAATGACAATGAATAGAGCTCCTTTGCTCACTGGTGAGTTTGTTGCTTAATAACGTAATAGCTCCAGTTTCCAACTCCTCCGCCACTGGGCCCCCCAGCAGGGAATATTAAATAATAACAAAACAAAGCAAAACACCAAAACACCACTTGCTGTAGATATGAAATATGAACCATGGTATTTCATTTTGTAAGACCTTCACTACCTCATTCAGAAAGTGCTGATAGGGGCAGGAAGAAACAGTTGGGAAGCTAAAAATTTCATTTTCATTCCTAACATCAGATGCTCTCCCATGCACTTTGCAATGCAAGTCTCAAAAGAATTTGGTGAAGGAAGTATTTTTCCCTTAGGCAGCTTTGGCAAATGTGTTGCACAAACTAAAATCCAAATTGCCACCTGTTTTTAAAAATAAGGCATTTTATTTCTATTAACTGGCACATGGTCCTTGGCTGCTTTTGACTTAAAATTGTTACAAAGATCTCACTTTAGCTTCCCTTTTGTTCCCTGTGATTTCTGTTGAAATTTTTTCAAAGAAACACACAGTGTAGATGATGGAGTTTATCACTAGGCTGATGAAACCCACAGAAATAGCTGAGCTGAACAAGGGGGAAGTCATGGACCCCAGACTAATGGCTGGGAGGACAGCATAGGACTGACCCAGACTCCCCTGATTGTGGGTGTCAGTTAGGGGCCCCTGTCAGTGGATGAGTACTTATCCCTAATATAGAAATGGAATTTGGGAGCCCATTCCACATAAAAGGATACTCTCTCAGCCTAGACACACAGGGACGGCCTAGGCTCTGATCCAAATGCTATGACAGACATTGAAGATTCCCCCACTGAAGGCCTCATCATCCCTGGGGAGCAAAAAGGCAGTAAGATAAGGGATCAGTGGTTGGCAGGGGAGGAAGGGAAGGAGAGGGAACTGGGATTGACAAATCCCAGTTCTTTTCTAATTTAAATTTTAAATTTGGGAAAAAAAGAAAAAACAAACAAACAAATCAGACTAGACAATGGCAATGGAGACCATTGTGCAACTATGCATGATTTTTAAAACAAATTTAGTTATCCAAGCAAGTGGTAAAAATTAAGAAAGTTTGAAATTTTACAATGGACTACTTCACATTTAAGAATAATTTTCGATAGTCTGTTTCTGTAATTATGCATGTTTCCTGCATTAGCTAAACCCAATTTCTTTACCATGAAGTTGTTCAGGCTCTTGTAAACATGTCTGCCCTGGGGTGGGATGGAAAGGAATGGAGGACTCTTGCTCATGGTCCTTATTTACATAGTCTAGAGGTCATACCCCTCAATAACAAAAAAAGCTTAAAAATGACACTAGTCTATATTGTAAAATTTTTGGATTGAGATCAAACCTTTCTGAGTGTTAGCTCAACTGGGTCTGCCAGGATAATGAAACAGTCCTCTAACTCTCCAAGTTGTACTATGATCGAATTTCGGTAATAATTCTGCAATAGTCTCATATTCCTGAACCCTCCTTTCCTCCTTTGTGCCAATTAGTCAATCACATGAGTCTGAAACAAGATTACAGTCACCACTTAAGTCAGGAATAAAAAACAGGAGCTGTGTTGGCTCTGGTGGGTTCAAACCTAAGCCAGTTTGCATTTTGGGGCAAACATTTTACAAAAGAATTGCCTTGCCATTATCCTTTAACTTTGTGAGTTTGTTTGTGCAACATGATTATTCATTCTTTATTTCTAATACCTATGTGATTAAGTAGACTTTGTACTCTTTTCTGAGGAGTGTTTTCCTGATGTGACTGACAGATTCATTTGGACCACCCTGTTATGATAAATCTTTCTGCCAATAGCCGCCTGAGCCCTACTGCCATGTTGGTGCTTTCCAACAGACGCCAGAGTTCTGCCTGCCGAGTTAGGGCCCCAAATAATAAACAGAGACTTATAATAGGTACAAATGTTGCTTGGCCAAAGACTAGGATTTTTCATCTGTTAGCTCAGTCTTAATTATCACAAAGCTATATATTTTATAAGACTTATCTTATAGAGGATGCTTTTCTTCGCTGGTGCCCTCTCTTGCCAGTGGATCACATGGTGACTCCACATCAAAGACCAAGAGGAAGAGAGAGGGGGCCCCACTTGCTACTTGCCCTTGTTCATATATGAGTCTCCCTGCTATGTTCACTTCCTGCCTGGATCACTACTTCTTTACTACATTTCCCAGAATCCTCCTTGACTCCTACTCCTGCCTAACTTGCTGCCTCATTGGCCAAATAGTACTTTATTTATCATCCAGTAAGACAAACACATACACAGAAGCACTTCTCCCATCACCATCCCTTAACAGAAAGGCCAGTGGTACAACTTTCTAGCAAGAAGGTCTCTGACTAGATATGAATCATTGATATTTGGATCATTTTAGAAAGTCACAGCCAGGTGGTTATGGCAATGCCTTTAATCCCAGCACACAAGATGCAGAGGCAGGCAAATCTCTGGGAGTTCAAGACCAACCTGATTTACAAGTTCCAGGATAGGGAGGCAAGTGAGTTCCAGGATAGGGAGTACTGTTACATAGAGAAACCCTATCTTAAAAAACAAACAAACAAACAAACAAACAAAAACTAAAAAACAAAAAGAAAGAAAGAAAGTCCTATCTTCCTCTAGGGCCAGAAATGCAAATCTGATCTCTGTCCATTTGAAAAATAAATAAACAAAATAAGAAATTGGTTATTTTAGATTCTTACTTCACAAATTGCTGATAATAAGAAACAGTCTGTTCTGGTTATTTTAATGTCTACTTAATACAATCTAGGGTTATCTGGGAATAGGAAAACTCAACAGAGAAAATATCTCTAAAAGATTGGCCAGTAGGCCAGTCTGTGAGCCACTTTCTTAGTGAATAATTGATGGAGGAGGCAGAACAGTGTGGGTGGTGCCACTCCTAGGCAGATAGTCTAGAAGGCATAATCGGGTAGGTTGAGCCAGCCATGGGACAAACAAGAAAGCTGCGTTCCTCCATGGCCTCTGCATCAGTTTCTGACTCCAGGTTCCGGCCCTGTCTTTCATTCATGATGGACTATCTCAAAGAACTGTAAGAAATAATAAGCTCCCTTTCCCCATGTTACTGTTGATTATGATGTTTATCACAATAAAAGTAAACAACTAGAGCAAAGTCCAGCCTCAATGGCCTGTAAGCCTGCTGATAGTGTCCATCTAGCTAACTATACAATGCAAAGTTGAAGTAAATATAAGAAAAGACGTAAAGCCATCAAAGCCTTTATTTCAGTCTACCTAGACCTTCTCAGAAAATTACTTTATAGTCCTAGGCAGGTACATTGAGAAGGGAGAGGAAAGGTTATATTGAAATCAAATAACTCTTCCTTGAAAACACATTGACCTCTCACTTTGGTAAGAGTGAGAACAAATGCAAAGATGATCTCAAAGTAGGTGAAATATGCTTCTTAAAAGAAACCCTTTCACATGTGGGATGATAATTGTGTTGGAGAATCGGGAGCTACAATGGAGGAAATTTTTCACCTCAGAATTTGAAGAGTTAATGAAATAGCTGGTTCCCTCATATTTAATGTGAGTCTCACCATCTGTTATGCAGGGAACACTGTTGATCATTTTAGTCTGTAGACGAGGAAGGAAATATTGATATACGCCAAGTGTATCCTTCAATATCAGTTCAAATGTTTGTATTTCTGCTAGAAAATATGCTCATTTCAAAGGATTTCCTTTTGAATGTGATATTTCTTTGGACATTTTGCTTTGTTCTGATTTCCTATTACCCTGCCTTGGATGAAGGGGTGAACAAGGCTGCTGACTTCAGTCCACAGAGAGGAAAAGGCTTAGCAGGCAAGAGGAAACATCTGGCCACAAAGATGTGAATCTCTGAACCAAAGGTGGGTCCCTTAATTTTTTTCTTATTAACATTTCCTTTGCATCCTAGATAACTACCCACTATGTTGGAAGGTTTTTGTTTGTTTGTTTTTGTTTTTTTTAATGCCACCCGATCACATAGTCAAAAAAGTCATGAGAGTATCACATTGAGAAGCTGTTTTAGAAGGGAAAGTTACAACCTGTTGATTTCCTTCTTAAATGTGTGGCTGGGCACCAGAGGGTACATTCATGTCTCAGAATCTTCTACCCTCATTTTCTTAATGGGTTATTATGAACTTCAAAATAGCTACTGTATGTGCAGACAGCTTAAAGCAACTCAAATACAGCATTAGAGATCTGTAAGAAAGAAAATCAGAGGTGTCATCCTAAGGTAACAATGCCAATGCTGACAATAAAAAGATAAAAAGTTGAAAACTCTTTTCAAATATAAAGAAGCCATTTTGTTTTGTTTTCTGTGGGAAATATTTTAAACCAAGAGGGTCTAAGAAAAGGAAGCAAGATCACACAAAGATTCCTTACACATCAGGCTTCAGAGAGTGTTTTCCCAGAGAACATTGTACCAGTCAGTGCTGGCAATAAAGGATGGGTTAAAGCTTCCCAGAACCCAACTTAATATAAAAATCCATAAGTAGGAATGAACGTATAAGAAGAACTCTCAAGTGCCCTATGTGGATGCCCTCTTATTAGTGATTTCTCAGTACAGTTATCCTTTAGTAGTTAGCTCTACCTATCCATCCCTCTAAGCCACTCAAATTCAATCATCTCAAACACTGCTCTTATTCCCCACATCCTTTTTCCTTAAAAAAATCAAGGACAGTTTCCACTACTTATGTTGTCACACTAAAGTATTCTTCCCTGTTAATTAGCCCAGTTTATCTGGCAAGAAAATTGTTTTGTTTTTGCCATCTAAAACTCTTCAAATCTACTCTCATTTGGCCAGGCTTATTTGCAATGAGTCTGGCCAAATAGTTTATCATATTTTCCTCCACTCCAGCTTTATTTGGCATCCCTGATTCCAGCTCCTTTCTCTTTCTACTGAACTTCCTTTGGTGCCTCTTGCTCAGTTGTTTTCTCTTCCGTGCTTGCAGAGTGTGGCACAGCAGGTGATGGCCTTACAGCATGATCACTGAATGACTGGCCATTTTCTTGCACTATACCAGACCACAGAAGTTATTTCAGTGTAAATCAATGAATTCTACAAACTTGGAATGAAATAGAGACTTGATAACTTATTCTTGATAGACAGGAATACAATCATTTACATATACCAAAGTGCTAAATTGTCCTGAGACCCCAGAGGATGTCTGAATCTATAGACATTAATGAACTTTTGCCCTAAAGTGATTTTCAGGTGCTTATAATTCTGATTAAATATGATTTGAAGTGTATAAATTATGCACAATAAAATATTTTTAAATAAATAATAAAAGAGAATAAAAGGGTTCTATGGTTCTATTTAGAGCTCTAAAACACTGTGTCTTCAAGTCTTTCTTTTATTTGAAGAAGGAGGAACACCAATAGTTCATGTGATTTTTTTTCCCATGAATTTTGTCCAGAAACATTTGTGGGTCTTTCTACTTTTAACTTCTTAGTTTATACAAATGAGAATAAACTTATTTGAAGGATATTTTAGAATAATACTGATTTTAAGAAAATACATATGGCATTATGTACACGGCTATAGCTATGGGAATCCACAATATAAAGTTCTGTGGGTTCCAAACCCTTTTACATGACAACATGCTTGGAAATCAGTGTGTTTTTTAAAATAATATTTTGTGATATGAAAACTTTTACAGTGTATTTAATTTCATCACATGAAATCAGAGCATATTTACCATGAGAAAATATGAGTCTAGTGTCTGAAGGCAATGTGAAAGGCAATCTATGATGCTGGAAGTGGGGAAGATATGACTACAGGGAAAGTTCCTTCACCAAGCTCCTGCTACTGTGGCTGCTGATGTGTGCATAACATACACTATAGACAATTATTTTATTTTTTGTCAGAACTTGTCAGAAGCTAGGTGCCATTAATTGAAAGAAATTAGATATACGCTCACAATAGAGAAAGTTTTAAAAGTTGACTGAGTTTTCTCTGTGTATCTGTGAAAAGATGTAGATGGGTAAATATCATGATCCCATAACAGAATATTTAGATGTTTAAATCTTTATTTGAAAACATTTTTGAAGTTTGATTTATTACATGATGACTAATGAAAAATTTCGGCCAAGGCTATACTTTGTGTAAAAATTATTTCCTTTTTGTTTTTCAACTTAAGAAGGATCAGAAAAAATACTTAAGTTTTTTTTGTTTTTTTGTTTGTTTGTTTGTTTGTTTGTTTTTTAAGAAAAAGCAAAAGTGGCATTATCCGGTTTTATAGATGGACTTTAGCCAGTGGCCAGACAGATGAGCCCTGGTGACAGAGTGAGTATATCATTGGCATAGGGCAGTAAGGCTAATGTTGTCAGATGATATGACAGGGAGAGTCTCAATAGTTCTGAAAATAAATTAAATATTAAAAGAAAACCAATAAGAAATGGGATAGATAGGCTGCTCTTTGCTATGGTCTTGACCTGCTCCCGATAGAATAGGCACTGAGGCTCCTAAACAACTTAAGATTTAGAGACAAAGAGGCATGGTTCTTCCCATCCCATCTCTTTCATGTGTGTGGTGAAATATATATATATATATATATATGTATATATATATATATATATTATTTGGTGACTCCATCGGCTGATTTAAATTCTATCTTATATATGCCTAATTAGCAATAACAGTGACAGTTCTATATAGATGATAATGTCCACAAATATACATAAACTCACCTATCTGATTTTTCTTGGAGAAAAAGGCATTATGATAAGGGAATTATGATGAAGCCCAGGCTAACATATAACTTATAATTCTTCTTTTTTCTTTCACCTGAAGGTTTTTTTTAGTTATTTCTTTTATTTGTTGAGATTATAACATAATTATATAATTTCTCATTTCATTTTCCTCCCATCAAAGCCTACACCTCCTTTCTCTCTTTCAAATTCATGGCTTCTTTTTCATTAATCATTATTACATACACACACATAGGTACCTTATTCCTAAGTACATGATGCAACCTGCTCAATGTGTATAATATAACTTACATGTATGTTTTAATAATATTAAGACAAATGCCATATATTTATAAATTTAAGTACCAAATAGGCACTCACTAATAATTTTATTACCATGCCAAGGTTACACATACACATTTTTTAAGTTCAGTGATTAAACTTGCTGTATGAACTGCGGAGTTAAGAACTTTGGTAACATGAAATAGACAGGAGCTAAGTGATGTACCCCCTTGAACATGGAAAAGTGATAACTGATGCTGCTGTTTTGTTCAGAACCACACATAATTTTTGCTTAAATTATGCTATGTTCTTTTTTTAAGGAATTACAAAAATCCTTCTAATTGAATGTTAGGTAAACATAACTATTTCATTATCTCCCAGTGTTCTCTTCCTGTGTGTTTTTATAATTGCTGACTCTGCTTACTACATAGGCTAATATGTCCATTTGTATTCTGCATAGTTCTGTCTATTTCCCTATGCAGTTTCCAGGGAACTGTCATGTTTCATTGAGTGTGTATACTCCCGGAAGTGAGTAGGTGTCAAGAGGAAGGAGAGAATTAAAACTATTCCTGGGTAATTGTGTGGTGCTTTATTTCTCCTCTATGAGTATAAAAATCCTGAATGAACATGGAAGGAGGTATTAGTTTCCACAGTAAGACTGAGAACAGTCAGCTGACTAAGAGTGATGGCTAGGATTTGGGGTGTGGCTGAGTCAAGACCAGGTGCCACTTCCAGCCTCTGATTTTCTCTGCTTAGATGATTTGTCTGTGAACTGCAATGCATGCCATGTCATGTCTAATTCACCATACAGAATATTTTAAAATATCTTTATCAAGTACTCTGAAATCTCTGCTTATTATTGTTATGACTTTTTATTACTCCTATAGGATAAGGAGTGTTGAAAGTTATAGTTAAGAATTTCAAACACTTTGCAACTCCATAAATAATACTATAAATAGCATAAACACTAGTACCATATATCATATAGATTTAGGAGGATGTATGTATGTATGTTTGTATGTATGTATGTATGTATGTATGTATGTATGAGAGTTAATAATATGGCTGTGATAATTACCACAATTATAAACACAATGAACATTTATTGGTACTATAAAATATGTATAAGAACATTGACATTGTGTTCAATGAAGTTATCTTAGCTTCATAATATTAAAGACTCTTATATTATGTTTAAGAGCATGCTCATTCACTCACATATATACAAAGACAAAAGTAAGTAGTATCAAAACATATGAAATGCCCAGGCAGTGGTGGCACACGCCTTTAATCCCTGCACACCCTTACCTGTTAGTTACCACCTAAAGGAGATAAATAAGCATTTGCTAACCTTTGTGCCCATAAGACAAAGCCAAAATTTGTCCAGAAATTATATAAACTTCAATCCTTTTCCTTTATAGGCTATATTTATTGAAAATACATGGACTTGCTTGCAATGTTTTATGGTATTTTTGATGTGAATTTTAACATAGGTAGTTGGTGTAGCTGTGCCATGTTATCTTCTGAAATCAAGAGTTATAAAAGTAATAATGTAGCTGGGCCTGGTGGCACATTCCTTTAATCCAAGCACTCAGGAATCAGAGGCAGGCAGATAGATCTCTGAGTTAAAGGTCAGCCTGGTTTACAGAGCAAGTTCCAGGACAGCAAGAGCTGCACTGAGAACCACATCTCAAAAGGGAAAAATTACCCATATATGTTTCAAACTGTATGTTTCTGCACAATTCTAATTAGCCAGTGCATTTGTTAGCTCCATTTGCTGTTTTGGCCTTTTAATGAATCAACCAGAGAAAATGGCTTTCAAGTTTTTTTAGAATATGAATAAATATATAAATAAATAAGATATTTTGATCATAAATTATTGGAATTAACTTCCAAAAATTTTGTTTAAATTTTCTACAAGAATGCTCATATGTTCATAATTGAAACTGAAATACATGTGCTGCTTTTCATAGTTATATGAAAATTATCTCAGCCTTTAGAAAAGATACCAGTAAATTACTCATTTCCCACTTCTCTGGTTGTGGAGGAACTTTTCAGTGCCTCCTGGATCTGCAGTATTACTATCTGAGAAGCTTGTCATTTTTTTCTTTGTGGCTTCAGCCATTTTTTCTTTGAGAATCACTGTGTTCTTCCCACAATAGTTATTCAATTTAGACAAATAACAAGTGTTAATTGTAGCCGTTCATATTCTTCAAACCTTACTATCTCTATTTTTTATTCTATTTCTTCTCTGACAGTCCTTTCTTTTTCTTTATGTTCCCATCAGAGATATCCTTTTTGTGTAACTGTCTGAACTGATCCCATTCCAATTTTCTCTCTTACAGAAATCTGAAGGACCCAAGAGAATGGAGCACATCAGGGTTTAGGAAATGGCCTTTCAATATTTTCAAGAAACTGAATGCTCCCATCCTGCTAAAAAAGACCCATTACCCAATTTATGAGTGTGCCTTGGAGAAATGTATGATGTCTTCTGTAAAATCATTTGACAGGTATTCAAAGAATACTCCATATGCCCAGGCCCAAGCCAGGCATTGAGCACAAAGTGCATGCTTTCTCGGCCCTAAACTGTAAGAGTGGTTTGGTGATAAATTTCCCATGAGTGAACAATTAAAGCAGAAGGTAAATGAATAGATGTGAATCAGAGAACCCAAAGGAGGGAATATTTTACGTGTTCAGGTACAAGAAGTTTAGGGACAAGGACTCAACTTTCATGGACCAATCAGGAATAACTGAGTCTTTGCTAAAATTATCCCACTCACTGTAGATTGCATAACTAGTGGATTCCTGTTGTCTGTGACAAGGAAAGCTAGTATATTATCATATTCATATATCAGATTCTTTCCATTATCCTACTCTGTCACATGTTTAAAGGTATACATAGTTACAATTGTGTGTTCCATCAGTTGATATAACATGAATAATCAAGAGCACTAGATGTTCACCAGTCATGAAGAAGATGATGACAAAATTAGGAAAAACAATGTGTGTGGCATCACCATAAATTTTGTTTTAGATGTGAAACTCATTCTGTCTGATGAAAAAAAAAGTCAGTAAAAACATGAAAGGACAAGATATGAAATTGCAACAATGATCTGAGGTAAAAGATGATCAGATAGTAAAAGTTGAGTGAAGACTGTAAGCTATAACTTACTTATGCTAAAGTCCATAAGAGTTGATGATGTGGAAGAAATCAGCTTAGCCAAACAGCAGGGTGAGATGGAGAAAACAAACTTGTTATGCCTGAGCATACAAAAGCACCTTTGCATGTACAGGAACCTTACTGTTTTTCTTTTTTTTAAAGAAAAAAACTGCCTGCAGTTTTTATATGACAATCCAATCTCATATAGAAGAGAAAATCTTGGAAACTGAAAGTTTTATGCACTCATCAGACTCTGTGTGACCCTAGACAAATACTTAAAATCCTCCAACCTTGAGAATTTGAAAAGCCTAAAAAAGAAACACCTACATCTCATTCCATTGCTCTGCAGGGAAATGCTAAGAAAACCCCCATGGACAACTGTAGAAACTGAATGTCTCAGTTTGGAATCTGCAGTTGGAAGAAATAAATGACTCAGGGTAGAGAAGAAAACAGGTTGAAAGATGGAACTGAACCCATGAATTGGCTGTGGAACTTCAGCAAGTTTG
Organism: Cricetulus griseus; assembly: GCF_003668045.3. Taxonomy (NCBI): domain Eukaryota; kingdom Metazoa; phylum Chordata; class Mammalia; order Rodentia; family Cricetidae; genus Cricetulus; species Cricetulus griseus. Next base: position 108,871,988 of record NW_023276807.1, on the reverse strand, counting down.
TATAATAGGCCTCTAAACTGGAGATAAGTCTGTAAAACCACATTTTGACTGTTAGAGTTAACTGTAGACAATTTGCATGTGAAATGGATCAGCTTATGACCTCAATGCAGAAGAGAAGCTGTGTTTCATCTAATTTTCTTTTTTTCAGAAAAGATATTTTATTTTTTAAATATTTTATTTAAATTAGAAACAATCTTATTTTAAATATCAATCACAGTTCCCTCTCCTTCCCATTCCTCCCATGTGCCCCCACCTACTGCCCCATTCCATACCCCATCCACTACCCAGGGAGGATGAGGTCTTCCATGAGGGATCATAAAATCTGTCAACACATTTGGGGCAGGAACTAGGTATGCCCCTGTGTATCTAGGCTAAGAGAGTACCCCTCCAGGTGAAATGGACACGCAAAGTATGTTTGTGCACTAGGGATACATCCTGTTTCAACTGCCAGAGGCCCCATAGACTGTCCCATGCTCCCAGCTGATACCAACATTCATAGGGCCTGCTCTGATCCTATGTTAGTTCCCCTGCTGTAAAACTAGGGTCCATGACTTCCCACATGTTCAGGTCAACTGCTTCTGTGGGTTTTCTCAGTGTGGTCTTGACCACTTAGTTTGGCACTCCTCCCTCTCTGAAATTGGATTCCAGGAGTTTGGCTTAGTGCTTAGCTGTGGATCTCTGCTTCTGCTTCCATCAGCTCCTGGATGAAGGCTTTAGGATGGCATTTAAAGTAGTCATCATTTTCATTATAGGGAAAGGGCATTTAAGGTAGCCTTTCCACTATTGCTTAGATTCCTACTTGGGGTCATCCTTGTGGATCTCTGAACAATCCCCAGTGCCAGATTTCTCTTTAAACCTATAGTGACTCTTTCTATTGATGTCTCTTTTCTTGCTCTCCTCTATTCATCTCCTCACTCAATCTGCCTGAACTCTCATGTTCTCCACCACCATCCTCTTCTCCCCTCCTCTTTTGCATACCTCCCCCTTCCCCAAATGTTCCCAGTTAGTACAGGGGCTCTTGTCCACTTCCCCTTCACTGGGGGACCCGGTATGTCTCTCTTATGGTACTCTGTGTTTCCTGGCTTCTCTGAGTTGTGGATTGTAGGCTGGTAATCCTTTGCTCTATATCTAATATCCATATATGAGTGAGTACATACCATGTTTATCTTTCTGTGACTGGGTTATCTCACGAAGGATGGGTTCTTCTAGTTCCATTCATATGCCTGAGAATTTCAAGATTACATTTTGTTCCCCACTGAGTAGTACTCCATTTTGTAAATGTACCACATTTTGTATATTCACTCTTCAGTTGAGCAACATCTAGATTGCTTCCAGGTTTTGACTATTACAAATCATACTGGTATGAACATAGTTGACCAGATGTCATTGTTGTACGAATATGCATCCTTTGGATATAGGCCTAAGAGTGGATTTGATGGATCATATAGACTCATTCCCATTTTCCTGAGGAATCGCCATACTGATTTTCAAAGCGGCTGTATGAGTTGGCACTCCCACCAGTAATGGAGGAGTATTCCCCTTTCTCCATATCCTCTCCAGCATAAACTGTCATTGGTGTTTTTTATATTAGCCATTCTGATAGGAGTAAGATGGTATCTCAGAGTGGTTTTGAGCTGCATTTCCCTGGTGGCTAAGGATGTTGAGCACTTTCTTAAGTGTCTTTCAGCCATTTTAGATTCCTCTACTAAGAATTCTCTGTTTAGTTCTGTACCCCACTTTTTCATTGAATTGTTTTGTGTTTTGGTGACTAGCTTCTTGAGTTCTTTGTGTATTTTGGAAATCAGTCCTCTGTCAGATGTGGGGTTGGTTTATATATTTACCCATTCTGTGGACTGCCATTTTGTCTTGTTGACTGTGTCCTTTGCCTTACAGAAGCTTCCCAGTTTCAGGAGGTCCCATTTAATAATTGTCAGTCTCATTGTCTGTACTACTTATGTTATGTTCAGGAAGCAGTCTCCTGTGCCAACTTGTTCAAGGATACCTCACACTTTCTCTTCTAAGAGGTTCAGTGTGGCTGGATTTATATTGAGGTTTTTGATCCATTTGAACTTAAGTTTTGTGCATGTCGATAGATATGGATCTTTCTGCAATCTTCTACATGTCAGCATCCAGTTATGCCAGCACCATTTGTTGAAGACGCTTTCTTTTTTCCATTGTATAGTTTAAGCTTCTTTGTCAAAAATCAGATGTTTATAGGTGTGTGTGTGTTAATATGAGGGTCTTCAATTTTATTCCATTGGTCTACCTTCTGTTTTTGTGCCAATTACAAGCTGTTTTCATTACTACTGCTCTACAGTAGAACTTAAACTCAGGGATCTTAATGCTTCCAGAAGTTCCTTTATTGCACAGGGTTGTTTTGGGTATCCTGGGTTTTTTGTTTTTCCATATAAAGTTGAGTATTGTCCTTTTAAGGTTTCTGAAGAATTGTGCTGGGATTTTGATGGGGATTGCATTGAATCTGTAGATTGCTTTTGGCAAGATTGCCATTTTTACCATTTTGATCCTACCTATCCATGAGCATGGGATTTCCTTCCATTTTCTGGTATCTTCTTTAATTTCTTTTTTTAAAGACTCAAAGTTCTAAGCCGGGTGTTGGTGGCACATGCCTTTAATCCCAGAACTCGGAAGGCAGAGGCAGGCAGATCTCTTGTGAGTTCGAGGCCAGCCTGGTCTCCAGAGCGAGCGCCAGGATAGGCTCCAAAGCTACACAGAGAAACCCTGTCTTGAAAAACCAAAAAAGAAAAGACTCAAAGTTCTTGTCATACGTGTCTTTCACCTGTTTGGATAGAAATACCCCAAGTGTTATTTTATGTTGTTTGTGGCTATTGTAAAGGGTGATGTTTCTCTAATTTCTTTCATAGCCTCTTTAATATATATATATATATATATATAATCTTATATCCTTCCATTTTTGCTGAAGGTGTTTATCATCTGAAGGATCTCTTCAAGTCACTTATGTAAACTATCATATCATCTGCAAATAGTGAAATTTTGACATCTTCCTTTCCAATATGTTTCCCCTTGATCTCCTTTTTTTTTGTCTTATTGCTCTAACAAGAACTTCAAGTACAATATTGAAGAGGTATGGGGAGAATGGGCAGCCTTGTCTTGTCCCTGATTTTAAAGAAATCACATTGAGTTTCTCTCCATTTAGTTTGATGTTGGCTCTCTATTTGCTGTAAATTACCTTTATTTGCTTATGCATGTTCCTGATTATCCCTCATCTCTCCAAGACCTTTATCATCAAGATGTATTAAATTTTGTCAAAGGCTTTTTCAGCATCAAGTGAAATTATCATGTGGTTTTTCTTTTTCAGGTTATGTGGTGGATTACATTGATGGATTTTTATAAGTTGAACCATCCCTGCATCTCTGGGATGAAGCCTACTAGGTCATGGTGGATGATTTTTCTGATGTGTTCTTGGATGTAATTTGCCAGTATTATATTGATCATTTTTGTATCAATGTTCATGAGGGAGATTGGTGTGTAGTTCTCTATCTTAGTTGTGTCTTCATGTTGTTTTGGTATCAAGGTAATTGTAGCCTCCTAAAAAGAGTTTAGCAATGTTCCTTCTGCTTCTATTGGGTGGAACAATTTGAGGATTATTAGTATTAGCTATTATTTGTGTTTCTGGTAGAATTATGCACTGAAACCATCTGGCCCTGTGCTTTTTTGGGGGGGGGTTGGGAGACTTTTGATGACTGCTTCTATATTTATTCCAGTAAAAGCTGTTGAAGAATTCGAAGATACTTCCCTATCACCTACAGATATCCACACTTTATAAGAATCTCACATCTTGTCTGTTTCTATATTTTCTCCCAGCATTATAAGTGGTACAAGAACCATTGATTGTGTGTGGATAAACTCTGGGCCACTTGATGTGTCTAATTTATCATTTTACTAAGACAAAGTTAGAAATGATATCACATTGATTATTTAGTGTGTGTATCCTCTCAGAATTCTTGTCTAAAATTTAATCTTAATGAGATATGGGACTTATATATAGGCAGTTTGAGATATAGTTATATCATGAAGTTGTAACTCTTATATTGGAACTAGTTTAAGAAGAGGCCAAATAGGCAGTTAGCTATGTTTGATTTTTTTTTCCACTGACATACCCACATTGAAAAAGATAAACCATTGGTGTCTTGGAAGAAAAACTTAAGCCCCTGCCTAACTGATACTCTGACTTGGGCTTATAGCCTCAACAAACATGAGAAATATAGTATGACTTTGTATAAAGCAGTTGTCCATAGTACTTGTGTCAGCAGTTTATTAAGACATCTTTAGACACAGTGACATTAGTTCAAAATAATCCACAGGTCACAGATGCCATGGCCTTGGGAGTTTTGCATCTTGGGTTTCAGTCTGTTTTTCTGCTAATTGTTGCCACCATTCTAGTGTGACTTCTTTGTTTATCCCAAACCAGAATCCCAGTGACACACTGAAAGAGAAGAAGGCAATATTACTTCCTCACTTATGGCTAGACTGCAAAGGAAGTAGTGATTTTAAATATGTTTTTATACTATAGTTGCTACCAGGAATGTAAAACAAAAAAAGCAAAACTCATAAAAATACCAAAGTTTGAATTGGAAATTACTTTGATGTTCTACCTACACATCTGAATGTGTATCTGCAGATAGCATAAATGTCATGGAGTGGAGTAGGTTCATTGTCTCCTCAGGGAGCCTGAGTACCTGGGTCTATACTCTCTAAGTCCAATAATCAGGGAAGTTGATATTGACAAGCATTTTTTACAGATACTCTGAATTTCTTGTCAGATAAATTTGGGAAATGCTACATTACACATGCATGCTATTGTTACAATGGCGTTAATGGTTACCAATTGTGTCTATGCACTTGACATGAAAGTTGTCTTAAAGTCCATAACATACTTCAATAAAGTGCTACACAGAGAAAACTCTCAATCCATGCTAGTAAATTTATTTATTTCAGTTATGTTTCCTTAAAGAAGAAGGGTTAAGATACCTCTCCATATAGCATAGTATAATTTATTTTGAAATGCTATGTCAACTTCAAAAAACATTTTTCTAGTAGACAAATGTGAAACATGGAAGAGTATTTTATTCTTTTTTGACTTCTTTTATTTGAATTACAAACAAGATTTAATTATATGACAATCCCAGTTCCCTTCTCCCTCCCTTCCTCTGAGTATTTTATTCTTGAAAATTTACACACACACACACACACACACACACACACACACACACACACACACACAGAATGATCATCCAGACACACTGGAGATCTGATTACTCTCTGTGTAAAATCAATTTTCTTCTTCAGTATTAAACCTTGGGGAATAAGAACTTAGGGCTTCCAGAAAATCAGCAAAGGTTACTTTGTTCCAAAAAGTTTTTACCCGTAGGAGATCAGATAGCTCTAAATAATTAGTTTTAGTCAGTTCTTTTTTATTATTAGAAAACTTTGTGCATATGTAAAATGTATCTTGATCCACTCTCATGCCCTTACCCCATATTCCTTGAGGGAACTAAAAATTCATCTCCCTCCCAAATGTAGGTCCTCTTTTACTTATATAACCTACTGAGTCCAGTTAGGACTGCCCATATGCACAAGGCCATGGTGAAATTCACTAAAACATGGTCAAATTACTATACAAAGAAAAGTAACTCTCAGCTACCAAGGGCCCCTCAGCTAGGAATAGGGCCTCAGACAACCCTCATACCCTGTTCTGGAACGGTTAGCCAACTTAATTTTGCATAGGTTTGAAAATAACCATAAATGCTGTGACTCCATGTGTGTAACAGTCATGCCCTGTGGAGAAGACAGTACTCCACAGACACCCCTCCCCTCCCTATCCATATTACATATTTTAACCCCCTCCTCTGAGATGTTCCCTGATCCTTGGGAGGAAGGGTTGATACAAATGTATCACCTGAGACTGAGCGCAGTCCACACTCATGTATTTATAACACTTTGAACAGTTGTGAGACTCTATATTAACCAGTTCCTTCAGCAATAAGCATCTCTTACCAATGTTAATAAAAGCATAAATCTATGGATATAGGCATAACTATTTGGAAGTCAGTTTTACATCATAGCTATTTAGAAAAAAACAGTGTCAGTACATTCTCTTCAGCATAAGCATACACTAAACAGACTTCATGACTTATTACTAGGATAACTGTGCATTTGTATGTTCATTACTGTACTATTCATTTAATAGCTAAGAAATCAACATAGGAATCAACATAGATGTCCATCAACTGACAAATGGTCATAAAATTTGATTCACGTTATATATAATGGATATTGCTTGGCTGAGATGAAAAAAATGAAATGAAATTTGCAGGTAAATGGATGTATCTGCAAGAAAATATACTGAAGTCTCAAAAGATTAATGCCATATTTTTCTCATATCTGATTCCTAGTTTCAAATATGTAGTTTTGCATGTTTAACCTGGAGTGCATTTAGAAACTAGGAATCTATAAACAGACCCTTTTAAGGGAGGGGGATAGTCAATTATAGGTAAGATGATAGTAGGAAGAAGAATATTGGCGACAGAAAATTTCAAACAGATGAGGAGTGTGATGGGGATGGGAAATGAGAGGATGGGAGGAGGAGTAGTCAAAATGAATAGTATGTGGAACAGCTACAAGTGAACCTATAATTTTGCAACCCAAGGAACAAATATAATGAAGGCACTGCAAAAACACATATGCCCTGGTTAGCTTTAATTATTAATTTGACATAACTTGCAAAGAGAGAAGTTCAGTCTGAGAATTTCTTAATCAGATTGGCCGGTACACATTCAGTAGGGCATTTTCTTGTTTTCCTATAGAAGAGCACAGCCTACTGTGAGTGATACCATGTCTAGGTTCTGAGAATATGCTAGTGAGTAACCCGAGATTACACCTGCAGGGGGCATTTCTCTTTTTTTGCTTGAAGATGGGCTTTGCCCTAGAAGTGTAAGTGAAATAAATTTTTCTTTTTCCAAGCTACTTTTAGTAAAAATGTCATATGTTCTCACCATTTTGTCTAGTTATGAATCTCTGCATTAACCACTGTCCAATGTAAAATGTAGCACATCTGACCAACATTGAGAGAATTGCATGTCTGTATGTATAAGCACAATATTTCAAAGGCAATTTGACAGCATAAACACTTAACAAAACAATTAAGGTTCAACCCTATGTTCCTTGATATACTATATGCTTTTGAACAGATTTACAATTTAATTAATTCCTTCCTAAAATTCAGATCTCAATCTAATCAGAAAGTATTTTGTTACCCCATAATGGTCCTGTCTACCACTATTGCATCATAGGATACATTTTATCTGACAAGTTGGTATTGTATATAGCATGCAGGATTTAGCACTAAGTAATACCATTGTTACCTTTTCTTTTCTTGAAATCTGAAAAGTACATTCTAGCATTACAAAAGCCACTCATCATGGAGGGGCTTTCTAAATCATTTGAAGATAGCTTTCTCTATGTCATAAAAACCATATGTATAGTGTCTTCAGTTGTAGAATTTCAACATCTAATTATTTCAAGTAATCAAGAGCAATAGTTATCGCCTTGAGTCTCTTTGATCAATAGCTCATAGGGAGTTATCCTTTGCCTCTCTTTTGGAAGCATAACTGTGATGAATGTTCAGCTATAGATGGGATAGTTAGATCACCAACCATCCTTAAAACTTAGAAAATTTGAAACATTGTGGTATATGGAAACAATGTAATACCTTCAGGGTATGGAAGTTTGATGTAGATACTGTTGCCTATATACAACATACTCATTGCATTCAGAAGCTCCCAGACACTGTGGTTACCTGCACAAGATTTTCTCAAGACAAAGTTAGTACAAATTATAGAATGGATGTAAAACGAATTTGCAATGCCTCACTCCTAGCTATAGAGTCATTGTTAGTTGATGGATGTTGAGAGAGAAAAAAATGAATTTTCTTTGACAGTGCAACCACTGTTAGTTTGAATATGCTCCAATGACTGGAACAAAATGCATGTTCATTGGGCAGCTAAAATTTCACTCAGTTTGTTAAAATGGCAAAAAGAAGAAGAAATGAAGTTGGAGGAGACATTTGTTAAGGAAACGCTGGAGGAGCTGGAGGTGGCTTAGGTAGTGGATGTTTTACTTAGGTTTCTGTTGCTGTGATAAATCCCATGACGAAAGTGACTTTTGAAGGAAAAGTTTTTTCTTACCTCGACAATTACAACCTATCATTGAGAGAAGTCAGCATGGCAACTCAAAGAAGGAAGCTAGAGGCAAGAACCGAAACTGAATCTTGGAATGCTTCTCTTGTCTTGCTCTGTCAACTCTGTCATAATGCCCAGGATCTTCTGCCAAGGAATGACAGCACTTCAAGTAACCTGGGTCCTACCATATCAATTTCTATTTAGGAAAATACCCTACAAGTAATCTCAAGTTGACAAAAAACTAACCAGGACATTAGATACAATCAAAATATAGCACACGTATGCACGAATAAAATTCTAAAAGTGTAAAAGCAGATATTATAAAATATGTTAATAGACATTGTTAGAAACTAAATGATAAAAATATTATGAGATGTATCATTGATAAGATGGTCTTGTTCTGGCAAAAATGCTTTTCAGTGCTCATCTTTAAATAACATTCTGCTATGCAGCTACTTATATTATTTAGGTTTTCAACACCTCCATTTCTGTCATTTAGGAAAAATAATAATTAGGAATGATAATATTTAAAAATCACCAGAAAACTTTTCCTTGAAAAGCTCTTTCCTCTTTTATAGCTATCCTAAAGTGTTCATAAACTCATTCAAAGCATTTTGTAGGGTGAATCCTTTGTGTTGAACACTTACTGGTAGATAATATGTAAATAGAATTAATGAAATTTGGACTTGAAGAAGTAAACACTCTAATTGAACAATATGAAGATACATAAACAGATGTTAAAAGACCTTGAATAGGTAGGATTTATATTGTTGTGAAAAATAGAAGTCCATCAAGGTTTCAGAATGTTTCACCAGGGAGCTTCAGTTGGACTCAGGAATTGTTCTAGGTGAACTACAAAGATGACTAGAAGTTGAGTCCCCAGGGCCCAGTAAAGGAGAAGAAGAATCTGTTTCACAAACACAGTATCTTAGTTAAGGTTTCTATGGCTGTGAAAAGACACCATGAGCATGGAAAGTTTTATAAAAAAAAAAAGTTAATTGGGGTGACTCACTTACAGTTTCAGAGGTTTCAGAGGTTCAGTCCATTGTCATCATGATGGAGAGCTTGGAGGCATATAGGCAGATGTAGTGGTGGTGTATCTGAGAATCCTACATCTTGCAGGCAAGAGAAAGTCAACGGACTTACTGGGCAGTGGTCTGAGCATAGGAAACCTCAAAGCCCTCTGCCCCACAGTGACACACTACCTCCAACAAGGCCATAACCACTCTAAAAAGCCACACTTTCTAATAATGTCACACCCTATGAGATTATAGGGATCAATTACATTTAAAATACCACATAGTCAGAGATAGAAGTTTGGAAATTCACTATCTACATCATGAAACAAGAAACAACCATTTGTTGATTTTCATTAGCACAGAGGGCCATGTACTAAAATTCAAGTGTGAAAGATAATCTATCAAATGAAAGAAAGCTGGAAGGTATGATCTAGCTAGTTTTATAACTGACAAAGTAGAATGCAAACAAAAATTCTGTAGGAATGTAGATAAGACTACTACATATCAATACAATGATAAACCCATCAGGAAAATACAACAACTTGAACATTTATACATTGTTGTGGAAAATTATTTTAACTATGTAAAGATAGTTTGTTTATGTTGCAGAATATTACTATATTGTGTAAAAGTGTTACTTTTGTTTATGATGCATTTGTTTAGCAATGTAAGGATATGTGCTTAATTATGTAAAGATTTGCTGCATGTGTTTTACCTTGCCTGCCTAAGGCATCTAACTGGTCTAATAAAAAACTGAACAGCCAATAGCTGGGCAGGAGAAAGGATTGGCAGGGAAAGATGGGATAGAGAAAAAATAGCAGAACAAATCTAGGCTCCTGGGAAGAATAACAAGGGAAAGAGCATGAATAAGAGAAAAATTCCCAGGTCAAGAAGCCAGGAAGACAAGATCGGGCACGTTCAGGGTGGTAGGGCTGTAGCAGCACTATTTGTAATAGCCAGAAATTGCAAGCAGCCTAGATGCCCCTCAACCAAAGAATGGATAGAGAAAATGTGGTACATTTACAGAATGAAGTACTACTCAGAAGAAAAATAAATAATGGAAACTTGAAATTTGCAGGAAAATGGATGGATCTAGAAGAAACCATTCTGAGCCAGGTAAGTCCAATCGCAAAAAGACAAAAATGATATGTATTCACGCATATGTTGATTTTAGACATAGAGTAAGGATTACCAGCCTACAATCCACACTGCCAAAGAGTAAACAAGGAGGAGCCTAAGAGAGACATACATGGTCCCCTGGAGAAGGGGAGAGGTTCAAGATCTGTTGAGCAAATTGGGAGCATGGGAAGGGGAGGGAAGGGGCTAGGAGAATGAGAAGGGAAAAAGAAGAGGGATGCTGAGGACATGAGGGAGCAGAAAGTATGAGTCAGGGGAAGAATACATGATAACAAGAATAGAAATATCATAAGAGAGGGAGACAATTTTGGTTTACAGAGAAATCAGGCACTAGGGAAATGTCTGGAGATCTACAAAGATGACACCAGCTAACTATCTCAGCAATGGAGGAGAGGCTACCTTAAATGCCCTCCCCTAATTATGAGATTGATGACTGATTTATATACCTTCATCCAGCAGCTGGTGGAAGTAGAAGCAGACACCCATAACTAATCACTGATCTGAACTGGAACCCGGATGCAGAGAAGGACCAGTGAAGAACACAAAGGTCCAGACAAGGCTGGTGAAACCCACAGAAACAGCTGACCTGAACATCCGGGGAGTTCTTGCTCCCCAGTCTGATAGTTGGAATACCAGCATGGGACTGATCCAGACCCCAGGAATATGGGTTTCTGTGAGGAAACCTCAGAAATCTATGGGACCTCCCGTAGAAACCCAGTATTTATCCCTAGCATAGGTGTGGACTTTGGGAGACCATTCTATATAGAGGAATACTCCCTGAGCCAAGACACATGGGGGTGGGCCTAGGCCCTATCCCAAAGGATATGAAAGACTCTGATGACACCCTATGGAAGGCCTCACGTCCAGGGGGAGCAGAAAAGATATGTGACAGATAAGGTTTTAGTTGCGAGGGGGGGTAGGGGAGGACGGGTGGGAGAAGGGAACTGGGATTGTCATGTAAAACAATCCTGTTTCTAATTCAAATAAAAAAAGGTTGGAAAAAAATGATTTTACTCAAAAAAAGTTCACAACCATTAAATATGTCAAGCAAAATTTCAACAGATATCCAACAAAATGTAAATTAAAACCACAACGTGATACAAAAAAAAAAAAGAAGAAGAAGCCAGGAAGATGCACAAAACTTAAGTCCAAGTGGATCAAAGACTTCAACACAAATCCAGCAACACTGCACCTCTTTAGAAGAGAAAGTGGAAAATACCCTTGAAAAATTGGTAAGGAAGACTACTTCCTGGATATTATACTAGTAGCACAGACACTGAGATTGACAATTAATAAATGGGACCTCCTGAAACTGGGAAGCTTCTGTAAGGCAAAGGACACAGTCAACAAGGCAAAATGGCAGTCCACAGAATGGGTAAATATATACACCAACCCCACATCTGACAGAGGGCTGATTTCCAAAATATACAAAGAACTCAAGAAGCTAGTCACCAAAACACAAAACAATTCAATGAAAAAGTGGGGTACAAAACTAAACAGAGAATTCTTAATAGAGGAATCTAAAATGGCTGAAAGACACTTAAGAAAGTGCTTAACATCCTTAGCCATCTCAATGCAGCTCAAAACCACTCTGAGATACCATCTTACTCCTATCAGAATGGCTAAAATAAAAAAACACCAATGACAGTTTATGCTGGAGAGGATGTGGTGAAAGGGGAACTGCTGGTGGGAGTGCTGACTCATACAGCCACTTTGGAAATCATTATGGCAATTCCTCAGGAAATTGCGAATCAGTCTATCACAAGTTCCAGCAATTCCATTCTTAAGCATATACCCAAAAGAAGCACATTCATACAGCAAGGACATCTGTTCAACTATGTTCATAGCAGTATTATTTGTAATAGCCAGAATCTGGAAGCAACCTAGATGCACTGCAACTGAAGAATGGATACAGAAAATGTGGCATATTTACTCAATGGAGTACTACTCAGCAGAAAAAAACAATGGAATCTTGAAATTTGCAGGCAAATGTATGGAACTAGAAGAAACCATTCTGAACAAGGTAACCGAATCACAAAAAAAGACAAACATGGTATGTACTCACTCATAAATGGATTTTATATAGAGAGCAAAGGATTACCAGCCAAGAATTCATATCGCCAGAGAAATTAGTAAACACAGAGTACTGTAAGTGAGACATACATGGTCCCCCAGAGAAGGGGAAAGGGATAAGATCTTCTGAGAAAATTGGGAGCATGGAGGAAGGGGAGAGGGACCTAGGAGAATGAGGTAGGGAAAAGACAAGGACATGAGGGAGCAAGAAGGTTGAGTTTGGGAAAGAATAGAGGAGAACAAGATAAGAGATAGCAAAAAAAGAGGGAGACATTATATGTTTAAAGAGAAATCAGGCACTAGGGAAATGTCTGGGTATCTACAAAGATGACACCAACTAACAATCTAAGCAACAGGGGAGAGGCTACTTTAAATGCTCTCCTCTGATATTGAGATTGATGAATAACTTATATGCCATCCTAGAGCCTTCATCCAGCAGCTGGTATACGTAAAAGCAGACACACACAGCTAAACAGTGAGCTGAACGGCAATCCAGTTGCATAGAAGAAGGAGTGATGAGCAAAGGTTTCAGAACAGGCTGGTTAAATGGGATACCAGCATGGGATTAATCCAGACACCATTATTGAAGGTGTCAGTGAGAAGATCTTGGAAATCTATGGGGCCTCTTGTAGAAGATCAGTACTTATCCCTAGCATAGGAGTGGACTTTGGGAATCCATTCTACATATAGGGATACTCCATTAGCCTAGACACATGGGGGTTGGCCTAGGCCCTATCCCAAAGGACATGACAGAATCTGAAGACCCTCTATGGAAGGCCTCACCTTACCTGGGGAGCAGAAAGGGTATGGGATAGGTAGGGTGTCAGTTAGGGGGAGGCAGGGAAGGAGGGGAAGGAAAGGGAACTGGGATTAACATCCAAAATAATCTTGTTTCTAATTCAAATAAAAAATTACAAAAAAAAAAGGCAGGCAGATGCCAGCCCACCAGTCACACAGAAGCAGTGAAAGTAAGATATACAAAATTAATCTAGGTAATAAACCCTGATAAAACAAACAGGTTAATTTAAGTTAAAGGAGCTAGACAGAAATGCGCTTAAGCTAGGCTAAGCATGAAAAACTAACAAGTTTTTTTTGTGTGTCATGATTTGGAAGCTGGTTGGTGGCCCAGAAGAAAAAGCCTGGTACAATACATCACATTCAGGGGGCTCTTAATTTCTTAAAGTAAACACTAATGTACAAACAAATACTAGTTTCTGATATAGTGATGGAGGTAACCATAGTATTCAACCCTCAACTTTGGGCAACTCATCTAAAAATTACTAAAGAAACATCTAAATTAAACCACATCATAATAAATGGACTCTACAGATACTTGGCTTATTTCATCCAACAGACATATTTTTGGTTGCCCCGGAAACCTTCTCTTAAGCCACAATCTAGGTAATGAAAGCAAAGCAAGGACTAAGAAATATAAAAGAATAGAAATGATTTCTTATTTTTGGTAGATTATGTTAGAATCAAAGAAGAAATAAGTAGTGAGAGATATCATAAAATTTTCATAAATAACTAGAAGCTGAACAGTACATTATTTAATACCAATGGATCTTGGAAGAAACCAACAAGGTCATGAAGAAATTCTTAGAATTAGTTTCTGGAGAGATGGCTCACTAGTTAAGAGAACTTCCTGATCCTCTACAGAAGCTAAGTACTCACTCATTTTGGAGCCTTCTATAAATCCATCCTCAGACTATCTGCTGACACCTTCTGGTTTCTTTGGAACAGGCTCATACTTGTAGCAGATAGACAAACACAGATACACATGCATAAAAATAAAATAATTAAAAAAGAATTAGTTCTAGGAGGAATATTAATAGTAGTTATAAGTATTTATGTTGAAGAAATTGGTGGAGTCTCAAATAAATAACCTAATGAAAGACCTTAATATGCTAAAACAAAACAAACCACAAAAATGTAGGTTGCAGAAATAATAAAGATTAGAGCAGTTGTTACTGAATTGGAGACTAATTTATATATTGGATATTTAGATATATTTAGATGTTATTAAAATCCTAATGATAAATGGTATACTACATATAATATAGTAAAATGTAAATTATTTTATACCATATAAATATCCTCTTATTAAAAGGTGAAAACAGTTCATCAAAATATGTACTTACTTGCATTAGCATATATATATATTTATATATATATATATATATATATATAATATATATATATATGATAATAACAGAAATTTGGGGATGGTAGTTACTTGAAGTAAGTAGGATACTAAATAGACACCAAAGGACCCTGTACTATTATTTTAAACGTCCTTCCCCATGTTGTAAATTCATAGTTTTTTAAATGAAGGTAAGTCAGAATAATTTAACTAATTTCAAAATGAGAGTGATCCATCAGTCAGAAATAATTTCTTAGTCAAGGATTATAAACAACACAGCTACATGTGTCTTCTAAAGAGGTCATGAAATCAGAAGGTCCATTGTCTTTTAGGTATCTATGATAGAGTTAAAATGAAATGTTGATAGTGAGAAAAGTCCTTGATATCTTGAAAGTCTTAATTATGTCAAATGCAAGTAGAAGGTCTCTTTGGGTCCCCTCTGTGTCAGACAGAAGCTAGACAGACAGGAAGGAATCCAAAGATACAGGTAACAACCTAGAGGTCTACTTGGTTTTTTGAAGATGTGGATGATTAGGTTAGAGTCTGGAAAAGGTCCAGAGCCAGCTTGACATGTACATACAAAGACCACAAGGGGCAGCAGGTCTGGTAGTGTGGCAGAATGGAGCCTAAAAGGCAAAAGAATTAGAAAAGAATAGTTCATAAGAGAAGTTGCACAGTACATTGAAATAAATATGGAATCCCAGTGACTGCTTTGAATCCTGATCACACTGATTCTTACACTGTAAAGAAAGTTGTTTTCTCTGCCTACTCCCAGGTTCATCCTCTGCTGCCATTCTTACTTACAGAGACTTATTTGGGGCTCAGTTGACAATACATACCCAAACATACTTTAGGATTTAAAAATTGTCTAACAAAGGAGGTAAATATTTATTGTTTTGTTAAGTAGATATATTTAGGATTTAGCAAGCATAAGACACACTTGGTTTTCTCTGGAATTTTAAAGTACCAATTTAATTATGTAAGTGGACAATAAAGTTTTAGAAGATGGAAATATTAATCTACCGTTTATATATGCTTTCCACATCTTAGTTGCTTCTATGTATTCTGTAAGCACTGAAATAATTAATAAAATAATTACAAACAGTTTTAGTGCTGGCCTTTGTAAACCAGGTACACAGTGACTTTGGTTTCAAAGCTGGGACCCTTCCAACTACCCTCTGTGTAGATGTTACTATAGCCTTTGTAAGAGGGAAATAATACAATCTCATTTAAAAATTCACTTATTAAAGTCACAAATAATAAATATTCAAAATTTGTAACCATATTGGTGGCATGTTCTGTCTTCTTATGTTTTGTATCTAGTCATCAAAGGAGGCAGACAGATACACTGAGTTCTATAATACACCATGCTGTTTTCAAGCTTGGGAATATACCACACCTTTTCCAGGCCTGGGACATTCTCTTGCCTTTGTCATTCTGTGCCTACAGTAAACAGTACAGGTTATCACAACAGTCAGCATCTCCTTTCCTCAGCCCCTAACAACAATTTACAATTCTTCTCTTTTGCCACCATAAACATCTCATAAAATAAATATGGGAGTCTTCTTATGGAAAATGAAAAAAACCCTTCATCTCTTCACTTCAGCGCCCACCATCATGCTCAGAAGCATTTTATATATATACATATGTACAACATATGTACATGATACACACATATACACATATATACCATGTATATGCACCACATATATGTAATATACATATATGTACATACATCATATATGTGATATATGTGTGTGATATATTCATGTATGTATACATATATGTGACATGTAATATACATATATATATATATACATATATGTATATATATATGGTGCAAATAGAGGGCAATGAAACTTCTCCATTCTGTCCTTACTTTGCACAGGGGTATCTGTGGCGGGGAACAGGGGATGACATTTCCAACAACCTGCAACTAGAACAAGGAGAAATAGGAAGTAATATTTTGAGCTTCTCACATTTCCCTAGCACTGACGATCTCTCCTACATAGCATAACCTTTGAATAATTTAATTGGATTTTATTAAACAGTAAATTGTCACATATGTAATGTGTGGAGGTGGGTGATTGATGCAGATTCTTGAAAAAAATTCTAATATGACAAAAGAACAATGGAGTTGTGAGAACTATAATTTATGGCAGTGGATGTGGCCATGCGTTAACTTAGACGAAGGCAAGCCACATTTAAGGGGACACACAGACCTTTTTCTCATCTAAAGTATCATGGTTAGCAAGGCTAGGCTAGCCAGAATAAATCAACTGTACTAAAACTCAACTGTTATGTTTTATTAACCCTTCAAAATGTTCCTGATACTGCATGTTTATATGTGTAAAATTTTGAGTATTTCTAAGTCATATTTCTAGCAACAAATCATTCTGAAGAAATTAACCATGTCTCCGGTATCTTTTTGTTTTTTTTTTTAAATCTAAGTCCATGGCTTTCTCTTGGGGATTAATTTTTTTCTTCCCATAAGCTCATACACGGAAGAGCTAACCTCTAGAACAACTTTATGTGCAGGTTGGAGCACCTAATGGATGGGACAATTAAAGTCATAATTAGGAGAGCAACCCAACCTCCCTAGAGAGCCAGCAAGAAGAGTAAGAATACCTAATGTCTTCCTGGGCATACAAAAACCTCCCGTAATGGTGATTCGCTGACATGTTTGGACCTCCAGATTCCAAACCAGTGACAAAAAAAATGACTATGATTTACACAATTCAGTCCCAAGCCTTCCAACATAGTTAACACAGTGAAACACCAAGTTGAAACATAGATGGCAATAAGTATTAACACATGCCTATCATCATGTATGTAGCTGTCAACCGGTAAGTAAACACTTTTATTTGCCGCAGTCAAGAAAATTCCCATTACCTTCTCAGAGGGTCCAGTTTCTACCCATTGCTGAGCGGCAACAGCTGTTCTGATCAGCATCACCTTAGGTTTAGGTTAAGTTTTGCTTAGAGAGATAATAGATAGGTGAAGGTTACAACACACACTGTTTGTCCTCTGAATACATTCCCTTCAGTGTGCCTTTGATTTATCTTGGTTACTTTATGTTTCATTCATTTATATACACATAGAAAGGTTCATTTTCCATAAAGATATCCAGTTGTTTCTGTTAAATGAGTTAAATAATAATAAACTTTGCTGAATTGGTTAGCTATCTTTTGTTGAAAATTACTTAGCATAATTATTGTGAGCATGTTTGTGCAAACAAGATCCTACTATGCTATTAGCTTTTATTTATAAAACATTAACACTGTCTGATTACTGTTTTACATTGAATTAGGTTTTTATTTTTTATTTATCCTGTTTTAAAATTTAAATATAATTACATCATTTCCTCCATCCAGCTCCTCCTATGTATCCACTTGCTCCCTCTCAAAATCATGTTCTTCTCTTTAATTGTTGTAGTTACATCCATGCATATATGTACACACAAACACACAAATAATGCACATATTATATATCTTTATTATATATCTATGAATCCTGATCAGTCTTTATGTATATTATATCAGGACTGACTGTTCAGTATTGAATAACCAATTAGGAGTTTTGTTCTTTATTTTTCATTTGTGTATATAAAAATATATATGAATTTGTATGCAAATACACATGTACATACATAAAAGAATGTGCACATGTCATTGGATGCATGTAAACACACCATCACTTATTCTCTTCATGTTAAGTGGTTGTAGATATTTAAAAGTTTCCACCTGTTACAAAAAGAAGCTTCTTTGATGAGAAATGAAAGCTACACTTATTGGTGGGCATATGGGTTGATATTTAAAATGCATGAAGAATAATACTGTTTTAGAAGAGTGGTAGGTTGTTTCCTAAAGTCCAAGGTAGTTAGATAGGTGTACAGTGAAGGCACTGATTCCCTGCTATTGAGTAAGCCTTAACTCCAATTCGACTACTATTAGTGATTCTACAGTTATTCTTCTGTTAGTTATTCTATAGGTTCAGTGTGGCTGGGTTTATGTTGAGGTCTTTGATCCATTTAGATTTAAGTTTTGCGCAGGGCGAAAGGCTTGGGTCTATCTGTAGTCTTCTACATGTTTGCATCCAGTTATGCCAGCACCATTTGTTGAAGATGTTCTCTTTGTTCCAGCGTATATATTTGGATTGTTTGTCAAAAATCAGGTGTTCATAGGTGTGTGAGTTAATATCAGTGTTTTCAATTCTACTCCATTGGTCTACCTGTCTATTTTTGTGCCAATACCAAGCTGTTTTCAGGACTATAGCTCTGTAATAGAGCTTAAAGTTAGGGATGGTGATGCCTCCAGAAATTCCTCTATTGTACAGGGTTGTTTTGGCTATCCTTGGTCTTTTGTTTCTCCATATAATGTTGAAAATTGTTCTTTCAAGGTCAGTGAAGAATTGTGTTGGGATTTTGATGGGGATTGCATTGAATCTGTAGATTGCTTTTGGCAAGATTGCCATTTTTACTATGTTGATCCTGCCTATCCAAGAGCATGGGAGATCTTTCCATTTTCGGGTATCTTCTTTAATTTCTTTCTTTAGAGACTCAAAATTCTTATGGTACAGGTCTTTCACTTTTTTGGTTAGTGTTACTCCAAGGTATTTTATGTTGTTTGTGGCAATTGTAAAGGGTGATGCTTCTCTGGTTTCTTTCTCCACCAATGTGTCATCCATATATATTAGGGCTACAGATTATTTTTTTTTGAGTTAATCTTGTATCCTGCCACTTTGCTGAAGGTGTTTACCACCTGTAGGAGTTCCCTGGTTGAGTTTTTCAGGTCACTTACTTAGACTATCATATCATCTGCAAATAGTGAGAGTTTGACTTCTTCCTTTCTGATTTGTATTCCCTTGATCTCCTTTTGTTGTCTTATTGCTCTAGCTAGAACTTCAAGGACAATATTGAAGAGGTATGGAGAAAGTGGAAAGCCTTGTCTTGTACCTGATTTTAGAGGAATTGCATTGAGTTTCTCTCCACTTAATTTGATGTTGGCTGTTGGTTTGCTGTATATTGCTTTTATTATGTTGAGGTATGTTCCCGTTATCCCTGATTTCTCCTGGACCTCTATCATGAAGGGATGTTGGATTTTGTCAAAGGCTTTTTCGGCATCTAGTGAGATGATCATGTGAATTTTTTCCCTCTAACTGTTTATATGGTGGATTACATTGATGGATTTTTGTATGTTGAACCATCCTTGCATCCCTGGGATGAAGTCTACTTGATCAGGATGGATGATTTCCATGATGTGTTCTTGGATTCGATTTGCTAATATTTTATTGAGAATTTTGAATCAATGTTCATGAGGGATATTGGTCTGTAGTTCTCTTTCTTAGTTGTGTCTTTGTGTGGCTTGGGTATCAAGGTTATTGTGGCCTCATAAAAAGAGTTTAGTAATTACCCTTCTGCTTCTATTGTGTGGAATACTTTGAGGAGAATTGATATTAGCTGTACTTTGAATTTCTGGTAGAATTCTGCCCTGAAGCCATCTGGCCTTGGGCTTTTTTTTGGTTGGAGGCTTCTAATGACTGCTTCAATTTCATTAGAGGTTATAGGTCTATTTAAGTTGCCTATCTGTTCTTGATTTAATTTTGGAAAGTGAAATCTGTCCAGAAAATTGTCCATTTCCATTAGATTTTCAAATTTTGAGGAATATAGGTTTTCAAAGTATGACCTGATGATTCTCTGGATTTCCTCTGTGTCTGTTGTTATGACCCCCTTTTCATTCCTGATTTTATTAATTTGCATGTTTACTCTTTGTTGTTTGGTTAGTTTGGATAAAGGTTTGTCTATCTTGTTGATTTTCTCGAAGAACCAACTTTGTGTTATATTGATTCTTTGTATTGTTCTAGTTTCCATTTTATTGATTTCAGCCCTCAATTTGATTATTTCTTGGTGTCTGCTCCAGGGTGTATTGGCTTCCTTGTTTTCTAAAGCTTTCAGTTGTGCTGTTAATTCTCTAGTGTAAGATTATTCTCCTGTTTCTTCATGTGGGCATTTAGCACTATGAACTTTCCTCTTAGCACTGCTTTCAGAGTATCGCATAGGTTTGGATATGTTGTGTCTGCATTCTCATTGAATTCTAGGAAATATTTAATTTATTTTTATTTCTTCCTGGACCCATGAATTGTGCAATTGGGTGTTACTTTATTTCCATGAATTTGTAGGTTTTCTGTAGTTCTTGTTGTTGTTGAATTCTAATTTTAAAGCATGGTGGTCTGATAAGACACAGGGGATTATTTCAATTTTTTTGTACTTGTTGAGGTTTGCTATGTTGCCAATTATGTGGTCGATTTTAGAGAATGTTCCACATGGCACTGAGAAGAAGTAAATTGTTTTGTATTTGTGTGCAATGTTCTATAGATATCTGTTAAGTCCAATTGTTCCATAACTTCTATTAGTTCTTTTGTTTCTTTGTTAAGATTCTGTCTGGTGTTCCTGTCCAGTGGTGAGAGTGGGATGTTGAAATCTCCCACTATAAGTGTGTGTGGTTTCATGTGTGATTTGAGTTTTAGTAAAGTTTCTTTTACAAAGGTGAATGCCTTTATATTTGGGGCATAAATGAGACTTCATCCTGATGGATTTCTCCTTTGATGAGTAGAAAATGACCTTCTTCATCTCTTTTGACTGATTTTAGTTTAAAGTCCAATTTATTGGATATTAGGATTGCTACCTCTGCTCGGGTCCATTTGATTGGAAGATCTTTTCCCAACCTTTAATTCATAGTCTTTGAGGTTGAGGTGAGTTTCTTGTATGCAGCAGAAGGAAGGATTCTGTCTTCTTATCCATTCTGCTTATCTGTGTCTTTTTATAGGGGAGTTAAGACCATTAATGTTGATGGATATTAATGGCCATTGATTATTGTTCATTCTTGTTTGTTTTTGATTTGGTGATGGTGGCAAGATTATGTGTGTGATTCTATCCCTTTTTTCTTTTGACTGTTGGTAAGTTGGGATTATCTATTGCCTCTGTTTTTCTGGTTGTAGTTAACTTCCCTGGGTTGCTATTTACCTTCCAGTACTTTCTGTAGGGCAATTGGATTGTTGGATATGTATTGTTTGAATCTGGTTTTATCATGGAATATCTTGTTTTCTCCATCTGTAATGATTGAAAGTTTTGCTGGGTATAGTAGTCTGGGCTGGCATCCATGGTCTCTTAGTGTAGGTTAATATCCATGGTGTCTTAGAGTAGGTAGAATATTGATCCAGGACCTTCTGGCTTTCAGAGTTTCCAAGGAAAAGTCAGGTGGGATTCTGATAGGTTTGCCTTTATAGGTTACTTGACCTTTCTCCTTTGCTGCTCTTAATATTTTCTCTTTGTTGTGTATGCTTGGTGTTTTGATTATTATGTGGTGAGGTGACCTTTTTTTTGGTTCAGTCTATTTGGTGTTCTGTAGGCTTCTGGTATTTTCATTGGCATGTCTTTCTTTAGGTTGGGAAAGTTTTCTTCTATGATTTTGTTGAATATGTTTTCTGCGCATTTGAGTTGGATTTCTTCACCTTCTTCTATACCTATTATTCTTAGGTTTAGTCTTTTCACGGTATCCCATATTTCCTGGATATTTTGTGTTAGGGATTTGTTGGACTTAAGATTTTCTTTGGTTGATAAATCTATTTCCGCTAGTGTGTCTTCAACTCCTGAGATTCTCTCTTCCATCTCTTGTATTCTGTTGGTTATGCTTACATCTGTAGTTCCTGATCATTTACCCAGCTTTTCTATTTCCAGCATTCCCTCAAATTGTGCTTTCTTTATAGTCTCTATTTCAGTTTTTAGGTCTTGAACTGTTTCTTGTGTTTTTTGGTTTTTTTTGTCTTCAATTTCTTTAAGGATTTTCTCATGTCCTCTTTGAGGTCCTCTATCATTTTCCTGAAGATGTTTTTAAGGTCCTTCTCTTCTGGTTCATCTGCATTGTGATGTTGAGGTCTTACTGGTGTATGGTTCCTAGTCTCCGGTGGTGTCATATTGGGTTTTCTGTTGTTGGATGTGCTTTTACCTTGTCCTCTTCTCATCCTTTTTTCTGATGGGTGTAGCAAGTATTTCTTGTTCTCCTGGTGGGTGTGGGACCATGGTTCCCTTCTGGTAGATGCAAGCAGATCTAATACTCTGATGTCAGTCCTCTTCTCATGGATGGAGGTGTCACTGTTACCTGGGTGTCGGCAGTGTTAGGGCGTGCAGGGTCCCACCGGGCTGGCAGTTGGAGGCAGAGCTGTCACCGGGCCTCAGGGTGTTGGATACCTCTGCCAAACTTTGTATGGCATGCTGGTCGCTTGCGTCAGATGACTCTGAGTAGCAATGACAAACCAGAACTGGAAACTGTTCCTGGCCTACCTGGGCCTGCGGATGGAGGCCATGATGCCTCTGGGTGTTCAGTGTTTGTAACCCGCCACCGCCAAACATGAACACCTGATCTTTAACAAAGAAGCTAAAACTATATCATGGAAAACAGAAAGCATCTTCAGTGAATGGTACTGGCATAACTGGATGCTGGCATGTATAGAAGACTGCAGATTGATCCATATCTATCACCATGCACAAAACTCCAGTACAAATGGATCACAAACCTCAACATAAATCCAACGACACTGAACCTCTTAGAAGAGAAAGTTAGAAGTACCCTTGGACAAATTGGTACAAGAGAATGCTTCCTGAACATAACACCAGTAACATAGACACTGAGATCAACAATTAATAAATGGGACCTCCTGAAACGGGGAAGCTTCTGTAAGGCAAAAGACACAGTCAACAAGACAAAATGACAGCCCACAGATTGGGAAAAGATATTCACTAATCCAACATATGACAGAGCAGATCTCCAAAATTTACAAAGAACCAAAGAAGCTCATCTCTAAAACACCAAATAATCCAATTATAACTGAGGGGTACAGAATTAAATACAGAATTCTCAATAGAGAAGTCTAAAATGGCTAATAGAGTGTTAAGAAAGTGTTCCACATCGTTAGGCATCAGGGAAATGCAAATCAGAACAACTCTGAGTGACCATCTTACTCCTGTCAAAAAGGCTAAAATCAAAAAGACCAATGACAGTTTATGCTGGAGAGGATGTGGAGATTGGGGAATACTTCTCCACTGCTGATAGGAATGCCAACCCATACAGCCACTTTTGAAATCAGTGTGGCAATTCCTCAGGAAAGTGTGAATCAGTCTACCACAAGATCCAGCAATTCTACTCTTAGGCATATACCCAAAGGATGTACATTCATACAACAAGGATATCTGTTCAACTATATTCATAGCAGCATTATTTGTAACAGACACAACCTGGAAGCAACCTAGATGTCCCTCAACTGAAGAATGGATAGAGAAAATGTGGTACCTTTGCACAATGGAGTACTACTCAGTGGAAATAATCAATGGAATCTTGAAATTTGCAGGCAAATGGATCACACTAGAAGAAACCATCCTGAGTGAGGTAACCCAGTCACAAAAAGACAAACATGGTATGTAGTCACTCATGTATGGATTTTAGGCATGGAGCAGGGGATTGCCAGCCTACAATCACACTGCCAGAGAGTCTGGGAAACAGGGAGGTCCCTAAAGGACACATGAATGTTACCCAGGAGAAGGGGAAGGGGACAGGATCTCCTGACCAAACTGGGAGCATAGGAGAGCAGAGGGAGCAGAGAAAGAGAGGGAGAGAAAAGGAGGGGAGAAGAGGGCAAGGGAGAGCAGGAGGGTTGAGTCAGGGGAAGAAGAGAGGAGAGCAGGATGAGAGACACCAAAATAGAGGGAGCCTTTATAGGTTTGAGGAGAGATCTGGTACTAGGGAGATTTCCAGAGATCTACAAGGATGACACCAACTGGAACTCTAAGCAATAGTGGAGAGTCTACCTTAAATGCCCTTCTGCAATAATGAGATTGAGGACTACCTTGTATAATATCCTAAAGCCTTAATCCAGTGTCTGATGGAAGCAGAAGAAAACACTCCCAGCTAAACACTGAGCCCAACTCCTGGAATCCAGTTGCAGAGAGGGAGGAGTGATGAGCAAAGGGGTCAAGACCAGGATTGTGAAAGCCACAGAAACAGCTGACCTGAGCAAGGAAGAGCTCATGGAGCCCAGACTGATGGCTGAGAGGCCAGCATGGGACTGATTCAGACCCCCCCCCCGAATGTGGGTGTAAGAGAGGAGGCCTTTGCAATCTATGAGGCCTCAGGTAGTAGATCAGTATTTATCCCTGGTGTAAGAATGGACTTTAGGGACTCAGCCCCTGAATACCAAACAACCCTGAGTCTGTTGACATCTTTGTGCTAGTCCTGCTCCCACACACCTGGACAGTGAGTGCCTCAGATATGGCTACATCCACTTTGAGACCCGTCAGAGTATCAGACCATTTTGAACCCACCTGAAGAGAACCTTGGGCCCATACACACCAGGAAAGGAAGAGACACCACCTTCACCCACTGGAAGAAAAGACAGAAAGCTGACAATATAAGAATAAATCCAAAAACAGGAAAACCAATATGACACTACCAGAGTCTAGGGACTCTACACCAGCAAGACCTGAACATCCAAACACAGATGAAGCTGAAGACAGCAACCTTATAAACAACTTCAGGTCAATGATAGAGACCCTAACAGAGGAAATGAGAAAATCCTTCAGAGAAATGGAAGAAAAGACAAACCAAAAGATGAAAGATATCAAGGAAAGACAAGGAAATACAATTAAACAGCTGAAGGGAACATTTCAAAATATGAAAACTGAAATAGAGACAATAAAGAAAACACAAACTGAAGGAATGCTGAAAATCGAAAAGCTGAGTAAACAATCAGGAACCACAGATGCAAGCATAACCAACTGAATACAAGGGATGGAAGACAGAATCTCAGAAGCTGAAGCTAAACTAGAGGAAATAGATTCATCAAGCAAAGAAAATCATAAGTACAACAAATCCTGAACACAAAATATCCATGAAATATGGAACACCATGAAAAGACCAAACCTAAGGATAATAGGTATAGTAGAAGGTAAAGAAACCCAACTCAAAGGTGCAGAAAGCATTTTCAACAAAATCATAGAAGAAAACTTTCTCAACCTAAAGAAAGACATGCCAGTGAAAGTACAAGAAGCCTACAGAACACCAAATAAATTGAACACAAGAAATTCTTCATGTCACATAATTAAAACACCAAACGTACAAAATAAAGAAAGAATATTAAGAGCAGCAAAGGAAAAAGGTCAAGTAACAACATATAAAGGCAAACCTGTCAGAATTACAAGAGACTTCTCCTTGGAAACTCTGAAAGCCAGAAGGACCTGTATAGATATTCTACCAACTCTAAGAGAAGATGGATGCCAACCCAGTCTACTATACCCAGAAAAGCATTCTATTACTATAGATGGAGAAAACAAGATATTCCACGATAAAATCATTCTCAAACAATACATAACCACTAATCCAGCCCTATAGAAAGTACTGGAAATAACACTCCAACCTAAGGAAATTAACTACACTCACAAAAACATAGGCAATAGATAATCCCAATTTACCAAAAGCCAAAAGAAAAAGCAGGGTAAATCCACATACAATAACACTGTCAAAAACAAATGCAAAACAAACAAAAATAAGCACTCAATGGTCCTAAATTTCCCTCAATATTAGTGGTCTTAACTAGCCTATTAAAAGACACAGGCTAACAGATTGGATATGAAGACAGAATCCATCCTTCTGCTGCATACAAGAAACACACCTCGAATTCAAAGACAGACATTACCTCAGAGTAATGTGGTGGGATAAGATACTCCAATCAAACGGACCCAAGAAACTAGCTGGGGTAGCTATCCTAGTATCTAACAAATTAGATTTCAAGCTAACATCAATCAAAAGAGATGAAGAAGGTCATTTCACATTCATCACAGAAAAAATCCACCAGTAAGTAGTCTCAATTCTAAACATCTATGCCCCAAATACAAAGTCACCAACATTCGTAAAAGAAACATTAAAACTCAAAACACAAACAAGACCTCACACAGTTATAGTGGGAGACTTCAACATCCCACTCACCAATGGACAGGACCACCAGACAGAAACTTAACAAAGGAACTAACAGAAGTTATGACCCAATTGGGATTAACAGACAACTTGAGAATATTCCATCCAAACACAAAATAATATACCTTCTTTTCAGCACCACATGGAATCTTCTCTAAAATAGACCACATACTCAGCAAGATAGCAAACCTCAACAGGTACAAAAAAAAAATTGGAATAACCCCCTGTGTCTTATTAGACCACCATGCTTTAAAGTTAGAATTCAAGAACAACACAAATTGACGAAAACCTACCAACTCATGTTAATTGAACAAAACCCAATTGCACAATCCTTGTGTCAAGGAAGAAATAAAGAAAGAAATTAAAGACTTCCTATAATACAATAAAAATGAAGACACAACATACCCAAACATACAGGACAATTTGAAATCAGCGCTGAGAGGAAAGTTAATAGCACTAAGTGCTCACATGAAGAAACTGGAGAATAGTCACACCAGAGAGTTGACATCTCAGCTGAAATCTCTAGAACAAAGGGAAGCAAATTCTCCCCTGAGGAGTAGACACCAGGGAATAATCAAACTGAGGGCAGAAATCAATAAAGTCAAAACAAAGAAAACAAACAATCAATGTAACAAAGAGTAGGTTCTTTGAGAAAATCAACAAGATAGACAAAACATTATCCAAACTAACCAAAAGGCAGAGAAGGAATACACAAATTAACAAAATCAGAAATGAAAAGGTGGACTAACAAAGGACATTGAGGAAATCCAGAGAATCTTCAGGTCATACTTTGAAAACCTGTACTCCACAAAATTGAAAAATTTAAAGGAAATGGACAATTTTTTGGACAAATATCACTTACTAAAATTGAATCAAGAACAGATGAGCATCTTAAACAGGCCCATATCTCATAAGGAAACAGAAGCATTTATCAAAAGTCTCCCAACCAAAAAATATCCCAGGGCTAGAAGGCTTCATTAAAGAATTCTACCAAGACATTCAAAAAAGAGCTAATACCAATACTCCTCAAATTATTCCACACAATAGAAGCAGAACGTTCATCGCCAAACTATTTTATGAGGCTATAATTACCTTGGTATCATAGCCACACAAAGACACAACTAAGAAAGATACACACCAGTATCCCTCATGAACTTTGATGCAAAAATACTCAATTGAATACTGGCAAACCAAATCCAATAACATATCAGAAAAAAATCATCCACCATAATCAAGTAGGCTTCACCCCAGGGATTCAGGGTTAGTTCAACACTGGAAAATCTATCAATGTAATCCACCATATAAACCAACTGAAGAAGAAAACACACATGATCATCTCACTAGATGCTGAAAAAGCCTTTGAGAAAATCCAACACCACTTCATGATAAATGTCTTGAAGAGATGAGGAATAACAGGAACATACCTGAACATAATCAAAGCAATATACAATAAGCCTACAGCCAATGTCACACTAAATGGAGAATAACTCAACAGGATTCCTCTAAAATCAGGAACAAGGCAAGGCTGTCCACTCTCTCCATACCTCTTCAATATCATACTTAAGTGCTAGTTAGAGCAATAAGACAACAAATGGAGACCAAGGGACACAAATTGGAAAGGAAGAAGTCAAACTTTCACTGTTTGCAGTTGATATGATAGTTTACACAAGTGACCTGAAAAACTGTACCAGGGAACTCCTACTCCTCAGGAAAATGGGAATAAGCCTACCACAAGATCCAGCAAATCCACTCTTAGGCATATACCCAAAAGAAGCACATTCATACAACAAGGACATCTGTTCAACTACGTTCATAGCAGCATTATTTGTAATAGCCAGAAACTGGAAGCATCCTAGGTTCCCCTCAACTGAAGAATAGATACAGAAAATATGGTATATTTACACAATGGAGTACTACTTAGTGGAAAAAAAAACAATGGAATATTGAAATTCACAGGCAAATGATGGAACTACAAGAAACCATTCTGAGCAAGGTAACCCAGTCACAAAAAGACAAACATGGTATGCACTCACTCATATATTTATTTTACCCATAGACCAAAGCATTACCAGCCTTTAATCCACAACACCAGAGAAACTAGCCAACAAGGATGACTCTAAAAGAGACATACATGATCCACCAGAGAAGGGGAAAGGAACAAGATTTCCTGAGCAAATTGGGAGCATGGGAGGAGGGGAGAGAGATCTATGAGAATGAGATGAGGAGAAGACGAGGGGTGTGGAAGACATAAGGGAGCAGGAAGGTTGTGTAGGGGGAAGAATAGAGGAGAGCAAAATAAGAGATACCATCAAAGAGGGAGCCAGTATAGGTTTAAAGGGAAATCAGGCACTAGGTAAATGTCCAGAGACCTACAAGGATGACACCAACTAACCATCTCAACAACAGTGGAGAGGCTACCTTAAATGCCCTCCTTGATAACAAGAATGATGACTAATTTGTATACCATCCTAGAGCCTTCATCCAGCAGCTGATGAAAGTAGAAGCAGATACCCACAGCTGAAACCTGAACTGAACTGGAATCCAGTTGCAGAGAAAGAGGAGTGATGAGCAACTGGTCAAGACCACACTGGTGAAACCCACAGAAACAGCTGACCTGAACAAGAGGTAGCTCTTGGCCCCCAGACTGTTCACTGGGAACCCAGCATGGAACTGATCCAGACGCCATGAATGTGGGTGTCAGTGAGGAGGCTTCAGAAATATATGGCACCTCTTGTAATAGATCAGTACTTATCCTTAGCATAGGAATGGAATTTGGGAGCCCATTTAACATAGAGGGATACTCCCTCAGCCTAGACACAAGGGGGAGGCCTTAAGCCATATCCCAAAGGACATGAGAGACCCTGAAGAGCCCTCCCCCATGGAAGGCCTCACTCTCCCTAGATCAGAAATGGTATTGGATAGGTAGGGTGCTAGTAGTAGGGGAGAAGGGGAAGGAGAGGGAATAGGGATTGACTTGTAAACATTCTAGTTTCTAATTTAAATAAAAAATATGAATGGAATTTGGGAGGACATTCCACATGGAGGGATGCTCTCTCAGCCTGGACACATGAGGGATAACCTAGGCCCTGCCCTGTATGATATGTTAGAATTTGGGGATTCCCCATGGAGGACATCACCCTGCCTGAAGTGTGGGGAGTTGGAGGTCTGAAGGGGAGGAAGAGAGGGAGAGGGAGGTGGGATTGACATGTTAAGCAGGCTTTTTGTAATTCAAAAAAATAAATTAAAAAATAAATCAACCACAACAATAATCCTCACCATCACCACCACTAACAACAAAACAAATTTGCCATTTAACAACTTCAAAATTTAAGACATGCATGCTTTAATATTTCATGACTTATTTTTGAAGGAAAATAATTCTTATGCCTTTTCATAATTAAATTAAATGTTTGTGAAACATAGACAGTCAGCATTTAGTAAACATTGTTTTGGAGACATGGAACCTATTTCAAATATACAAATTTTTTAAATTTAAAATATAATCATTTCTCCCCCCCAACTCTACCATGCCTGATTACCCTTCCCTCCTCTTCAACAACTTTGTGGTTATGTGTTCTCCTTCCTTTGCCTATGTCATTGTTGTGAGCAAATGGGCCATGAGCCATAATCATTCAGAAAGAGAGCAAACATGATGTAACAGAAAGATGGAGATATTCGGGGACCATGCTCAGTCATCTTTATAGCAACTGACACTTGCAGAAATGTGCAAGGATCCTACAAAAATTAAGTTAACCTCTTCAAAGTAGATGATAGAACCTGTGACACAATGACCTTTCACCAGCATGCTCTTTTTAAAATAATTTTAATTTTGAGATTACAATGTAATTACATCATTTTCCACTTCTAATTCCTTCCTCCAAATCCTCCTGTATATGTCTCCTTACTCTTTTTCAATGCCATAGCCTCCTTGTTCATTATTGTTAATATATATATATATATATAATTAACATATATAATATGTTAATATATGTTAATATATATGCATATATGGTATATATATATTGATAAATAAAACAGACTACACTCTTAAAATTTTCAATGCCTCTTGACATCACCACACTTAACTTCTGTCTTTCATCACAAGAAACAATGAGAAATACAATCAAATCATAGCCAACCAATATGAACTCTACATGTAAGGATGTCAGGAAATATCTGGTGGGGATTAGAGCTCAGAGACCAGAACAAGTTACATCTGGAGTCCTTATTTCAGGCAAGATTTTAACTTTACTTCATTAGTTATGGCTTTGAGAGATCTGATTCCAAATATTTATAATCCCTTACCATTTTTGTATCCTATGAATCCTGGAAATGTCTCTAGGGACACTTCTAAACCATATAAAATACATAACTATATATTTTATAATTTTGCTTACATTTGTAACAATATTGCAGCTGTTTGACCATGATTGCTTGTCCCCCTTGATGATATGTTATGAGCAATTTCCTATGCCAGTAAATAGAGCTCTATGCTGTTATTTTTTGGTAACTGCCTTCGTCCTATTGTATGGTGTTTTATAATTTGCTCTACTCCTCCTGGCTTATTTTTTAATGCTAAGAATTTTTAATGTTTGGGTTTTGATAAGTACCAAATATGCAGCTGTGGCAATGAGCAACTAAATTTAGCTCTAAATAAGAAATGTTTATCATCCGTATTTTATTTCATTTGCCATAACTTTTCAGACTTAAGTTATGGAAATGGCAATATTTTACAATTATTTTTAAAAAGCCTAAAGTGTTGTATAAGGACTTCAGAGAGGTCAAACAATGCAGAGAAATGTGTGACTGAAGATGGCTTCCCTATTCCCTGGAAAACAAAGGACACATTATTAAATTTATGAGAATAGCCTCTTCTCACATTCTCCCCAATCTTTTAATTAATTATGACACACTGAAGCATTGATCAGAGCCATTGGTCAGATTAGCTACAAAGATAAAGATTCCACAAAACAATGCATTCAGTGACACCAAGCAGGTACTTGGCCTCAATGTCCTGGTAACACCTTCCTTGTTCCATGCTAGCCTACTTCTCCCCCAGAAATATCAAAGAAAACTACCATTAGACAACTGGACCATGTATTTGTGGTGCCACATTATAAGTTATATAAGTAGGGTGAAATAAAGATAAGATACAAAGTGTTATTAATAGTTATGCAATGCAACTGGCCTAAGCAAAATTGTGCTGGCAAAACTGAGACCACCAAGATAACCCACATGTGACGGCTGGAAACCTCAGAAATGATTACTAAAGGGTTTTTATTCTCTTCTGGAGCTGAGAAGTTGGTTGGGAACTCGTCAAGCTTCTGCTCCTTGTCTCTTCCTTCTCCGTGGATTTTTACATGGTCAGATGACTTCGTGAGTCAGTTATAGAGTTTTAGACACTTACTGCAACTATGTGCAATCACTGATTAGTTACTTTGCTGCTGCTGTTATTGAATTACTTTCATAGACATAGTTCTGGGTAGTATTTATTCTTTTAATTATTTATACTTTATTTTTTTATTTCTTTATTTTTAAACTTAAAAACACTTAAATACATCTTTATACATTAAATAATTTTTGTGGGCCATATCTAAATCAATGATTCTCAACATTCCTAATGCTGCAACACTTTAATAGAATTCCTCATGTTGTGATGACCCCGACCATAAAAATTATTTACATTGCTACTTCATAACTGTAGTTTTCCTAAGGTTAGGAATTATAAGCTGGGCTGTAGTGGCCTTTAATCCCCCACACTCAGGAGACAGAGGCATGTGGATCTCTGTGAGTTCAAGGCCAGTCTGGTCTACAAAGTGTGTTCCAGAATAGCCTCTAAAACTTCCCTAAAAATGGAGTCATAATGTAAATATCTTATATAAGACCAATATTTGGTTCACAGGGTAGCAAGCCACAGGTTGAGAACCACTGATAACAAGTGTTTTCATGAAACCAAAGAAAGACAAAAAGGTAGTTCATAGGTTTCATCACTAGAGGGAGTGCTGGCCAAGATTTTGAGTTTGTAACCTGAAAGAGCAGTGACTTTCTGAAAAAAGGAAGGTGTCGGGTTGTTCCCTTAAGTCTGAAACAGAATGAGAAGTTTATGTGTGGGCCATAATAGCCCCTTTTCATTTATATTTAAATGCTGATAGAATTTGAGCAGCTATTAGAAAGTTTAGGTATTTCACCTGTGGCCATCCATCCAGAGCATCAGTCATTCTTCTTCTTTCTTTATTTTTTTTTCTATAACTCTCATGGTTTACAAATAGTAACTAACTCAATGTGATCTAGCACAATTGCTTGGTGATGTTTCCATTGCTATGTTATGAAGTTATGAAGGTTAATGGGACATAATAGCTTCACTCTTTCTAGCACAAATTTATTTGGTTAGTACAGAGTGAATAATGAAAGAAAGAATGAATAAATGGCAGAAAGAAAAAGTGATATGGTGGCACATGAAATAATACAAGAGAAACATGTTTTAGGATGGAATTTTGGTAAAATCTATAGTCCTTCTGACTAGGGACTAGGGTGTTAAAATTCAATTTAAAGGTTTCAAAGAATGAGCATCTGAAAAAAATGAAATAGATGGTTAATGTTTCAGTTTATTTACACTTTTTTTCATAACATGAAAATGAGGGCTGCCTCACATGCTTTGACAGCCCCTGATTTAGTTGAAGACTCCAGACATAGCAGTTACAACTCTGCCTTCATGGAAATAAAAGGGGCCTAGGCAGAATTGCTTGCAGGGTGGTTTTCACCTGATACCACTTTTTACCCAGGATATGAACTAATGTCTCTGTGGTTGGACAGTCATCAGGTTCTCTCATAGGGAAAACTCATCCCTACAAGCACATTACCTTGTAGTTCTTGTGTGATTTTTTGTTAGATTATATGTGTTTGACAACCTCCCGCTTCCTGGCAAACTCAAATGTGTTTTCTCTTGTGTGCTGTGAAAACTCCAGGATGGGGTAGCCTCTCTGCAGATGAAGTATGCAGATTCAGTGCACAGCCACAACAGGAATCAAGTTCATGCATTTTACTTACAGACCCTAGGTAAGGACACTACTGTCAGTTAGGGGTCATCTCTTACACAGGTCAGATGAAACATGAGGGAGTAAAGGGGACAAAATTACCTAATCAATTCTTGTTTTCTGTGAAAAAGCCTAACAAGAATGTCATCATTGTCTTCTTCTTCTTCTTCGTCTTCTTCTTCTTCTTCTTCTTCTTCTTCTTCTTCTTCTTCTTCTTCTTCTTCTTCTTCTTCTTCTTCTTCTTCTTCTTCTTCTTCTTCTCCATCTCCTCCCCCTCCCCCTCCTCCTTCATTTAAGACACTCTTTTTGGATCATTGGGTGTAAGATTCTTGATTATGCCTTGCAAAAGAGTTATTACTCCATGTCACTTGTCACCAATTGCTGTCTATGTGCCTGCAGTTAAAATGTTGCAATGAATAAGATTGAAGACAAGACACCCAGATGATGCCTTGCTATAGGTTTGTGCAGGGTTTGACATTCACTCATTAATTCTTTCCTTATAATATACATGAACACCTACGAGTTCAATTATGATTCTGTCACAGAATCCACTTTCCTGTGTCTTGAAGATGATGAGACCATGAGCTTCTTTGCCAAATGCTTTTTAGAATCCATATTTTAAAACTAGGCATCTATTTCTGATTCTAATATTCCTGTCAGAAATCATAGGAGTTTAATTTACACTGACATATTCTCCAGTGCAGTTTGTTATTGATCCTTCACTTCTATCTAAGTACTAATTTATTCAATTATCCAATATAAATTATTTTGAATGGATTTTATGGGATATACATGTATTTAATTCTTATTTCAAACACTAAACTTTAATACTTTGTCTATGTTTGCTCTTCAAATCCAACACTACCTGGTTGCTTTCTGTCTTCACATTGTTACCTTTTTCAGCGTAAAATGTTAAGCCCATAAACACTGATGAGATTTCTCTAATGTCAACTTCAAGACACTCTAAAATCAATAACAGAATGTAATTAGCCTGCCAAAGGATGGGCATCTGAACTCAAGAAAATTTATAGCAAATTTCTACTTTGCTCCATTTCAAATTATGTCCCTCCCTTGTGACCTTTATTTTCTCCCTAAAATGGTAGGCACTCTTCTTAACCTTTTAGTTACCCACTGACAGTCATTCTACAACATGAGCTCAACTCTCTGGTCCAGCCCCTCAAGTCTTTATACCGTGTAAGAGGCAATGTAAGGAAAAAAGAATTTATATGGGCTCATGGCTCCAGAGGGAGAGTCCATAGTGGTGGAGGAGGAACAGCAGCAGTCAATGGGAATGGATGCTGAGACATAACATCTCAGCCACACACAGGAAAGAGATGGTCAGGTGATAACATAAGGCTTTCCACTCTCAAAGACCATTCATGTTAATGCATTTCCTCCAGTAAGGCTGTATGTCTTAAGGGGGCTACAATCTTCCCAAAACACTGCTAGTAACACTGGGCACCAAGTATTCTTGTACCTGATGCAAAAAGGGACATTTCTCATTCAAGCCTTTATACTCTGTAACCAAAGTTCCATATAAAATAGAACAAAAATGGGAAGAGAGTGTGATTAAAGCTATTTTCTGATATTATAGAAAAATAGCTGAGACTGAGTATTCTATATAAAAAGAGGCTTATTTGGCTTATATTTGTGAACTCTTAGGGTCGGATGTCAGAGCAAAGGTCTATTTTTAAACAGCTCCATCACCTAGGACTCTTTTAAAGGCCTCCAGGAAGCAATGCTGCCCTGGGATATGACTGTAAGAAAGAGAGCACATGGAGAGGCAGGGAGCAGAGAGACTTGGGGTTGACATTTGCTCTTTCAAAACCAACTCTTTAAATCAACGAACACCAGGATCCTACTAAACTATGTGTGTTACTTTTAAGGGTAACACAGTGATCTGAGACCCTAGCACTAGGCCACATATGTTAACATCCAATCCCCTTTCAATAAGCCCATGGGAGAACGAAGCTCCCTGCATGAAACTTTGAGAAACACATTCTAAAACATAACAAAGTCCCTCACATTTCTCTGCTTTGCCTCAGTCAGTGACATCTGTTCTGATATCAGACATTTTAGGAAGAGATACTTCTATTCTTTATAGATTCTATTTTCAACAGGCCACAGATATGAATTCTTTTTTTTTATTTTCCAACTTTTTTATTTGAAATTAGAAACAGGATTGTTTTACATGACAATCCCAGTTCCCTTCTCCCACCCGTCCTTCCCCCCCCCCCACCCCCCAACTAAAACCTTATCTGTCACATATCTTTTCTGCTTCCCCTGGATGGTGAGGCCTTCCATAGGGTGTCATCAGAGTCTTTCATATCCTTTGGGATAGGGCCTAGGCCCACCCCCATGTGTCTTGGCTCAGGGAGTATTCCTCTATATAGAATGGTCTCCCAAAGTCCACACCTATGCTAGGATAAATACTGGGTTTCTACGGGAGGTCCCATAGATTTCTGAGGTTTCCTCACAGAAACCCATATTCCTGGGGTCTGGATCAGTCCCATGCTGGTATTCCAACTATCAGACTGGGGAGCAAGAACTCCCGGATGTTCAGGTCAGCTGTTTCTGTGGGTTTCACCAGCCTTATCTGGACCTCTGTGTTCTTTACTGGTCCTTCTCTGCATCCGGGTTCCAGTTCAGATTGGTGATTAGTTATGGGTGTCTGCTTCTACTTCCACCAGCTGATGGATGAAGGCATATAAGTCAGTCATCAATCTCATAATTAGGGGAGAGCATTTAAGGTAGCTTCTCCTCCATTGCCGAGATAGTTAGCTGGTATCATTTTTGTAGATCTCCAGACATTTCCCTAGTGCCTGATTTCTCTGTAAACCAAAATTGTCTCCCTCTATTATATTTCCATTCTTGTTATTGAGTATTCTTCCCCTGACTCATACTTTCTGTTCCCTCATGTCCTCAGCATCCCTCCTCTTCTCCCCTTCTCATTCTCCTAGCCCCCTCCCTCCTCTTCCTATGCTCCCAATTTGCTCAACAGTTCTTGAACCTCTCCCCTTCTCCAGGGGACCATGTATGTCTCTCTTAGGCTCCTCCTTGTTTACTAGCTTCTTTGGCAGTGTGGATTGTAGGCTGGTAATCCTTACTCTATGTCTAAAATCCACATATGCATGAATACATATCATTTTTGTCTTTTTGCGATTGGGTTACCTGGCTCAGAATAGTTTCTTCTAGATCCATCCATTTTCCTGCAAATTTCAAGTTTCCATTGTTTTTTTCTTCTGAGTAGTACTCCATTCTGTAAATGTACCACATTTTCTCTATCCATTCTTTGGTTGAGGGGCATCTAGGCTGCTTGCAGTTTCTGGCTATTACAAATAGTGCTGCTATGAACATCGTTGAACATATGTCCTTGTTGTATGAATGTGCTTCTTTTGGGTATATGCCTAAGAGTGGAATTGCTGGATCTTGTGGTAGACGGATTCCCCTTTTGTTGAGGAGTTGCCATACTGATTTCCAAAGTGGCTGTACAAGTTGGCACTCCCACAAGCAGTGGAGAAGTCTTCCCCTTTCTCCACATCCTCTCCAACATGAACTGTCATTAGTGTTTTTGATTTCTAAATCTGTATTTTTATGTATTCTGCATGTGTATGTGCATGTGTGATATTCCACATGTCTAGGGGTGCGCGCATGCATGAAGGCCAGCAAAGGGTATCTGTTATCCTGCTCCACCACCTTTCTCCTTATTTCTTTGGAATAAAGTCTTTCACTGACCCTGACTGCAACTACTTGTGACACATTTGCTTCATGTGGTCTGTGAGTCATTGGAAATTTTTCAGCCTAAGAAGGACATGTAGCTCAGTGGTGAAGAAGTACTTGACTAGCATGCATTAGCTTCTGGTCCCTATCTCAAAGGCAGGCAGGGAGTAGGAAAGAAACAGAAGAATGAGCTTGATCATGATTATAAAAGCCTATGGCCTGTGCAAATTTAAATAGAGCCAAACAATGACCAGATTAAAAAAATCTCATGACTTATAGGGTTTCTTATTGGAAAGGAGGACCTATTAATATTTCTTAGTAAAATTATCTCTTTTGCTGGCAATTGTATTCACCATGGCTCAATTTTAAAAGACTTTGCAAAATGCCTGAGCAGGAATGCTCAAGCCACAAGTTCCTGGTGAATATAGATTGAGTGCTTATGTTTCAAAGGTGTCTATTCACAGAAAATGTATTATGCAAAAAGAGAAGAGAGGAGCAACAACAATTAACATATACAAAAAAGAACAAGGAGTGAGGACAGGTCTCAGAGGCCTAAGGTAACTTTGTGTTGTGCAATTTCTCGTTTCCTTTCATTTATCTATCTTTTCATAGTCTCTCCCAGGAACACCATCTCCTCAGGAGCCATGGTCTTCACTGGTGCAAGATCACTGGAAACTTTACAGAGGAAATGGCTCTTTTGTTTTCATTCTTCATTCATCTTCTTTTATTTTGCCCAAACAAACATATTTGCATTCTGAAATCAACAGCCCCAGCCAACTGTGCTTTCTACTGACTATCTTCTATAAAAGGTTTATTTGAATCTTCTCTAAGTCTTGAGGGTAAAACTGAAAAGTCCAAGCCACCCTCCTTCATCCCACTTGGAATTCTATCAAAAATTACCCTGTCACAATGAATGCACCCTACTCCATCTCTTTTGACTTATTGGCTTTGTGTCAAATTCTTCAGTGGTTTTATTTGTCAATCAGGGCATATCCTACATGACTGCCATGTGAAAAACATCTTATGACTTTTAACTCTTTATTCAGAGTTTTCTCTTCAAATATTTTGTTCTTGGCAGCAGTGATTTTGTGATACATGAAGAAATGTAATGATACTTCTTTTAAATATAATGAAACTGATACTTATTGGAATTTGCAACTTATTAAGGTCACAGGGAACCTAGCAAAGGCACTAACCTTACTTGATGCTAAGAGCATGTTGCAGAATAATCTTTAATGTGCAAATATAATACTGGGGTTTGCACTCTGGATTTGCTAGGTTCCCAGTATTGCTCACACTGAGTAAGAAAACAAATGTTCCACTTGTGACAAAGATGTGCTTAGTGCTTCCTCTTGTCACCAGAGGGGATCGTTGGAAAGAGTGGGGTAACAACCAGCACCACACAGACTGCAGCATGTAGGACGATGTAGAGAGGAAGAGGAGCTCCTGATGGGACTGCAGCCTGTGCACTGCCTGAAAAATCTGCTTTAAGACAAATAACAAACCCCTGTGCTAATGAGAATCTATTGAAGGAGATCTACAAATTGAAGGTAATTAGGGAAATTAGAGAAAAAGAAAAAATTAAAAAGCTGGTGAATGGTATCTACTGAGAAATTTATCCATTTATTTCAGATCTTCAAATTTGGCGAAGTATAGATTTTCAAAGTGTGTCCTTATGAGGCTTTGGATTCCCTTCGTGTCTGTTGTTATGTAGCCCTTATATGTTAATTTGGAATTTCTCTCCTCATCTTTTCATTTGGAATAAGAGTTGCTCAATTTTATTGATTTTCTCATAAAGCCAACAAACTCTTAGTTGTATTATTTTCTTTCCGAGACAGGGCTTCTTTGTGTAACACTAGGCTAGCCTTGAACTCATAGAGATCTACCTGCCTCTGCCTCATATCCCCAGTGCTGCTCCAACACAGCCCTGAAAAACCAACTCTTTGTTTCACTGATTCTTTGTCAAAATTTTTTTGTTTCTATTTTATTTGTTTCAGCACTGAATTTGATTAGTGCTGTTTGATGAGCACTGTCTACTCATTTGGGGTGTGATGCCTTCATTTTGTTCTAGAGATTTCAGGTGTGCTGATAAATTGCTAGTTGAGATCTCTCCGGTTTTTTGTTTGTTTGTTTGTTTGTTTATATAGGCACTTAGTGCTATGAACTTGTCTCTTCCAACTATCTTCATTGTGTCCCATAAATATGAGTATGCCCTATATTCATTTTCTTTCAAATCTAGAAAGTTTTAAATTTTTTTAGTGTCTGTCTTAACCCATTTCCATGCTTTAGAGAGTTGTTCAGTTTCTATGAATTCATTAGTTTTCCTCTGTTGTTGATATCCAGCTTCACTCTGTGTTGGTCAGATAGGGCACAGGATGTTATTTTAATTTTTTTATATCTGTTGAGACTTGCTTTGTTTCCGAGTATGTGGTCAATTTTGGAGAAAGTTCTATGAAATGCAGTGAAAGAGGTATATTCTCTTATGTTTAGGTGAAATGTTCTGTAAATATCTGTTAGGTTCATTTGGTTTATAATGTCAGGTAGCAACAACATTTCTGTTAAGTTTTTCATCTGGGTGACCTGTCTGTTAGTGAAATTGGAAGACTCAAGACCCCAACCATCAGTTTGTGAGGGTTGTTACATGATTTAAGTAGTGTTTCTTATTTTATTTATTTATTTATTTATTTATTTATTTATTTATTTAATTTATTTATTTTATTAGTTCAAATTAGGAACAAGCTTGCTTCACATGCTAAACCCTTCTCCCTCACACTCCTCTCCCCTCCCAACACTCCCGAACAACCCCCTGCCTGCCCCAAACCCCATCTCCCCTCCACTCTCCAGGGCTCCCCAAAGTCCATGACATCATCCTGGGCTGGGCCTAGGCCCTACCCCATGTGGCCAGGCCAAGAGTGGATCCCTTCTCCTGGGATGGGCTCTCAAAGTCCCTTCTTACACCAGGAATAAATACTGATCCACTACTAGGGGACCCATAGAGTGCAAAGGCCTCCTCATTGACATCCATGTTCAGGAGACTGGATCAGACCTGTGGTGGCCTCCCAGACAGCAGTTGAGGGTCGATGTGCTCCCCCTTGTTCAGGCCAGCTATTTCTGTGGGTTTCACCAGCCTGGTCCGGAAACCTTTGATCTTCATTCCTCCATCTCTGCAACTGGGTTCCCGAGTTCAGTTCAGTGTATATCTGTGGGTGTCTGCCTCTGCTTCATTCAGCCACTGGATGAGTGCTCTAGGATGGCATAAAAACTAGTCATCAATCTCATTTTAGAAAAAGGGCGTTTAGGTTATCATCTCCACAATTGCCTGGATTGTCAGTTCGTGTCATCCTTGTGGGTCTCTGGAAATCTCCCTAGTGCCAGATCTGTTCTCAGACCAATAATGGCTCCCTCTAATATGGTATCTCTCATCCTGCTCTCCTCTATTCTTCCCCAACTCAATATTTCAGCTCCTCAATTTTCTCCTCTCTTCTCCTCCTCCTCCTCTCATTCTGCCAGCTCCCTCTCCCTTACCCTCACGCTCCCAATTAGCTCAGGAGTTTATGCCTCTTCCCATTCCAGGGGTCAGTACATTTTTCCCTTAGAGTACTTCATGTCTCCTAGTTTATTTGGTGAAGATGATTGTAGGCTAGTAATCCTTTACTCTCTCTCTAAAATTCATATATGAGTGAGTACATGCCATGTTTGTCTTTTTTTGTGACAGGATTACCTCATTCAGGATGGTTTCTTCTAGTTCTATCCATTTGCCTGCAAATTTCAAAATTCCATTTTTTTCCTGTGAGTAGTACTCCATTGTGTAAACATACTACATTTTCTCTATCCATTCTTCAGTTGAGGGTCATCTAGGATGCTTCCAGGTACTGGCTATTACAAACAATGCTGCTATGAACATGG
The DNA here is from genome assembly GCF_003668045.3 of Cricetulus griseus. Taxonomy (NCBI): domain Eukaryota; kingdom Metazoa; phylum Chordata; class Mammalia; order Rodentia; family Cricetidae; genus Cricetulus; species Cricetulus griseus. Next base: position 108,830,717 of record NW_023276807.1, on the reverse strand, counting down.
TTGAACAGATGCCATTATTGTAGGAATGTACTCCTTTTGGATATATGCTGAAGAGTGGAATTGCTGGATCTCGTGGTAGACTGATTCCCATTTTTCTGAGGAATCGCCATATAGATTTCCAAAGTGGCTTTACAAGTTGGCACTCCCACCAGCATTAGAGGAGTGTTCCCCTTTCTCCACATCCTCTCCAGCATAGATTGTCATTGGTGTTTTTAATTTTAGCCATTCTGGCTGGTGTAAGATGGTATCCTAGAGTTGTTTTGAGTTGCATTTCTCTGATGGCCAAGGATTTTGAGCACTTTCTTAAGTGTATTTCAACCATTTCAGATTCCTCTGTTCAGAATTCTCTATTTAGTTCTGCACCCCGCTTTTCATTGTTTGGTGTTTTGGTGGCTAGCTTCTTGAGTTCTTTATATATTTTGGAAATCAGCCCTCTGTCAGATGTGGGGTTGGTGAAGATCTTTTCCCATTCTGTGGGCTGTCATTTTGTCTTATTGACAGTGCCCTTTGCCTTGCAGAAGCTTCTCAGTTTCAGGAGGTCCCATTTATTAATTGTAGATCTCAATGTCTGTGCTACTGATGTAATGTTCAGGAAGCAGTCTCCTGTACCAATTCGTTCAAGGGTGTCTCCCACTTTCTCTTCTAGAATATTCAGTGTGGCTACATATATGTTGAGATCTTTGATCCATTTGGACTTAAGTTTTGTGCATGGTGAAGATATCAATCTATCTGCAATTATCTGCATGTCTGAATCCAGTTGTACCATCACCATTTGTTGAAGATGCTTTCTTTTTTTCCATTGTATAGATTTAGCTTCTTTGTCAAAAATCAAGTGTTCATATATGTGTGGGTTAATATCAGGGTTTTCAATTCGATTCCATTGGTCAATTTTTGTGCCAATTCCAAATTGTATTCAGAACTATGGCTCTATAATAGAGCTTGAAGTCAGGGATTGTGATGCCTCCAGAAGATTCTTTACTTTACAGAGTTGTTTTGGCTATCTTGGTATTTTTGTTTTTCCATATAGGGATGATTGCATTGTTTTTTCAAGGCCTGTGAAGAAATGTGTTAGGATTTTGATGGGGATTGCATTGAATCTGAAGATTGCTAATGGCAAGATTGCCATTTTTACTATGTTGATCCTACCTATCCAAGAGCATGGGAGATATTTACATTTTCTGGTATCTTCTTTAATTCTTTCTTTAAAGACTCAAAGTTCTTATTGTACAGTCTTTCACTTTTTTGGTTAGCAAAACCCCAAAATATTTTATGTTGCTTGTGGATATTGTGAAGGGTGATGTTTCTCTGATTTCTTTCTCATTGGATTTATCATCTGTATATAGTAGGGCTACTGATTTTCATTTTTAGTTAATTTTGTATCCTGCTACTTTGTTGAAGGTGATTATTAGCTGTAGAAGTTATGTGGTAGAGTTTTTCTGGTCACTTATGTAGAGTATCATATCATCTGAAAATAGTGAAAGTTTGACATATTCCTTTCCAATTTATATCCCTTTGATCTCATTTTCTTGTCTTATTGCCTAGCTAGAACATCCTGTACAATATTGAAGAGATATGGAGAGAGTGGACAGCCTTGTATTGTTCCTGACATTAGAGGAATCGCTTTGAGTTTCTGTCCATTTAGTTTGATGGTGACTGTTGATTTGGTGTATATTGCTTTTATTATGTTTAGATATATTGCTGTTATTCCTGTTCTCTCCAAGATCTTTATCATGATGGGAAGTTGGATTTTTGTCAAAGGCTTTTTCAGCATCTAGTGAGATTATCATGTGGTTTTTCTTTTTCAGTTTGTTCATATGGTGGATTACATTGATGGATTTTCATATGTTGAACCATCCTTGCATCCCTGGGATGAAGCCTACTTGATCATGGTGGATGATTTTTCTGATGTGTTCTTGGATTCAATTCACCAATATTTTTTGAGTATTTTTGCATCGATATTCATTAGGGATATTGGTCTGTAGTTCTCTTTTTTATTTGTATCATTGAGTGTCTTGGGTAAAAAAAGTGATTGTAGCCTTGTAAAAAGAGTTTGGCAATGTCCTTTCTGTTTCTATTTTGTGGAACAATTTGAGGAGTACTGGTATTAGCCAGTATTCAAATTGTTAGAATTTCTGGTAGAATTCTGCAGTGAAGCCATCTTGCCCTGGGCTTTTTTTTTTTTTTTTTTTTTTGGGAGGCTTTTGATGACTGTCATTACGGGTATAAGTCGATTTAAACTGCTTATCTGTTCTTGGTTTAATTTTGGTAAGTGATATCTATACAGAAAATTGTCCATTTCTTTTATATTTTCGAATTTTGTGGATTACACGTTTTCAAATTATGACCTGATGTTTCTCTGGATTTTATCAGTGTCTGTTGTTAAATCCCCTTTTTAATTTCTGATTGTGTTAATTAGCATTCTCTCTCTCTCTCTCTCTCTCTCTCTCTCTCTCTCTCTCTCTCTCTGCCTTTGGTTAGTTTGGATAGAGGTTTGCCTTTCTTATTGATCTTCTCAAAGTATCAACTGTTTGTTTCATTGATTCTTTGTAATACTTTCCTAGTTTCTATTTTATTTATTTCAGCCCTCAGTTTGATTATTTCCTGGCATCTACTCCTCTATAGTGACTTTGTTTCTTTTTGTTCTAAGGCTTTCAGTTGTTCTGTCAATTTTCTAGTGTGACTTTCCTCCAGCTTCTTCATGTGGCCACTTTTTCTCTGAACTTCCCTCTTGCTACTGCTTTCAGAGTGTCCCATAAGTTAGGGTATGTTGTGTCTACATTCTCATTAAATTCTAGGAAGTCTTTAATTTCTTTTTTATTTCTTCCTCAACCCAGGAATTGTGCAATTGGGTGTTATTCAATTTCCCCGAGTTTGTAGTTTTTCTGCAGTTTGTATTGCTGTTGAATTCTAACTTTAAAGCATGGTGATCTTCTAAGATATAGTGGGTTATTTCAATTTTTTATATCTGTGGAGGTTTGCTTTGTTGCCAACTATGTGGTCAATTTTAGAGAAGGTTCCATGTGGTTCTGAGAAGATGGCATATTCTTTTGTGTTTGGATGGAATGTTCTATAGATATCTGTTAAACCCAGTTGGATCATAACTTCTGTTAGATCTTTTGTTTCTTTGTTAAGTTTCTGTCTGGCAGTCCTGTCTAGTGGTGAAAGCAGGGTGTTGAGGTCTCCTATTATAAGAGTGTGTGGTTTTATGTGTGGTTTGAGCTTTAGCAATATTTCTTTTACAAATATGGGTGCCTTCGTATTTGGGCCATAGATGTTCAGGTTTGAGACTTCATCTTGATGAACTTTTCCTTTGATGAGTATGAAATGCCCTTCTTCATCTCTTTTGATTGATTTTAGTATGAAATCTAATTTGTTTGATATTAGGATTGCTACACCAGCTTGTTTCTTGGCCCCATTTGATTGGAAAATCTTTTCCCAATCCTTTACTCTGAGGTAACACCTGTCTTTAAGGTGTGTTTCTTGTATACAGCAGAAGGATGGATTCTGTCTTCATATCCATTCTGTTAGCCTGTATCTTTTTATAGGCAGGTTAAGACCATTCACAATGAGGGATATTAATGTCCATTGATTGTTGGTTCTTGTTTGTTTTGGATTTATTGATGGTGGTGTCATTGTATGTGGATTATGTCCTCTTGTTTCTTTTCGTGTTTGGTAAAATTGGATTATCTATTGCCTATATTTTTGTGAGTATAGTTATCTTCGTTGGATTGGAGTTTTCCTTCCAGAACTTTCTGTAGTACTGGACTTGTGGATATGTATTGTTTAAGTTTCGTTTTGTCATGGAATATCTTGTTTTCTCCATCTATAGTGATTGAAAGTTTTGCTGGAGACAGTAGTTTCTCTTGACATCCATGCTCCCTTAGTGTCTGTAGGATATCTATCCAAAACCTTCTGGCTTTCAAAGTTTCCATTGAGAAGTCAGGTATGATTGTTATAGATCTGCCTTTATATGTTACTTGGTCATTTCCCTTTGTTGCTCTTAATATTTTCTCTTTATTCTATAGGTTTGGTGTTTTGATTGTTATGTGTTGAGGGGCCTTCTTTTTGTGGTCCAGTCTGTTTGGGGTTCTGTAAGCTTCTTGTACTTTCATAGGTATATACTTCTATATATTGGGGAAGTTTTCTTCTATGATTTTGTTGAATATGTTTTCTGTACCTATGAGCTGTATTTCTTCACCTTCTTCTATACCTATTATATACTTCTATATTATATACTTCTATTATACTACTATTATATACTTCTATACCTATTATATATATATATAAATACTTCTTAAGTTCACCTTTTTCATGGTGTCCATATTTCCTCTAAATTTTGTGTTAGGGATTTGTTGGACTTGAGATTTTCTTTGGTCGATGACTGTACATCTTCTAGTGAGTCTACAACTGAAATTCTCTCTTCCATCTCATGTATTCTATTGGTTATACTCACATCTTTAGTTCCTGATTGTTTATCCAGCCTTTCTATTTCCAGCATCCCCTCATTCTGTGTTTCCTTTCTTGTTTTTATTTCAGCTTTCATGCCTTGAACTGTTTCAAGTGCTTCCTTCACTTGTTTGGTTGTTTTTTTTCTTGGCTTTCTTTAAATTCTTTAAGAGATTTGTTTATTTCTTGAAGTTTTTGTTTGTCTTTTCCTCCAATTCATGTAATGTTTTGCTTGTTTTTTCTTCTATTTATTTAAGGGATTTTCTTGTTTCCTCTTTAAAGGTCTTTACCATCTTCCTGAGATAATTTTAGAGGTACATCTCTTCTTCATCCTCTGTGTTGGGCATTTCAGATCTTGCTGTTGTGGCATCCCTGGATTCTGGGGGTGTCATATTGGTCTTTCTATTTTTAGTGTGTTCCTTTTCCATCTTCTTCCAATTTCTTCTTCCAATGGATGCACGTGGGGTCTCTCTATCTCGTCTTGTCACCCAGTGGTGTGTGGGGTCCAAGACTTTAATGTCTGCAGCTCTGGGTGGTCTTGCCTCTCCTGGTAGTCTCCTCACTCAGGAGAGGATGGGCTGGCAGAGGGGGAAAGATGAGTGAGGTGTTTCCAGACTCAGGGAGCTCCTCTCTTTCTGGATGGGTCCACTCTCTGCAGGTGCAGGCCCAGAGAGATCTGGAGGTAATGGGGATGTTAGGCAGAAGTAGGGCAGGAGCAGAGGGTACACTCACCTTGGTAGGGGTGTGTAGGCCTTAAGTAGTGTTTCTTTTACTAACTTGGTTGCCCTTGTGTTTGGGTATAGTTACTAAGAATTGAAATATCTTCTTGGATGAATATGTAGTGTTCTACCCTTTATCATCTGATTAGTTTTAGTTTAAAGTCGATTTTTCAGTAGTTAAAGTGGCTACACAGCCTGTTTCTTACATCTACTTGTTGACATATCTTTTCTCAACACTTGCGCTGGCCTTGCTGCTCTCTCAGAGTCTCCACAACATTTTTCCAGGCCTTTCTACCTTTTAGAGTTTTGATTTCAAAGCAAGATGTAATTCTAATAGGTATACCTTTATGTTACTTGGTCCTTTTACGTTGATGCTTTTAACATCCTTCCTTTGTTCTATTATTATTTTGATATTTATGTGCCAAGAGACTTTCTTTTGTGGTTCAATATATTTGGTCTTCTATATGTTGCTTCTACTTTGAATTAGTGAAATTTTCTTTTTGACCAGTGCTTATTCTCCTTCCTCCATTCCTCTTTTTCTTAGATTTGGTCTTTTAATAGTGCCCAGAGTTCCTGATCTTTTGTGCCATGGCTTTTTTAGAGTTAATGTAGACTAAGATATTCATTTCTGTAGTGTCTTTAATTCCGGAGAGTGTCGATTTCATCCTTTATATTTGATTACTGAGGCTTGCCTCTGTGGTACCTGTTTGAGTTCCTCAGCCTTTTATTTCCAGATTTCCCTCACTCTCTGTGTGTGTGTGTGTGTGTGTGTGTGTGTGTGTGTGTGTTGTGTTTTATTGATTCTCTTTATATTTTCACATATTGAAGTATTTTATTCATTCCCTTCCACTTTTCTTCATGATTTCACAGATTTCTTTAAGGGAATTAATTAGTCATTTCCTCTTTAAAGACTTCTATCATATTATTCATACAGGCTGAAGTAAAGTCTTTTTTCTTGTACTTCAGCAGTGTTGGGATTGTTGAGCTCTAGTTGAAACATATTCTTTATGTTATATTATTATTGATTGTGTTTTTACCTTGGTGTCTGGGCATCTGGGCATCTGGTTTGGGGAAGGTTGTAAAACTGGGTCCTGATATCTCACCCTGTGTTTTTTGGATTTGTGTGTTCTTCCTTGGTTTCTGTTGCTCTCTCTGGTGGCTTTGTTTTGCCTAAAAGGAACTTCTTCTGGAGTTCTGATAGTTATGGCTCTGCTTCTTTGGTAGGAGTGGCAGAAATGACAAAAATTTTAAACTAAACAGATTAAATGGCACTGAGCAGATAGCCCTGTGGCTAAAGTGCTTGTTTTGCAACAAGGAAGCCATAAATTCTTATTCTCAGGATTGGTATTTTAAAAAATAATAATAAACAAACATATAAAAAATAAAAAGTTAACAAAACAAACAAATAAATAGGGGAGTAAATGGAGAAAGACATTTAATATTGACTTCTGATTACCATATGTACATACTAATATTATAAATAAATTCATTAGTTAAAATTTCAAAGGTATGTTTCTAGAGTACATGGTTGCTACAGAAGATAAGCAGTGAAGATCAAACAACCATTTAATAATCCTGACTTTTAATAAAATGAAAATCAATATAACAAGTTGTGGATGATTTAAGGAAATAAATGAATCTAAAATGAAACTTGACTTGGGATTGCATTGTTAATTAGTACTCTACATTCTTGGTAAATTTATATTTTCACCCATTGTTAACCAATAATAAGATAATTATAGAGAAATGCTATATAAGAATAAAAAATAACTTTAATATTCATGTAGAAAGATCAAGTAACTTACCTAGAGGAAAATATTAGGCAACAAGCTAAGTGTTTGGCACCAACACATTATCCCAGAAGGTAATGTAGTAAGATATTTAATATGGTCCTATTATTTCTCTATAGATTCTGTCTAGACTCCTCCCAATATGTTTTTTAAAGTTTTATTAATTTATTTTAAATATCAAGCAGAGTTTTCTCTCCTCACTTCCCCTCCCCAAACCTCCCTTCTTCTGCCCCCACCTACTCCTCCTTGGTCTCCATTCAGAAGTGGTAAGGACTCCCCTGGGGATCAACAAAGCATGGCAATTCAAGTTTAGGTAGGACCATGTTCCTCCTGCTTCCATAAAGGCTGGGTGAGTCATCCCACCATAGGAATAGGTCCTAAAGAGCCAGCTCATGTATCAGGACAGGTCCTGCTCCCCCTTCTAGAGACCCCAGAAACTGACCAAACTACACAATTGTCACATACATGCAGAGGGCATAGGTCAGTAACATGAAGACTCATAATTCTAGAGTCCATGTACTTCCACAAACTCAGGTCAGCTGTCCCTGTGGGTTTCCCCATCATGTTTTATCACCGGCTTGCTCATAAAATCCCTCCTCCCTCTCTTCAACTGGTCACTTATGTACACTATTATATAATCTGCAAAGTGCTAAAGTTTGACTTCCTTTACAATTTGTATCCACTTGATATCTTTTTGTTGCCTTATTACTGTAGCTGGAATTTTGAGTACAATAATAAGTAAATAAGGAGAGAGTGAGCAGCCTCCTCATGTCCTTAATTTTAGTAAAATCTCTGAGTTTTTCTCCATTTCATTTTATGTTGGCTGTTGGTTTGCTGTATATTGACTTTATTATGTTTAGCTACATTCCTTGTATCAATGATCTCTCCAGAACCTTTATCATGAAGGGGTATTATCAAAGGCTTTTTCAGAATCTAATAAGATGATCCTGTGTGTGTGTGTGTGTGTGTGTGTGTGTGTGTGTGTGTGTGTGTATTCTTTCAGTTTGTTTATATGGTGTATTATATTGACAGATTTTTATGTTGAACTATCCCTGCATGTCTGGGATGAATGCAACTTCATCATGGTGGATGATTTTTTTATGTGTTCTTGGATTCAGTTTGGCAGTATTTTGTTGAGTATTTTTGCATTAATGTTCATGAGGGAGATTGGTCTGCAATTTTCTTTCTTTGTTGTATTTTTGTTTGGTTGAATATAGGCTAACTGTGGCCTCATTAAAAAAAATTGGCAATATTTCTTCTGTTTCTACTGTGTTGAACAAAACAATTTGAGGAGTATTGGTATTAGCTCTTCTTTGAAATTCTGATAGAATTCTGTGCTGAGACGGTCTGGTTCTGAGCTTATTTATTTATCTATTTATTTATTTATTTATTTATTTATTTATTGGTTGTTAGAATTTTAATGACTGATTCTATTTTCTTAGGATTTATTGGTCTGTTTAAACTGTTTATCTGGGCTTCATTTAATTTTGGTATGTGGTTGTGCATTTTTTTTAGATTTTCCAATTTTGTTGACTATAGGTTTTTGAAGTATGACATAATGATTCTCTGTATTTCTTCAGAGTCTTTGTTATGTCCCCTTTTTCATTTCTGGTTTTGTTAATTTGTATATTCTTTCTCTGTCTTTTGGTTAGTTTGGATAAGGCTTTATCTATCTTGTTGATTTTCTCAAAGAACTAACTCTTTGTTTCACTGATTCCCTGTATTGCTGTCTTTGTTTCTTTTTTTTTTTTATTTCAGCTCTAGTTTGAGTATTTCCTGTCATCTACTTCTCCTGGGTAATTTTGTTTTTGTTGTTGTTCTAGATCTTTCAGGTGTGATGTTCAATTGTTTGTATGATTTTAATCCAAATTCTTTATGTAGGCACTTAGTGCTATGAACTTTCCTCTTAGCACTGCTTTCAAAGTGTCCCATAAGTTTGTGTGTGTTGTGGATTCATTTTCATTGAATCCTAGTAAGTCTTTAATTTCTTTCCTTATTTCTTCCTTGACCAGAGGTGGTTCATTTGAGACTTGTTCAGTTTCTATAACATTGTAGGCTTTCTGTAGTTTGTGTTGTTTTTAAACTCTAAATTTAGCCCATAGTGGTCCAATAAGATACAAGGGGTTATTCCAATTGTTTTGTATCTGTTGAGATTTGCTTTATTACTGAGTATGTGGTCAATTTTAGAGAAGGTTCCACAAAGTGCTAAGAAGAAGGTATATTCTTTTGTGGTTGGGTGTAATGTTTTATAGATGTCTATTAAGTCCATTTGAGTCATAACATCAGTTAGTTCCCATGTTTCTCTGTTAAATTTCTGTCTGGCAGGCCTGTCCATTAGTGAGAATATGATGTTAAATTCTCCCACCATTAATGTGCTGGATTTGATGTGTGATTTAAGTTTTAGGAATGTTTCTTTTACAAATGTGGGTGCCCTTGTTTTGGGGGAATAGGTGTTCAAAATTGAGACTGCATCTTGGCAGATTTTTTTCCCTTGATGAATATAAAATATCCTTCTCAATCTCCTTTGATTAACTTTAGTTTGAAGTCTATTTTGTTAGATATTAGAATAGCTATACCTGCTTGCTTCTTAAGTCCTTAGGATAGCTACACCTGCTCACTTCTTAGGTCCATCTGATCAGGAAATCCTTTCCCAGCCCTTTACTCTCAGTTAATGTCTATCTTTGGAATTGAGGTGTGTTTCTTGTATGCAGAAGAAGGATGGATTCTGTATTAGTGTCCATTCTGTTAGCCTGTGATTTTTATTGTTGAATTGAGTTCATTGATATTAAGAGATGTTATTGACCAAAGATTATTGATTCATGTAAATTTTTTGTGGTGGTTGTGGTAGTATGTGTATTTCCCTTCTTTGTGTTTTGCTGTCGTGAGATTACCTACTGCCTATGTATGTTTTGGTTGTTTGTTTTGGGGGATTTTGTTTGTTTGTTTGTTTGTTTTGTCCAGCTTATTTAGTGTTCTGTAAGCCTCTTCTACCTTTATAGACATGTCCTTCTTTAGGTTGGGAAAGTTTTCGTCCATGATTTTGTTGAATATGTTTTCTGTGAACTTGAGCTGGAATCCTTCTTCTTCTACCCCTATTATTCTTAGTTTTGGTCTTTTCATGGTGTTACAGATTTCCTGGATGTTTCATGTCAGGAAATTATTGGATTTAACATTTTCTTCAAGTGAGGAATCTAGTTCCTCTATCTTATCTTCAATGCCTGAGATTGTCTCTTCCATCTCTTTTATTCTGTTAGTGCTGCTTGCATTTATAGTTCCTGTTCATATTTTCCATTTCAAGATTTCCCTTGGTTTGTGTTTTATTGTTTCTATTTCAGTTTCAAGTCCTGAACCATTTTCTTCACCTGTTTGATTGTATTTTCTTGTATTTGTCTTTCTTTATGGGATTTATTGATTACTTCCAATTTTTTGTTTGTCTTTTCCTCAATTTCTTTCAGGAAAATTTTCATTTCATCTTTAAGAACCTCCATCATCTTTGTAAAGTTATTTTAGGCTTCTTTTCTTGTGTTTGAGCTGCATTAGAAGATTCAGGTCTTGCTATTGTTGAATCACTGTCTCTTAATGTTGCCATATTGTTCTTTTGGTTGTTGAATGTATTCTTACACTAAATTTGCTCATCTGTTCTTCCAAATAGTGTGGCTTGTGCCAGTGCCTGTTCTTCCAAGTTATGTTCTTTGCTTTTGTGCTTATGTATTCCACTGGAGTTGCAGGGGAGGGCTAGCCACAGAGAGTGTGGCCAACCTACTTGCTAGAGTGTGGGGACAGGGTCCAGCTTCCTTGTTGGTACTGGGATGGGGGTGGAGGTGCTCAGGTGTGCCCTGGGGTTTACTTAGGGTATGGACTTTCAGTCAGTCTATCTGGGATGTGGGTCTTTCACCTGTTTTTCCAACTGATACGGTTTGTGCCTGTGCCTATGTTGTATGCTGGTGTTGCCAGGAAGGGCTGGATAAGGGGAAGATGTTCATGTCTTTGGAGTTGGGTGGCAGAGTGGGTCTTGCAGGGACAGAGCCTAGTGGGTGGCAGGGGTGGGGACACAGCCTCACAGACTTTTTATTAATTCCACAAAATCTATTATCAACATATGGAATTCAATATATCATTAGTTGGGCATATGTTGCTGAGCTTTCTAGTCATTAGCAACTATTATCTCACTGAACACTGAGAGGTAGCTTGAGTATGCCAACACATATTTGGGGGGTATATTACCTGTGTGGCAGGACCAAAGCAAGACTAGAGAGGGTGTCAGATCAACTTCAAGTGGATATATAGGTACTTTGAGCTACCAGCCATGGGTGCTGGGAATCAAACTCAGGTCACTCATCTATCTTTCAATCCCTTAATGATTGATTTTTTGTTGTTTTTGGACTTTCTTTATTTGGTTTGTTATTGTTATTTTATTGAAATCAGGACTTACTTCATGGCCCTGGCTAGCATGAAACCACCAGAGCTCAGCCTTTCTCTTCCTCTGGAATGTTGGGATTAAAGGTATTGTTAAAGCTTTTAACCCATGTTAATATATTGCTAATGAAGCAACTGAGTAATGTAGGAAATTAATGTTTCTTTTCTCGGTCATTCAGCTAGTCGTTGACCAAGTGGAACCCAATATCTGATCATAATTCCAATATGTGTCTTCCAAAGCAAGGTATTTCTCATTGGAACTATAAATGCCCATTGTAAAACTTACAGAAATATCTCATTTATGAAAATAATTAAGTCTTTGAATTCAGACAGTGGCATATAATTGGGCTCTTTATCAGCTAGTTTATGTGAATATAGATGTATGTGTGTATGTATGTATATATGTATATGGACATCAAGGAAAAAATGAAAGAAAGAACTTTGTAACAAGAGTGAGTTTTGCTTGAATAGGGTATGATTGAAAATAATTTTTAGAACACAAAGGAATAGTTTCACATTATCAAGGACACTCCAGATTAAGCACCATATTTCCATATACCTTATTCCTTTCATTTAGTCTCCAGAAAGATGACAACAAAGAAACAAACAAGAACTCCAGATGTGAGAATAGAAAAAGGGAACTAAAAATAAGTATGCACGTATCTCAGGTATGTATAGACCTTTATAGTAGAATGAAATCATAACACTTATTTAAAATGGAAGAATTGCATCTGAAGCAAAATATGTTACTACAACCCATTAAAGCATCATTTGACACCAGAGATGGTTAAAATATTCCCTGTCATCCATGTGCTTTTTGCTTTCTTTCTTCTTCCTACAGGGGAAAAATAAACATTTAAATTGATTGACTCATTTGTGTTATATGAAACAAGCCCTAATTTAGCAACAATTTTTTAAACCCATTATTAGACTCCAATACAAAGTCTCTACTTTATTTCAAGCACATGTGTTATCAGTCACACTAGGTTTTATTTACAGCGATTACACTTGTTTTTAGCATGTACATTATCAGACATTGTAGCAAGTACTGGGCAATTTTGGGTGGCCACATCAATAAGGCAGCTTCCCTCGGTTCCATTTTTCATAGTTTATACATAGTCCTAGACCAAGACCTAAATTCATTCCTAACTGTACTTTCTTTCTACATGCTCTAAAATGATCCTGCCTTTGAAACTGTTGAAAATGTAATTGTTTATACATTCTTTCATCAGATTATTTTCTCTTGGCTTCAAATATCTTTTAACAATAGACTCACAGAAATTATGGTTTGAAATGTGATCAGACATACAGCAGCATTTGCCTTCTCTCTGATTTAATCCATTAGATATCTGAAGGCCAGAATCCATCTTCCCCATCATTACTGCCAGGGATGATGGGCTCATGGCTTTTTTTAGAGAGAGGAATCCTGAGAGCATTCTGAATTCTATCCATGTCCTCCTTTTCTTAAATTTATAGCCCCGCAGCTTGTATAAACTGGCCTCTGGTTATGCAGATTTAACAGAAAACTATGCTGGTCAATTATGGGAAATGATACTTGCTCTGTTCAGCACACAAACACCTTTCCTCTGGGAACTGTGCCCTACTTTCCATCAAGAAAACTTGCTTCTTCTAATATTGGTCTATCAATAAGAGAAGGAAGTATATGCTCACCATGACCAAGTCAGTCATTGGGTGCACCTCCTAGCATAAGAGTCTCAGGTTTGATTATAAAAATAACTCAGGGAAGTCAAGGGGAAAAACTTCAGCTCTGAAGGTTTTTTCTTTTTTGAGTTCTGTTTCAGGTAGTTTGCCTCCTTTCTTCCTTCTCTCCTTCCTTCCTCCCTTTTTTCCTTCTTTCCTTCCTTCCTTTTTCTTTTTTTCCTTTTCATTTTAACTTTCCACATGGTTTTTTTCTTGCAAAAGTACCAGATATCTTAGAAATAAATAGCCATTCTATGTCAATTCTCCCAGGAGGTAGAAGACTAAAAATATCCCAACTTGATTAATAAGGCCAATGTGACCTCATAACTGAAATGAGACAAAGATTTTAATATAATATTTTTGTTAATTTTCTGAGAGTATTATCCAATGTATTTTGGTCATATTCATCTCCCTACTCTTCCTCCCAATTCCTTTTACACCCACTCCCTCTTTATAGGCCTCCTACTTTGAGTTCTTTTTAAAAATAACCCAATAAGGATTTTTTGACACATACTAATATAAAGTTTCAATATGTTTTAACTGAAGTAGAATTATACCACTTTTCCTTTCCTCCCCATCCTCTAACAGATATATATATATATATATATATATATAATATATATATATATTCTGATGAGTGAGTTTTTGTTGGTGGTGGTATATATATATATTTATGGTTTCAGAGCTAACTACTGGGCACTGGACAACCAATAATGGGACTCATCCCTGGGAAAGACTAACTTCCTTCTCCCAGAAGTCACTAGTGGGCCTGTGTTTTTGTTTGTTTGTTTGCTTGCGGGTAGGGAACTGACAAAAATATCTCTCCTTTCGTATTAATATGCTATTGAATTTCCATTGTTCCTGTCTTTTTTATGCATTCATTTCTATGAGAATTCTTCACAGCAGACTCCCTGGTACTCTGGCCCTTACAGTTTTTCTGCTCCCTCTCTGAAGTGTTCCCTGAGCCATAGATGCAGGAGCTGTGATGTAGATGTAGCCACTGGGGCTTGGATCCCCACAATTTGTTTATCACTGTGTTGTGTCCAGTTGTGAATTTCTGTGGCCAAAATTTGCTTATCAAGAAGAAGTACTGTTTTCTAGAGTTTTGAAAATTTATTTTTACTTAAAATTCTTCCTTTTTACATTTACTTATTTCAGAAGGACATGTGCCATTATTCACCTGCGGGGTTCAGAGGACAGCTTACGCGAACTGATCTTGTCCTTCTAACACATGGGGTTTAAGGATCCAACTGCCTTGTCAGGTTTTGCAGCAGGTGCCTTTCACCCACTCAGCCAACTTTCTGGCTTAGGACTTCTTTTAATGAATAATATATAGAGGTATATGAAGTCACAAGCCATGTGGTGGTTGACCAGTGTTTCCATTTAGCTAACTAAGAAATGCTCAATTACCAGGTGAAATGCTACTCCTGTCTGTGTTTAGGATGGTGCATATGGGGAGAATAACACTTCAGCCTGTACATGAGGTACAAATCCCTCTCGCCAATGTGAGCAGTCTTCCCCCACTTGACTCAGGACTGAAAAAGAAAAGAAGAAATCCAGCATAAAGCAAAATTCCTCACTCCTCTTGAGCTAGGATGTTCCTCTTCTCTGCATCTAGTTCTTGTGTCTTTCAGACACTGGATTTGGACTAGCACCATTTTTTTCTTTCCTCTATATCTCAGAGCTCAGGCTACACTGCATCACCCCATGTTTTTCTTAGTTCTTTAGTTTTCAGGAAACATATTGCAAGACTTCTGAGTCTCCTTCAGTCTGTGAGTTTATTCTTCAAATATCAAATACATACTAAATATAAAATATATAGATACAGATGTATGTTTCAGTGGACAACTCTAATTCATATCGATATGCCTGATATCATGGATACAAAAATATCTCTAATACAGTGTCATCAAATACAATCCAGAAGAATATGGAAAGAATAATGTTTTATAACCAGGTTCATCTTATACCAGCAATGTAAATTTGATTCAGGCCTTGACATGCAATGTAATTCAACATGTTAATATACCAAAATCATAAAAACTTTGACAACATCATAAATATGTCTCAAATTTCAATGTTCCTTTACATTATAACCTTCTGGAATACTAGAAATTAAAATGAATGTTACGATTCTGAGTGATGACATGGATATAATTTTTTTCAAAGACTGACTTCTTTCCTCCTCAAATGGAAGAAAAACAAAATGACTGCTCTCTCAGTTCCACCTTATATTCTATTGACATCCCTAACATACAATCAATGAAGAAAAGACACACCAACCACAAAGGAACTAACACACATATCTTTCTTTGTAGACAACATGATTATCTATATAAAAAGACCCAAAAGAGTGTACAAGAACTATTGGAAGGAATACTTTTAACAATTTCATCAGCTACAAGATCAAAGTATGAAAGAATCAATTATATATCTTGACACTAGTGACAAAAAAAAAGAAGCTGAGATTTATAAAGAGTATTACAGCAGTTCAAAATTTAAAATGCTATTAGGTACAAAATTGCCAAAATATGTGCCAGTGATATATGCTGAGAAGTATACATACAGATGGAAATAGATGTGAAAAAAATTGAGAAACATACCATATTCATGAGTTCAAAGACTCAGTATTGATCAATTTTATCAAAAGCCATCTTCGAATTCAACATAATATCAATTAAAATATTGACAAGTTTTTTATAAGAAAATAATTTAAAAGTTACAGAAAGAATAACATAAACAATTTAAACAATATCAGAAAAGAACAGAGTTGAAGAAATCACTGTCTCTAATTCCAAAACGAATTGTGAAGCTGCAATGATCAAAGACAGATAAATGCTGACAAATGTAGCAGGAGGAGAAAGTGCCTTTAAGTTGACAGGTTCTCCAAGGTAGCTGATTAACTCAACCATCAAGGAAGCCACTTTGCAATAAAAGTTAATGAAAACTAAAGTTTGATTTTCTTGCAATTTTTAAGTGTCGTGATTATTTTAATAAGAAAATACCAAAAAATTCTTTAATTAAAGATCATGTAAAATAGTGACAAGCCAGATTTTTCTAAATTTTGGACTTAGAGATTAGATACATAGTCAATTATCAACAAAAATAAGACAATTTTGGGGAAAATAATAGTCCTTTAAATAAATATTTAGGAGCAACTAAGTCTTCCCCACCTCATGTGATACTACAAAAACCCTAAAAATTTGTCTCATATATATATATATATATATATATATATTATATATATAATTATAAAATTATAAAATGTGAATTAGAAGCTGGATCTCTGTAATTCTAGTCTGTGAAATAGACTTTAATATATGAATAAATCACTAAAACCAAGCACTGAAAAAATGGAGAACTTCATTTCTCCTCATGTGTGGTTTCCATAAAGTAGTGAGACTACTCTGGAAAAATGGTCTTTCCTTATTCAGTAAAGACTTACAATCTATTGAGGAATCCCAATTCTAGGTGTTAGTCTCAGAGAAGTGAAAATGTATGTTCAAATGAGACAAAAAAACTGTATGACTCTTAATAATGTTTCAAGTAACAGTATTTGGAATGCACAAAAAGGCAAGGCTCTTATGAGAGATTTCTAATTTGGTTGATTTGACATGGGAGAACACCTTCAATTTGGATGGCACCTTCCAATGGCAGCCCAGATTAAAGACACAGAAGGAAGAAAAACTTGCATTTACACAGTTGCTGCCTCATCCCCTCATTGATATCAGAACCCAGCTAGTTTGAGCTTCCAATGAGTACTGAAAACCATAGGCTTTCTGGAGTCCTTAAGACCTTTAGCACCAGATTGGGACTGCTGAGTCATTGAATCTTATGAACTAATTAACTGCCAGGTTCTAGGCTTTTCCAGTGTGAAAATGGCTATTTTTGATCATTTGAACCATATTCTGTAACTCAATCTAACACATGTCCATGTGTATATATTCATTGTCTTGGTCTGTTCCTCTAGATTACCCTAGATTACCCTCAACAGTATAGCCTGTATGCTAGTGTTTATTACTAATGTCCCAAAACCTGAACCACTAATATGTATCTTCCCAGGCAAAGAGATAACAAAGCTATGGCTAGTCCATGTGATGTGATACCACTTAGAAAAAACCTGCAAAATAAAAGAAATAACATGAATAAATATTTGCCACACTATGCTATTAGAAGAGGCTCAAAATACTGCAATGTGATCTGGTACTCTTCTGGAGAACAAAGAATGAGCATCCTTGTCATGCTGACTTCACTAATCAGGTTGAGATATTTTAACTCTTTAGTTCTAGAAATATTGTTGGAGAGGCAGTATTTGTTTCTACAATATCTAGCACCTTTGCCAGAGAAGCTATGTGGCAAATTACAATGAAAAGGTGAAGGCTTTATCTTAGAAAAACAAAAGAGCACACTTAGAAGCCTGGCATGATAGCAGTTCTTCCATTCACATACTAACCAGGTTTCCCCTGCTTAGATAAGGATACTGCTAAATTAGATATGATTTCTCATTCAGGATAACATGCCTGTTAATTTATAGTATTTCTCTTCTATTAACTGGTGGAGGTTATACGAACTTTGGGGTGTGTGTGGCAACTTTCATTACTGTGAGTGTTTGTTTGCCAGATCTTACAAAAACAGGAACCAGAAATGGGTACATTTTACCATTATGAGAATTCTATCACTACCAATTTTATTTGAAGGCATCAGAGAAATATAATCGCTAATTGTAATGACAGTCTCACATTGAGAGACTGAAAGGATCAAAAAAACTAAGGAATAAGGAAGTGTGTGAGACACGCAGATAACTGAGAAAATGGAAAACTGAAAACCAGAGTACATGGTGCTATTGCTGAGCAAAAAAAAAAAAAAAAAAAAAAAAAAGAAAAGAAAAAGAAAAAAGGAGTACTGCAGTCAGGACACTGAAGGACATCAGACAGAGATACAAGGTTGTTTGGGATATAAAAGTGTAATAATCTCAAAATTGAAACTGAAGAATGAATTGAATTGAACTGAAAATGAAGAATGAACAAAATACTTTTAGAGTTTTATTGAAAATAAACACAGTAAAATGAGGCCTAGAAATGGAATGAAATTTTGTACTGTTTTTCATGATGACACTACAGGATTATAGGCTGATTTGAAAACTCTTCCTCAGAGGAACAGAAGAGATGACATATTATCTGGAAGATTAGTGAAGTCACAAGAACTTCAAAGAGACTTGGGCCAGAGGTGATGCCTCAGGAGTCTTGTCTACACAGGAAGGCCACCTCCTGTTCAAGGAGAGAGAGATAGAGAGAGAAAGAGAGACAGAGACAGAGACAGAGACAGAGACAGACACAGACAGACAGACAGACAGACAGAGACAGAGAGAGAGAGAGAGAGAGAGAGAGAGAGAGAGAGAGAGAGAGAGAGAGAGAGATTTGGAACAGGATTACATCCAATAGGATTCCAGGGTATCAGGAAGCCAGGTGGTACCTGAAGAACTGGAGGTCATAAGACGTCCATTTCAGATCAGAATAATTACCAAGATGTGTATATTCAAGAAAAACTTTAACTGTAAATTTAAAACCCTGATACAGGAGAGGTATATTTAGAGGAATATAGGAAAGTGGGCTCAGAAAAGTAGGCGGTATTTTACTCCTGGACATTTGGATTCATGCCATAAAACTTTGCATCTCTGGATGTGGACAGATAAGAAATTTTGAATACATACATCCCTATTGTTGCCTAGAACACAATGCTACGCAAACCCTGACTTTCCCCAAGAACAGTTAGGAAGTAGGAGAACCTATCCCTGGAATTTTCAAGGTTAAGTAAGGTCATAGGTTACAAATTGTAGCTGGCAGCAGTTAAGAACTGTTGACTTGGTTCTACTCATTTTGATGGTGGTTAGAGTATGTGAATGTTGCAATTAGACCGACTTTGGTTGTGATTAAATCTTTGCTAGAATGTTCAGGGAAAATGACAAGCACACACACACTATGGAACCATCCAAGTTAATACCCTGGAGCCCAGGAGGAAACCATTCTTAAATGATATTATTATTTCATATGAATGCAGCTATTTTTCACCATTTTATGAAAAGTGCATGGAAATAATGGAACATATTGTGAAGAATTGTGGTTGAATAAGCCAAAGTTTGTTCTAAGGATGAATTTCTGCAGGAATAACAGCTAGCATTTTAAATTTTATTGCAGGTTGTAAGGAATGCTCAGAAACTTGCATTGTCTTCATAATGAAATGCTTTTCTTCATTTATACAACCTTAGACCAGAGACCCAGGGAGATAAGTTATCTTGTTAAAAGGATCCAATGATAGCAACCATCACAGAACCTTCTTCCTGCAGCAGATGGACACAAACACAGAGACATATCAGATCCCTCCTTTCAGGGCTCAGGGAACCCACTGAAAGAGAGTGCAGAAAACGAATAAGAGCCAGAGGGAATGGAAAACACAAAATAAACAAGGCCATCTGAATCAACATGATCAAAGCCCAGATGAACTCACAGAGACTGAGGCAGCATGCCGAGGCATGTACAGGTTTGCATAAGGTTCTCTGCATATGTGTGTGTGTGTGTGTGTGTGTGTGTGTGTGTGTGTGTGTGTGTGTGTGGTATTCCTGAGTTTGCAAATAGGTGGGTATCTGATTTTTGTGCCTTTCAAGGGTTCTTTTTCCTTCTGTTTGCTTGTTTTGTCCAATGTTGCTGTGTTAGTTTTTACTTCATCTTAAGATTGTTTTGTTATTAGCCCTTAGAAGCCTTTTTTTTTAATTTGAGAAAGAAATGGAAAAGATCAAGTTTGGAAGGGAGATGAGGAGTTGAAGGAGGTGCAAATTCCAGTATGATATAGCATGTGAGAAGAAAATCTATTTTCAATAAAGAGGGGACAGCCAACAAGAGAAAGGGGAAGGCAGACAAACAAGAGGAAGGACTATCAGTCAAGGGAGGTGGCTGCAGTTCACTTATTGACTTTTTTAGGAAAAATAAGTAATTTTCCTACCAAGGGAGGGGGAACACCCAACAAAGGCCAAGCTGGAGAGAAATCCAGTCATCTGCTTCATACTCTAATGATGTTCCTCTATGTCTGTGTTATTACTTTAGTGGCTAATTGTCACATCCTTGTAATGTGTGAGCAGAAAATCTACATCCCTCAGTCTGATTTGGTTCAGTGGTGCTTTGGAGTCTGTTTTAACCATCCCTAAAGATTTTCTCATCTGATAGATTCACTCAACTGTGTGTTGTGACTTAGCAGGGTCATTTGGGAGAGCCTTTCACAGAGTACCTAATGCAGTCCAAGTCTGACTGAGAGGTCTAAAGGAAACAGCATAACAGGATGAGTACAGCCTTGAAACAAAAGACCATAGCTCACTATCTGATAAATGTCATTCATCGAGTTAAGTCATCTCTATGAAATTTAATATATCAACACATATCATCTTGCTATAATGTTACATCCAAGGAGACCCTTACCAGAGCCAGCTAATACAAGTGCTGTTTCGATTCACTTTAACTTTGAAAGAGATTAAAATGAATGACAATGCACTTGTATCAGCTGGCTCTGGTAAGGGTCTCCTAGGGTGTGTCACATGAGACAAAAAGTGGGAGAGAAATGTAGAGAGCATTTGAGCTGCCCAGATCATTCTTTCACAAAATTCCACTTGTTAAGGTATCACTCATTTTTCCAGAATGAGCTTATTCACACTTGAAGACCTCCATTGATTTAACCACCTTCCCCCAGATCTCACTACAAGAAGATCCCTCTTTGTCTCATCAGTGCCTCTAATCAGGCTCTAAACACAGGAACTATTGAGAGACACATTTAGACCATATCAAAACCACAGCACTGTACTTTCTAGTTTACAAAAACTTAAACTGCTCTACTGAACTTTGATGAAAATGTAGTTTAAGCATACAATTTCACTTATGGTAATTAAAAACAGAGCTTTAAAAATTAAATTTTGGGCCAGGTAGTGGTGGTGCATGAAGGGCCCAGACCCTCACCAATCCCCTAGCTTTGGGAACCAAGACAGGCTGCAGAAAAGACCCAGAGAGATGTAGGCCCCTGACCTTGCCCAGCCTTGCCTTAATTACTGGGAAGAAACTACTAGATAACCTCCATGTGGTAAGGAACCAATTAGAAGTTAGCTGGCGGGCTCTGAATGTGCTTTATTGATAATAGTGGAATGCAGTAGGTGCCAATGGCCCTAGGATGGTCTCCAGGCATAGTAGCCTTTCTGTAGCTGAAGCTGACCAATCAACTCAAGACAGTTTCCCCCATACCAGAGGCACACCAATCCTGAGACTGTTACTATGCAACTATCAGACTCCCTGACAAACCCCCTTGCTCTACCCCCAACATATGCCCTGCCCCACTGCTGTTCAGACTCCCTCCTACTCTACCTGATGTGTGGGACAGATAGAGGACCTGAATTAACTCATAATTAAAAAGACTCTTTGCTTTTGCATTGGACCTGGTCTCTTGGTGGTTTGGGGGGTCCAGACTCAGGGCCCAACAGTGCTTGCCTTTAGAAGCAGGTAGATCTCTGTGAGGCCAACCTGTTCTACAGAGTGACTTCTGGGGCAGCCAGGACTGTTTCACAGAGAAACCCTGTCTTGAAAAACCATTTAAAAGAGGAAGAAGAAAAGAAAAGAAAAAAACAATTAAAGTTTGAAAAAATACGGACCAAAAAAACATAATTGAAAAGTCACAAAGAAGGTTGGAGAGATGGCTCAGTGATTAAGAACATTACCTGCTCTTTAAGAGGTACTGAGTTCAATTCCCAGCAACCACATGATGGCTCCCAATCATCTTTAATGAGATCTTGTGCCCTCTTCTGGCCTGTGGGAATACATGAAGACAAAACACTGTATACATAATAAATAACACTAAAAAAAAAAAAAAAAGTCACAAAGATAATACTGAAAATGTAATGAGCTCTGAGATTCATCTGTAGGATCTTTTGGTTAAGATTCCATTTTAACACAAAATTATTCTGTTTGGCACAAAATTACCCATCTATGGATGATATTCTAAAATAATTCAGAGTTATTCAAGATAGTTGATGGATTTTTCTCGCACAAACACACAAAACCTGCAGGATGTGCATTTCAGATGACCTAAATGGAAACTTCTGGAATTCAAAATAAATCCATGTTAGTGGTGTCTAAAATTAAGCCCAGTGTGTTTCTGTCTACTAAGGAAAATATAAGAATCTGTTCTAAAGATGACACTTACTCTGCTGGGAAGTGAGGCCTGCTGTGAAAGACAAAACTGATAGGCAATATGGGTGCTGTCCTTGTAACAGACAACTCATGTGCCACTCCAAATGAAGCACATTAATTCTCTTTGCCCCAAAGCTAGCACCCAACCATTGTCACTTTCAGATGCAGCTTTGCTTGAAGCACCATGCCACATCTCTGCAGAGACTTCCTCCTTGTTTAAGATATTCCTGTTTTGCAAGTTGAGACAGGACATCTGCTAATGAATGATTCAAGATACACAGGTGGCCCAGAGCTGGGCCTGGCAGGCAGATCCCTACACCCCACTCCCATCCCTGGAAGATCCTTTGTAAATGGGAAGAAGAAGCCTACAGCCAGATTCCTGCTTGGTCAATTATGCACAGTGGCTGTCAGTCAAGTGTGCTGCTTGTGTCTTCATGGAGGCTGATTGGTGGTTAGCATAGTTGGGCTATGCTTGAGGGTGGCACTCATACATTTATGGAAGCACCAGAAACCTCTATTATAACCTGACCCGTCTTGTTGCAAAACCAGTGCTTATCTCGTTGTATGAAACAAGCTGTTAATGAGACTACAGTATGTCCTTTCCTTTACTTCTTTCTCAGCCCAAATTTTCCACAAAGCCTCAATCTGTACTGGATATTTCACAGAAGAGAGTAATGGTGAAGAATTATGTAAGCCCCCTCCCCCAAATTCATTGGTTGAGATCCCAACTCCTAATACCTCAGAATATTACTGCAATGGGAATAGTGCAGTTAAAGAGTCATAGAAGACTTAGAGCAGAACTAAATGTGGTATGATGGTGTCCTAATCAAAGGGAACTTCAGGCACAGACAGACAGAGAGCACCATGGGAAGATGGAGGCTAGTAAGCCGGTGAGCACCACAGAGTGCTCACTAACTACACTAAGCTAGAAAGAGGTGATGACTCTTTTTCATGTCTCTCACTATGACCAAGAACTGCTGATATGTCATTGTGGAGTAACACGTCTCTTGTTTAAGCCACTTAGGCTATGACATTTTGTTATGGCAACTCTAGTGAACTTTCAGGATGACTCTGATTTTTCCAAGGATGATTCTCAAACCCTTAAAAGTCTACATGTGTTTCTAGAACATAAGACAAATTAGGACTCAAAGTTTAGAACTAGATAGAAGTTAGAGACTCTGCTTCTCCAAGTCTACGCATTCTACTTTGGATTCTCTGCTTAGAAGTTTGGAATAGCAGCCATTAACAAAGTGGTCATGAACACCGAGAACCTGATTAAGAACGTGAGAAATCCTGGCACTTCACTGGCTAAATAATTTAGTAAATCTGCTTCAACCAAATCATCCTTTTGTTATGTTTCATCTAGTTAGGAACATTTTGCTTTACATGAACTCTGTATATGGGCAAAGAAAAGTTCTTCGTATGGTGAGTTCTTTAGTATCAAAACCCTGGGTCAGGGCTGGCTTACTTAGTCTTCCTCTTTTAAGCTCTAGGAGCTAAGGAAATGTTGCTCCAGTCTCTAGAGGCCAGAGATGTATAGCTTCAGATAACTAAGTTGGAGGCTTACTGCTCTGGGATTTAACCAACAGTGGCCCCAGCACTCAGTCATTATTGTAATCTTCAGCTTTTGGTATCAGGGAATAGCAGCAGCAGACTGTGGATGCAGGCATTACAGCTCATGAGTAGGCCTTGAGTAATGGAAGTGGTGAGAGGTACAACAGCTCATGGTTTTAGTGTGTTGGAACCCTTGACACTTGACATCTAATGTTAGATCATTCTTAAGGCTTGGATTCAAGCCTCTGTTTTTTGTTGGTTTTGATTTAAGACAGGGTCTCCCTCTGTAGTTCTGGCTATCCAGGAACTCAGCACTTGGGATTCAAGGCAGACACCACTACACTCATCTCTCTTTCAGTTCTGAACATTAAGAATTGTAGTTCATGTGCCTAGAACATAAAAGCCTTAGAAGGCATGGCTTAGCATCTACCTAGAATTCCTCCAGTGACCAAGATTCAATTTCTCAACTTTGGCCACACTACTATGGCCATTTTCTCTGTTCTTTCTAATTCTCATTGGTTCTTGCTTCTGCTGCCTCTATCACTGCAAGTATTCCTGAAATTGCCAGGCAGCAAGCTGCTGCTGTTTTCACAACTGCCATTAATGTGCCTAAGATTCCATTGTTTTCTCTCTGTGTCACCAGCTCAGGTCGTCCTGCTGACAGATAAGTTGAGAAACAAGCATGAAACACTCATTCAATAGAAAATTTTATTGACTCTAACTCTTTGATACCAGAGGCCATCAAGAAGGGAGTGGCTTGAGAGATTTGAAAAAGTGAGTAAGCTGCCTTACTTATATAGCCATAAAGAGTTTATGGCAATGGTCTGTGCACCAGTAATTATACAACCATTCAAACAAATGAAAGGTCATGATCTATGACAGTCCCAAGCCTTCTGTGGGACATCAGATAAATGCTCTCCCTTTGGCTTGAGTATACATAGCTATGGGGTCCTTTAGACTCCACTCAGGCTCATCTTGCTTAGAGTGTTAACTTTCTAGGCTAGCAGAAGCTGTCTGAAGTAATTATGACAAGATCATGTCTTCAGTATTGGCTGTTGAGGTGTCCTTAACATAACTAAAGTGTCGTTCCTAACAGATGGAGTTCCATAACAGTAGTGTGGCCAGTTTCTGATAAAGGGCCTGCTTAGTGACAGTTGTGTTCTCCTGACAGCTAGACTTCAGAATACAACCTATTTTGTTCCCTGCTGTTCACAGATTTGCTCAATCATTTCCAGACATGATTAAAGGAGTTATTAACAGCCATGACTGAAGCAAAGCTCAACATTAGCACTTATATTAGCATTTGAGAGTACTTACCAGTATTTAATACCTCCTGCCCTAGTGCCAGGAGAAAGGATTGGCCTTTTTGAGCTTAGAACACAGCATCTCCAATTCAGGAAGCTTCTGTGGATTCATGTTGCCCAGGCCAGGCTTCACACTTCTTTTTCTAAAGGGGCAGGGGGAATTCTGTTTTCCTTTAGTTAAGCACCTTCTGAATTATCTGAACAATTTTGTTTCCCCTGAATATTCTATGGATGGTTGCATTCAGGAAGTCTTACTGACTTTTACACAGCAAGGCCTACATATTAACTTATTTTAAAATAGGATGCATATTTTCTGTAACAGACCATATCCTTTGTTAGAAGTGTTATTTTACTTTCCAAATCTTAGTCCTTTACAAAATAAATTTACATTAGACATATAATATTTGAGTAAATTAATGAATGGATATACATATATAGTATGGTTCTGAGTCAGGGGCACCTTCCAAGGAGTTCTACTTTTCCTCAGGGTGTCAATGGGGTCAAGTTTTAAGTTATTTATTCCTGATGCTATGGCATGGCACAGTGAGAAAAAGAAGTATAGAAAATGTATCTAAGAACCACAACAGACACCAACAGTTTTCTGCGGATACATGGAAAGACTCACCATCTTACATTTACAAAACAGTCTTGTACCTGACATTTATTTAAACATCACTTCATCATATAGATAGGCCAGGAAGACAGTTCTACTGTCTGGTTTTGTGTGTCAACTTGACATTAGCTGGAGTCATCAGAGAGAAAGGAGCCTCAGTTGAGGAAATGCTTCCATGAGATCCAGCTGTAAGGCATTTTCTCAATTAGTGATCAATAGGGGACAGCCCAGCTCATGGTGGGTGTTGCCATCCTTGAGCTTATGGTCCTGGATTTTGTAAGAAAGCAGACTGAGCAAGCCATGGGAAGCAAGTCACCAATTAGGGCCCCTGCATCAGCTCCTACATCCAGAATGCTGCCCTGTTTTATTTATTGTCCTTGACTTCCTTCAGTGATGAATAGCAATGTGGAAGTGTAAACCAAATAAACTCTTTCCTCCCTAACTTTATTCTGTGGTCATGGTGTTTTGTCATAGCAATAGAAGCCCTAATTAAGACAAGAATTTTCTCAGGTACAGTAGGAAAGCAAAGTCATATATATTTTATAATAAATATTATATATTTAAATGAGGGGCTGGGTCAGTTCAAGCCTAATATATTCTTAAGTAAGTGGGCCCTTTAATATTATATTACTGTGTTTTTAAATAAGGGCTTAGGCTTCTGAATTAATACCTTCAAACATATAAATAGATGATTGGTAGAGAGTTAGATAATACATAATCAATGACAGATGATATGTAGACAGATGATAGTTAGACAGATGACAGACATATGATAGGTAGATGATAGATAAATGAATTCATAGAATCAATTCATGGACAGATAGATGATGCATGGATAGATAGATAGATAGATAGATAGATAGATAGATAGATAGATAGATCACATACCTGAGAGGTAAATTAGTACATGTGGGTTTTGAAGACTGGTTTTCCCTGGAACACATACCTCTACAAAATAGTAATCTGACAGTAACCCTTTTGAGAAGGGTATGAAACATACACAACTGAGGAACAAATTCTAGAGGAAAGTATTAGATAGAAACTAATAGTTACTTCTACAAAACCGTATTCATTGTCTTAGCTATTATCATTAACTGGTTGATAACTTATCTCCTGGATTCTCAGTGCTGTTGTCTGCAAAAATAGCTTGTGATGATCACCCCTGAAATTCTGTAGCATAGTTAAGAGTAGGTTCTGTAGTTAACTTTTCAGGTTATAGCCTCAGCTTATAATTCCATCAAGACAAGTCACCCTCAAAACCCTCTGAGAAGTTAAAATTTAAAGGTGAACAGAATTTGTTTCAAGGTCTTCATTATCAATTTCCTTCCTCTGTATATCTTATGTTGTCATGTTTTTCTCAGGCATGAAATACATCATTAATTTGCTTTAAATAAACTTGTGACAAACAACAACAATACTAGTTAATGTAAGAAGTAGGCTCAAATAAGGCCATATTCCACCCCTATCTCACTTTGTCAGACCCAATCAAGAACCTCTTAGACACATAGAGAAATGTGGGAGGAGTTTGGCTTGTAACAAGCTTTCCATTTTCCCATACAATCTCTCTCCTTTTTTCATTATCATTGTGACTAATGTCATTACTTCATCATTATACACCAGCAAGTTTAGTAGGATGACACAAATCAAATACATGTATTAGGCAAGACCCCATGTTGAGAAATTCAAAGCTCCTTGATTGGAATTGAGTGGGCTATCTGTGGGATGACCTTACTGGTCATGACTCCACACATTCAACTCAGTACTTCCTATCTTTAAATCCCATAGTCCGACTCTAGAATGAAGCTGAATCTGAGATCCAGCCCTTCCTTCTCTGCTTCAGGTTTGCTGAGACACTTGACTCATTTTCCTGCCTTCCCCTTACTCCATTATATCAATCACTTCCTGCCCTACCCCCATTCCATTAAGTCAATCACTTGAGTGACTCATATAGGAGAAAGAACTCAGTGTCCTTGAAGGACAGAGGGCATTCAAGGAATGGACCGGAGTGAACAATGCCTTCCTTTGGCACCAAAAGGCTTTCTAGGAAATACAAAATTAACTTACAATAAGTGTGAATTTGACCACTGAATGAGTATATCTTCCTGAAATACCTTGAGTTATGCAAAGGAAAACAGCTAGCAAACATGTGATTAGAGACCTCAGCTGAGAATTACAGAGCTTTTCATTCATTCCATCGGCCGGCATTAGACTATAATCACATTGGCTCTTCCTCCACCTCTCCCCACCTCAGAGTGTTAGTGCTTCATTTGGTAGGTGTCGAAGTGGAAGCATATTAATAAATCAAGAGATGCCAGCTTTGTTCAGAGGCCACCACTGAGAAGAGGTTTCCCTAGCCCACACTGATTGCTTCTTCCCTCATCCATTTCAAAGAATTCCTTTTCTCTATTGTAAAGTTACTATGGTTTTTATAGACAGTGGCAGCAGGTTCCCTAATCTTTTCCTTGCTTTTAGTCTCAGCCTACTCCAATTTATCCCCCACACTGTAGCCAGGGGTAGCTTTTAAATTGTAAATTTGACAAAGTAATTTGCTGCCTAAAACCTGTCAGTGTCTACCAGTTCCCTTCAAGACAGCATTCAAATCCTTAAGAAGCCTTTCAAATCACCTGGTAAGCCAGCCCAAACAAGCATTCACACTTCATCTCTCACCCCACCTTCATGGAGTGCTTGCAGATGCAAGTAGCTACAAAGAGAAAGGAAAAATGCTAAGAACACATAGGGATCACCATGTTTTTTCTTTTTACATTCTCTGAATCTAGGTAACTCACTCACATTCAATGCATGTTAGACCCATTGCCACTCCACATTTGCCTTTGGTAGCATCTTCAACATTAAAGGCTTGAAAAAGCACTGGCATTGGGGGTGGGGTTGGGGGTGGGGGTGGGGCTGTCTGTCTCTTATGCAAGCTTCACCTACTCAGCTTTTAGGAATCCAGCTTTCAAAACTACACTTCTTTAAAGGTGACCCTGTAGCCTCCTCTAGTTGTTCTTCTTTTCTGTCCTTCAGTTGACCTGCCTTAGGCTCAGCACCCATGTAATGAATACTATGGCTTCCCTGCCTACACATGGCTGCAGCTGAAAAAGATGCTGAGAAAAGTCCTCATTTGCTTTAGACAGAGTAGGAGAGGAACAGAGTGCAACAATATCTATGTGTCTTTGCAAAAGGCAATCTATTTCCAACTTAAACTCAATTTGACAAGGGCATGTCCAATAACCAAGTTTTCATTAGCAAATGCAGTCAAAGCACACTCTGATAAAAAGAGAATAGTACACAGAGAATTGGCAGTCATGAGACACAAGGCATTCAGAAAAGGGTTGATTGGAGAACCCTCTGCAAATGCACAGCTGACAGAGCACACTGTTGTTACAGCAAGCTGTGTGACCAGGTAATCAGGAATAGACACTGTATATAAACTGTACGATAAGGCCCTAGGAAACAATTATGCTCTAGCTAAATACATATTGTGTGGTTCTCATTCAGTGCTATAGACATTGTCAATTCATCTTCACCCATTTTCTCATGAAGTCTTATATCAGAGATATAAGATACTTTGAAAGGATATGTATCCTTTCTAATTTATATGAAAGTAAAGTTTCTAGTCCAGACACTAAAAACTGAGAGGAAAAGACTAAATACATAATAAAGCCTCTGGTTCATCAGTGATAATGAGCCAAGATTCCACAAGTCATTCATTAAATTTGTTTGACTAATATTTCTGAGCCTTAATTGACAGTAGGCATGGAAATGGGTAATTCATAACTAAACAAGTCTGAATCTAAACTGCTGTTGTTAAAAGGGTGAAATACAATTATGAAACCAAGATATGAAAGAACAAGATAATGTCTGATAATTTGGTGATAAGTAAATAAAATGAAGCAAAATGGGCAGCACCAGGTGACTTAGGAAAGGGCTGAGATGGGTTGACAGCTCAGGAGTCACAGGACAAGCTTGACAGTGAAGGGACAAGCTCCCCATTTCAGCAGCCATAACAACCTAACACGTGATTTCCTGACCTTGCCTTGGTCACTAGGAGGTCAGATGCCTGCCTCTTGGCAGTGAACCATTCAGAAGTTATACTGGTGGTGCTATGTTTTATGGCTCTGGGTGTGCTTTACAGACAAGTGCACAGCAATGACATACAGTACATATCAACCACCCAGGGAGGGCCTATGGGCCATAACAACCAGTTGACCAATCAACAGAGGGCAAGTCCTCCAAGCCTGGAGGCACACCAATCCTGAGCCTGTGTGTACCCCTAGACACCCCCCTTATGCTGCTCTATAAGATCTTTGCCCTGTGGCTTCTCAGGGTCTTTTCCCAGCCATCTGCCATGGTGGGTGAATGAAAGGCCTGAGCTAACATGGGGTTAGCTCTTTAAACAACGGCAATAAAAGACTCATTGCTTTTGCATCAAAATGGGCCTCTTGGTGATTTGGGGATTCAGAATTTGGGCACAACAACCACATATGACACACAGGTCAAAACATCCTGAAAGTGTCCCTTAAGACTTCTTACAAACCACTTACAAAGGAGGAATGACAACTTTCCCACTTGGCAGCAAGGATATGGCAGATAGCAGACACAGCTATTTACTATTTACTAATTTACTATATCTCCAACACAATAGACATTTCTAGGAAAGTCTGTAATTTCAGTTTGTTTGTCTGTTTAGATTGTTTTAGGTTGTCTTCATACTGGTAATGGCAGGAGGCTTGCCATTCTCATTCTCATTTTTCTGATAATGATAATGAACCCCAGGGCTTTCTCACGTGTGGTTCTCCCATTGTACAACTAAGCAAAGTTAAGATGAAGTCTAGCACATTAAAACAAGAGTCAGAAAACTACATCCTGTTGCTTAATCCTGTCATCTGCTTTTGAATGGGAAATTTGACCGACTTTGCTTCTTAGCACTTGTCA
The DNA here is from genome assembly GCF_003668045.3 of Cricetulus griseus. Lineage (NCBI taxonomy): Eukaryota > Metazoa > Chordata > Mammalia > Rodentia > Cricetidae > Cricetulus > Cricetulus griseus. The sequence goes on along the minus strand of NW_023276807.1, from coordinate 108,800,021 downwards.
ATTTGAACAAACCAGAGTCACTGAGCAACAGAGAATCTCAACTGAGGTATTGCCTCCACCAGATTGCCCTGTTGGCATGTCTTTGGGACATTTTATAGGTTAACACTACATATGAGAGGGTCCACCCCATTTTAGCTTGTGACACCCTTGGGGAATTAGTCCTGAGTTGTATGAGGAAGCTGACTGAGAAAACCATGAAGAGCGGATCAGTAAGTGGTAATCTTCCATGGTCCCAAACTCATTTTCTATTTCCAGGTTCTTGCCCTGGGCTCCTGCCATGACTACTCTCCATGATGGACTATAATCTGTAACATGGAGTCCTTTCTTCCTCAAGTTGCCCTTTGTCAGTTGTTTCAACACAGCAACAGAAACAGTAGAAGAAAAGAAATCAATATCAGAGAATAGGGTATTTCTGTAATAGATCAGACCATGATGGGCTTTGAGAAAGCTTTGTGGAAAGATTTGGGGGATTTGCCCTAGAAAATGTTATTCAATGCTCAGAGCTGACTGAGATACTATGGAAGTTTAGAAGACAGGAATGCTGAGAATGGTGCAGGAGTGGAGACATGGCTTGTCAAGGACCCTGTCAAAGCCATTTGTGCAATATTTTGTTCTTAGAATCTCTGTTTTCTGGTCAGTTGGGGCTGAAGAATCAGTTGTGATTAACAAGACAAGTCAGCACACCACTCTTTAGTTCATTTACCTATGATCCATGGCAGTCTTTCTAATTACATTTAAATTGATATGATACAATCCACCACTGAGGAACTCAGAACAGAAACTCAAGAAGCAGGTATCACACCCCTAGTCAAAAGCCCAAAGAAAATAGATGTATCCTTGCTTGTTGCCAGAAATCAGCTAGGCTGTGCTTTTTCATCTTGTGGTGTCTGGACTCATGAATAGCGGCCCCAAGAGCTAGCAGTGGAAGCATCTACCTCTAACATAGGCAAGAAAACCAAAAGTGTTCGTTCTGTAATCTATGAGAAAGATGGTCACTGAGACTTAGAATCAACCTCTTAATGGGAGGAATGGCAAACGATGTAGTAGCTTTTTCTTTAAAACCCCATTCTGGCCACTAACATCAAATTTTGTACATTTCTACTAATACAAAATACATTAATTTGTGAGATTTCCTAAAAATTTTATAACACAGTGACATTAGATCTATCTCCAAGAGCCAATTATTTTCTAATTTAAATGAACTTGTTTCCTGTGGTTCCTAAAGTAGAGATCCTTAGATTCTGGCTTCTTTTGATCTAAAACATGAGATTGGGACCAGCTTTGACAGTATAGCAAGCCTGTCTCAAACCAATGGCTAGAAAATGAGCAAGTATTACCAAATCTCCCTTTAGAAAACTACAGAATAGAATGGACATTAACAGTGTCAAGCTACTGCAAGCAAACTCCCTGTATCTTATTCTTTATTCTTTATCTGAATCTAGATGAGCATTTGGAAAATCCACATATGACCATGATATAAGATGGAGGACTCTAAGGCCATTATTATCTTCAAAATATCACTTTAAGAAGATGAAGCTACTACAAGGTTTGCATGCTCTGGCTGGTATACAGAGTTCACTGTCACTATGGGACAGATGATGGATATGTAGTCCCTCTAACTATTCCTGGGTTCCCGCTTTCATGTTATCTTGGACCAAGTGAGAACTTGTTCCTGATGAAATGTAATCAGATTCTCATACATAGTTTCCTTCCACAGTGGAAGTTAGAATTAGTACAGATGTAGACCATGATTTGCTGATGGAATCTAGGGTTTTGTTTATTATTTAATACCTCGGTTTGTCCCTGTTATCCCTAACTTTACTTCCCCATCAGTTAGATATGGTTTACCCAGTCACAATTCCTGTATTCAGGTTACCCCAGGATAGGAAAGTCTGTTTTCCTAATAAAACTCAAACTAATACGAATGTTTTACTAATTACTAATACTAATTTACTAATTACTAATACTAATTACTAATTTACTAATTACCAATACTAATATTGCCATAGAATAATGGACAATAGCATGTCTTACATATAAAGATAGACAAAGATGTTATAAGGGAGCAGGCAAAGCATTTACAGAAGTGACATTTTACCTGGTCCATTCCATTTTTTCACCATGTGGGGAGAACAAGCAATGAGAATCAATTTAGCTTTATTGAGGATTACTGGAATTTTCTTCTATCACATGTGATGCTAACCTAGTTGACCTTGTATGAACTCCTATCTAGTCAGGAAGGTCTTGGGATTCATAACACCTGACTCACAGCCTCTCCTCCTGATTCTTTTCAGAAACCGCTATAGGAAATTGCTATTTATTCCTAGGCATGGCAAGGCCAGGATGGAGAATCTTAATGACTTCCTCCTTTCTGAGCTGGCTCTTTGTGGCTCTGCTTGATTACCCGATTTGTCGTGTGTTCCCAGAACTTCAGGCACACCCATGCACAAATGTGTCTGTCTTTTAAAAACCGTCTGTCAAAGGGAACATCAATCATTGGTGAAGCTAAATATAGTTCAGTTGTTGCATAAGAATTCTATATGAAACTGCAGACCCTGAGTTCGAGCCATTGACATCTTTGCAATGTAAGATCAAAGTGGTGACTATTAATTACTTATTTCCAGTAGGCTGGCTGATGACAAATGTTCTGGATAGCATTTAAATTTAACTTTAAAATTAAATTTACCTTTTCTCTTTTAGAATAGGGTTTTTTTCTATTTCTCTATATTTTCTTTTATTTTACATATTGAGAGTAGCATCTCTCATACAATACATCCCAACCACAGTTTCCCCTCCCTACTTCCTTCCAGCTACCCCCACCTACCTTCTTCTCCAGATCCATTCCACCTCTGTTCCTCATCAGAAAAGAGCAGGCCTTCAAGAGATGACAGCCAAACAGAACAAATGAAAATACAGTAAGACAAGGCAAAAGCCCTCATATCAATGCTGGGCAAGGCAACCCAATTGTACAAAGAGTTCCAAGAGCAGTCAAAAGGGTCAGAGATATACCTACTTCCAGTATTAGGAATCCCACAAAAACCACCAAGCTAAAAACCATCACATAACAGAAAAACAAACAAACACTGAAAAAAAATGGTGCAAATCCCTGCAGGCCCTGTGCTCTGTTTCAGTCTCTGTGAGCCCATATGAGCCCTGCTTAGTTGACTCAGTAGGCCATGTTTTCCTGGTGGCTTCCATCACCTCTGACACCTACAGCCTTTCCTCCCCTTTTTTGCTGGGTTCTCTGATCGCCTAGGCAGGATAGGCAAGGTTGATGTCAAGGTTTCTCTTTCCCCTCTCTCCTTAGATTGCAGAGTAGCTTTCCATGCCAAAGAGACTAAAACTGGTAAAGGTACCATGCAGGCACCAGATTGACATCCAAATTCAATGAGCTGTGTGGATGTTGCCCTCCCCACTGTTGGCTTGCAGAGAGCAGCAACCCTCTGTCCTAGCATCAGTCTGTGTTGTTTAAGCATCTCCACAGGACTCACTCAACCAATTGCAACTCCTCCCCAACACTGGAAACCTTGCCTGTTTACATAACGGTGGCCAGTTCAGATTTCTTATTTTCAATTACTAGGACTCCTCACTAGATTTACCATCATTGATTCCAGGAGGTTTCAACGCCACTGCTTTTGCACCAAACCTCTATATTCTCAATTCTAGCTGTCTCTCCTCAAACTCTCTCCCTCCACCCGCTCTCCGACTGATCCCTTCCACTTCTATCCAACACACCCCCAGTGCACCTGCTAAATTTATTCTACTTCCCTTTTTCAGGGAGGTCTATGTGTTCATGCTTAAGGCCTCCTTGTTACTTAGCTCCTCTAGGCCTTTGGATTATAGTGTTATTATCCTGTATTTAACAGCTAACATCCACTTGTGAGTACATACCATGTTTGTCTTTCTGGGTCTGGGTTACCTCATTCAGGATGATTTTCTTTCTAGTTCCATCCATTTGCCTGCAAAATTCACGATTTTTTTAATGGCTGAGTAAATTACCACATTGTCTTTATTCATTCTTCTGTTGAGGTCCATCAATGTTGTTTCAATTTTCTGGCTATTATGAATAATGCCACCAACAAAGATAGTTTGAGCAAGTGTCCTTGTGGTGAAAGACTCCCCAGAGGCTCAGGTCCCCAGGATTTCTGACCAGGAGGGAGAAGAACCCAATCACCAGGCAGAGTTGAGAGCTTGATGCAACCAGCAAAAGGTTTTATTGCAGTTATTTAATGAGCTAACCCCATGTTAGCTCAGGCCTTTCATCCATCCACCATGGCAGATGGCTGGGAAAGACACCGAGAAGCCACAGCATAGAGATCTTATAGGGCAGCATAAGGGAAGCGTCTAGGGGTATGCACAGGCTCAGGATTGGTGTGCCTCCAGGCTTGGAGGACTTGCCCTCTGTTGATTGGTCAACTGGTTGTTATGGCCCATAGGCCCTCCCTGGGCAGTTGCTATGCTCTGCATGTCATTGCTGTGCACTAGTCTGTAAAGCACACCCAGAGCGGTAAAGCATAGCACCACCAGCCAACTTCTGATTGGTTCCTTGCCAATAGGCAGGCATCTGACCTCCTAGTGACCAAGGCAAGTTCAGGCAAACACATGTTAGACTGTCATGTCTGCTGAAATGGGGAGCTGGTCCCTTCAGTGGTAGGTGGATCATCCATTGTGTATATGTCCTGAGGAAGATTGATTGACTATTTTCTGAGGAACTGCACTATTGATTTCCATAGAGACTGTAAAAGTTTGCACTCTACAGCAGTGGAGGAGTAGTCCTCTTTCCCCCATCCTCTTCAACCTGAGCTGTAACTTGTGTTTTTGATCTTAGCCATTCTGACCAGGGTAAGTTGTTTTGATTTGCATTTCCATTGTGGCTAAGGATGTTGAACATTCCTACAAGTGTTTCTCAGCCTGTTTTAGATTCCTCTATTGAGAATTCTGTTTAGACCTTTACCTGATTTTTAATTGTATTATTTGGGTTTGTGGTATCTAATTGCTTGACTTATTTATATATTTTTGCTCACGGTCCTCTATCAGATTTGGGGGTTAGTGAAAATCTTTCCACATTCTGTAGGCTCCCACTTTGTCAGATTGACAGTGTCCTTTGCCTTACAGAAACTTCTCAGTTTCTTGAGGTCCCATTTATCAATTGTTGATCTTTTTGCCCTGCTCTACTGGTGTTCTTTTTTTTTTCAGTGCTTCTACCTATTGGTTCTAAGAAATACAAACAAGGATTTCACACTTCACTTTCAAAATTTGATTTTCTGCAAGGTGATCAAAGATGGGAAAGATGTATGTGATGTAGTTCACCAAGTGCTAGAACATTAAAGAACCTCCTTATTTAGAACCTGGTATTTTCCAATACAAAGTTTGGATGTTGTTGAAGCTGGAGAAGGAGATAACCTTCTGAATATAAGAATACTTAATACCTTGTATTAGTCAGTTCTTGCTCCACTGAAACCACAAAAGAGTGATAACACACATAGAACAAGGGGTATCACCTTAATAAGAGATGGTTCTGTGCCTAGAAAAAACAGATTACAATACAACTTGACACATGTGATTTAGATCTAGTTTAGTGGAGGGTAAGACCAGGGTGGCAAAGCTTAACCTTTGTACTTCTGGCTGAGCTTTGCTGACAAGGTTTCTTGTTAAGTGATGGAAAGAAATATGCAGGGAAAGAAAGCAAAGGAAAATATGCTTGTACTGATTTAAGCTCCAGGCCTGTCTGTATCTTTGCATACACAGAAACATGAATCCTACATTGCTGCAGACAGAAACTAAGAGCAAGAAGTACATCAAATGTCCAGAAGCCACATATTGTCCCTCTGTGGCTACATGGAAAGAACAATTCACAACAGCATACCCATATGTATTTCAGCTTGATCTACCTTAAAGCTGTGTGAAGGAAATGATATATCTTCAGAGATGATCATTTCCTTGCCTCACTGAAACTAGAAGAAAACAGTTGCATTTGTTACCATTCAAGTCATGATACATCAGTACTTTCATTTCATGAGTACTAGTGCATAGTCCTTGTGACTTTTCCTTGCCCAGGAGATGAGAACTCGTTGGCACTCAATTTCTAAAACCTTCAATAAAGGAGGGAGAATAGATAATGTCCTCAGTTCCTGTCATCTTTTGCATTCCATAGGAAAACCTTCTGAGCCAGTTTTTGTTGTTGTATTTTCTTGTTTATTTGTTTGTCCGTTTTGGAACTTAAAGACAAAGTAAAAGCATAGGGTTTTATTATTTGGGAAATGATTTTGTATTCCACTTTTTAGCAAGAAAAAAAGTCTCCAATGCATGACTGCTCTTTCAGCAGGAAAAAAAAGTGGTGATTTTGCTCAAGCTAAAAATAGAGAGTCTCAAAAAAAGTCTCATTATTTATAAATAGCATTGCTTCAACTCAGGCATGTTTGGTCAGAAAGAGCAGCTTAAACAGAAGAACAAAGTAAAAATATATCTACTTAACTGGCTTGGAAAGCCTAGCTACACGATTTAATGCTATGGTATATGGGCAAAGGCATAATGGGAAGATAAACAATCAAGAATTGCCCTTTGTACTTAGTGGGAACAGGAATATGTGTTGGTGCACATTTATTTTGCAGATGAGGAGCCTGAGGTTTGGAGAAACAGGTGACTGGACCACAGTCACAGAAGCATGTAAGAGGATAGGATTCTATCTCTGACCATCTCCTTTCAATCAATCGTCCCACTTCTTGCAACCATCTGACAGTCATGGCATTTTCTATGTATCCAACAATATCTTTTAACGCAGTTGATCCCGAACTTAAATATGAAACCAAGAAGAGGAACAATGGACACTGAAAGAGACTTGGGAAGAAACACCTTCATGGATCAATTAACTAATGAACTGAAGTTACTTACTGGCAGAGAATTCAGACAGAAAGGATGGTTTTCTGAAACATACTGTGTCAGTAGCACAGTCTTCAATATTGGGGAACTTACACTGTAATCAATAAAGTAAGATGATACCAAATTACCTGTTGGAAATACAAAATGTAAAACAAAACAAATTTCATTATACTAATATGTGAACATTCACATCTCATGTGAATTCTATTTTTATCTATTCTTATTTGAATATATGTTAATTTTACAAAGCTTAAGGTCATAAAGGTGATAAATTCTCCAACAACCAGCATGTAGAGATTCAGCATGTCAATGCGACATTACAAACATCTAGTTATTCAACTTCGGTTTTAGCAGTACTTTAAAACTCATAGTTTTAGAGAAATTTTAGATTTAGAGAACTCTTGAGTAATAGTTCAGCATTCTCATATATATGCTCTTACTTTCCATAGCTTCCTCAATTAGTTATGTTTAGTTATTCATGTAGCATACTTGTCATAGCTAATTGGCGCACGTTGATATGCCATTGCTACTTGTAGTTTTTAGTTCATCTTAGGGTTCATTTTTGTTATGTCACACTTCCTCTGGTGTTTGACAAACATGTGGTGGCATGTATCCATGGTCACAGTATCACACCAGACAGTTTTAATGGACTCTATTTAGTGTACTTCACCTCTTCAAAATGCTCCCTGTGTAGAGCATAACTGCAAATTGTTTTACTAAATTTATTATTGTGTCTTTTCAAAATGTCATGTAGTTAGCAAACCATCACATCTTTTTTTGGATTGGCTTCTTTCTCTTTAGCAGCATGAATCTAATGTCCCTCCATATGTATGGTATCATTACCCTTTGCCTCTGAATCATACCCCATTTCTCTAATTTACTACATGTATTAATCTGCATTCTGGAAGACATCTTGATTCCTTCAAACATTTACAATTATGAGTAAAACTGTTGTAATACTGATATGCACACTCTGGATATACTTTTAATCAGTTAACATGAAATGTCTTTAGCTGAACAGGGACCAAGTTTTCATTTTTTAACTCATTCTTTGAGAATTTCATGCATGTATACAATATTTTAATAATATAAAAAAACCCATTCCCCTTCTAACTCCTCTCAGACCATTTCCTGCTACATCTCCTACCCAAGTATGAGGTTCAACAAACATTTTTAGTTCATTTGGGCAAATAGCTTTGTGCTTTGCTGCTGGATCCTGTGGTAAGAGGTTTCCTTTTAGACATAGAACAAAGGATTACCAGCCTAGAATCCACACTGCCAGAGAAACTAGGCAACAAGGAAAACCCTAAGAGAAACATACATGGTCCCCCGGAGAAGGGGAAAGAGACAGGATCTCCTGAGCTAATTGGGACCATAGCAGGAGGGGAAAGGGAGTTAGGAGAAAGAGAAGGGGAGAATAGGAGGGGAGAGGAGGACATGAGGGAGCAAAAGATTGAGTCAGGGGAAGAATAAAGGAGAGCAAGAAAAGAGATACCATAATAGAGGGAGCCATTATAGATTTAAAGAGAAATCTGGCACTAGGGAAATGTCCAAAGATCTACAAGGATAACCCCAACTAAATCTAAGCAATAGTGGACAGGCTGCCTTAAATACCCTTCTTCAATAATGCCATCTCCTTATATGCCATCATAGGGCCTTCACCCATTAGTTAATGGAAGCAGAAGCAGACACCCATAGCTAAACACTCAGATGAACTCCTGGAATCTAGTTGGAGAGACAGAGGAATGATGAGCAAAGGGACCTGAACAAGGAACAACTGACTTGAACAAGGGGGAGCTCATGGACTCCAGAGTGATAGCTGAGAAAACCAGCATAGGACTGACCCAGACCCCTTGAACATAAGTGTCAGTTAGGAGGCCTGGACAATCTATGGGGCCTCTAGTAGTGGATCAGTTTTTATCCCTAGTATAAGAATGGACTTTGGGAGCCCATTCCACTTAGTGGGATACTCTCTCTCAGCCTAGACACATGGAGGAGGGTCTAGGACCTGCTCCAAATGACATGAAAGACTTTGAAGATCCTCCATGGAAGGCCTTACCCTCCCTGAGGAACAGAAAGGTAATGGGATAGGAGGTTGGTAGGGGACAGGGCAGGAGAGGAGGGAGAGGGAACTTCGATTGACATGAAAAACAAGCTTTTTTCTAGTTTAAATAAAACAAATACAAAGTAAGACTCTCAAAAATAAAAATAAAAAAGGAGTAGGCTTGGGTTTGTTATAAATTACCACATTGTCTTCCAAAGTGACAGCATTATGTCCATTTGCACCACTAATAGTTAGGAGTCCCTGGTGTCCCACATTTCTATCTGCACTTGGTGTTGTCTGTGTTCCGAATTACTGCCATTTTACCATATTCATGGTGTTATCCTTACTTATCTTAATATTCTCTAATGACATAATATATTGACCATCTTTAAGATGTGTACTTACCATTTGCACATCGATAAAATATCTGTGGCTTATTTGTGTCTCAGTTACTGGCCTTTTTCTTGTTGGATTTTAAATAGTAGCTTGAAAATAAGTTCTCTGTTGCCATGTGTTTTCATAGACTCACTTTCCAGTTTTTGGTTTATCTTTCTGTAACTTTAATGAAGTCTAATATTTTATTTTATTTTTTGCTCATTAGTCATTTTTCTGGTATTAGATCTAAAGTGTTCTTGATTCTAAAATTACTTTCTCCAGTAATTTTTTATGGATTCTTTAGTTACCACTTTACATCTAGACTCGTGACAGTTTTGAACCCTGGTGTCTATATAGATGGTAAATGTTTTTCATGAGGATGTCTACTGCAAGGAGAAATAGTCATTGAGTGGTCTGTCTTTATCCCCTGAGCTACCTCCATAGTGTCTCTTTTGCAATTATTCTTAGGGTCAGTTGAAAATCTATGGGTCTCCTGTTCATTATATTGCACTGCCTTCCTTACTATAGCTTCATGGTGTGTCAGGTAGTAGGAGCTGTTGAATATGTATTTTTGATGTTATTTTTGGCAATCTGCCACTGGAATGAAACTTTGAATCAGTTTATCAATATCTACAAAATAACATTTTGAGACTTCAATTGGGACTTTGAGTATATGTAAAAGTAATATTTTGAGGAGAAAATTCTTCCCATGTACATTTGAGAGATTTTGCTACTTATGCAAGATATTTTGCATGATATATGCTTTAGATGAAAAATAAATATTGATAAAGATGATGAAGGAGTGAATTAAGGTAACAGGACAGTTATGAAAGATGATATAAGGCTAATTATTTATTTTCTAGTTATGTAGTGGATATTTTAGTTTTGGTGGTTGATAAGTATATAACATATATTTAATTCTAAAAGTATAAAACTTAATGAGAACCTTTATGTCTTTAGTTTCAAATTCCTATTCCAGTTTCCCATAAGTTCCTTAAATTGAATAGACTTTGGAATTGGCTGAATTTCATCTATAGTATTTATTTTTGTTTTTTTGGAAGTGTTTAACAATAAAATATATTTAAAAGTATGTAAAGATGAACTTTGCTGTATGGGCTGTGTTTGTAACTATAGGTAATAAACCTCTATGTACCATCTTTGCGGAACTTAGTCAAAATCAAATGAAAAAAAAGATGCAATAAGATGTGGAGAGATAATAATGAAGGTACGTATGTGTATAATGTCACAGGAGAACCTGCCAAGCAAGAGGAATGCTACTGAAAGGTTGATAGAGAGAACAGGAGCACAACAGGATGAAGATGGATAAGACACTCACTAAATATAAGGTATAGGGGGACAGAGGTGTGTGTGTGTGTGTGTGTGTGTGTGTGTGTGTGTGTGTGTGTGTGTGTGTGTGTGTGTGTGTGTGTGTGTGTGTGAGAAGAGAGAGAGAGAGAGAGAGAGAGAGAGAGAGAGAGAGAGAGAGAGAGAGAGAGAGAGAGATTTACAGGACAGGCACATGACTTTCCTGGAAGATTTCTTATAATCTAAGGGGAGGGAAGTTTCTGACAATGAGCATGTCAGGTGTGCAGCAAAGCTGATGAAATGTCAGATCGGTTTAAGGAATGATGAGAAGATTGATTTCCTGATGTGTGACAGTGATTTGTGAGGATAAAATATGAAAGAATGAATACCCTGATGTCTTCTCAACCAGCAACTCTATTTCTGCCTCCTTTTGCATTGTTTACCTCTCAAAAACACTTCAAGAGGTTACACCCTCAGAGATCCACTCATGCATTTATTCATCTGTTAACTCTTTGTGGGACATAGTGTACCTCATACTGTACTAGTCTAGATACTGGGTTACAAATGTACATACAGATCAGTGGAAATATGGCCCTTAAGCCACTGAACTGTCTCCACTTTCATATCATACATCTATCAAAGATGAGCTGGCTCCAATCTGTTACATCTTCTAAAAAATACATGTGTTTATTTATTTTATGTATATTGTGTGACTGAGTATATGTATATGTTTAATATAGATGCTATGCCAGCATAGGCCAGAGGTGGTCATTGTATCCCTTAGATTTTGAGTTATAGTTTGTAATCCATCATGTACAGGCGGCAAATCAAACCCAGTTCTTCTCTAGGATCAATAAATGAAGTGTGCTTAACTGGTAAGCCATCACTCTAGTCCCTGTAAACCTTTTTTAAATCCTTGACCCTTTCCTTTGCTTTATTGACAATTTAGAGTTCCTACTCTTGTTCATTTATCTTATATTTCTCTCCGTTTCCTCTGATCCCTGTCCTCCCCTTCACCTTTAGGCCCTAAATTATGTCTTCTTCTGTGATGCAAGAACACATGCACCACCACTCTGCCATTGTAGGAAATTTATGTTAGCAAGTCACACCCATATTATATAAATGGCATGTATGGGTTTCATGTATTTGTCTGTGTTGCTTTTACAGACTAATGATGCTTCTACTTTAGCAAGGATGAAGTGAAGTGTCATGAGGAGTGGTAGGAAAGAGCAAGCTCTGGACTAATTTGTGAATGGAAGGAATGCTTCATGATCTGTTCCTGAGGAAGATGATGGGCAGACTACAATGATTCTAGAGACATGCTTCACATACAGGATGCCTAAACAAGAAAAAAGAGTTAGGCACACATATAATATGTAACTATCTATATTCCATGCATACACCATATCTGTGACATTTCCTTTTATTCTATTGCAGTCTTGCCATTGTTCAGATGTGGCTTGTCTCCTATACACTCATGAATTGGAGAATTGGTTCTGTGGGAAATGGAAACTTGAAAATATGGGCTAAGTAGCAGGTCCTTAGTTCAGTTTGGAAAGATAACTTTGGAAGGAACAGAGCACCTCAATATCTCTCTGGATTTCTGTTTTATGATGCTGTCTCTTGATCACAGATGCCCTCTGACCGTCACATGACCATGATGTAATACAACCCAGGAGAGAAAATTCTGAGTCCAAATTGATGAGGCTGCCCAAACATGAATAATGTCTCCAAAACTGCATACTGCTTACAGCTCTATTCTTTACATCAACCTCCCTTGGGTATTTCATTACCGTAACAAAAGCACAGACTAATATAAGCATGAAGATGTGTGTCTGTCCCTCATTGAGGATGCAGGACATTGTATATTTCCTGAGGGTCGTCCTGTGTTTTGTTAACAAAGCTTGGATTCAAATTCACTTCAAGCTTCATTATACAACGACTCTCAATGGTGAGCAGACACTCAGTAGAGTTTTATGTTTTAACAGATTTTCCTGCTACTTTGCCTACCTCTCCCTATTCCTAGTCATATCCTCCTTCAGGTCTCTAGAATTGTCTAGATGAGGTTTTTCAGCTTCCCCACAGGTTATAATTGCTCTGAGGTACCATGGACAGGTGAGAAGTAATGGACAAGTGGTCCAGGAACCCTGGTTCCTATTGTAGGGATGTTCTACAGAGTCTCAGCGTTCCCTACAAAGTTAACCTCAAACAGACCATGATGATGATCATCCAGCAGCACACCGTTTTTATTTCTTCCTCCCTGTCTGGTTTGCATGCTCCTGGGATAGTGCTACTTAGGAAGATCAACCAGCTTTCTCAAGCAACTCAGTGAATCAAACCCTCGTCTCAGGAGTCACTTCCTTGAGATCCCAATTTAAAATTCACATTTCACCTTAGAAATAATGAATGCAGAATAATGAATAATGAATCAGAAAGGCTGTCAAAGATCTTTGAAATTACAGGAACCTCTGTCTACAGATGAGCCTCTCGTGCTGTCTGTGGTCTCATTCCTTATCCCTCTTCCTGTGATTAGCACACTCCTGACAGCATTTGTGCTTGCTGCACTTGTATTGAAGGAAATAAAATAAAAATTAGTGCTTGAAGGGGTGCAAAGGTTTGGAAATAAGAGTTAAGGGCTAATTGTGTCCCCAGAGATCCTGAAGACTCTTCCCCTGAGTTATATAGGGCTGAGTGAACAGATGAACCATGGGAACCCACTACTGACAGTGACCATGGGAAGCTGGCCTAGTAACTATGTTCCCAACATGCTTTGCTTCAAAGCTGGGAACTTTCACCAGAGATCCCATATTTCTTTACATTTGTTAAAGCATCAAAACCTGCTTTCTCCTAGGGGATGACCTAAAACTCTTAATCATAGCCAAATCCTTGAAATAGCCTTATTCACACATCTCTTCTTAGTTGTTTATACTGGAAGATATAAGGGGCCTATCAGTTATGGTCAATCAAATACCACCTTAGCTTGAACAAGATCCAGATGACAATGGATCAGAAAAACCTGTTCATTAAGAAGACACCTCTGTCAAGCATGTAGTATGATATAGAGATGTCACACTTGAGGGATAAAAGTGTAGCAATAAAATATCAAAGTTCTGGACCTAGTCAGTGGAGGCTGAGGATGGCACTGGACTCACTCTTAAGAAAGGATAGGTGTAGTCTAGTGATGGTGGCACACACCTTTAATCCCAGCACTCAGGAGGCAAAGGCAGGTGGACCTCTGTGAGTTTGAGACCAGCCTGGTCTACAATCTACAACAGCTAGATACAGGACAGCCTCCAAAGCCACAGAGAAACCCTGTATAAAACAATAGGGGGGATAGGTGTGTCAGGAGTAATTTCCCTCTCTACTGTAACTGATTCAGCCATTGATAGAATAGGGAGGCCAGGAGACAGGTAGAGTATAGCATAACCAGGAAACATAATGGAAGCCTTGAGCTGAGATGGGTGAAACAGAAGAGGTGGTTGTCAGTGGTTGAAGTCTGTGACCTTCAGAGTCCATTCTGAAAGGCGATACAATAAAAGCTATCAAGCACACATGTGTATGTGTGGCCTCTCAGGAAGGGATGCTAATTCTGGCTCTTGGTAACCAGAGTGCTTTTCCTAATCTTTCTGTCCTAGAATTGCTCAAGCTGTGACATGGGATTCTTAGGCTATGGCAAATTTAGAATAAGAATTAGAATGAGTTTTTTATACATCAAACCCAAGGAATGCTGCATGCAGTAAATAGCAGCCCCCTGATTGTTAGACACAATAACTGTTCTCTCTGAGCTGAATAAAATCTTTCTTTAATGAGTTGATTAAAAGATTCATTTTTTGGCTCATCCACTGAAAATTCTCTGTAGATGCTTCTTAAAAAAATACTGAAATTTGAAAGCAGTCATTGTTTGTCTCAGGATTTACTAATGCATACAGTTAACGATGTCAGACAAAATGCTCTGCTCCCGTAGCTCTCATTGCCATCGATGGGATTGTTCTGTCATGGAAGCAGAAGGCTCACTTCAGGGAAATACATATTATTCAAGAATTGAATAACCTGACAAAGTATATTTTAGTATTGGAGGGTGATGGAGACCTTAGAGTGTCTGAGGAACCACATATATTGTGGAAGGGGGTTTCCAAGAGGAAAAAAAAAAAACCTTAAAAGGCAGAAAATCAGGGGAAACAATTGACAAGAAATGAGGTGTAAATGGAGAGCACCACTGGTGGGGGTGCATGTTTCTTCTCTCTGAGGTCTTGGTCCAGAGCACTGTCTCAGTCCTAAATGCTTGCATCAAAGGTAATATTTTCCCCTGGATGATTTTATTTCTGTCTTGTGTCAACACCAGGTAGCTGGTGTAATTCTTCACTGTGTTGCCTAATTTCAATCAGAATCTACTCCGTCCAACTCCTTGGAGCATCTGCATTCATTGCATTCTGGGGAAATGATGAGAAGTTAATCTTTTTATATTTATTGCTCAGAAAAACGGAGCCTGCAGCAAGAAGCACTTTTATTTCTTCTGGAAGGAAATAATTTTAGGAACATAGCTCTCAGCCTAAATTACACTCGAAGAATAAGGATCTATAATTAGTTATCTAATGTGATTTTTGTTTCTGAGACTGTGGGGTCCTCCTCTCAAAGAAGAAATAATCACAAAAATAATTTCATTAAAAAATGAAATGATTTTTATTTTCAGGTTGACTGTGGTTCCGCATCTGAGTACTGCCAATTGCTTGATTGGCTCTTTCACTGACAGGTGACTAAAAAAACAACAAAACAAAACAAAACAAAAAAAAAAAACTGAGAACGAAAGAGGGAATAAGAGGGATATCTTCCTGGATACCTTGTGCAGCTCTTTCAGGGAAAGGCCTTCAAGAAATCTTTCAGTTGAAGTTCACTGAAAGTTTAATTGAAGATATTATAAAACTGCTTTTGGCAAAACAAAACCAAAACACTGAGCAACAATCATTGACTAGTGTGTGTAGTCATGTTTTTCTCCCTTAGCTCCTAACTTTTCATCTTCCTGGTCTCCTTGAGGAAGAGAATAAAACTGAAAGGGATATTGGCTTGCTCGTTGGGTTGGGCTAATGAAAGTTACAGTAGGAATAGTTAAGTAAACAAGGTTAGAGTATGTGTGTATGTATGTGTGTGAGTGAGGTTGTGTGTGAATAAGTGTGAGTAAGTGTGTGAATGTGTGTGTGTCTGTCCAGGTCGGTGACATAGACATGGGAAATAGTAAGCTTTGTATTCTCAAAAATGTAAAAACGTCTTCATTGTGGTAGTTTCATTAGAATGCTGGACTCTTTCTCTTCTGCCCAAATCATTTTTTTTGTGTGTAAGAATCTCTGTAAAACTCCAGTTCTTTGGATCCCAGAGCATGCTTCATTCCTAGAATACAATGTAATTCACAGTTATGTTACCTGTGCTGGTTCACAACTGCTCCATGTAGGTTTGAAAGAATGCTCATAAACAGATAGACAGGGAACATATTTGTGTCAGCATATCTGAAAAAAAATGGAGTGGGTGGGAGAAGGAGATCTGTTCAGCCACAAGCTGGCATCCTTACTTAAGCAGAGATCACTGTAGAAAAAATAGTGAGAGTGCAAGTAACAGGGCTGTCACCTCCTCTACACACACACATACACACACACACACACACACACACACACACACATACACACACATACACACACTCTTTGTGTTTGTGGAAAGGCAGAATGCATGTGTTCTTTACCTCCCTATGAAAGCTTTAACTCTGTAAAGACACAGATTGCAAATACTGCTTGGAAGTAAGAAGGCCTATATATTTACTTTGCAGATTTTGAAGAACATCAATCTAGTCTGTGGAATGTGATGTCAGTGATTAATTTTCTTTGAGAAATCAACAGTGCTTTTAGAACGGTTGTTTCATATCTTAGTAAAACTCTCATTCATTCTGGATTTGACTTTCACACATGGTCATTTTTTGTTGGTCTCGGGGTCTCTGGCTGTTTGTGCATGAAACAAAATTTCCCAGTGACATTAGACATTGTCTGTAATGTCTTCCTCCTCTTCCTTCCATCTTCAAAGCACCTAAGTTAATTATAAACCCAATTCTTTATAGTTTCCCACTGAAAACAAAGGACTCAGAATATAAATGGTGTAATAAGTGACCTTACAATATTTTCTCTTGTATATTCCAATTTATTTAAGGGTAACATTAACACTGGGTACCATAACACCAGTTCATGAATTTAATATCTAAAAATCCAAAGCTTTTCATAGCCACTAATTGGTAGGATTGAATTTTAAATGAGTATCTTTTATTTTAAGTTGGTATAAATTTTCAAATGCTGTTTCCTTGTAAGTGGACATGATAAGAATTGAATATATTATACTGATGTTTAATTATAGATTTACTACTGCTATATATATATATACATATATATATACATATATATATATATATCACATGTGTTTTAAGATAAAAATTTGGTTATAGAGATCTTCTTATACCAGAATTCCAAAATTATTAGGAAAATCTGTTAATTTATAAGTCTTCCTGAGAGGTTTGGCTTTAACTTTACTGGAGAGAGAAAAAGTGCTACCCCTGACTCTGAGAAAATCTCCACCTCAGTGTATGCAATAAAACTGCAGAACCCCAGCAACATCCTCATCTATTCAATCTTGATCTTCTGCTGGAGGAATTACATGAAAAATTGGGGACAGTTGAAGGACATTTGAGATGACACAAAAACTAAATAGAGTATGAATAATTACAGGTTTTTCCTTTCAGCGCCAAGCTTGGAAGTCCTCTATTTCTAACCAAAGGCAGAGGAGTTTAAGGCATTCCAACAGAAGACAGTTTAAAGAAAACAATCTCAACATTTTTTGAAGATATATTTGCATGGAGTGTCACTCATGTTACTTCCAAGATACAAAATGCAGCAAAGGAAGCAAGACCTGAAAACCATAAACACAATTGATTTTAAAATGGCCTGTTGCTTCATGATTATGTAGATTGCATCCAATAATGGAGAGTCTCTGTTTAGGAATCTAAGTTGGTCACTTGACATGTGTTAATCAATAAGACATTATCCAAATGCCTTGGGAAAAGCCTCGTGGTCACTAGCATGTCCAGGCTGCCTGATTCTCCTTAATGCTTGATAGTAACTGGGTCCAAGAAACATGTTCTTTGTGCTAGACAATTAAAACAATGATTGGTCTTTTATGGGAAATAAGAAAATAGCTTATGCTGCATTACATATGCTCGACCATGTGTTCAAATTACCTTTAATTGGCTTTTTTATTATATGAAGACAACTAAAGGCATAGAACAGGAAAGCACTAGATAGTAAGTACATTTATTCAATACATTGATTGTAGTAATAGGCTGGTGGACTGCAGTCAAGAGGGGAAACATCTTACATGGATTTCAGATGTTAAAACTGCCTTATCTTAAAGGGTGGCCAGTGCTAGAGATCTACCAAGAACAACACGTTTCAAGAGCTTTTTAAAGATCCACTAACATGTTAAGTTACATACAAAGCATGAGTTTAAGAAGCTATGAAAGTAGACAAGACAATTTTGGTTCTCAATATGCAATATTTTATCTCTCTGTCATCATCATGCCCTTTTCAATGTTCAACTGTTTAGAAGTGCTTGAAAGCAGATGTGGCTTCTTCAAAGAACTGCAGCTCCGAGGATGTACTGCAAAAATTATAGATGGTGTGTTGGGTTTTTGTGTTGTTTGGACAAACAACTGAGAGCAATGATTTAAAAACAAGAAAGATTTATTCAGATAATAGTTTTAGAAATGAAAGTGTACAACTGGCTCTACTGTTTCTAAGACTGTGATGAGACAGGTCGTAGAACAATGATGGAATAAGGTTGTCTATTTCATGGAGTTCAGGAAACAGAGAGATGGAAAGTAGCCTCAGACAAAACAATTTCCTCAAGGATATGCCCCCATGACCACCAAAGACTCCCATCCTTTCCAATGACACTATCAAATAGATGACTTCATCAATGAATTAAACTAGTTACTAACCTAGATTGTTCCTGATCCACTCACTTTTCAGTGGTGCTGGTGTGTAAAGGCTAGAAGAGGAGATTAGATCTTTTTGAACTGAAGCCACAGATGCTTCTGAGCCACCATTGGCCATCATATGGGTGCTGGAAACAGAACCCAGGACCTCTTGCTATACAAGCTAATGTTCTTATCTGCTGTACCATCTGCTCTGCCTGATATAAGATCATGTTAGGGGGACACTTTATACCTAAAATGTAATAAAGAGAAAGAGTAGAATCTTCTTCAGAGGAACAGCCTCTCTGACCTCTTTGAGTGTGAGCATTTTCATCTGTAAAGTAGAATCAAAAATGTGTTTCTTTTATATATTACCAGTCACTAAGTTCACTGAATAGCATATTGTGAATCTTCAAGAAAATATGCCATGCATTTTCAGTTTGGAAGGTCACCAAGTTATAAGAGAGGTTGACCAGGGAGTTCACATCTTTACTGATGCCTGTGCTCTTGTTCACTTCAATGAAGAATTTACAGGCAGAAATAGGTTGTCAAATATTTAGAGGAAGCATAAGAGAAAACATAAGCATACCTACTGGGAGCAGCTTGAGTGAGGGTACACTGTGGGTGGTTGCATGATTTTTAATTAAGTTAGAATTTTGGATACGAGGTGTTTAGTGGAGGTCATTTAAGAACCTCTATGTCTACAATCTAAACCACTAGAGAAACTAGGAAACAAGGATGACTCTAAGAGAAACATACATGGTCCCCCAGAGAAGGGGAAAGGGACAAGCTCTCCTGAGCTAATTGGGAGCATGGTGGGAGGGGAGAGGAAGTTAGGAGAAAAAAAAGGGGAGAAGAGGATGGGAGAGGAGGATATGAAGGAGCGGAAGATGGAATTATGGGAAGAATAGAGGAGAGCAAGAAAAGAGGTACCATAATAGAGGGAGCCATTATAGGTTTAAAGAGAAATTGGGCACTATAGAAATGTCCAGAGATCTACAAGGTTGACTCCAACTAACAATCTAAGCAATACTGGAGAGGCTACCTTAAATGCCTTCTGATAATGAGATTGATGACTACCTTAAATGCCATCCTAGAGCCTTCATCCAGTAGCTGATGGAAGCAGAAGCAGACACCCACAGCTAAACACTGAGCTGAACTCCTGGAATCCAGTTGCAGAGACGGAGGAGTGATGAGCAAAGGGGTCAAAACTAGGCTGGAGAAACCCACAGAAACAGCTGACCTGAACAATGAGGATCTCATGGACCCCAGACTGATAGCTGGAAAACCAACATAGGACTGATCCAGCTCCCCTGAATGTGGATGTCAGTTTGGTGGTCTGGGCAATCTGTGGGCCCTCTGGTAATGGATCAGTATTTATCCCTAGTACATGAATGGACTTTAGGAACCCATTGCCCATAGAGGAATACTCTCTCAGCGTAGGCACACAGGGATGGCCTAGGCCCTGCTCCAAATTTTATGACAGACTTGAGGATCCCCCATGGAAGGCCTCACCCTCCCTGGGGAGAGAAAGGGAATGGAATAGGGAGTTGGTGGGGGGCAGGGGAGGAGGGGAGGGAGAGAGAACTGCGATTGACATGTGAAAGAAACTTGTTTCCAATTTAAATAAAAATAAATAAATTAAAAAGAACCTCTATGTTTTATCATAGTACTTTCATAACAAGTTACATATCTGAGCCTTTGGTACCTACATATCATTGATTTAAAACTTCAAAACAGGTACAGTAACCAAATTACCCCTTAAAATTGCCCTTACTATCAAAAGCCACCAGTAGAAGGATGTATGTTCATTTGGTTTTAAGCAACCACATGCACTTGGGGAAATTATAGGTGTCAACAATTTCAAAAGCATGTGGGAATGTGAGACCATGTTCCCTCCTTTTTGATTGATAGATGATGGCAATTTGCCTTGAAGTATGTGACAGATCAAGGAACAGGTTTAGCAAGGGGTTCAGCTTTTATTCCTGGTCCTTAATTCCTTGACTAATGATCCTTCCCCAAAGACACATTGTGAGTAAGAATTTCACATCTACAATAGGAAAGGTTTTCATGTGTCCTGATTGTATCTCTGCTGCTCTTTATTTAATTTGTTCCTGTGGACTACTGTTTAAGAGCCATCCTCTGGCATGATACCAAAATGGTGAAGAAACATAACAAGGAAATCTTACCTAAGACCTTGGCCATATATCCTGGTCATGATGCTTCCCAGCTTTAAGAGAGTATGATATAAAGAAATAGAAAAATATATGTATTTTCAGTTTTTGTCAAAGTTGATAAGAAAGAAATTCATTATCTTTCTCCATCTTGCTTATAACAATGTCATAATTTACCAAAGGTGAACCAAAATACAGGTGCTCTACATGTTTAGACAATGCTTTTCCTCTTGAAATGAATTTTCCTAGAATAATCCAAGACATCCGTGGTTATTGACCAGGGTGGTCAACTTGATTGTATTCAGAACCACTGAGAAGTTTGCAAGGCAAATTTATGGGTGTGCATATATTTAGGAGGTCTGAGGACATTTCAAGGGAGGTTAAACCAAGGGGTAAAGATCTGCTATGATCTGCCTATTACATTCAACTCATTAGGGGAAATATGTGATAAAAGAGGAAAAGGGGATAAAGTCAGTAGGGTGGTATCATTCCTTTTTCTCTGCTTCCTAACCTGCTGTGATGTGAATTCAGGTGCTCCAATACCTCTTCCTTACTTTGATGAACTGAGTCCTCTGAAATCATGCCCCAACAGATCTCTCCTCCTTTAAGTTGCCAAGGTTAGGTAAATTAGACCCAGTGGAAGCAAACAAAACTCTACACAGATGGGATCTGATAGCTTAGTAGGCAGTCATATTCATCAACATCAGTCATATATTGAGCCATTACTGGTGATTTGGAACTTCTGTTGTGCAGGTACACAGAGCTAGAAACAAGGACAGTGAATAGGATCGGTATTTTCAACTGCTTATTTTCAAAAATACCTCTTATTAGTCCTACAAATTATTACATTAAGTTTATACTCAGGGATTGATTTAATATTAATGAAGGAATAATCACCAGTTGAACAAATGAGCTATATTTTGTGATTGGTATGTTGTAAAAGTTTATTTTAATAATAAAAATATGTAAATTTGAGTGAGTGAACAGTAAAATAAATAAACTCTTGAATTCATGTTATGCATGTGTTTAAAAAATAAGAATGTCATGGGAAAGCCAGAAAGATGGTTCAGCTGCTACTGTTGCATAGCTCTTGACTACTTGAATTTGTACCCCAGCACTCATATGTTTATAGGAGAGAAGTGACTCATACTAGTTGTTCTCTGTAAACACACACACACACATACACACACACACACACACACACACACACACACACACACACACACACGCACACAGGAAATCAAACTAAATTATTTTTGATAAATAAAATTTAAATATTAAAAGTAATAACATGGTATTTTGTTTCTATTAAAACTATAATCTTATATAATCTTACTGTTTTAAACAGAAATTAGAAGTAATATATGTCTCTCTACAACATGTGAAGGTATAGGGAAAGTTCTTTTAAAGATATGTTTACATGGATAAAGAAGAATATACTGGCAATCATCAGGGCTCAAACTAAAGTCTTTAGCACTGACACTGGAGAACACTACCACACATTCTGTGTACCCCCCCAACAACTTCAGGCTTCCTTTCCATCAACTATACATGCAAAATATTAAGGAAAAGGTTCTGGTCCTCTCATAATTTTACAGTCAAAAGAGAGCTGACATAAGCCAATAACTTCATGGGGCCACAGCCAATTAAATACACATGCCAGAATAGAATATACTTCAAGAGAAATATGACTTTCCAATGGGATTGAAAATGATTGAAGTAAAAGTGTAAACTCGTATCTCATAAAGAGAAAAAATTAATTTTTAGAAAAATTACATATTTTGTCCAAAAATTCTATGAGTAATTCTCAAAATTCATCAACTGGGGAATTGCTGAAAATTCCTTGGCATAAAAATTAAGACTTCATATATTTTTTTTCAAAATAAACTTTTAACAACATAATGGCAGGCAGAAGAACTTGGCACAATTATTCATCATACATCCCCTTAAGCAAAGATTCAAGTTACCTAATAAAAAATGGCCAGAAGATATGAACAGTCATTTGTTAAAAAGGAAATTTCATTGTCTAAGGAGGGGCAGTGGTAATAAATCTCACTAGGAATATGGGTATGAGAAAGGCAAGACACAATAAGTGCATGTTTTTCTTTACTTTTAATTATTTTCAGAGCTGAGGACTGACCCCAAGTCCTTGCTCTTGGTAGCTGAGTGCCCTACCTCTGAGCTAAATCCCCAACCCAAGAAATACATTTATGAGAAACAGTGTGACAAATCCAAGGTTTAGCAGAGATAGAAAAATAGAAACCCTCAAGTACGTATGATGACAGTATAAACTGTTATAATTTGGAAAGCAACATATATTATCTACAAAAATTTAAGATGGAAATATATGATGACCTTCTCTTTGTTTATCCAAAGAAATTTTTTACCATTAATATGTTTGTGACCATTAAACATATATATGGGTGTGTATATATGTGTGAAACTGAGCAAAAATATTTTTCATTACACAAACGGGGTGTTACTCCATAGCAGCCAATGTTATTAAACAAGTCTACATGCATCAGCATCAATCAACAAACAAAATGTAAAGTGAGAGAAAGACTTCAAGATATTTGAATAAATTATCTATAGCATACCCCCTATAAAAACAAAAACAAAACAAAAAAACCCACCGTGTTTGAAACATTAATAGAGACAAAGAGCTTACAGTGGATTCTGAGGTTAGGTTTACTCGGGGAAAGTGAGCTAAAGATAAAGAAGGAAGGCAGCTGAAATTGTACTACTGATGTTTTATTTCCTAAGTGTTGAGGGTACATGCATATCTTTGTGATATTATCTTTTATAATGGTGTCCCAATTATGGCACAGCACACAGTCAATGTTTTAAAAGTGAAGTTTAAAACAAGAACCAACTATTTATTTGTTGTTTTATACAGATGACCACCTCTTGTTTGCAGACAGCAAACAAAGAAATATCTCCATGTATGTGCTCACTCATATATGGATATTAAATATAGAGAAAAGGATCACCAGTCTACAATCCACACCTCCAGAGAAGCTAGGAAACAAGGAGGACCCTAAGGGAGACATACATGATCCCCTGGAGAAGGGGAAAGGGACAAGATCTCCTGAGCAAATTGAGAGCATGGTGGGGGGATGGAAGGTAGGAGAAAGAGCAGGGAAGAAGAGGAGTGGAGAGGAAAATATGAGGGATCAGGAAGACTGAGTCAAGGGAAGAATAGAGATACCTTAATAGAGGGAGCCATTTTTGGTTTAAAGAGAAATCTGGCCCTAGGGAAATGTCCAGAGATCCACGAGGATGATCCCAACTAAGAATTTAAGTAATAGTGGATGGGCCTTTCCCTTATAACGAGACTGATGTCTAGATTAAAGGCCGTCCTAGAGCCTTCATCCAGTAGCTGATGGAAGCAGCGATCCACAGCTAAGCACTGAGCTGAACTCCTGGAATTCGGTTGTAAAGAGGGAGGAGGTATGAGCAAAGGGGTAAACACCATGCTGGGGAAACCCAAAGAAACAGGTGACCTGAGCAAGTGGGAGCTCATGGGACCCCAGTTGTAAAGCTGGGAAACCAGTGTTGGACCGAACCAGGCCTCCTGAATGTGGGTGTCATTTGGGAGGTCTGGGCAGTGTATGGGACCTCTGACAGTGGAACCAGTATTTATTCCTAGTGCACGAACAGACTTTGGGAGCCCATTCCCCCATGGAGGGATACTCTCTCAATCTACATACCTAGGCCCTTCTCCAAATGATGTGACAGACTTTCATGATCCCCCATGGAAGGCCTCACCCTCTCTGGGGAGTAGATGGGGGTTGGGATGGGGAGGTCAGTGTGGGGCATGGAAGGATGGGAGGGAGAGGGAACAGATATTGATATGTAAAATAAGATTGTTTCTAAGCTAAATAAAAATATTTTTTAAAAAAAGATCTCCATGTTTTTGCTCCTCACTCACTGCATCCCAGTCTCACTGACTTCTTGCCTGCTTTAGATGGGGTATTTGGTTTTTCCCCTAAACAGCAAAGCCTGTAATTGGAATACTAGTACATGTAGACGCTTGAGGCTTGTCACACCATAAAATCCTAGAGGGAAATAGGTTCTAGAAATCTCAGACACCCGCAGAACCCTGGCAAGCCAACCAGCCACACATCTGTGATGTTTGTCTATGTTTTGACATTTCCATAGGAGTCCCAGGACCAGAGTGTTTTACTGTAGAGGTCAGAGAAGTTAAGAGACTTGCTGGCAGTTACACAGTTTATCAAAACAGATGCAAAATCTATATCCAGAAATTCTGGGTGCTTTGGAGGCAGAAGATGAAATGCCAATTATTAGAAGATACTTTAGGCAAGTTATTTAATTTTCAGTTTGTGGATCTAAACTGATAACATAGTAAATATTCTTTAGGCAGCTCTTATAAAGACTGTGTGGGGTGCTTCAACCAGTGGTGCCATATAAACTATAAAGAGCTTGACAGAAAAAAGATCATGACTATAAATGACTTAGAGTTATTTTTACATTAATATATTTACTGCAGAATTATTAGGACTGACCACATTATTATTGTAGTTACAGGTTATCTTGGATGAGAATGATAACTAGTCTAAGGAAAAGGAGCAGGGATAAAATGAGGGTTATTTTAGAACCCAGTTACAGTATTTCATCAGGAAGAGAAGTTTAGTTCAATAAGCATTGGGAAAGAAATGCTCTGTCTCAAATGTTAGCACTGTACACCATGTTAAAGGACCCTACCCCAGAATGAGAGTCAGACTCAGTCTATGGAGGACTAGAGAGAACTCATCCCTTTCTACTCCCAAAAGCCTTTTGCCATCTGAGGTGGTCATATATTCCACTTTTGTGTGCTTGATTTTAAATCAAAGATATTCCTTATTCTTCAGACACACGCTTTTGGGTGAATACTTACTTTTATCTTGTAAATCTATATGGATCATGATTTCTGTATGGTTCTAGAACTTATTTTGAATTAATTTTAAAGTTAATTATTTTAACACTTCTTACTAATGTCCCTTATCTCCTTTATTTAACAACATATTATTTCTGGAGAGCAAAGTACTAGCATTGACTCTATCTTTTAATATTTTTGAAGTTATTTTAATTTCCTCATAACTATAAACTGTAAAATATGTTCTTATTTAAATTTGTAGCCTGCAGTTTCCTTAGAAGGAACTCACAGATAAAGATGTGTTAGGTAAGAAAGCATGTTCATTTTTGCAGACTAAGGTATCTGCAGTAAACAGATTCTGTTGAGAAGCTCAACCAATTTAAACCTTCAGCTCACATTTGTGGCCATGCCCTCTTCTCACTTGTGCTGACCCATGGTAATTGTAATTTTTTAAATTGCTAATTTTTTAAGTACCTTTTGATTTTAATTTCCATTCAAATATAATGATATTAGCATTGTTTGTTTGAGTTTTGTTTCTACATATTTGCTTTTGAAATAAGATTTCACCATGTAGCCTAATCTGAAGTCAAGTTTACTAAACATCCCAGACTGACTATAAACCTGGAATCCTCCTGCCACAGATGCACTTCCTCATATTTGCTTGACTCATTGCTATGTTCTTTCCTGGACTTGACTGTGGTCACACAAACATTAACCCGAGCTCCATTTGAAATTTTACTGTGTTTTTACCTTGCTAAGTAAACAATATCTTTATCTCTCCTGTCTGTCTCTTCTGGATCCATACCTACTGATTCTGCCTTTTGCAGAGCAATTGATCAATAGCCAGGGATAAAACAGCTGACCTGAACATCAGGGAAGTCTTGCTCCCCAGACTGATAGCTGGATACCAACATGAGACTGATCCAGACCCCAAGAAAATGGGTTTCAGTGAGGAAACCTTGGAAATCTATGGGACCTCCTGTAGTAGTTCAGTACCTATCCCTAGCATAGATGTGGACTTTGGGAGCCCATTCCACATACAGGAATACTCCCTGAGCCAAGACATGGGGGTGAGCCTAGGCCCTATCACAAAGGATACAATAGGCTCTGATGACACCCTATGGAAGGCCTCACCATCCAGGGGGAGCAGAAAGAATATGTGATAGGTAGGGTTTTAGTTGAGGGAGTGGTAAGGGAGGGAGAAGGGAATTGGGATTGTCATATAAAACAATCTGGTGCTAATTCATATAAAAAAGTTCTGGAAAAAATAGCCAGGGATGCATTTCCAGGAGCTTCTCTAGAGGAAGGATGACATCAGACTCATATAATCTGTCACTTTCTTGAAGGAATTGTTTCAAGGTTTGCAGCAGTGCTTCTGAGAACCTCTCTCACTTTTTATCCACGGATCATGGGGCCTGCATTACAAGATGTTAGTGGATGCCTGAACTTTTGAAAGGTAACAAACCCAAGATAAGATGTAGAAGTATGGCTTTCCTCACATAGTCACAGATATGATAACAGGTCAGATGTTCACCTTTAACCTAAAGCAAGTGCCTTATGACTTCTTTTTTATATATCTACTATGTTTTCAAGTAGAGTAGCTATTCAATAAATCAGTATTCTATGAACAAAGCATTGTGACGCCGAGAGTAACTAAAGCTTAGATGGCTATCAAGGGACTAATGGGTAAGAAAGGTACACCGTGTGGATACTCTGCATGCCAAGATTTTTCATACCCCAGGCAGCCAAGGAAGAGGGTGAGATCTCATTAGACAACTTAAAATAATTATTTATTTTCATTTCTGGAATTTTCTATACAGTGTGGACTTCATTTGTCCTTGGGCAGTGAATTAACAGGAAAAGTCAGACATTTATACATTTGTCATTGGCATTCATCTATTAGTGATATTTGATTATCTGCCACTGATTCAAGAGATGGAAGCTTAGCTAACACCTGAAAGATACCATTTTTTATTTTATTGCTTGTATTGATTTAATAAGTAAAAGTATGAGTTTAGTGAATGGTAGTAGCTGCTTTTGACAAATGCTTATCATTAAATTTATTTTCTAGTATATAACAAATAAAGACTCAGGAAATTTTATATAAACTTTAAAAATAAATGAATGAAATATTAGCCATTTTGTTTTTACAAGGTGAATATGTATTCACCGACTCATAGTTACCACATCCTTTTGAATAAGAAAGAAGTAAAGAAGCAAAATTTGTGGTATACCATACCTAAAATAATATCTTCAAAGTATTGAAAACTCATTTCCTCTCTATGAGGATGGCAATGTCTTCCTTTTCTCCATATTTTTGCTTTCCAATAACAACATAATTTAAGATTGTTTTCCAGGCACACATTTTTTTTTTGATTTTTTGTTTGATTGTTTGTTTTCTGAGATAGGATTTCTCTGTGTTACAACCCTGGCTGTTCTGGAACTTGCTTTGTAGACCAGGCTGGTCTCATACTTACAGAGAACCACCTGTCTTGCCTCTCCAGTACCGGGATAAAGGGCATGCACCACCACTGCCCAGTTCACAAATTTTAAATTTGAAAATATACAATTACCAATGTTTAGTATGTAATTATATATTTTTGACTCATTTCAGAGACTATAACTCATTTAATATACTAAAAAGACCTAAATTGAGCTTCAATATAGGTCTAATTCCTTTAACATACTAATCCATTTGTGATATCCCCAGTACATTTATTAATGAGAAACTCTAGGGTTTCTCACAGACAAGAACCTGGACATGTTGGTCCCTAAATTAACCAGGCAGTAAGAAGAAATAAATTTTTGTCCAGAAATACCCACTAACTCACAAGCTCTGAAAAGACAAATCTATGTCAACTAAACCTCCACCGAGGGAAGAGAAACACGCTCACCAACAGACTTTCTCTTGTATTTCTCTGCATGAGTTGAAGTTCTTTGAGCTGTAAATGATAGAACAGGAACACCTTTTCAACTTAATTAAGCTCTAAAGGAAATTTTTGCCTTGGGCAATTGAAAAGCTGACTTCTTTCAATGGCTCAGACTTGTCTAAACCTAGATGCCCAAATGATATCAGTGGAAATTAATTCTTCTGTCATAGTTACTCTTCCCATTGCCAAGACAACTTACTCAACAAAAGCAATTGGAGGAGAAAGGGTTTATTTTAGCTCATGGTTCAGGACACATTCCATTACAGTGGGGATGTGAAGGCAGCAGAAGATTGAAGCAGCTGCTCACACTGAATCTACAGCAAGAAACAGAGTGATGAATGCATGCTCCTGTTCAGTCCATTTCTACACTTAGTCTAGGATTCCTGGGAGGAACTGGTGCCACTTACATTGGGCAGATCTCTACACCTTAATTAACATAATTAAGATTCCCTTTTAGGCACAGCTGGAGGCCCATCTCCCAGATTCTGTCAGGCTGATAAATAAGATATTCGCTAACTTTCTGTGGGCTTAGGCCTTACCACAGTTTGTTTTAATATGTTTTTGCATGTACCTATTGTAGTTTTATACATGTTGCATCTGGCAGCATCTGGTTTAAGTTGTTAGGATGGGTAGTGACACTGGAAATAACACCTATTTTAATAGCTACAATAATAAAGATGGGACTGTTATTTTCAAGTGGATATGATCCATTTTGAACTGTCTCCTGGTATTCCCAAATTGTCCACTTAGAGTTCTGTTACTTCATTTGACACACATCTGTGGAACACTTAATTTGTATCAAGCACTCTTACAAAGGTGCATGACAGATATGTGGTTCTGATAGTAGAGTCTATCTGTGGGATATAGGAAAAAATATGGCACATAATACAATGTGAGAAGAACCAGGAGGACCTTGGCATGAGTCTGCATATCCACAAAGGGTCATCCAAGTTTCAGTAGATCAACAACACCTGACCAAAATGCTGTAGTCAACCAGAATGACCCTACAACAGCACTGTCTTTTCATTTCCTCCTGGGGTTAAATATCTGCTCCCAGTGCTACCACTATTGGCTCCCTGAGAGTTCTCATGGGTTAGCTGTACATAAAGAAGGCATGCTTCTGTCTAGAAGGCATATTTTTCTTTCACCTGGGGAACTCAGAATCTGTAACTTGATTTTTTTCAAAATGCTTCTCTAATGCATGAGAATTTGTTTTACATCTGATTCATTATTTATTTTCTATTAATGAGTCGTTTGATTATTTCCCTTGGTGAGCAGAATTTTCCAGCCCTTGAAGATCTGAATAATGCAAAGATAGCTAATTATGATTTCTTTTATCCAGCATACACATCCAGATGCAGAAAGGTTTGTACAGAGGGAAAATAGAAACCAAACATCTTAAATTGCCATTGTCTAGAAACTGTGATCGAAAAAAGTATTCTCTAGTTTAGTTTGAAAAGTAATCACTGATCTGGGGACATTTTTATAAAGCAACAGATCATGGATTCCATGGTAAACATACAAATCAAAAGGGTTAGTGGTCAGCCCTGGCACTGGCGACAACATTGCTCAGGCAGGAAACTCAGAAGAAAGCTCTCTGTTTCTCTGCATTGTTCTTCATCTTCAAACCAGATTATTCTAGTGCCAATAACTCAGAAATCAATGAATGTAATAAATTTCAATATGGGACCAGAAATATTGTATTTTGTTATAGCAAATAACCTCTGTGACATAGAAATCTACATCCATTCATATCAACCAGCAAAGACACTTTAACCCCAAGTTTGTGTAGAAAAGTGATTTTATTATATCAAAAGACAAATTAAAAGTAAGGAGTTAACAAAAAGAGAACTAATGATACCATTTCTAGTAATAGTGGATTTTGTATATTATATGGATAGTTTCATATTTTATAGTTTCTCACTTTGATAAAATATTTATATATTGAAGTAGATGCCCAGTGAATTCTCATTATGGCCATGTAATATGTTACCAACTAGTATCTAATCTGATACAGCGTAACTGCTGCTATTCCAAGAATGAGATGTCTTGAAATAAATTATTGCTTAGATGTTTAAATGTGAGAAAACTACATTTTGTGGATGTATGCCTTATAATAAGGTTTTTTGGAAACAGAATTCTTTCTCAGATGAGTTGTATGCAAACTAGAGGGGAAACCCATAAAAGTGGGTTAGGAATAACAAGTGTCACACTCTTGTTAGGTCAAGAGAAAATCAGAGAGACCTGAGAAATGACCAACTACTGGAGCTTTGGCAAGAAAACCAGGAGACAGTAGAAAAAATGAGGCATACATAATCTTTGCACAACCTCAAGGAGTTAGAAAGAATAAAAAAGTGTGGCTCTACATGGAGCAGGTCAAACAGAAAGGCTGTTTATGCAAAGACATAAGAATGAATGCATAGTTGCTGAGATCAAGAATTGCTAAGATAATAAATTTTAAGCCCAAATCTTGTCATAATCCCCTGGGAAACCTTTCTGTATATCAATATTCAGGTTGTATCATTATAAGCATAATCAGAATCTCTATAGATGAGCACTGTGTCTCTTCTACAAACCTCAATTAATTTGTAATCACCCATTGTTGCGTCTGATAACCAGCTTTAGGGGTCATTGTTCAGAATAATACATATGAATGCTAATGTTTATGGGCATCTAGCTATGCAGTTTGTAAAGGGGTTACTACAGAGAAAGTGAAGGTACAGAGAACTCAAACTGCATAATTTGAATGAAAATATCTGGAGATGTAAATTTTTTTTTTGGTGGAGTGCTTACCTAGTCTGTATAAGTCTAAGACCCTGACTCCAATATGAAATACCAAAGCAATAACAACAAAAATGAAAATTGCGCAGAGCACAAATTGCTTTGCCTGGTGTGCTAATGTAGGCCTGTAATGCTATCACTGGAGCAGTGGGACCAAGAAGATCTGGGGTTCAAGATCATCCTCTGTTATAATGAGTTATCAAATTCTCGAGGACAGCCTGGGCTGAGATTCTGTTACCAAAGAAATTACTGTAGCCAGGCACAGGGAGTTCCCTTAGTTCCCATTGCTGTTTAAATCATAACATGAAAAACCTGGCATTTGGAAATTGCTAAGTCAGGTAATCTGCATGACCACAGAAAAGGCTCCAAAACTTCCAATGTATTATCTCTAATCTGTGAAATTAAAATCACCTTAAGTTACTCTGAAAATTAAATAAAATTAGGTAAGACAAATGTCATGTAAGATGCCAAATATCTAAGTCTATCTTTTATAATTTAGAAGCAATATTGACAATACTCTCAAAAATTCTATGATCCTTTTCAAACACATTTTCTTGGGTTCCTACAAGACTGATAAATTTCATGTTTAACTGCTAAGCCAGCCCTACCAACACATTGCTTTGTAAAGATATCTGTGACTGTAGACAAAGACATTGGGCAGCTCACATAGCTTAGGGGTTACAGACAAATTCCTAAAATAGCTCACAATGGGTCTTGGTAGCCTGAGCTTAGTTCCTCTATACACGTGCCGAGCCATAGTCAAGACTACTTTTTTCACACAAACGAATGGATGAATGCATCCACTGAAGTTCCTCTTTGGAAACTGTCTTGAGCAATTTAACGAACTGTGGTCTCTTTTGCCTCTTTTTTTCTTTCTAAGTGCAATTTTAAAAAGATGCTAGAAACTGTTCTAGATTGCAGCTATGGTAACTGAACCTCTTGTGGGGCTGGTATTTCCAAAGAGATGATACAGACTGAGGGATTTACAGTGACTGTGTACTGCCAGTGTGCCCTATCATTCAATCTGATTGGGTACTGCCTTTTAGGAGGTTTTACCTTATTTTAATGCTCTTAGGCTTAGTAGGCTTGGAAACTAGATGGCACAAGGTACCTCAGTTGAGGCCAGTGATTTAGGATTCAGCTGTGGGTCTCTCTGGAGAAGCTTTACATATCGAAGACACTGGATTCATTTTTTTCACCCCTGCTTGCTAAGTTTTGTCCTCCAGACAATTATTCATCTTCTGGGTGACTAGTGTCCTCACCTGTTCAATGGGAATTTTGACACTCCTGATGCCTGGGCTTCACTGAAAGGCAATTTTACATGGATTCTAGTCAAAGGGCTTAGAAGCCATAGCAGCAAATATGAAGTCATTGCCTGTTTGGCTGAACACAATCATTTCAAGTCTAAATGTCACCCAGAAGAGTTACAAATATTTATCTCCCTTTTTTCCACCTTATTTTCCTCTTTAATGTGTTGAAAATGATGTAAAATATTGTTCATTCAAAAACATAGGATGGTTATTTAATTTCACAAATATTTATGAAATAATGATTAATTTCCATCCATTAGAACATGCTGGCCATCCCTGAGCCCATTCTCATCCTCCCTAATGGTTCTTTCTCATCAGAGGTAGATAATAAGGACCTTTTACTTTTTATAATAGCTTTAACTCTCACAAAAATCCATGAAAAATAAAATATGTTGTTTGCTAACTCCCCAACAGTGAAATAAAGTAATATTCTCCTTTCCTATTTTTATGTTTCCTAAAATAGCATTTTGCAAGATTTGTGTTTTGAGAACATTTTATTAAGTTAATTCACTTTATAGTTATGTGTACATCCTCCCACTGTTATCTGTTGTTCTGTTTCCAGTTCTAATAATCCATATAGAAATCACTGTATATGTTTGACTAGCAGTGACTTGGTCTGAGTATGACTAAAGCTTTGACAAGATAACAGCTGAGGTGCATTGCTTGAGAAAGATCCGGAAAGTGAAATTACAAGTGCAAATACAGAAAGAAAGAAAAACTAATAGTATTGCTTCTGCTCTGAATAGATTTTTATGCATTCATCTACTTGGCATAATTTTTATAATTTCAATTTTTGGGTGAATTAAATTGATCCACTTGTTAATTCTGAACAATATTTGAATCTTTGTCATAAGAATGTTAACCTATGATCTATTCTACATTTTATACATTGCTATAAAAGTCTGGGTTTATTGCATACATTTAGTACTTATCTTTCATACACATTGTAAGTTTACATATACAATTGTATAAGAAATATGAACCTCAGGAATATGCATAAATAAAACTTACTGGTACATCAGTCAATTTTTCATGTATTTGTATCTTTTGTTTCCCAGAATTTGGTTGATTGCACATGATTGTACAGTTGTGTAAGTATAGATGTCCAACTATGTTAAGCCTTGACTGGAGATGTTTATTATATGTACAATTCATATAATTTACTAGCAAAGTTTTCTGTGCTTGAGCTTTTCAATATGGAAGGTTTTCAGTTGCTAGGGAGATGTCTATGTTGGAAACCAGCATATCCTGACACTTGATAGATGGCAGAGAGTTACATTTCTGTGATATGTGTCTATTCTTCTTTCTCAAGCTTACTGCTCTAAGTCACCCAGTTCATCTCTTGCGCTATCAGTAGAGATTTCACTTGCAGTGACTGATGCTCTACCTTGTCCTTGACCTTGCTTTGCTGTGCTGTCAGTTCCTACACAGTTGACATGACTTGACTCACTTTTGCCTATTTCTGGCTTTGATGGGACTTGAGGTTAGGATTTGTCTTTATTTGGCTGAGTTTGTTCCTGTTGTGTTCCTGGATGTTGATGGCAAAGCTACAGATGGTAGTCCATTGCCTTACTATCTCACTTCAGGGGAGACCTAAGGTTATGGAGGCAAACAGACCAGTATCCTGTGTAGTCCTTGCCTTGGGTTCTTCATCTAACTCTGTAGCCAGCTGTAGAAAAAATTCCTTTTCCTAGGTGTTATAAAAGTAGAAGCACAACCTAAATGCACACCTCAGCAGACTTGATCCCATTTTCCATTAGTTGAACTTGAGGGTTCATTAGTGACTTGTCAGTTTTCATGTGAGTTCAAGAAGATTATGAAACATTATTAGTTGTGTGGGTGGTAGATTTGTTTAAATATCAAGGAATGCCTATGTTTTAAATTCCTTCATGACTGTGTTTTATCCTGGTTGGGCTAATGTTCAGGAACAGGTGGGGTACCATCATGACATAGTAAGAAATTAAGTGTGAAACAGAATGAATATATATGCATGTGTATATGCACATCCTTGTGCTTCAACCCAAACCATTTTATGTAAGATTCTGAATTTTCAGTACTGAAGTGTGAGCATACCTGTTCTGAATGCACACAGTTATTCTTGGATTTAGAGCATGATTCAGGTATTACCCTGTGCTGATCAATAACTCAGTCAATTTGACCATTCACATCCATGTGTAACCATCTTTAAGCAAGTAAATATTAACTTAATATGCTCAAAGGATATATCTGTAGCAAGTTGCAAACTTATTTTGCACCCAGCATATGTATAATAGAAGTATCAGATTACATTTTACATTTTCTCTACCAAAAGGAAAATGCCAGAAAATAAATACACCATTGCAGATGGAGAAACTTCAGAGTCCCACCTCTACATGAAGAGATACAAGTGATCAATGTTTATGGAAATTGAGAGAAACCTTTTACTCAAAGGGTGAGCCCCTGATAGATTCTACCTTTAAGTGGCCAGCCCTAAACACTTGTACATATGAGCAATAGAAGCAACACCAAATAGACCAATTAAGATACACATGTGTGAGTGCACACACACATGTAGATGTCATTGAATAAGAAAGAGGAAGTGGAGCATAGTAAGGGTTGGAGGTGAGTAACAGAAATGATGCGGATACAGTATTCATGGATGAAATTACTAAAAATAAATTAGGATAAGTTTGAATTAAAAATTAAATCTTCAGTACTCATACACCACTTGAAAATGATGCACTTTTCAGGGTCTTAATAGGGACATCACACATTTCTGTATAAAACACTAGGGGTTTTGCCATACCAAATCTGGTTTTCTTTCATAAAATCCAAAGTATTGAGAATTGCCAAAACAACCATGAGGAATTGCAGCCTGTAGCTCCTTAGAAGAGATGTGAATGTATAAAATGCCCTCCAGGAAAATGTGTTCATAGATTCTCATCTGGTTTCTGCTTTGTCTTTTCTTACTGTGGAAATTTGAAATAGATATAATGATATCACAAGAAAAAACACCAGAGAATCATTCAGTGTGCTGAGAAGTTAGCAGTACACAGTAGTATCATCTCCATTCCTGTTATCATCTATAGAAAGGCTAAGTCAGAAATTTAATATTGTCCCATCTTCTAGTTTCAAATTGATTATCATTATGTCTATGCCAATCTCCCCTTCTCTCTAATTAGCTAATCAAAATTGTGTCTCTATTATAAGAGATAACGTGAAATGGTCACATGGACATTTTAACATATCCACGCTAGCCACAAACACTTAAACTTTACAACTAATCTTTGAGAGGTTCTTCAGAGAACTTTAAGTTTTGGTGGCTTTTTTTTCAGTTTATAATATAATTGCATCATGTACCTATAGCTTTTCTTCCCCCAGGCCCTTCCATCATATACACCTCCATTATTTCTTTCAAAATCATGGCCTCTTTTTTCATTAGTTGTTGTTACACACACACACACACACACACACACACACACACACACACACACACACACACACACACAGATACTCCTAAATACATAAACACAACCTGCTCCATCTGTATATCACTACTTGTTATACATAATATATTATATATATATATATATATATATATATATATATAATCTTCCC
This sequence comes from Cricetulus griseus, assembly GCF_003668045.3. NCBI lineage: Eukaryota > Metazoa > Chordata > Mammalia > Rodentia > Cricetidae > Cricetulus > Cricetulus griseus. The sequence goes on along the minus strand of NW_023276807.1, from coordinate 108,763,751 downwards.
AGCGGCCTATGACCTGAGGGTTTGCTGTTTAAAGGAAGCATTCTGTCAGCCATATTTTGACAGTTGTATCCTAAATTCCCCAATAGCACCCTGTGGTCTATCATATCATTAGATGACATCTTGGAACACCTGTCAACAGCAAAGACTGTGGTAGCTAACCAAGCCATGCTCAGATTTGAATCAATCTACCTGATAGATGTGTTACCTTGGTAAAGGCCACATACTTCCTTGGTATTCTACTTCCTCTACAGAATGTGTAATATTGCCTGTCCAATCATCTCTGTCTGCAAGAGGAAAATTATTGCATACTGTCAGAAGATGGAAACAAATTGAGAATCAAGGGAGTAGTACCTTGCTATCTGGTAATCATGTCTTTTTCATTGCAACATTACTCTTCATAAAGTATGAAGGGAGGTAATGGTTCTACCTCTAATCCCCTCCCACTCTTTTCAAAGAAATCTCTTTAAAACAATATGTCCAAGAATGCATTATCTCACACCTGGACAAGAGCAAAGCCCCTTTCATTTTCACACTTTCTCCCAGCAAAAAATTCTCTACAGAGATGTTGAGAAAGGTTTTCTCAAAATGCTCCTAAGGTATTGACACGACTCTGTTTAAATCTCCTGGAAAGCTGCTAATCACACACTTAGCTTGAAAATTGAAGTTCTCAGTGAGTTTGTACAGACCATCACTGCTCTTTTGGCCTTTACCTCTCACTGCTTTTGTCTTCACCTCCAGACTGAAGCCTGGCAGGCTACCCTCCTGCTTCTCACTACATCATGTTCTTCTCTGGGTCACAAGAGACCTTGGCACACTATGTGCTTTTCTAAGTTAGCTCTCATCTTTCTTTCCTTGTTGGCTTCTCTTCGCTCTGGATGCTTCAGGTAATGGAGAGCTGTCACCTGGTGTCCTTTGTACTGTCCAGTACCAGCCACTTTGTGGGAATGATTGTTCTTAGTCCTTACCACTATGTCTAAATGTAGACTTCAACACCAGGTCCTCTCATTTCAGTGTAAGATCTCTGAGAACTTACCAGATAGGTTCATTGCTGGAGTCCTGACTCCTTGAAAAAAAAAGTGCATTGAAGATGCTTAATAAATGTTTATGAGGCTACCTGAAACTCTATTTCTCAATTACTAATTGATGCTGCAACAGTTCCAGTATGCTCACTCACTTGCCTTGGAAAGCTTTAGTTAAGGATAAATGTCTCTGCATAGCATAATCATCTACACCATCTTTGGAGATACGCTCTATCATCTTGCAGAAGCTCCCCAAACACACTGAACTGTCTTCCTTCTCCAGGACTGACCTACAAGTTTCTTATTGTGTGATTACCAAATTCAGAACCATGCTTGTGTGTGTTTCATCCTTTCATCCACCATGCATACTCAGTCAAGTCAGAACTTCTCATCTTTCTCTAACCAATCTGGCACCATGCATGTTATCTAGTAGGAACAAGATGAGAACATGTTTGATGAAAGGCTGAACAACAAAGCCAGTAATGTTCCAGAGTCACCTTAAAATAAACCAGAGTTAGACATACAGTGATTGCAGCCAAAAAGAAAAAAGTGTTTTTGAGCATTTCATTAAATGTTTTCCTTTTCTGAGCTTCATTGTATCAGTGTCTTCCATACCTTAAATGTGAACAAATTTACAGTGTATTATGCACTCAACATACTTTCATAGTGTCTTTAAGAGAGGCCCATGATGAAATTACTTGTAACTCCTGGATGTAAGAAAGCAAACCAACAAAAACCCAGAATCTCTTACTTAAGGTCAAATGACAGACACAGAAAAAATGGGAAATCTGGAACATGAATCCAAGATTTTCTGTGTAAAACACGTGAATATGAATATTAAGGCATTCTTTCTTGTGCTGGAAGGGAATTAGGAAGCAATATGTAGACTCTCCAGTGAAACTGAAGCATGTAAAAGCATGGATTTATCTTTGTTGGATAAGAAGTCATTCCAAGTTAAACTGGCTAGGTTGAATTTCAGGAAAACAACATCTAAGAGTCTTATATGAGGTTATATCTATCTTTCTAGTGAATTCAGAAAAGATATGACAATTCTCAAACAATGGAACTTGGAATAGCTAAAAAGAAAACAGAAGCTTAAGAGTGAAATGGCATTTAAAAGTATCACGTCTAGCATTGTAGGGAATTTGATAGATTATTTCAGTGGGTTTTTATTTCTATTCTAGGTACTGGGACTTCCAGGACTTAAGATGTTCCTTCTGAATGTTGTCAAACATTTAAGATAAAAATAATTGATGGTTTCTGTAATGGTTTGGGTATCCATACTGCCAGAGAAACTAGTAAACAAAAAGGACACTAAAAGAGACACACATGGTCCCCTGGAGAAGGGGAAAAGGACAAGATCTCCTGAGCAAATTGGGAGCAAGGGAGGAGGGGTGAGGGAGCTATGAGAATGAGAAGGGGAGAAGAGGAGGGGTGAGGAGGACATGAGGGAACAGAAAGGTTGAGTCGGTGGAAGAATAGAAGAAAACAAATGCCATAATAGAGGGAGACATTTTAGGTTTACGGAGAAATCAGGCAATAGGGAAAGGTCTGGAGATCTAAAAAGATAACACCAACTAACAATCTAAGCAACAGAGGAAAGGTTACCTTAAATGCCCTCCCCTGATAATGAGATTTATGACTGTCTTATATGCCATCCTATAGCCTTCATTCAGCAGCTGGTGGAAGTAGAAGCAGACACCCACAACTAATCACTGAACTGAACTGGAATCCAGTTGCAGAGAAGAACGAGTGATGGGCAAAGGGGGCCAGACCAAGCTGGTGAAACTTACAGAAACAGCTGACCTGAACAACAGGGAGCTCTTGGTCCCCACACTGATAGGTGGGATACTAGCATGGAACTGATCCAGACCCCAGGAATATGGGTTTCTGTGAGGAGACCTCCGAAATCTACAGGACCTCCTGTAATCATTCAGGACTTATCCCTGGCATAGGTGTGGACTTTGGGAGCTCAATCCACATAGAGGAATACTCCCTGAGCCAAGACAAACGGGGGTGGGCCTAGGTCCTATCCCAAAGCATATGATAGACTCTGATGACCCCCCTATCGAAGGTCTCACCCTCCCTGGGGAGCAGAAAGGATATGTGATAGGTAGGGTATTAGGTGGAGGAGGGGTGGCAGGGGAGGAGGGGAGGGAGTGGGAACTGGGATTGACATGTAAAACAATCTTGTTGCTAAGTCAAATAAAAAAAAAGAATGTTCCCCATAGGATCTCATGCTTGAATAGTTGTCTCTTAGTTTGAAGTGCTGCTTTGCTGAAGGAAGTATGTTGTTTGGGTAGGGCTTTCAAAGCTACAGACCTCATGCCAATTTTAGTTAGCTCTCTCTTCTTCATGATGTGAGTTCTCAGCTTACTGTTCTGCCACCTTTCTGCTGCCTGCTACCATGATGTCTCTGGAAGCTTAAACTAATCTCTTTCTTCTATACATTGCCTGAGTTATGGTGTTTAATTAACAGCAACAGAAAAGAAAATTACATATATAGGCATATTGTAGCATATTCCAATTGCATAAGAAGGAATTCCAGGTAAATGTTCTCTAGAACTGTTTTTGTTTTGTTTTGTTTTGTTTTTCTGAAAACCCTCAAAAATGCTTTCAACTTAAGACATCTCTCTGAGAAAAAAACCATCAATAAAGTCATTTATTCACCCAACCTGTCACTTATTCATTCAAAAATCTGTTATTACTTGTCTTAGTTAGGGTTACTATTACTATGTTGAAGCACCATGACCAAAAGCAAGTTGGGGAGTAATAGTTTTATTTGGCTTACATTTCCAAATCATAGCTTATCATTGAAGGAAGACAGGCCAGGAACCTGGAAGCAAGAGGTGATGCAGATGCCATGCAGGGAGTACTGCTTCCTTTCTTGCTTCCCATCAGCCTGCTTTCTTACAGAAACCAGAACCACCAATCCAGGTGTTGTCTCTCCCACAATAGTTTAAGCTCTCCTACATCAATCATTACAGCCTGAGTTTATGTAGGCATTTTCTCAATTGAGGTTCCCTCCTATCTGATGTCTACAGCTTGTGTCAAGTTGACATAAAACTAGCCAGGATGTTACCTATCAATTATGTTTTGGGCACAATTAATATCCTTGTTTATGAAATATAAAATGTAGTAATGAATTAGAGGAGACTGTACATGGAATACATGGTTGGGAGAATTATAACAGATGCATAAAGAATATTCTGTGACTGCAGTAGGGAATGACATTTTTTGGAACACTAGAAAAAAAGCTCTATAGAAAAGGTGGTATTTGAAAAGAACCAAATATAAAGTTTTGCTAAATGATTTAAACCATACCATTCACATCATGGGCTAAGGCAGAGGACTTGACCCTTTGTGCTGAAATGTCCTGATTCTTTATTTGGAGTTTCTGATAATAGCCAATGTCAATGAGTTTCTTTATATAGAAACTTTCTATTTAAAGCAAATAAATGGCATAATGTGATGGAAATGAAAAGTAAATTATATGACAGATGTTATAGATTGAGTGCTGAGGTCAACTGACCTCTCTAAAAATCTTTATTTGTTGAAATAAATAAAAAAAATCATAAGGGATGAGGTCATACAAGTAACAATAATGAGTACACCATGCTATGTTTTTCAGTGGTTACTGCTGAAGCATGCTGCAAGATACAGGGCTTATTTTTAAGTCAACTATTCTACATATTGCCACTGCATAGTAATTTGTATTTTCCCTATCTGAGAAACAATAATAAAAGTGAAGGATTTCAATTTTTCAGACATGTAGAGAACACTAGGAGGAAGAAATTTTTAAAAAATATTTTTCTTATTCTCATTTATAAGAAATTTGATTCAAATTGCAGTTAGGGATTAGAAAGTTATCCTGGGGGTCTAAAGTGATCACTACACACACATAAGGACCTAAATTTGGACCCCAAGACTACATAAAAGTCAGGCATGGCTAACAGTGCATTCCTGTAACCCCTAGGCTATGGAGGGCATAGAGAGGCTTATCCTGGGAGTATACTGGCCAAACAGTGTAGGCAAAAGGATTGCTTCCAGGTTCTGTGAGAGACCTTGTCCCAAAAGTAGGTGGAAAGAAATCGAGGGAGATACTGGACATCAATAACTAGCATTCACAACTACATATATATACAAGCACACATGTTCACATGTACTCAAAATTAAGTTGTTACCCACTGAGCCTGATAATCCCAGCTGCATGGATGGTTATGCTCATATAAATGTTGTCAAAGGTTAGGTAATGGCACTAGTTATGCAATCATGAGGACTTAAGTTTGAGTCTCCAGGAGGCATATGAAAACTCTTGACATGGCTCAGAACTCCAGTACTGGGGCAGGGAAAGAGACAGGGATATACCTCAAGCTTGCTGGCCAGCCTTAATGGCAAGATTCAAGTTCACCAAGATACTTTGTCTTGAGGAAATAAGGGGAAAGAGTGATAGAAAGAGATACCTGATTACCTCTTCTGGCTACTTCATACATGTGTGCAATGCATAAATACCACACACACACACACACACACACACACACACACACACACACACACACACACACACAGTACACCTGGAGTTTTGATGTACAGCCCAGTAAAGAACTCCTGGTTTAGGCATGTGTTTCTTGTATCTCCTATGCTTTGAACTCATGCCATAGATCCCTGAGTGTGTCAGAAGTATGTAAACTGAGGGTGTAGCAAAGGCAAACTGCTATGCAGAAGGGGCAAGACATTCCAAAGAGGGTGAAAAGAAAGATCAGCAACAATAGAAGATAGCAAAGAAACATGTGGCAACAGTTAGTTTATCTACATGTACAACTGTATAATTGCTGAAGGCTTCTCACATGACCCTGATTAAAGTTCAAGTCAGTAGAACCGGGCTTGGGTTAAATGGTTAATCAAATCCAGGATAGGAAAAGGATATATATATATATATATATATATTATATATATATATATATATATTATATATAGTTCTGCTACAGACATTGGTACTTGAATATGTAAAAAGAGGAAACTGGGAATTTTGGACCAAAGGATGTCAGCTCTTGTGTGGATCTTAATTAGATTTTCATTAAAGGTCATGGGAAGGAGATTAAATAGAAATAGAAACAGAGATTCCTTTCATTGATACTTACATAGTGCTTGCTCACAGACAAATTTAGAGAGCAGAAATAATGCAAATATGACTAAAGTTGTTAAAATTGTAAACATAGCAAGACTGCCAATCCCACCAAAGAATAAAAGATAAAAGTTATAGAATGGAAAACATTATAAGAAAAATGATTAGCAGTGGCTAGGCAGATTCTCAGTGAGTAATAACAGCACTTGCTCTAGAAATTTGGAGATCCAGGTTTTAGGCTACAGCCTCTCATGTAAAGAGCTGGATGTAACTTTGCATTCCTGCAACCCCTGCATTCTCTAGGAGATAGAGAGTGGAAGATTAGAGAGCTCGGAGCCCTTGCTGTTAAGTCACCTAGATGAAATGACAAATTTCTGATTCAGTGACAACCACTTTCAACAATGGAAGCTACTTGAGGCCCTGCCCTGACCTCCTTGGACATACATCTACACACTCACACCCATTTATCATGTTCATTGCCACAAACACATGTAGAGAAGCTTAACTGGGTTTGTTATCACAGGCTGGTAGCCTCAATGTTGGGCTCCGAGGCAGGAGGATCATAAATTTAAGGCCAATGTGAACAACTTATTGGAACCCTGTCCCAAAGTATAAGTAATCAACAAAAACAAGCAATCAAACAGAATATAAAACAAGCTGGTGGTAGACTGCTTGCCTAGCTCCTGGGAGGTCCTTGAAGCAAGGTCCAGAATTAGGAATAGAAAATGGAAAATGTTTTAATTTTTGCCTTAATTATGCCTCCAAAATATATAAGAACACTGAATTTTAGTTTAATTCTCCTACATTATCTTTATTTATGAGAGCTGCCTCAGGCTACTTGGGCTTAAGAATGGAAAGATCTGATACACACTTGAATTTCACAGTACTGTAAGGTTTACATGTTCATACATATCATTTTATTTTCATAGAAACTTTCTGGAGGATTCACACGGAAGCAGAAGCTCATAGAATCCATCCGCACTGGCTGAGGATTGCAAGCAAGGCTCAAATGTGGAATCTGGACTAATACATTTTGCAGCCTGATTTATTCCACTTCAGGAATCCAGACAAGTTGTGTCTCCTGTTGGAAACTGGAGTCAGAATTTCTACCTCCACTTGACATTTCTCCAAGGTCACCCTTCCCACACTACCACACATGCCATTCTTTGACTAGTCAATGTCTTCAGGAAGGAATTAGAGACAATAGAGTATAACTTCCAAGATGCAGAGCTAAGGGCATGAACTAACTCACTTTGTCCAAAATTCCACTGTGGGATTTTCAAGCACAAAACAAAATTGAATGATATTTAGAGTATGCTTTGGCTTCTTTGACTTGTAGACCAAACATGTATCATTCACATGTGAGCATCCTTGCTCTGTAATTGATATACCCATCTATCCTTCAATCTATTTACTTATTGTACTAGTGACTTCTCTGCTGCTATGATAAAATACCAAGACTGAAAGACACTTATAGGTGGAATAGTTTATTTCGGCCTACTGTTCAAGAAGGGTAAGTGCCCATCATGGTAGAAAAACATGGTGTTGGAGCCAGAAGCTGAGAAATCCAATCTCAATCAGCAGCATTAAGTAGAAAGTAAGCTGGAAGTAGGATGAGACTACTTAATCTCAAATCCTGCCCCAGTGATGTACTTCCTCCAGCAGGGCTGCACCACCTCATGGAACAGTGCCACCAACTGGAGACCAAGTGTTCCAATATCTGACCCTATGCAGAGAATTTCTCATCAAAGCCACCACACTCATGAACATAATTATGATGAATAGTCTAATAACTTTTGAGGATTTTAGTATATTATTTATTTTGTAGATTGGACAAACCAGTATAAAGGCACAAATCACAATGTTAAGATATGTTCTTTCTGTTTAGAAATTGTACTTCTAATGGTTAGAAAACTACAGATTAACTCCTTACTTCTCTGGGCCTGCCCAGGGACAATTTCTTTATAGAGGACAGATCAGTTCTATAGTTATTGCAATTCCAAACCTTATCCTTATTCTAGTTACTTGTCCACATCTAACTGTGTCCCAAAGTAGTGAAAGAACAATACATTCCCCATTGAGAAATTTGTTGCAGAGGTTGGAGTTGAAAAGGAAAGAAGCCATAGTTTGATTATGCACTGTATGGATAGCCTCATACTTTATTCTACAGTAAACGAAATCTTCATGTATCGTAGATATCATGTGTAAGTAAGTATCTGGCATTAATTTGATATAAAATACGTGAACAATTATGTACATTTTATTTTTTATTTTATTGAGCTATACGTTTCCCGCACTCTCTTTCCCTTGCTCCCATGCTCCCAATTTACTCAAGAGATCTTGTCTTTTTCCCCTTCCTAGGCAGATCCATTTATGTCTCTCTTAGGGTCCTCTCCGTTACCTAAGTTCTCTGGGGTTGTGGCCTGTAGGCTGATAGTCCTTTTCTTTATGTCTAATAGCCACTTATGACTCAGCCATTACAGGATAGGCTCACAACCAGAAGTACAGTCTCACTATGTCAGACTGGCCTCAAACACTTATAAATGCTTCCCAAGTGATAAAATGATAAATGTGAGTCTCTAGTACTGGCTCATAGTTATATACATGTATATACTGCTTTCAAAATATAAGTAGTTTAAAATGCATACTCATATGAGTATTAAAATATATATAAAAGCATGTATAATTGTGTAATATGTGGATGGTAAATACATATTTTACTTATCTTTCATTTATATACAAATATATTTAATTTTTAGATTTTGGTAGAGTAAATGTATGTGTATGCACACTCACATGTGTTTGGTCATACACATGTATAAATGTGGCTATATGCACACACATGCACATACAAAAATCAGAAATTGACATTAGGTATCATATTCTGTTGCTTTCTAACTTGTTCACTGAGGCAGGGTCACTTGCTGAATCTGGAGTCACTAATTCGGGCTAGGCTAACTAGCTAGCTTGTCATAAAGATCACCTGTCTCTTCTTTCCAAGCACTAGGATTTCAGTTGTTTTGGTATCCCTGCCTAGCTTTCAAATGAGTTCTGGATGTCTGCATTCCAGTCCTCATTCTTGCATGGCAAGTGCTTTATATACTCAGATATCTTCCGAACACTAAACATACTTCTTTATGTGACCCTCAGTGATTTCAGTAATTATCTTCATTTGATTTAAATGTTGATAAAAGAAAACATACAATTTGGAGTGGCCTAGTCTTAAAAACAGCATAGACTAAAGCACTGGGGTGGACTCACTGAGAAAACTGAAGGAATTTAGCATTGTAATGGTGGGAATAGCCCCAGTGTTGTGGAGGCAGGGGTATGATATGATTTCCACTGTGATTAGCTTGAAGCAGTTGTCAGAGATTGCTACAGTCATCCATAGACTATATGATCCTGTCATCTCACTGAGAAAGCCAAATTAAACTTTGTTCCCTTCAAACATACACATCTGAGCCTCCTTGGAGGTGTTAAAGTATGAAGTGAACAGTCATGAATCCTGGAGACGTGCTCTGATTCACACATTGACATCTGGCATGGCTCTATGGGGTTTTCACAAAATGTACAGCAACCAGCCCCAACCCAAAGATTTCTTCAGGTTGAGAATGACACCAGGAATGAAGAACAAAGCAAAATATTAACATTTCACACAGCAAGCAGGTCATACATTGTGCATTGCAGGAACAAAGTGCCTATATTTCCCCAGAGTTTATGCCCATGACACGGCCCCTTGAACAATTCATTACCATTGCTCTGATGGCTTCTCCCAGAAGAATGTATTGACTTTTGTTGGCATTGAAAAGATGCTCAAATGATCAAAATAACAAAATCAAGTGGAAACAGCCTCTGCAGGGATGAAAAGCCTCTGCTCAATGATGCCTGAACTGGTCCTGTGTCCAAGGGATGTTTCCCATAGAGAGCTGAATGTGAGCTCTGCCTTCTGAGCACCATGAGAGATAGAGGGGAGGTCAGAACGAAATAGGCCATATTCAAAATGCTGACATCTCTTCAAAGAAAGGTTAGTACTGCAGACAAATGCACAAGCTTCCTCTCCAGGATACTAGCAGCTACAGGGAGTGTTGCCTCTGTGTAGCTCTTCCCATCCTAAAATGTCATATTCAGGCTCCTTCTGTGTGTAAGGTTGTATTATTAATACTTGTAAATCCTGACAGGTTCCATTGTGACATTTTCATGTACTGTGTGACACTTCTTGGTTCTTGAGATTACTAACAGCCATGGAAAAAATCAGATATTTTTTTCTCTACATTGATTAATCATAAATCAAGCAGCAGAATGGGTCCCTGACACACATGCAGATGACATGTGTCTCTTTGCCTACTTGTTATATATAGATTTGTCAATTAATATTTATTATCTTTGGGTCTTTTCCAGAACCATGCAAAAATTTCCTCTTTTATTGAAAGTAGATTTTTCACATAGTATTTCCTGATTATGATTTCATCTCATTCTACTCCTCCCAGTTCCTGTTGCCTTCCTTCTCACCTGATCACCCTCTTTCAGTTTCTCATGAGAAAGAGACAAGACAAACAAAAAACAAAAAGAAGCAGGCTTTTAAGGGATAGTAATAAAATAAGAAAAATCAAAAATTAAAAATCTCAATAGGAGAAAATAAACAAACAGGAGGAAAAGAACCCAAGAAAAGGCACAAAAGAAGTGGACTCAGTTGTGCACATATTCAGGAATCCTGTAAAAACACTAATCTGGAAGCCATAATATATATACAAGAAAGAAGCTTCCTATGGAACTCCAGATTGATTTCAAAGTGGCTGTACAAGTTAATACTCCCACCTGCAATTAATGAATGTTCCCCTTATTCTACATGCTTACCAGCATGAGCTGTCACTTGTTTTATTGATGTACGATGAAACCTCAAGCTGTCACTTGTTTTATTGATGTAAGATGAAATCTCAAAGTATTTTAGATATGCATTTTTGTGATAGCTAAGAATGTTGAACATTTCTTTAAGTGTTTCTCAATCATTTGAGTTCCTCCTTAGAGAATTCTTTGTATCACATTTTTAATTCAGTTATTTGGTTTCTTGATATCTAGTATTTTGTATTCTTTCATATTTGAAATATAGTTTTTCTATCTTGCAAGTCATTGCTAAAACATCTTTTGCTATTCTGTAGGGTGCAATTTGGTTTGAATGGTTGTCTCCTTTGCCATACAGAAGATTTTAAGTTTCATGAGGTCACATTTATTAATTGTTCATCTTAGAGCCTGTGCTAATGGTATTATATTCAGAAAGTATTTTCTTGTGCTAATGAGTTCAAGGCTATTCCCCTCTATCAAGTTCAATGTTTCTGGTTTTATGTTAAGGCCTTCAATCTATCTGGAGTTGAGTTTTATGCAGCATGATAAGTATGATCCTATTTACATTCCTCTACATGAAACCATATAGTTTGGTAAATGCCATTTGCTGAAGATGCTGCCATTTTTAGTGTGTATTTCTGATTTTTATTTAAAAAAAATAATGTGTTGATAGTTGTATGGATTTTCATCTGGGTCTTAAATTTAATTCCATTGATCAGTGTATCTGTGTTTGTGCCAATAATGTGCTATTTTTATAAATAAGCTCTGTAGTGCAGTTTGAGATCAGGGTTGGTTATACCTCAGCCAGTTCTTTTATTACTCAAGATTTCCTTAGCTATCCTGCTTTTGCATGTTTGTTTGCTTGTGTGTGTGTGTGTGTGTGTGTGTGTGTGTGTGTGTGTGTGTGTGTGTGTTTGTCTTTCCATATAAAGCTGAAAATGTCCTTTTAAGATATGTGAACAAATGTGTTGGAAATTTGGTTGTAATTACATAAATCTGCATATTGCTTTTGGTAGGATTGCCATTTTACTATATTAATCCTGCTAATTGATGAACATGGGAGACCTTTCTCTCTTCTCATATCTTCCACAATTTTTTCTTTTAATGTCTTAAAATTTCAAAGCAAACAAGTCTTTCACTTGCTTGGTGAGAATTATCCCAAGATGTTTTACATTATTTGGAGTTATTTTTGAAAGTTTTGTTTCCCTGATTTCTTTCTCAATCTTTTTGTCATTTGTATACAGAAAGACTACAGATTTCTGTGAGTTAATTTTGTATCCAGATACTTTGATGAAAGTGTTTATCAGTTCTAGAAGTTTCCTGATGGAATTTGTGAGGTCGCTTAAATAAACCATGATTTCATATGCAAATAAATATATTTTGAATTTTTTTCCTTTCTAATTTATATTCCCTTGATGTTCAGGTGTATTATTGTTCTAGCTAAGACTTGAAGTACTATACTGAATAAGTATGAGAAAGGTGACAACATCGCCTTGCTCCTAATATGAGTGCAATTGTTTCTAGTTTAAGTTGATATTGGCCATGGACTTGCTCTAAAATTCCCTTTAACATGTTTAGGCATATCCTTTGTATCCCCAATCTCTCCAGGGCTTTTATCACTAAAAGTTGTTGGGTTTTGTCAAATGCCTTTTCTTCATCTAATGAGATGAACAAGTGATTTATCTTTCAATTTGTTAATGTGGTGTGTTACATTTATTGATTTACATTATGTTGAGACACCCCTGCTTTTCTGGAATGAAGCCTAGAAGATAACAGTGGTTGTTCTTTTTGGTGTGTTCTTGGATTTAGTTTGCAAGTAATTGGAGTATTTTTCATGTAGTATTTTTTTATTTTTTTATTTCATTTTTCATTCCAACCACAGTTCTCCCTCCCACCTACTCTCATCCAACCCCTAATCTCGATTCTAGCCCACCCCCAGTCCACTTCTCCAAAGTCTGGCACAATAGTCTGGGGTAGGGCCAGGCCCCTCTCCCATGCATTAAGACTGAACATGGCATCCCACAATAGGGAATGGGCTCCAAAAAGCTAGCTCCCATACAGTGATTATATTGTGGTCCTACAACATGTATATTTTTAAGGAAAATTTGTCTCTAATTTTTTTTTGTTTTGTTGGGACTTTATGTGGTTTGAGTATCAGGGTAGGAGTGGGCTCATGAAATGAATTAGAAAATGTTCCTTTAGTTTCTGTTTTGTGCAAAGATTTGGGTAGTATAGGCATTAACTCTTCTTTGAAAGTCTGATAGAATTCTTGGCTAAAACCATCAGGCCATTCATCTTTTTGTTTGGTCAGACTTAATGACTGCTTGTACTTTATTAGGGGTTATAGGTTTGTTTAAATTGCTTATCTGGTCTTGTTTTAACTTTGGTAAATGGTCTGTTTCGAGAACATTATCCATTTCTTTTTAGATTTTCCAATTAGGTAGAGTACAGGATTTTAAATTGTGTCCTTATTATTATCCAGATTTCCTGAGTACTGTAGTTATGTACCCATTTTACTTTTGAATTTTGTTAAATTGGATCTTCTTTCTCTACCTTTTTGTCAACTTGGATGAGGGTTTTTTTCTTTTTCTTTCTTTTCTTTTTTTAGATAAGACTTTTTCAATCTTACTGATTTTCTAAAAGAAACAACTCTTTGTTTTTGTCGTGGCCTGGCTGTCTCAGCCCTAAGCCACAGCAACCATGAGGGGCCTGCCTGAGGGGGTGTGCATGGGCTTGGAAACTCCTAGCAACCCAGAGGCGATAAGACCAAACACAGGCATCTTGTCATCTTTTGAGAGCTCTCAGTTCCATGTTGTAAAACTAGAGTCACTTGTTTATTTAGCATCTTCTTGGCTGTTTCTTAACCATGCATCCATGGCCACAAGAAGGCCATTTCTGTCCTTCTGTTGACTTCTCTCTCCTCGATGGCTCCTCACTCTCTGTCCTTACTTGTTACTTATACACCTAGCATCTCTGCCCATGTGCAGGACTATTTAGATGCTTAGGCCCATAGAGATGCAAACTAGGAGTCATTCTATACTGAGGCTATGGTAAACAATAGCAGACCTGCTATCATTAGCAACACAATAGTGGACCTGAGCTTTCAGGTGCACCTGTTTCCTGAAGCCAGAGACTGGACCTTAAGACTCTTTTCTAGAACTTTTCTAGAGTCCCCAACAGTTTCATTGATTTTTTTTTTGTATAATATTTGTTTGTTCCTCTGATTTATTGATTTCAGCCCTGAGCTTGATTATTTGCTGCCATCTACTCATTTTACATGTGATTTCTTATTTTTCTTCTAGAAAAAGTTACTAGTTACTAAGTTACTAGTTACTAATATGGGTTCTCTCCATTTTTTATATAGACATTTAGTACTATGGACTTGACTCTTAGAATCACCTTCATTGTGTTTCATACATTTGGAAATCTTGTATATTCATTTTAATTCAATTCTAGGAAGTTTTAATTTCTTAATGTACTTTCTGTCTTTATCCATTTCTCATTCAGAAGTGAGTTGTTCAGTTGTCATGAGATTGTAAGCTTTCTGATGTTTCTCTTGTTGTTAATATCCAGTTTTAATCTGGGGTAGTCAGATAAGTTGCAGGGTGTTGATACTTGCTTTGTGTCTGCATATGTCATCAGCTTTGGACAAAGTTCCATGAGGTGCTGAAAAAAAAAAGTATATTGTTTTGTGTGTGGATGAAATGATCCACAAATATCTGCTAGGTTCATTTGGTTTGTAATATCAGTTAGCTCCAGCATTTCTCTGTTTACTTTTTGCCTTAATGACCTATCAGTTGGAGATAGTGGGGTATTGTGGTCTCATGTTACCGGTATGTGAAGATATATATGTGATTTAAGATATGGCAGATTGTTTTTATGAACTTGAGTTCCCTTATGCTTGAAATGTCCTCTTAGTGATTTTCTCCTTTGATGAGATGCCCTGTATTTTCCTATCTCTTCTGATTAATTTTGGTTTAAAGTCTATATTGTCAGATATTAACCTGGCTACACAAGCTTGCTTCTTAGGTCCATTTGTATTCAAGATCTATTTTCATCCTTTTATTCTGAAGTGATATCTATACTTGATGTTAAGACACATTTCCTGGATGCAGCATAAGGAGAGATCCTGTTTGCATTCTGATAGTACGTCTTTTCATTTGGGAAACTGATATCATTGACATCAATGAGCAGTGTTTGTGGATTCTTCTGTTGAATTTGCTAGTCTGAAATTATTTATTTTGGGGGTTTTCTTGGATATGAATAACCACTTTGGGTTGCAGTTTTCCTTCCACTGCCTTCTATGAGGATAGATTCATGGAAAGATGTTCTTTAAATTTGTTTTGAATCATGAAGTATCTTATTTTTTCCATCAATAGTGATTGAATGATCTTCTAGATATAGTAGACTGGGATGACAACTGTGGTCTTTTAGAGTCTTCAGTACATCTGTCCAGGCCCTTCTGGCTTTTAGAGTATCCATTGAGAAGATAGGTGTAATTTTAATAGGTCTGACTTCATTGCTACTTGGACTTTTTCCCTTCTAGTTTTTAATTATTATGTGCAAGGGGAACTTATTTTTGTTCTAGTTCATTTGGTATTCTGTGTGCTTTTTGTAACTTCATGGGCATCTTCTTTTGGTTAGAGAAATTTTCCTCTATGATTTTCTGGAAAATATTTTCAGTGTCTTTGGCCCAGATTACTTTTTCTTCCTCTATTCCTATTATTCTTAGATTTTATCTTAGTGTCCCAGATTTCCTGAATGTTTTGTGCCAGGATTTTTTTCAATTTAACACTTTTGATCAAGGTATTCATTTCTTCTATCATGTTTTCAATACCTCAGAATCTCCTTCTTTATTTATATTCTGTTAGAAAAGCTTGCCTCCAAGGTTTCTGTTCAACTTTCTAAATGTTTCATTTCCAGAATTCTCTGTTTGGCTTTTCTTTATTGATTTTATTTCCACTTTCAGGTCTTTTACTGTTTTATTAATTTCCTTTTATTGTTTATTTATTATTTCACAGACTTCTTTAAGGGACTTATTCATTTCTTAAGAACAACTATCATGTTCATAAAAACTATTTCAAGATCTTCATCTTATTTTTCAGCTATGTTGCAATCCTCAGGTCCTACTGTGTTTGGGTTGCTTGGCCATACTGTCCCAGCTGTGAGTGTTTTAACACTGGTGGTGTCAAGGCATTGTCTTTGGGAAGATTGTAATTCTTGATTTTTTGGTGCTGATATCTGATCTTTTCTTTGTTGGGAGGTTGCTTAGTTCCTTAATTTTTGTTGTCCTTTCTGGTTCTTGGTGGGTGATGTTGCTATGTGTTTCCTGGATTGGAAATTTTCTTTTTCCTGCTAAGTATGGCCCCTGAGAGTTACAGGTAAAATGTGTATCTAGGTATTAGGAGCTGATTCTTAGAAATGGGGATGGGCTAGGGTGGGAGACTCAGTGGTCCAGAGGAGGGAGGAAAGAAGCATGTTTGGCCAGGATCTGCATGGTTCCCTCAAATGGAAGCAGATTAATCATCAGGTCTATTAAACTCTAAAACTTGGGAAATTTCCAATATCACATGCTAATAGTTGCAAAGAATATTTATAAATTACTACTTAATGTGGTGATATATTGTCTATGATCTAATAAAGCTCCCATGAAGATCAGAATGCAAAGCTAGCCAGGCACTGGTGATATACAACTTTAATCTTAGAATCCACACTAGTTAGCCATAGAAGCTGGAAGGAAGTAGTACATGCCTTTAATACCAGTAGTCAAGAGACAGAGTCAGAAGGATTCAGTGCCACCCTGGCCTACATGAGAGTGAATCAGTCTAAAAGAGAACCAGAGCTCACACCTTTAATCCCAGCAGTGTAGAGGTAGAGACAAGAGTAATATGTGTGGGCAGAGAGAGGAATATAAGTAGAAGGAGACAGGAACGAACTGCAGTCTAGGCAGAATGAGGAGCCATGCACTTTGGAAATGCAAGCAGAGGACACAACTGTCCCATGGGTCTGAACATCACTAGAGGTGAGAACTCTCTAGTGGCTGACCGCTTTGCTTCTCTGGTCTTCAACCCCAATATCTGCCACTGGGTTTTTAATATTCACACTGTAACCATGGTTATGAGGTAGGAATGTGAACTTATGTAGGAGATTATTTTGATTACAATTTATCTCAAATTTAACATAATACATACTGGCCTAAGGATACCATTAAATACAGACTCTGATTCACTGAGTCAGGGATACTTGACATTCTGCATTTCCATTAAATGCCAAAGTGAAACTACTATTCTGCATACATGGCTGATTAGAGGATCCCATTTAGAGTGCAAAGATTTACAGCAAGTGATCTAAACAAAATAGACAAGTTTTTAACCTTTTACAAAACAGTGCTTGAGAGATTTACATGATTTACACTAAATAGCCAAAGTAACAATCTCTCAGGATGAGTATTTTTCAGTCTTTTCTACTGTAGTGTCAAAATTATTTCCCCAGAAGGCACATTTACATTCATTTTATTCAATACCTTATTGGTGATTTATTGGTTAGCTATAAAAATATCCTTAGCTAATATTTGTCAGGTGCTGTACAACTTAAACAACTTTTCATGTGTGATCTTATTTAATGCCCATAAAATTTATACTAATAAAAAGAAGAAGAAAATCTTAAAGAGGCACACTGACAAATGAGATTTTAAGATGTGTTTTAGTGGCTTGTATCATTACAAAATGCCAAGGAAAAACACCTTAAGAAGGGTTTATTGGTTATTCTGCTTTACACCATGTGAGCTGTGTTGGTATATATGTGCATATAGGCATATACACATCACAGACTGTGTGTATGACAGAGGAGAATTTAGAGGAGTCAATTTTCTCTATTCATCACTTATGTCCAAGGGAATAAGTCAAGTTGTCAGGCTTGGTGATATTGCAGATGCATCTTAATGGCTGAAGTTGATTCTACTGCAGCATAAATCCACTGTGTTGACATCTCTGTCTGCAACAGCTCTGTTCCTACTTATACCAGAGTCTAGGTGAAGGGGTTCAGACACTAGTTGAAAAATTTTGCAGGAGCATAGTTCTGCTATTCATAGACTTTGGTTCTAGTGAAGGTCTGAAAATTACACCAAGTCCTCACCCATAAATAGGAAGGAATGATAACTTCCAGGGGACCTAGAAGAGTTCTGAGGTCACAGCTCCCCTGGGTTTGTCACGGCAGCTGCTATCAGATAGCTGACAACCCAGGCTGTCCTAAGGATATGAGTAAGACTTGGAAGCACAGATTTCAATATTATTCCAGGCATCAGAAGGACTGTTTTATTAAGTACAAGAACAAAGTCAAACACAAATCTGGTTTGAAAATAGCAAATAGAGAATGTTTTCAAACCTCAGCACTAGAAGCCAAAAATAGGATCAAATAAACTTTGAATTTCCCTAGTTTAAAATCCCAAATGCTCTGAGGTCAGAAAAGATTTGACCCCCAACATAACAGCAATGAGGAAATTCCACATGTTTTCTTACATGATGGGTGGCAGTCAAACTGTAAGAACACCAAAAGTATTATATGAGATTATCAGCAAAATTGGATGTACATAGTGTATGAACCAAAAATTAATTTTGTGTCAGACTTTGTACCCATATGAGGTGAAGTAATCTGTGTCAGTCTTGGTGCCAATATCCAAGATATTTCATTATGCATGTAAAATTTTCCTAAATCCAAAAGTACCACCAAAACCCAGATCAGTTCTAATAGCACTTCTTAAGCACTGCAGAAACAGTCTCCCCATCACATAATGTGGATTTTATGTTCATTTATGGGGTTGAATATTAAACAAATTCAAAATCAGACTTTAGTTTGTACAATGGGAATACTCCATCCAATATTATAGAAACTGTCTCTCATTCTTTTAACAAATAAAAAGGTCAGGGGTAGCCTGTTACATATCAAAGAGCAAATCACAGTGAGAAGGAAGGAAGAATCATTCCAGAATCCGGGTGGCCCAAGTTTTATGTGGGCAATTACAGCAAATCTTTTGTTTGACAAAAATGAACCAGGTTGTGTATGTAGGCCTGTGGGTTTCACAGCCTAGTCATCACATTAAGTGACAGAAGACTCTGAGACCATCAAGAGGCTGTATTTAGACTTTTATGGAACATCCTCAAACTTGCTATTTTATGTGTAAAAACAACTCTTTCTCAGTTAGGAGAATGACATCTTCAGGGAGTTGTCTTTGAAAGGATACAGTCACCAAAAATCACAAGGAAAGAAATGTTCACACTCTGAATAGGAATTATCTCACAAGATAAATAGCTTTGGCTTCGTTCAGGCAGAAATGCATTTTGACAAGGTCAACGACTCCCTTCTTGTTCCTGAGGCTCCCGTTCCCCAGGACACATAAGGTTCCTTGTCTGAGTGGAAGAGCTAAGGGACTGGAGGAGTGACAACTCATTAATTTTGTCAATAGCCATTCCACTCAATTTTAGCATTTATAGACTGTCTTGAGTAAAAGATGGGCTTCTCTGTGTTTTGCTATTCTATTCCCAGAGTGATTTAAAAATGGACCTTTCTATTTTCAGCTAATACCACTCTCTTCATCTGATATTCATGGGGTTCATAAATCTACCTCCTCTCTACTCCTCCCAATGTCTAATCAATTCTTTCTCAGCCAAGAACATTGCCTATAATCAGAACAATTACAGATATCTCATCTCATTCAACACAATTCATTTTTTTTGCCTTTTCACAGCTGATTTTAATTTCCTCTCTCTCTCTCTCTCTCTCTCTCTCTCTCTCTCTCTCTCTCTCCCTCCCTCCCTCTCTCCCCCCCTCTCTCTTTCTCTCTGATTCCCCATGATTTCTTTTGCATCTGTCTCATCCTACTCTGGCGTGGCCAGTGTTGTGCACATGTCCCAAAACCACTGTACCAGGCAAATGACATTTATTACCAAAGGACAATGCCATCTTGTGTAACTGAGTTTGAATGAGTGTCAAAAGGCTTCCTCTCTACATGAACAAAATTCTTCAAAGATTTTGATTTGACAGAAAGACACATGGAAGAATAGATGAGGTAAATGTATATCTTATGACAGTATCTTCTTAAGACTATTGAGGACACATCATGGGTAGAAGTAAACATGAATTTCAGAGTCCTGAGTGATACACAGAACAAATGAGAGTTAAATTTAATTACAGGATTTGGAATCTCAAAATCAGAGGCAGATTTCAGCAGTGTATTTAACTATTCACTATGTTCAATATGGTATTCCAAGAGTTCCACGTGTATAGTCTCTTTTATCCCACTCAATACCTTGATGGGCTTTTAGAACAGCTGCTTCATGCAGAAGGGCCCCAAGTTACACACAAACAAATGACCTTAGCCAGTACATAAGAGGTGAATCAGCTGCTGGTTTTAGCTGTTACAAGGAAGTAGAGACAGTCAACAGTTAAGTATACAATCTCCTGGTTTCTTGTAACAGCTTGTCAGCCTTCTTGTTAACATTTTAAGACCTTTATTTTGCTCATGTTCTAAATCATTTAAAGAAATTCTTAGTCAAAGTAAGTAAAATGAATTCTGTTCTGGAGACAGAGAAAAAGGAGTGGTAGCTCATGATGAGATTTTATTACTATGAACCTGATATTTTCTTAAGTGAAGAAATAGTTTACAGCTGGTCAAATTTCATGATAGGAAATACTCTATTTGTAAGGAAATGAGTCTATAACGTTTTACCCTATGCAGGCAAGTCTATAGGAATCACTTCTAATTAACCATCCACTATTTAACTTAAACTCTTTTTTTGTTTGTTTTGTTTTTCAAGACAGGGTTTCTCTGTATTGTTTTGGAGCCTGTCGTGGAACTTGCTCTGTAGACCAGGCTGGCCTTTAACTCACAGAGATCTGCCTGTCTCTGCCTCCTGAGTGCTGAGATTAAAGGTGTAGACCACCAATGCCCAACTTAATGTAAATTCTTTCCAATATATTTTGATAACTGCAGGCATTCCTTGTTTTCTCAACAGAACAGAGAAGTTCAGCATAAAATTTTGTCATGTTTTTTTGTCATGTTCTTGAATATCAATTCCTAAAGTGGAAACTTACCAAATAAAACAGAATAAGCAGATGATATCTTTTAGCTCTGGAAGTATGACAAGACCCAGAGACATGCACATATCATTCAGTTAATCAGCCAATGTTTAACTGACACATCTCCAAAATTATTCAATGTTCTTGGAATATAATAATTGACTTGTCTATAGTCATACCATTATAGTCAAGAAAGGTCAGGTGGGCAGAAAAACATTGGCCTAATAGGCATGTCAAAATGTTTTGTATTTTGGAGAGTAAGTTTTCATTGGAAGGAAGAACAGATATGTGAAAAGAGTTCTGCCACTGCTTAAATGAACATGTATTTACATTTTAAAGAAGTTCAGCTTCGGCAGCCTCTTTGAGAAGAAGCAATCTAAGCAAGTAATGTCTTGAAGCTCATTTGTTAGTTAAGTATGATTTAAAAATTTTTGCAGAAGTTCCTTTTCTATGTCAGAGTGAACTACTGAGGTCAGGGGTGCATCTATGAGTACCACATCTGAGCCCAGAGCTCATCATGGATGGGAGAGGGATCCAGTTAGTACACACTGAGTGGATCACACTGGCTGTGCAGAATGCTCATACACAGAAAAGTAAATGAGTGCAATCAAGTAGCAAACAGTAAACTGTGCTCAAGAGTGGACCCTGGAGAAACACTATCAAGTCTCAAACCTAAAAGTCAGCACTTCTTTATTTAAATCATACCTTTTAATTTATTTTACATACTGATCACAGTTTCCCCTCCCTTCTCTTCTCCAAGCCTGGATTCCCATTTACCCTCTCCCCTTTCACTCTTTCTCCACAAGTTAGCACAATTTTATTGTCTTTTAGTTCTGTTGTAGAAAGCACCAAATATAGGCTGACTGCACAGCAGAGATTTGCTTCCATGCAGTCATTCAGCTTGGCACTCTAAAATTAAAAACTTGGTAGAGTTAGTCTCTCCTGATACCTCCTTGGCCAATAGATGGCTATCTTCTCCAAATGTTCCCAGATGGTCCTTCCAATGTGAGCATATTGCCATTGTTCCCTGCACATATAAATTTCTTCCCAATAGACCATCACGTATATTTGCTTATTGTGTGTCCAATCTTTCCAGTTTAACTTAATCACTTCTGTGGGCCATATCTCAAAATACAGCATCATTCTAATGTAAAGGTGTAAATACAAATTTGGGGAAACAGGGAAGAAAGATGAATCAGTTCATAACACTGGTTTACCCATGGAACATGTAACTCTTGTGGATGGGATTCCACAAGAGTTTTACGGAGGTCATAAGTCAAACTTTTACAGGTAGGTCAAGGAGTCAAGTTAACAGGCATTGTCTGCTTGGCAAATGTGAGCTGATGAGATCATCTAATGGGAACTGGAAATACCCTAGATAGCTACTTGTCATTTATCAATAGCTGCAGTGTGAACGGACAAGGATGAAGAGTAACAACTGTGGAGAATCCAGGATAAAGAATGAGTATGCTCACAGGGTAGTATGTTAGGCAAGTGACAACATTAAGAAGAAGGTAAAACTACGGTCATTTCTATGGAACCTCTAGTGGTAGGCCATCTTTTTCTTCAAAGGTGCTGAGAGCTGGCAGAAAGGGTCAAAAGCTGAAATGATCATAAAATTTAAGAAAGTCAGTTAGGAAAGCCAATGTCTATGACACTCTTTTGATATGTTCATAGTACCCATGCACAGGCCTAGTACCCAACTGCAAGGTATTTAATTTTGATCCTGGTAAGATATGTGTCACTTCAAGGAGAAACATTACTGAGTAGGGGCTTAGTATTATAAAACTGATAACTTAAATGATACTGAAAATCCAGGGTGAAAGGAACATGAGATAAGGCAGAGGTCTAGCTATTTTTAAAAAATATGAAAGTTTACATGTTTTTAAAATTATTTTTTCTTTATTTTTTGAGAATGGCATATATGCGTAGAACATTTATATCATTTCCACCCTTTCCTCTCCCCTCTCTGAATTGTCACCCCTCACTCCTTCTTACATTCATCCCATCTTCTTTATTATTCTTATATATATATGAATGTATACAACCTTTTGAGTCAATTTAGTGTTGCTCATTGTGTGTGTGTGTGTGTGTGTGTGTGTGTGTGTGTGTGTGTGTGTGTATGTGTGTGTGTGTGTGTTTGTCTGTGGGTGTATGCATTATGCATGTATGTACTTAACCTACCATGTGTCCATCCCTATAGACAACTGTTCCTAAAGCTCTCAGAAACAATTAATTGCTTCTAGCTGGTCTTCTAGGAACTGGGCTTTGTGAAATTTCCCGCATCCATGTTGGTATGTCCACTGATGTGATTATTATGCAGCTATTGTTTAGGAAACAATGTAGTTAATGTTCTGTTAATACAATAAAGGTCACATCTAGATGATGTTATCCTACAGTAGATTCTCTGGACTTCTGGATTTTATAATATTTCTACACCTCTTCTACAATGTTCCCCAAGTCTTATGTATTGGGGTAGTGTTGTAGATAGATGTACCATCTGGGGTTATGTTCTCCTTAGTCACTTAGTCTCTGTGTTTTGACCATTTATAGCTTTCTGTAATGGTCTCCATCCTTTCCAATAGGAAGCGTCTTTGATGAGAGGCAAAAATTATACCTATCAGATGGGCCTTAACTTCTTGAATGCATAGGCCAAAGTATACATATTTTATATTATAGATACTTAGATAATTATAATATATTAGCTCATTCACTGCATGACTCAGTTGTTTATTCTGTAAGATACGAATACACACCAGGAGGAAGATCAGGACTAGAAAAAAGAGGAAGAGAAAGAGTAGGAGGCAGAGCAAAATTCCCATACCTACATTCATTCTCAGTGAGACAGTGAGTCTAGTTTACTTCTTTTACAGCAGAAATAATGTGATTTTCATTCTCTGTTAAACTCTAGGCAAGTCTTAAAGGTCAGTATTGGTAGAGGAAGATGTCTCTGTGTGGAGGAGAAAGCATGATGTCCAGCTCAGTGACTATGCAATAAGTATCATAAAATTCCATGTACTGAGCAGACCACCAGGGAACCATGATCCCTAAAGGATATATGGGTGGTAAGGGGATCCATAGCAATGATGGAGTTGTGAGGTGTATTGTGAGAGAACTTATGTTGTAGAATATTCAACTATGTAAAGATGTGTTAGACTTGTTTGTGCTGTATTTGTTTAATTATTCACTTGTTTCCTGCCTAAAGTACCTGAATGGTCTACAACAAAGCTGAATAGCCAATAGCTTAGCCAGTTTCCTTGGAGGTAGGCTGGGCTTGCAGGCAAAGAGAATAAATAAGAGTAGAAATCTAGGCTTTAAAAGAATGAGAAGTAAGACAAAGAATAGAATGAGGAGAAAGAGAGGGACATACATGCCTAGGGCTAGCTAGGCAGCTGCCAAACAGCTGGACAAGAGAAGCAGTGAAAGTAAGATATACAGAAGGAAGAAAGGTAAAAACAAAAACAAAAACAAAAACAAAAACAAAAAAACAAGGCAAAAGGTAAAGAGAAATGGGTTAATTTAAGCTAAATAAAAAAGAGCTAGCCAGAAACAAGCCTAAGCTAGGCCAAGTATTCAAAACTAATCATCTCTGTATCATGATTTGGTAACTGGTTGGTGGCCAAATGAAAGAAGGAAGAAAAGAAAGTCTGGAACTGAAAGATTTTAGTTTGCTGAGAGAAAAAGTTTTGAAAGATTTTAGTTCACAGAGAGAAAAATTTCCCACAGACCTTGGCCCATTACAAGGAAGTTGGCCCCAACCCCGGGCACATCTGATGGTTTAGACGGGGGCAGTTGCCAAGACAACCCTCTTTGGGTCACACCTGGCTGGCCAACAGACAATCAAGGACTTTCCAGGGTACGTTCTGTGGTTTTTCCATTGTAGAAAAGCAGGTCACACCTGAGTGAGCACTCTAACATGAGATCATACTTTGTAATCAATCACTTTGTGCCCCTTGCCTGTAGGCTGATCTGGTTTTTTTCCTCCATAAGGAGCTTGCACCCCATGCTGGGGTGTGCAGCTTCCCTCATATTGCTGACACTCGAATGCGCATTCATTCAATAAACCCTCTTGCTTTTGCAGCTCTTTATCTCGTTTCTGAGTTTGGGGGCTCCTTGGGATCCTGAGGCCCTTAGGGGTCTGGGGGTCTTTCAGAACAAGCAGGGAGTTCTAGAAATGCTGACAGGCATCAGATTGCAGTAAAAAACATTGTGCTTTCCTAGACTCAGCTCTGGTTCTATGTATATGGCCCTCTTAACACTCATATTGTCTCAATTTAGGGGATAAATTATGTGCCCCCTCATCTCTGATGTTTCCCCATAGGAAGATGGAATCATGTCTACTCTGCTGATTTAGGGGTACTAGGAAGAATATCCATA
This sequence comes from Cricetulus griseus, assembly GCF_003668045.3. Classification (NCBI taxonomy): domain Eukaryota; kingdom Metazoa; phylum Chordata; class Mammalia; order Rodentia; family Cricetidae; genus Cricetulus; species Cricetulus griseus. The sequence goes on along the minus strand of NW_023276807.1, from coordinate 108,738,317 downwards.
GTCTTTCAACCCAGCACTCTACTACTCCAATGCTGAAGTGGTAGAAGGATTTGTCCATCTTCTACTCATGACTAGACAGGATGACTGTATCTTCTTTCCTCCCTGCAAATTGAGCAGGGACTCCTTCTTTTCAGAAGCACTTAAGACTTCATCTCTATTCTATGTTCACTCCTTAAATCTGTACATGAAGAACATGAAGTTCCCATGAAGCAAACCAACCAGGACATGACCCACAATTGTCTGTAGAGCTTTGGGTGAGAATGGTCCCGCATAGGCATGGATATTTGAGTGCTTGCTTCTTAGTTGGTGATGTTGTTTAGACAAGTTTAGGAAGTGAATTCTTAGAGGAGAAAATATGTTACCAGGAGTAGGTTTTGGGGTTCTATAGTTCCAATTTCCAACGTCTCCTGCTTAAACCCAAGTAAACCCTGATCATAGTGTTTTGTCACAGCAATGGGAAGTGACTGTCCCTTTCAGAAGAGAGCTTAACTATGGTAACATGGTGACAATCTCTTAGTCTTAGATTTTTCACTGAGATCTAAAGGCAGCCACAACATCCTTGTGTGCTTTTGACCCATATACCAAGATTCACATTTCCTTGCAAGACCTTTTAGTTTCAAAGTGTGAAGGTTTGTGGTTAGTCTGTGAACTTAGAGCCACATGTCAGCTTACTCCATGAGCTCCAATTCTCCGTGATAGATGTTACTAATGTATCAAAGGGGCTGAGAATTTCTGGTTCATATGGTCATTATGTATTTTGTTCTCCTTGGTTGACCTTAAGATAAGTAGAGATTATCAAGTTTATGAAATAAATTCTCCTGATGAAGTATATGTTCTTTTTCCTTTAGTCATTAACATTCCTTTTGTTACAGAGAAAGTTCTGCTGCTGTGCCTCAAATGTCACCAGCACAGACTTCTTATTTTATTATTTAAAACATGGAAAAGCCCATGAGAGGGTATCACTACAAGTCACACAAAATACATTTTGAGTTAGTTCCCAGAGGTAGCTCTTTTTGTTTTTCCACCTCTTTCCCTTGATTTTGTTTTGAAGAAAATAAAAAAGAGCTTTGCTTATTTATATTTCGTGGGAAAAATCATTAGCATTTTGTATTTTTTTGGTAGGCTTTTCTTCTTCCTGGGGAATTATTTTACATCTGAAAGGGCATTATTTCATTATTCCTCCATGAATAATGAGAAAGATTTCAGGAAATCTTCCCCTTTCAGCTCTGTTCCTTCCCCAGCCTCTTTTCCAACCCACATATGCATAGATTATGCGACCAAAGGCCAAAGAGTTAGTGTGGACATTGTAGGCATTTCATTTCTGGCCTCAAAGTCACTGTGTTTGCAGAATGACAGCCATTGCTGCCTATAATGGAAAAAAGAAGGCCCCTGTCATTGATTCCAAAACCCAACATGGCAACTTGTATGAAAGAACTTTCTTCAAGAAAGTATTGCCATTGACCCTATCAACTGGATTTACACGCTCAGGTTTCCAGTGACTATAAACATGGTGTAAGACTCACACTCACAAAATTATGCAAGGCTATCCATACAAATCAGCTCTTGTTGGACAGCATTTCTGTGTTGGATAACCCAAACAAATCATTGTCACTGAGCTGAAAAAGATGAGATGCCCACGAGGAGGCTGCTTCTCTGTCTTCATGGGGGAAGGGCTGCAGGTAATATATTTACAGAGTGCTTCAAATGGGATGCAAATAAGGTCCTTGCACTTCTCTCCCATTGGTGTTGTAGCCTGGATAAATCACACCCTTTGGCATTTGCACTGTTACAACAAGAACATACCATGCAGCACAAATAACCTCATTTCCATAAAACAGCCTTTTAAAATTAGAAAATGTATAATTCATTTGGGGTGGCTATTACTGCTTTTGGGAGGGATTTAGTCTTGTATTTAAATGCAAATAGCAGAATGTTTTTTTTTTTTTTCCTTCTCCTAGCTACACATAGGAAGCCAAAAAAATTTAGAAACTCCAAGCTATACCATTATGTTAACTATGGCTTCCAGATTATAATAAAAATAACAAATTATACATATTTTCCCCATTAGAATTTGCAGCTGGAATTCACATATTAAATTTGGCCCTCCATGGCCCTTGAGAGAATTTTCCCACTTTTCACGTGAGGAAATTGAGGCCCCAGCTAGGTGACCCCAGTGATTCACAGATTCAGAAAGTGGCAGAGCCAAGACTTGAACCCTGATTTGAAGACATCTGAGAATGTAGACAGATGGAATGCTCAACAATTGTTCCAAGGTAGGCAGGCAAAGAGTCAGCATGAGGGAAGACAGAAGGCGAAGAACAATTTTAGAACAGGCACACCATCTCTCTGACAAGGATGCCGTCCCCCACCTGCTTGCCTCATCTCCTTTACGTTCTGTGTGAAATCTCAGTCTACCACGGTGGCTCACCGGCCCTACAAACTTGTCCCTTTATTCAACAGTACAGCAGTCTCCTTTCTTGGAGGAGGCTGCTTATCCTATGTTCACATAGGAAGTAGTGAGCATCTCTAACCCACCTCCTGAAACTTGGCTCTCATTTTTTGCCACAAAAAGTGTAGCCCCACAAAGGAGATTTTTGCCTGGCTCCTGGCTCTTTGAATATACTGAGTTCTCATGTCATGCTTGCCACAGTTTCCCAGTAGCTTCCTTCTTTCTTCCTCAGGTTAATTCCCACTCATTTTCAAGTCCACACAAATGCAGGAGTCCTCTGGGAAACAGCTAACAGACCCCCAGCAACCAGTCTAGACAACAGCCCTACTTTCTCAGCCCCATTCCACAGTGGAAGCTTTCCAATCTACTGCTCAAATATCCAGTGCAAATTATCCTGACCCAATGGGATGGGTTTGGGAAACAAGGGCTTTCCTTGTTCATCAGTAGATCTCTACCAGGTGTCATAGACAGCAGCATATAGAAAGGACTGACTATGTTTGTTGAGTTCCAATTCTACCCCTAATATGTGAGTTTTATACAGCTATGAAAATGATTTGAACCTCAAAGAGGTTTTTGTTATAGGTTTTTGTTTTGGGTGTATTATTATTATTATTATTATTATTATTATTATTATTATTATTTGAGACAGGGTCTCACTATGTATCTCTGGCTGCTCTAGAACTCACTGTGTAGACCAGGCTGGCCTCAAATTCACAGGGATCCATCTGCTTCTTCCTCCAAAGAACTAGCATTAAAGAATTCCACCATGATGCCTGGCAGCTGAACCTCAGTTTGCATCCCTGAAAAATGAAAACTATAGTATGGCTAAAAACAGGAATATATAAACTAACAGAGGTGATGTAACCAGGATACACAATAGGCACAGCAAAAAGGCACTATAATGACCATTGCTTGTGTGAAGTTACTAAACTTATGCCTGAGTAGTAAAGAATGCTGTTGCAGTTTGTTCCTCTGGTCTTTGTATAACAAAGCTGGAATCAACTAAACTCATCCCAAAAAATGTCCCCACATCCAAGCCACAGTCACGTCATTATTACCCAATATATCCCCTTCTAGGCAAAATTACGTTGAAAACCTTTCACAATTCTTAATTTATATTCAACTTTAACACACTGTGGCAAACCGGCTTCTCTGGGGTATCTGTTGGTAAAACTACTTATGGCTTTTTCCAGGCACCTGGATTATTCCATAGCCATCATTTCTCCCATCCTCACTTTTTGCATATACCAAGTGAAGACATTAGAACACATGGAGTCCAATTTCCTTACAATTCAAAGAGTGGATTCTCCAGACGTCAATGGCTTTCATTGGGATGTAATTAGAAACACCCAGCAGTGGAAACTGCACCTCCTGATGAGAATGAGGACACAGTGCAAATACTGGGCAGAATGTGATACTGTTCTCTGAAACTTCTCATGTGAAGCACCACCGAGGAAGGAGACTGCAATAGACCTGATGGGGGAGTGACACTTATTGTCACCATTGGAAAGGCAGCATCCTGAAATATGAGGATCCCTCTTATGATTTGGGGAACAATTCCACTTACAGTGTCAGAGCCAGCCCTGTGGAGGAGACCTCCGGACTATTCAGTAATCTAATTCCTGCAGATGATCCTGCTCTAGTTTCCTGTGAATGGACTGTGAGAACAATGGGTGCACTTATATTTAGGAGAATTTTCAGTTTGTCAGTGCCCTGGCTTTGCTGATGCAACATAGAACTCTAATTATCCTTGAAGTCAGTACTTGGCCTATACCAAAAAGTTTCAAGGGTTTTTATTTCTAAGCATTTACTTATAGAAATGCTGTGTGTCCTCATTTCCTATAACCTTTTCCTCTTGTGCCCACATCAAATTCTTGGCACATCTGAAGGCTCCAAAGAGCAGAACTTAAGGAATTTACAACTTCTACCTCACAGTTATGTGAGCTTCTGTTTCTTCATTAAGCTGACTGCACTTTGTAGGAAGAAAGCTGAATTCATGAAACCGTAATTCTGCTATTCTGAATCCTCTTTCTAAAATGCACATGTAGATCCAGTGAAGTAGCTGTGTGGGCAGATGTTCTTGCCACTGAGTCTGACAACCTGAATTCAATCTTGGGACCCAAACAATAGAAAGATACAACTGGCTTCCTTAGGTGTTCTCTTATATCCACATGAAGACCATGGCATGTGCCCCCAGACAAAGACATAAATAATTATGTCATTTGCAGAGGCCTTCCCTCAGACAAACATTTCTCTCAAACTTTTTCAGGCTCTGACATTGTTATGAACTACACAGTGTAATTGTACATAGTTTCCCATTTTCAAATACAGAAAATCACCTTCAATGAGGTGTGTAGGTTTGCCTAATCACAGACCTTAATGATTGACATAATTATAAACTTGCATTTGATTAATTAATTTTCGGAGAAAAAAATCATTGAATTCTTTCAATAAGATTTACAAAAACAAACTGAGAGATTGATTATCTAAGTCGTGGTAAACCAATAATAATGTATGCTATCCTCTGTATAGGCAGAGTAAAACTATGTCAGGTTTTCATACTTGCATTTATTTGACAGTGCTACATATTTAATTATATATATGCTTATGTTTCTATATATGAATTTATGTACACATGAGTGCAGTTAACTACAGAGACCAGAAGAGGGAATCATGTCCCTTGGACATGGAGTTACAGGCTGTTTTCACATGGGGAATGGAACTCAAGTCCTCAATAAAAGAAGCAAGAAGTCTTAATCACTTAGCAATCTCTTCTACACCAAGCTACATACTTTTCAAAGACTAGTTTTAACTAAAAGGTATCAAAGCAGTTTTTAAACCACAGATTCTAAGTTATAATTGTCTAGGTCTATGACCCACCCCTGAAAACCACACTTAACACAGGTAGAGACCAAGGCCATTCAGCACAGACTCATGGCAGGGTCCTCCTTCCCCTGTGTGGATAAGGCAATCCTACTGTGAGGCAGATTTTCCAAGACTAAATTTCCAATGTGATGATTATTTTGTGTCCTTTTTAGCATTTACTGTCAATTTTATATAGTCTAGAATCTTATGAGAAGGGAATAGCCTAGTTAAATGGGTTCATGGCCATGTCTGTTAAGGATTATCTGGATTCCCAATTGACATAAGAGGGCTCATCCCACTGTAGGCAGCATCATTTCCTGATCATATAGTTCTAGGATGCATAAGAAATCTAGCTAAGTGTGTGTGCCTATAAGCATCAGTTCTCCATAACTTTAGCTTCAAGTTCCTGCTTGAGTGTTTGTCCTGCCTTCCCTCAATGTTAGACTGTGACTTGGAAACTGAAGTAATTCCTTTCCTCCCATAATCTGCTTTTTCCCCAAGTTTTTTCCGCAACAGAAACCACCTACTACATGAAGTCTACAGAAAATTGGAAACCAAGTAAAACCTGTGTCTTTGTTAGTGTTCTATATCTGTGATGAAACACCATGACCAAAGATACTTCTGGTGGAAAGAGTTTATTTAGCTACTCTTCCACATCACAGTTCATTATTGAAAGACGTCATGACAGGAACTGAAGCAGAGCAGAAACCTGGAGACAGGAGCTGATGCAGAGGATTGCTACTTATTGGCTTGCTCCTCATGGCTTGATCAACCTGCTTTCTTATAAATCCCAGGACCACCAGCACATGGATAGCACTACCCACAATAGTCGGAGCCCTTCCCAATTAGTCACTAATTAAGAAAATACTGTACAGGCTTGACTATAGTTTGATCATATTAAAGCATTTTCTCAATTGAGTCTTGTGCCTTTCTGATGACTCTAGCTTGTGTCAAGTTGATATAAAACTTGCAAGTACAACATGGGAGTCAGAGTAAAGGTTAAGGGAAAAGATACTGGAAAATGAAGCCTTGAGACTGGGTGTAAATAAGGTGAGAACTCTTGTGTATGTTTCCTATCTCAGCAAAGGACCTATAAATACTGAAAGATGGACAAAGAGTGAGATTGTGAATATTAAACCACCTCTGGTTTCTCTGGGATTAAGATTAGCACCATGATTACCAAAGTAGCATCACTAGTCTGTTTAGTTACGTAACTAGACAAAGACACTGTTTATGTTAACATCAACACAGCACTACTGGTGGCTGGGAGTTTCAGTCTCCCCAGCTATCAGCACAGACCTGATAGCTCTCAGCACCTGGGCATGAGTCTGGCTATCTTCCTAAGTGACACATTTAGTCAACATAAAGTCTGCTTTGAAGAAAGTCAGAATGAAGTATTCTGGATATGAAGTTAGGAAGGTTACCTAGAAAAAGAGGAGATCTGTTGTTAAGATCAGTTGTTAATAAGCCAAGGCACAAAGACTGAGGATTATGTACTAAATGGTACATAGAACAGGAAGAGTGTGACGGAAGGAATTTAAAGAACAGCAAAGTAGATCATCCTTTGGAGAATTTTGCTATCCTATAAGACAGGACAAATAAATGGAATAGTAACTGGAGATTAAGCTCCAGTAATGGTCATTTAATGTAGAAAAGGTTTTATACACAATTTTAATCAAATGTACCCAGAATGAAAGAGGAAATTGATGATGTAGGGAAAAAAAGAACACATTTCTGGTTACGTTCCTGAGCAGACAAGATGAGCAGACATTAACATTGGACAAAGTACTTGGCTCATTGAACTTGGTCTCAGAAAAATTACCATTGAATTATTTAGATCCTTCTCAGCAGATTAATGTAAGTCAATGATGAGAGATGATTCATATCCACTTTTGATGTGTGTTCAGCCACTCGTGAATACTTTTGCTGAGTAAAGCGATGCATATTCTTTTATTGCATAGATGCATGACTCATCAGCATAGGGGAAACTTGAGTTAAGCGGCTTCATTTGTGGATGAGGGGGGACATAAATTAGGAAATACCTTTGAAATGTTGAGCTGAAGTCTATTCTTTGTCTTTTACCTAATGAACCCAGTTATTGCTCCATAGCCTCTTGGTGGCATTTTTTGGTGTTCTGTGTGACTCTCATGTTTTGTCTGCTCTAGGCTTCCTATATAAACTGTTTTCTAATGTTACATGCTTTCAAGTACACACTCCCTAGGATGGTGGCCATAGTCCTTTGAGCATGTATTAGTAGTATCATATCCAATGTACAATCTTTGGAGATGAGCCAAGAATTTATGCTTGATCTTTCACTCTCATTTCCTTTTTTCTAGTCACCTCTTCCAGTAGTGTTTGATGATGAGTAATACTCTCTTGGTGGAGTTTTAAGGTAAAAGTTCTTTGTATTCATCCTAGAATAATATTGATATTATAATAGTATTGCCCATGAGTGTTTGTATTATCTCATCTAACACTCCTAAACACCCTTTGTATTGCCAAAAAGTAAGCAGTGCTCATGGAAAAAGAGAAAGCAAGTCTCTGTTAATTTAACAAATACTCCTACATCATACTGATAATCACTACCCTCAACCTAGTAACATCTCACTTTTAGTCCCAGAGACACCTTTGCCGTTGCCCCAGGATGAATCAAAGGTTGAGATTCATATATCGACAAGGCATGGTGAAACATGAAATATGATTGTGGAATGAATAAGGCTAAATTACATCTTATAGAATTATGGACATTCCAGAAACTCTTACTGGAGTAGTTCAGTATGTCTTATGGGTGGATATAGCATTTTCTGAAGGAGTATGGGAACTATACCACTTCAGGAAACTTCCTTCTTCAAGGGCAGGATATAGGCCAGCACTGGTAGGAGAGTTAGTCACTCCTTTCCTTTTGTGGCCCAAAGACTACACCCTGGTGTCAATGAGACATCTTCCTGCCTTAGGGTGTGTGTGAGAAATGGAACTGTGGAGCTCTAAGTCTCTACTACCGATAGAGTTCCGGTCCCAGATACAGGAAGCCAAATTGAAAACTTTCAGAATGGAAAATAAGGAATTCATGACACTGCAAGCATGAGTGAGAGGAAAAAATCAGTTGGCCTACACAAATGGACTCAGGATGCCGAATTTAAAGCAGTGGGGGCTGTACATGCTTCAGCTCATTCATGAAAACAGATCAGCTTTCGGTAATAGAATCCCTACCGATGCATGACTTCATGTATCGTCTCTGAGATCTCTAAATCCCAATCTTTTATACACTAACTTACTTACAGATACAAGCATCTATTTGACATCTCCACTAGGATGCTATAGGTGTTTCTGAGATTGATTTCGTGCTATTCCTCATTCTTCCTTTGTCTGCTGTGCTGAATAAAATTTCTACTTTTCAGTGATTGACAGCTTTAGTTTTCTGGTTGGCCAGGTTGAAAATGTTAGAGTCATCCTTGACTCTTTCCTTTCACTCTTTTTTCCCTCCATTTTTTATTTGAATTAGAAATAAGATTGTTTTACATGTCAATACCAGTTCCCTCTCCCTCTCCTCCTCCCTTGTGCCCCCCAACTAACACCCTACCTATCCCATACCCTTTCTGCTCTCCAGGGAGTGTGAAGCTTTCCATAGGGGTTTCAGAGTCTGTCATATCCTTTGGGATAGGGCCTAGGCCCACTCCGATGTGTCTAGGCTCAGGGAGTATCCCTCTATATGGAATGGGCTCCCAAAGTCCATTCCTATGCTAGGGATAAGTACTGATCTACTACAAGGGGCCCCATAGATTTCTGAGGTCTCCTCACTGACACCCCAGTTTCACTCTTATAATGCAATCTATCTGAACAACTTCCCATCTTCCTACATTCTATGTCTTTGAAGAACCATTTTAAAATATTTTTAAAAAGAAATCTTGTCTCATTTTACATACCAATCCCAGTTCCTACTCCCTGCCCCCCTCCTTCTGTCCCTAACTTTCCACCACCACACTCCCATCGACTCCTCAGAGAAGGTAAGGCTTCCCATGAAGAGTCAAGGAAGTCTGGCCTGTCACTTTGAGGAAGGACCAAGGCCTTCCACCCTATATCTAAGCTGAATAAGGTATCCCTCCAAAAAGAATGGGCTCTAAAAAGCCAGTTCAAGCACTAGGGATAAATCCTGGTCCCACTGCTAGTGGTCCCACAGACTGTCCAAGCCTTACACAATTGTCACCCACATTCAGGGGACCTAGTTTTGTTCTGTGCAGGTTCCTCTGCTGTCAGTCTGGAGTCAGTGAGTTCCCATTATCTCAGGTCAGCTGTTTCTGTGGATTTCCCCAAAATGGTCTTTGCTCATATTTTCACTCCTTCTTCTATTTGACTGTACTCTGGGAGCTTGGCCCAATGTTTAGCTGTGGATCTCTGAATCTGCTTCCATCAGTTGCTGAATGATGTTTCTATGATGATAATTCAGGTAGTCATCAATCTAATTACAGGGGAAGGCCAGTTCAAGCACCTTCTCCACTAATGCTTAGAGTCTTAGTGGAGGGAGAAGGAGAGCAAGGAGAAGAACATGAGGGAATGTGATGGTTGAGATGAGGGAAGGACAGAGAGGGAGAGCAAGGAAAGGGGTATCTTGATTGAGGGAGTCATGGGACTAGCAAAAAACCTGGTCCCTTTACTTTACTCAGCCATTTCACACTGCTTCCTCCCCACGTCCCAAGGCATCATCATCTGTCTTCAAATTATTGCTTTAACACCTAATTAATGTTTTTATTTCATAGACAAACTAGGAATGCTTTGGACACAGAAGCAAAAGTGACTGTCATAAAAAATAAATGAAGTCCCACTGTTTTCAGCACTAATGTGTCCCAGAACTCTCAGGAAGAAAACAAAATCCTTAACATGATATCTAAATCTTTATGTGAACTCTCCTCATCATCTCTTTGGCCTGCACTATCCCCTTTCCATTCTTGTGACTGTTTTATTCTTATATGGAAATACCAAGAATGACATTGTCTTTGGATTTTACTTGTGTTCCCTGCTCTGCTTCTGCCAGGATGGGTGTTCTTCCATACTTTCAAGGCTGTTTCTTCAGATTTACCATGGTTCCTCAAATGTCATTTACAGGTTTTGAAAATAGACACAGCCTCTGTGGCCCCTTTCCCTGCTGTGCTTTAGTTAGTAGCATTAGTCACCATCAGTCATATTTTAGGTTTTATTTGCATAATTTTTGTCTCCCACTGGATGTCAAATTCTATGAAAAAGAATTTGTCCTTTTGTTCTCTAGGGCTCCTTAGGCTTTCTCTATTCATGACCCCTTTTGAAAACTTGAGAAATTTTCATGTGCTGGAGTGTGTACATACATAAGATAAATGTGTAAATCAACATTTGCTGATCATAAATTACAAGGAATTTATTCAGGAACAGTTTTTTAGTATACATATATTTTATTAGCTTTTAAAGATGAAAGAAATTTTCATGCTAATGAGTTTTATATGCATATTTATTTTTATATAAGGAAGGAGAATTAAATTCTGGCTGAATAAGTGATACTGCAGGATATAGAATTAATTGCTATTTTGATTTTATAATTAGCAGTGTTGAGAATGACACTTTCCACAGATATATAGTATAAGGTTGAGAAATAAATTTTGGGCTATTTCAGAAATCTTTGCAAATTCTGTTTTAATTCCGGGCCACAGTTCATTTATTGTCATCTTGTGAAACTTGAATGAAGAGCTTAAATAGCCCTGTTTTCTATAACTACACCATTAGATTTCCATGAGAACACAACCCCCTGTTTTCTATAACTCTATCATTACATTTCTATAAGAACAAAAACATGTAATAATATAATATGTGGCAGAATGTGCAATACAAAAATATGCATGCTCAGTTCATAACCAGGCGACAATGACATTGAGATACAAGAGTCCTGCCAGAGATGCTTTGATATCATCAAACATTTGATTTTGAATTAGTTTTTGCCATTGTATATAAAGAACCTTTTCACTATAGCCAAAGTTTGCAACACCCACTGTTATGTGACCCGTAGTGCCACGACTCAAAGTTGAAAAGCTGTGCTCTGCTCTATCTCCTAAATCTTGAATAAGATTACAACAGAATATGTGCCTTATCCCACACCTCATATTGGAGGCTAATGACAGTAAGGGAATGCTATCAGCAGGAGAGGGTATTACCAAAGTGACATTGGGCAGAGAGTGAACTGCTGAATAGTCACTGCTGCATAGTTTGTTTTTTTTTTCTCAGCTTTATTAGTGGTGCACACCATTGCCATATCCCACTGGATGCAATCAAAAGTATAGCAAGATCCCAACAAGAATAGACTGCATAGGGATGGCTCTGGAGAAGCAGATAACATATAATGAACAATGGAGAGGTGATGCTTTTTTGTTTGCTTGCTTGTTTTTCAAGACAAGGTTGCTCTGTGGAGCTTTGTAGACCAGGTTGGCCTCAAACTCACAGAGATCTGCCTGCCTCTGCCTTCTGAGTGCTGGGATTAAAGGTGTGCGTCACCATTGCCTGGCTTTTGTTGTTGTTGTTTTTGTTTTTGTTTTTTGTTGTTGTTGTTTGGATGCTTTGTTAAATACAAGCTCATTGGTTTTATTCACTGAGTGAATATCAGTATATTTAATATGAGGACGATTATAGAGATGGCAATGATCCAGGGGCATTTTGTCATTACATTTTTCCATCCACTTCTTTCCAATGAGCATACCACTTTAGTGTGTATATTTAACTTGGAACATCCATTCCAAATGCGATCTTTAGTTTCTTCCCTAAATGCTTACAGTACAGTAACCAGAGACATTAATTAGCACTGATGATATATACTGCATTTAAATGGAGAGTCCTGGGAAGGTAGAGCTCTCAACTGAAGTTCTACTGTGCTATTCTGGGAGCAAGGCCTGCGTTAATATTGGGTTGGGGCTTTACTGTATGTCCAAACAACCTCATCCTGCATGAAGGAGACCCTTGGAGCCTCTGTTTTTACTGCAGCAATAGCTATCTGGGACCTTAAGGTCCCCAAACGTCTGCAATAGTAGCTTCGGGTCATAGCTGAGATTCTCACGGCCATGCCTTAATTTTGGAACAGATTTACTGAATTTCACCTAATTACAGCATGCTATCCTAAACCAAACCGAAATTAAGTGTTTAGCTTAAGCCAAGACCTACTATTTCTTTCACTCACGTTTCGTTTCTAAACAGTTTTTAATACATGTAATTGATACTCAATTATTATGTGTTAATTTTGAAATCTCACTAAGGGGACTGTAGAGATGGCTCAGCTGCTCTCCCAGAAGACCTGAGTTTTGTTCCCTGAAACTCCATCTGGCAGCTCAAGACTACTTGTATTTCTAGCTCCAGGGAATCCAGTAGTCTCTTCTGACCTCTGTGGACACACAGAGAGATTCTCACATACACAAAAGCAAAGCAAAAATAAACCTAAAAACCGAACAAACAATAATAAAAAAGCAAACCTCATTAATGGTAATATAAGAAACATACATAATTTAGTGCCAATAAGAATATTTTTGTAGTTATCAGCTATCAATATACATTCAATAATTTTCAGATCTTTGAATTAACTAAGCATTTTTTTGAAGAGTAGAAATGGTAATAAATTTTAAAGTGCTACAGAAAGTAATGATTTACTTGAGTTCATTTTTTCCTTTTATTCTTTTATTTTTGAGATTATGATACAATTATATCTCCTGTCACTCTCTTTTCTCCCTACAAATTCTCATTCACATCTCCTTGCTACCTTTCAAATTCATGGCCTCTCTTTCAATTATTGCCACATGTATATGTATGGTATATATGTATTATGGATGCTGTCCCAAATATAACTTGCTCATTTTGAACAATGCCACTCATATGCACATCCTCAGAGCTTAGCTTCGGGTATTAGACAACCAATTGGTGTTCTTATCCCTGGAGAAGACTATCTCCCATCTAGGCATTTCTAAGTGTTACTGTATGATTAAGTAGCCACTCAATACTATTCAGTTTGTCATCAGATGCTGTGTGTGAAGCCTGCTCAAGGAGATCAAGGTGTTTGAGATGAGACTGAGCATCAGGATATTAATCTCCCTGTGGTGAGTGTGGATGTTATAAGGTTCTTGGGTCTCATCTCTTTTCTTTAGAGAAAGAGTAACAGTACAAATACCATTCTTATTACATATTCAGTGAACATCTGTAATACACAGGATGGGGATTAGAATGGAGTTAGCTCTGTGTAAGTGTAGTAGGAGGGTTTGTTCTTGTTTGTTAGTGTTTGTGAATGTGGGCACTTGTGTGTGCTATGAGATGTGTGTTGGTTCTTGCCTGCCTCTTTAAGAAAAGTCCCCTCTGCTGCTTTTCAGTAATGTACACTATACCAGCTGGCCCATGAGCTGCCAGGGATTCTGCAGCCTCGCACTTCTCCTCTCCCTGTAGGAGCACTGGGGTGGAGGATGCTCATGTTCTGCCTCCAGCTTCTATGTGGATTCTGGTGCTTCAGATTCAGGTCCTCACATTCATACAGCACATACGTTCACCCACTCAGCCATCTCCCCAACCTCTGTAACTGTTTCTCAATAAAATAAATGCCTGACTTTCATCTACTATCATTTTTCCCATTAGTTAATAAGTTCAGCAACAGCATTTGAGAATTGCATAGTATGCTTTATAAGAATATTTTCTATGTTATATATTTTATTATATAAGTTTGCATTGTTTTCACAGGGTTGTTTGTTTTTTCATTAGCTCTTGTTTGTTGACATATAGGTAGATTCTAAAGCAACAGGATAGGTGACAGTTGTAGTAGTGAGGACATGGGTAGAAGGTGGAGGAGAAAGGAGTGCCTAAGTGGAAAATCAGTTTCTAAATTATTTCTAAATAAATTGTAAAGTGTAGTTGGCAGAATCATAGCAGCATCAACACCACCATTACCACACACACACACACACACACACACACACACACACACACACACACACACATATGCCCATACCTATGACAACAGAGGCTTTGAAAATGTAAATTGGGAACTTGAGAAGCCTGGACTTTTCAGATGGACAAGCTCTAATCCTTAAAACAAGAGACTATATCCCAATTGTGGTCAGAGAGAGAGATGGGTTATAAGACAGCTAGACTCATGTGACACTGCTTGTTATAAAGAAAGAGAAAACAGGACAAAGGCTTGCAATGGGGAATCTTCTCTAGAAGCCAAAATCACAAGAAATCAAATTCTTTCTAAGAGCCTGCAGACCCTTTTACTCAGCTCAGAGAGTCTCTGAGGGACCTTTGACCAATAAATCTCAGATAATAAATCTGTGTGGTTTATAGCCACTCACTTCACACTGATTTATCATAACAGCCAAGGGAAAATGTGTGAATGACAGGACTCTCATTGAAGAGAGTGAATCCTGTAGTGTTTGTACATCTAGATTAATCTGCTTTTATTTAGAGTTACATGTTCTATACTTTAGTAATGAATTTCCACTACTATATTTATTCACACCCAACTTTCAAAACTGACAGATTGTCAAGCAATGAAACTAGAAAGCAATGGGCTTTGGGATTTGTAGCACCTGAAGCTATGGTTGACACATTCACTAAAGACTTGACTTATTGTTTTATGTGGCTATTTCCCATACAATTATCATATTGTACATAGGGAAACGTATGCTATCTGACATGCAAATTTAAGCAGATACCTAATATTTAAAAGGAAGTCTTTCCAAGCGAAGTCATAGCCTTACTAAGTATAAATAGACCCCCCTATCCCCCAGCTAATGGGCTGCACACTGTCCTCTGGAGATTCTGTAACTCTAGAGACCCAGCTTCCTGTGGAATGACAGTTTATCATCTTCTCCAAGCAGAAGCCAGAGGGATATGGGTGCATTATGTTTATCCTGTATGTTCCTGGTAAGCAATAGTTTAAAGAATGATGCTCCAATTACATTGTGGTTGAGAGCCACACAGGAAATTTATGATGAGGTAGATTCCTGAATTCAGAGGTTCTGACTCAGAACTGGAACCAGATTCATGGACTGTAATTAACAAGCATTGTAGTGATTTTGATGAAGAATCTGTGAGTCACTCAAAGAAATCTAGACTTGACTTCAGTTACCTGTGACAGAGAAATGCTGCACCTGCTTTGTGAGGATCATTGATAGGCATGTGTGCTTCAGACATTTCCTGAATGCAAGTTGCCAAAAACTGCTTCGTATCTCTTCCTGCTTCTCCTCAAACTTCCACAATGTTTCTGGAAACTTTCCTGATTTCTTTAGCCGTTCTGAGCCCTACCCTCACCTTTGTTTTCCTGTCCCGCCAGGATGTTATGCCAAGCCAAACATCTAGGGCTGTTTCTCCTGATTTGAGGTGCATCAATCTTGCCTTTCCCATTGTCAGTGTTTTCTCTTTAATCATCTTTGCAATACTGAAAACTTGGGATTTTGCTAACTTTGTTCAACACCTTGCCAAGTCTTAATGTTTTTCCTTGTGTTGCTTAACTTTCAGAGATTGTGTTCATGGCCAGCACAGCCATACACGACATATGATTTCAGATTTGGAGCAAAATGTACTATCCAGTGCACATATTTCCTGGAAACAAGCCAAAGGCAGATTACATTTCCCCAAATCTTTTGTATACCTGCCACCCATTGCAGCCCCACCCTCCCATGAAACAGCGCCCCATGGCAGTATATCCTCATACAGGGGCCGACTGTGACTGCTGCCTTTGGAAAACACACTAAGCAGGAAGAAAGACTTTGTTATCCTCTTCCTTAGTTCTTGGGGCCTGAAAATTCACAATTCCCACTTGGAAGGACATGAATCTAAGTAAGAAGGCACTGGTCCTTCTGTTCAGGGCCACCTGGGGCTTGGCTGAATGGCCCAGGCCTAGTGGTTTTGAGAGTCAGGAAATAGCTGACTGCAGGGTCAACCAGGCCACTCCTGAAAAAAATAGCTCACATTGTTCAGAGCATGGGGACCAATATCTACAAATATCCAAATGTCTCTTAGAGGAACAATAGCAGCACAAATGACCAGTTTCCTTGACCCTTATGTTGCCAAGCAGGTTTCCCATGCTATGGGAAAACTAGAGAATAGTGGTTATAAAGAATATGTAACAAGTTCAGCAGCCTGAACTCTTTCTGTGTGCTATTGTTTTACTGTCCCAGTATCTCCCACTGATATGCTTTGTACATGACCAAGGCTGGAGAATGTGAAGTAGAAAAGAACTAAGCATTAACTCAGCACCATCACTAATAAGTAGGTGGACTGTGGGTATCTTTATCTCCTTGGGATTCTATAATCATGGTGAACTCTAGTAGATGCTTTCATTGTCTCTGTTTTATACACAAGATTTAGGTGACTCTAGAAGTGTATTTCCATCCACATCCAAGAAAGCTCTAGGTTTCTGCTTAGGATACTAAGAAACCCCCAATTGACCAAATACTATAGCTATAAGAGGCAAGAGTCCACCTATACACCAAGCTGGACAGGCATTGTCTCTGGCATGAGTCATATCAGAAGCATGCTACACATTCTGAGAACCACTGGTCACTTCACTTCTAGGGAAAGAGAGCATCATCCATCCTTCACCTATATCTGGAATAACTCCATGTCACCAGAACACACCATTGCACTAACACACTCATGTGTGTAGGGAGTAGGCTGACTAGAAAAAGAGTGAAGGAGAGATACAAAAGAGATGCACCTTGGAAGTTACAAGGGAAGTTACAAAGATAGATAGATTGTAATTTGAAGTCCATATGGGGATGTGGCCATTCTCTTTTTTAATCTTAAGTAAGAATTCTTAACACCATCTGGGTGTTAAATGGTGAGTGATATTTTAATATTATCATTAAAACATCTTCTAAACTTTCTGTTATGGAAATGGCATGGGCTGAAGGTTAAGAGTGATAGAATGTCCTATCATGGCACAATGTAGGTTGGAAACAAGTCCAGTTGTCTGAGTTTACCCCTCTGTACAAGGTCAATAATACTATGACAGAAATGATAGATGTGACACAATGATAGACTCAGTTACACACACACACACACACACAAAACAAACTTGCTCTAATCTTGACTTGAAAAATAGCACTAATAGACTTTGTAAAATGGACAGAGAAAACCTCAGGAGACCTCAGTCCTATACAGAGAACTATAAACTAAGGATGCTGAGAGCTGGGAGAATAGTTTTCCCTGAGGAAGCAACAAAGTTTGTTTGTCCAATACCAAATAGTCAACTGAACATATATTCATACAAGCAACATCATATGCCTCAGTGAGGGAGACAAGGTGTTACAGAGGAGTTTGGGGGGAGGAACGGGAAGGGAAAACAGATATACATTATAATCTCAAAAAATACAACTTTTTAAAATACCCTAAAATGATCAAGAACACAAAATGTTCAGAACGTTTTATTTCCCTCTCTTTTTTGTTTTCATAATTTCATTTTTGCCTCCCTCATTTTTTCTCTAGTCATCTGTTCCAGGAAGACCAGAACAGACACATTGGATAGAAGAAAGCAGTGGCAATAGAGGAAGAGAATTCTGGGAGTCTGCTCTGGCAGGCAGGCTGCAAAAGCTAAAGAACACCTCAGGAAGCCTAGCTCTACAAACAGATCCAGCAAGATTCATTGTGTAACTGATAGTGAACATCAGACTTGGGCTAGGCAGGATGTTGTGACCAGTACTCAGGAGGGAGAGGTAGGCAGATCACCTTAAATCTGAGGCAATCTTGGTCTACATGGTGACTTCAAGGCCATCCAAGTATACACAGAGAGGGCCTAGTTTAAATAAATAAGTGAACAAATATAAATAGGTAAATAAATAAATAAACCATGGCCTGGTTTGGAACCTTTATTCTGTCATAATATTTTAGCAGAAGACAGGACATGTAAGTTTTTTTTTTTAAGGCTGCTTAGCACATGAACAAAATTGTCTTTATTACTGATTTTGAAATAGTGATTGTTAGCAAAGTTAGTCCAGCATGTGCTAGGCATCTGGAACAAGCAGTGAACAGAACTATCAGATTCAAAGACATCTGCTTAACTTACACACTCAGCATGCTTGGAACAGAGATGAAAAAAAAAAGGACAGTCACAAAAACATGGGGTTAAAGTTTCCTTATATTGGTGTCCAAAAGTTTTTTCTTATATTTGTATTTTATGAAGTTGAAAGGGCTGAACACCCCCCTCTGTCCCAGGCTCATCTTGCACTGCAGGACAGACAGACCCTGGTAGACCCAAATGTCTGTCTTCTCTAGGAGAATATTTGTAGGATTAAGGTCTCTTTATTCCAGAAGACACCAAGGTAAAACACAGGCCAGAGCTAGGTTATAGAACCCAGCCAGCGCGGCCAGAACAAAAAAGGGGCCAGGGTCCCCACGTGCAGCCCCTTAAGAAGCTCCCTTATGTCACCCCGGCTTTCCTTCACCACGCCCTTCTGGGCGAGTCCCCGGGTCCACCTGGTACCTGCCCTAGGACTATTGGGCGGGACTAGGGTGACTCCCTACAATTCCCCTTTTAGTCTAAGAGAGGATTAAAACTTAATAGTGTAAAATATCCAAAACTAACAATCATAAGGGTGAAATACAAGAAGATACAATAATCTGCTATGGTACATCCTATGTCTATTCTAGCTAAGTCTTAAAGTCATGTGGAAAAAGTGTCTAACTTGAACACCTTCTTCCAATCCCAATTCTAAACAATAAGAAGGTCATTCTTAACTAGGCTTACATGACCCTAATACACAATAATGGGGAACGGGGGCGTAGCATCTTCTAGGTTACTTCCTGCTGAAATGGGACGATGGTAGTCATGTGGGGGCCCTGTGGAAAAAAAAAATGCCAGTACAGGGAAAGTCTCTAATGAGTTATGTCTAGTCCATGTTAGATGAGATTTGTTTGATTGAAGATCTATGTTGAAATCCTCAACTTGATTGAAGTCATTACTCGAGGTTCTGGTTGGAGTGTCAGTCGAAACAGAGTGAGTTGAATCCAGTGTAGTCGGGGAGGTGTAGTCCAATTCCTTTTCCGGAGCATGTAGGGATTGCTGTCAGGTTGGATCTTGTTGGCTGTATGGGACTCAAACATAAGTGTCATCAGAGAACTGTTCGCTTGTTTATGTATGTGTACCGGGAAAGGTACCTTGACGAACCTTGACGAACAACGATTATGAGAGGGTGTGAAAGAAAAAGCCAAGAAAAAACAAAAAACTATCTAGTCCTCTTATTTTTCATTTATTCTGTATTATAGCAATTGGCTTTAAATATTGTTAAATAACATGCTTGGATTTTAGAGTAGGAAAGCCAAATCCAACTCTAAATCCAGCCTCGATTTAGTTGAATAGGGACTAGGAAATGAATAGACATAGAGTTATTCGAGAGACAGCTGTAAATTTTACCGTATAGCACGTTCCTTTTGTTCGATGGTTATAGCTATGTTCTTTCCTTGAGTATCCATACATGTAGTGTCCTTTGACTTATAGAGGGGGGTTCCTCAGAAAATACCTGTCAGTCATCCTTGTCGAGGGGGTTGTCTCCCTCAACTCGAATCTTGATCAATTTTGATGGTATCCAAAGATTTTCTTCTCCTGTGGAGACAAATGCAAAACCCCTACCCCAACGTAATACATGTCCAGGTTTCCATACCGAGGTCAGCACATCTTTGTAATATACTGGTTGGTTCAGTTCAGCAGTTTTTTCCTTAGTCCAGTGCCTTTCCGCAGCTGTCTGCCCACTGTCATTGGCATTAAGAAAGTTTAGCGTTAATAAGGCATTATGCAATCTATGTTTGGGGGGTTTCGACTTACCAGCTTGCCTATGGAGCATCTCCTTAAGTGTCCTGTTAGACCTTTCGACGACTGCTTGTCCTGTAGGGTTGTGTGGTATACCTGTGACATGCTTAATGTTATAATATTTGAAAAATTGTTTCATTTTTGTGGAGACATATGCTGGAGCATTGTCAGTTTTTAATCTGGATTATCTGGGTGCCCGTTGGCTCTTCAGGGTTGTAAAATTCCGGTTGGGCGCCAAGTGTAGGATTAAGGTCTCTTTATTCCAGAAGACACCAAGGTAAAACACAGGCCAGAGCTAGGTTATAGAACCCAGCCAGCGCGGCCAGAACAAAAAAGGGGCCAGGGTCCCCACGTGCAGCCCCTTAAGAAGCTCCCTTACGTCACCCCGGCTTTCCTTCACCATGCCCTTCTGGGCGAGTCCCTGGGTCCACCTGGTACCTGCCCCAGGACTATTGGGCAGGGCTAGGGTGACTCCCTACAAATATTATTGTTCATGATCAACTGAGGTTCTTCTAGGATGATGAACTAGGAAGATAAAGACTTCAGTACTTACCTTTACCCCTTTATCCTGAAAGAGCTGCCCAATTGTGGATTCAGTAACACAAGGAAGGAAAGGAGAATAGAGAGTGGGGGTGGTGGGTTGGGAAAAACCTTTTCATTTTAGCCTATGGATCCAGTAAAGCTTGAACCCAGTAAGACTCTAAGACTAGACTACTAAAAGTAAATAGATTGCTTAATTTGGATAAGCATTTGTCTATCTTGTTGACTTTCTCAATGAACCAACTCTTTGTTTCATTGATTCTTTGTATTGTTCTCTGTGTTTCTATTTTATTGATTTCAGTCCTCAGTTTGATTTTTTCCTGCTGTCTACTCCTCTTGGGTGTGTTTGTTTCTTTTTCTTCCAGAGGTTTCAGGTGTGTTGTTAAATTGCTAGTATGAGATGTCTCCAAATTCGTTATGAAGGCAGTTAGAGCTATAAACTTTCCACTTAGCACCACTTTCATTGTGTTTCATAAGTTTGGATATTTTGTACATCCATTTTCATTGAATTCTAGAGAGGCTAAGTAACAAGGAGGGCTCAGGCAGATACTCTTGGATCTCTCTGGGAAAGAGAAATAGAAGAGATTTTGTGGGTAGAGTGGGGGGTGGGTGGAGAATGGAACATGAGGGATCAGGTAGGAGGCAGATGGAGGAGGAGAGCACTGAAAGAGATGACTAGAGAGGGGACGGGGGCACTTGGGATAAGGTAGAAATATGTTGCAATGAAAACTCACAGGAATCTACAAGGATGACCTCAGCTAAGATTCCAAGCAATAGGGGATACATAGCCTGAACTGGCCATCTCCTAAAACCAGACAAGACTGCCAGTGGAAAGATTTGGACACCAACCCAGCCACATAGCCCTACAATCAGTCCTACATGTTGGATATGCTGGTAAAGGGTGACATACAGATTTTGGGAGTGGTCAACCAGCCTGAGACCTATGCCATGAGAGTGAGCCCACCCAGGACACTGCCTGGAGCTCTAGGACCCAGAGGCTAAATGGTCCAGAGACCTAGGACAGAACCAAACAGGACTATAAAAATTTCAATGTAATGATGCCTAACAATATTCTGCTGTACTCATAGATTAGTGCCTAGCCCAATTGTCATCAGAGATGCTTCATCCAACAACTGATGGAAACAGATGCAGAGAACTACAACCAAACATTAGGTCAAACACAAGGAATCCAGCTAAAGAGATGGAGGAAGAATTGTAGGAGCCAGAAGAGTCAGGTCATCACAATAAAACCCATATAATCTACTAACCTGGGTTCATAGGCGCTCACCAAGGACATACTAACAAGAAGGGAGCCTGAATACAGACACGACTGACCTAGGCCTTCAGCATAGATATGACAGCTGTATAGCTTAATTTTCTTGTGGAACGCCTAACAGTGGGAGCAGAGGCTACCTTTGACTCTTTTGCTGGATTTGGGAACCATATACCTCATTTTGTGTTGTTTTGCCCAGCCTTAATACAAGGGGAGGTGCTTAGTCTTACTGCAACTTGATATGCCATGTTTTGTTGCTATCAATGGGATACCTACCTTTTACTGAATAGAAATGGAGGTAGAGAGGATTCTGGGGTACAAAGGACAAGTGAGAGGGGTTGTAAGAAAATGAAGGAGGGAAACTGTGTTTGGGATATTAATTAATTAATTAATTAATTAAAACAAAAAGTAGCTGGATTGGGAATTGGGTTTGTATACTTTGCAACAAAGATAGTCTTGATTGGTGAGTTACATAATATTGAAGACACAAATTTTTGTAGAAACTAGAAGGTTCTGGGTTTAGAGAGATTGCAGCAGTTAAGAGGCAGTCAACCTTCCCAAAAGAGGAAATAAGAAAGCAGTGAAGACACAAACATGAAGCAGGGCATGATGAATTTAAGGACTTTAAGATTGTCAATGTGGCAAGTATGAAGTTTTCCAGTAATATAAATATCACTCTGTGTGTGTGTGTGTGTGTGTGTGTGTGTGTGTGTGTGTGTGTGTCAGAGGAAAGCCAGGAAGGATGCAGAGCCATTGACATCATCACTGCTCTCTCTTTCCCATGATTTCACAGCAGTTATTTCATGTGATAATTGGAGATAATTATGCCTAATATATAGGGATGAAGGACAGTTTAGCTGAATAAAGTACTCATGAAATTAGATGTCTAGTTAAGGAACAGGCTCCCAACTTAGACTATCATCTGAACTGCCTGCTAAGATATTTGAACACAATGAGGCAGAAGTGCCTTAGAATATTGTTCAGCTCTCATAGATACTTCACTGGAAAGACCCTGGGAGTAAACTCAAGCATCTTCCAGGTAGCCTATCTAGGTGAACATTTGGATAAGGTCAGGGAGTTAGCAATTCCAGAGAAGGAATAGCAACATAGCAAAGGGGTCATATCAGCCATCTTTCCTTGAAGTATTCAGAGTTGTTAATGCCAAGTTGGCTATAGAGAAGCACAAAAGGCCCCAAGGAAGCCAGCCATAACCCTTTGAACCTAGTCACCATGGCAGTCACACAGAGTAAAGAAAGTTAGACCATTCCTAAGTCCTTTAATCAGGCTAGTATGACTTCTACTCCAGGAATAGAGCCATCTAGGATACACATCAGATAAAAGTATTTCACACAATGCCTGGTACCAGGAAGCAAGTTCTGTAGGTTTAACTAACACTGTGATAGGGAAAGTAGGTAGAACAACTTTGAGAATTGAGAAGAACTATATAAAAACAAGGGTCTCTGTGAAAGGAAATTCATTAATTCAACTAATATTTGCTACATGCCTACGTATGCCACATTTAGTTCAGGCCATCTGTGGAACAGCTAATACATAACTATTAAAGGTCTTACATAAATGGGAGGAAGAAATAAGCCAAGAGGCAGTATTCCTGTTTTTTGCAGATTTTATCTCCTTGTTCAATAGATAAAACAGTAAACAAAGAGACATCTCCATTAATAAAGATAAGCATGATGAAGAAGAACATGTCAGAACAAAGTGGAGGGCAGAGGAGATATAACAATTGCAGCTTATGCTGTACAAATGACTGCTGAGGGATGGCTCTCAAAACAAGTACAAGGAGCCCTTGAAAATTCACAGAACCCAGAAAAAATGTGAATCTTGAGAATAGAATAATCTGGAAGGATTAATGGCCCAATGTGGATAAAGAATATTGAAAGAAGTCAAATCAAGCTTGAGGCAAGCAGAAGGTAGATCATGAAGGACTATAAAAATGATGAAGAAATGGGTTTGCTTGTGCTGAGTGTATTGAAAAGCCATTGCAGAAGGAAAATTTTATTGCTATCTGCACTTAGCTTCCTAAAAACATAATATTGTTTTCATGTGTCTTAAAACAATAGAGAGCAGGAAAAAGTTTTACTTTTAATTTGGTCAAACTTGGAAGAAGTCTCCTTGATCTCTGCCTTTCATGTGGCAGTGTGACAACTAAATACAAAAGAGGAAACTGAAGCCAGAAAATACACTGTATTAAGTTAGCTGTGAGATAACCTGTCAGACCTTGTATGTAAGCAGTCCTGGAAGACACAATTTCCTCCTCTTGCAGACAACAGGGCTTCACCCTTCCCCATTCTCCACATCGCTAGGGAATTCCAATTCCCCACAGACCACTGCCCAATAGTCCAATGGCTGGATGGAGGAAGCACAAATATCTTTCTACTCTCTGACAGGACCATGAATACAACATGATTTTCTGTGAGAAGGGTTATTGTATTCTTTTGCTAATGTGTCCATGACGATGTAACACAAACTTGGGGATTAAGTAATGGAAGTTTGTTTACTAACTGTTCTGTAGACTGGTAGCCTAAGATTAAAGAGATAGTAGGTTTGGCTTCTCCCAAGGCCTTCCTCCTCAGCTATAGATACTCTTATTCATCCTGAATTCCCATATGGTTTATACTGTGTTTACACTCAAATGTCTACTTCATGCAAGGACTCTGATCATAGTTGATTAATGTCTACACTGAAGACTTTATGCTAATTTATTCATTTATCAAATATCTCCAAATATAGTTATTCTGAGACACTGTGGATAATCATACAAGGTTTGGCTCTTGAGTAAAATACTTCAACCTACAGCAATGTCTCTGCTGTAGAAGAATAAGCAGGTCATGTTTCTACCATTCAAGTGGGAGATAATAAGTTTTGACAAGGATGAGAGCAAAAAAGGTGGTGAGAAGTGACCAGACTGTGATATATTTTGATGAATTAACTGGTGAAATTTGCACATATGTTGGTAATATAAAGCAAGAAAAATTAAAGGGCAGTCAGGCAGAATTTTTCAGTATTTTTCAAGATATAGAGTATGAGAGGAAGGTTTTGAACAATGATTTTATTGCTGATCTAGTAAATCCCTCACGTTTATTAGTGGTCAGTAGAAGACACTGAACTGGGACCCATATGGAAATATGAGCATTTTAGTAATAAACACACATTGTATCTGGGGGTGCTTTGGGCTTGGGTGAAGTCTCCAAAGAAGAGCTGAGAAATAAGAAGAGCTTGGAAATAAGGTAGAAAGCCCAAACCCAGAGCTTTGCAGATTCTAGTCTTTGAGTGAAAGAATGGGGATGAGAACAAAATTAAGGAGACAGAGAAACAGAAAAATCAGGAGGCCACAGGGGTCTTGGAGCTAAATGAGGAAATGTTAGAAGCAAACTTCAGTACCACCTGCTGCTGCTAAGGGGCTGCTGGAAGAGTGATCTCAGGGGAGCTGGAAACCTGACCTTTGGATTTGGCAAGATCTAGACAGTTAATGACCTTTACAAGAGCAGCCTCAGACAACAGCAGTGCTGAGGTAAAGAGCAGCAGGAAGTGAGAAAATGAATTCAGAGAATAATCGTGTTGAAGGACTTTGTTGAGAAACAAAACATAGGAATGGGACAGTGACTGGAGGAACTAGTGATTGAGAAAGACAAAAAACACTTTTTGCTTTTTAAGGTTTGCAGGTTCTAGAATGTATTAATAGTCTATTAAAGATGAAAACAACAAGAAAAAATGTTAAACAGAATAATCAAATGAATCTAACGATTTCAAGGTACATGCAATGACATTGGCTCCCAATAAGATGAAAAATAGCTGTTGTGAGAAAAGATACAGTAACTAAAGTTATAGCTAAGGTATTACAGCACTTTCCACACAAGTATAAAGACCCCAATCCTAATCCTCAACCCATATTCTTTAAAAAATCCAGTACAGTATGGTGTTTAGCACTCCTAATCCCAGGACAGGGGAAAGAGAGATGGATGGATCTCCAAGGCTTGCCAGTCAATCACTGGGCTAATTCTTGAGTGCCAGGCCAGCTAGATACCCTATTGTAAAAGACAAGAAACCTGAGAGAAAATGACTCATGAGTATGTCCTCTAGATTCCATACACACAACCAAATATGTGCTCCCACACACAAAGATAAAAATGCAATATATTAAAGTGTGGAGGACTTCAGGCCCCTGAACCTTTGTATGGAGCTAGATTATGATAGAGATCAGTGTTTGTTTATTTACTATCATTATCTAGAGACTATACAGTTAACAGATAATTCTTCAAGCTCACAAAATACTTAATTAGAATTAAAAACTTTTGAACATCCAAAGAATGGGTACTTAGAAGCTCTTCATGCTGCTTTATTCCACATAAGTTTCCCGTGAATTTTTTTTCTATTGCCAAAGTACTTAGTTTGAGCTAGTAAATTAGACTCAGAAGTCATTGAAGAAATAGTTTGTCAGTGTTCACTTCATGTTTTCGGACAACAGTGTTAAAGTTCCAAAGCCGGGGGCAAAGTGAAGAGGGAACAAGAGAAAATATCACGAAAGATATTTTAACATCAACTCTTTGGTCTTAGGGGAGAGGGAGTATCATCAAGACATTGTGAATTATATTCTTCTTTAAAAACCCTTCCCCTAAGCCGGGCCTTGGTGGCGCACACCTTTAATCCAAGCACTCGGGAGGCAGAGGCAGGCGGATCACGAGAGCGAGTTCCAGGACAGCCTCCAAAGCCACAGAGAAACCCTATCTCAAAAAACAACAAAAACAAAAACAAACAAAAAACAAAAAAAACTTCCCCTATACTTGTGAGAGGAGAGTACTAGAATACTGCACTACCTCTGTAGCATGCATGCCAGTGAGTTGGTCATTCTAAGATCCCTGTACTCCAGTGTAAAATGTTACCAGTGAGTGTCCCTCAGGCAGAGGCATATGAAGCTAAAAATGTCCCTAAATAGAGGTCTGGGCCTACAGCAGGTGCTCATTTAAGGGCTATTTCAAATGAATACCTCTTTTCATGTAGAAGTTAATTAAGGGTACTGATCCATTGTCAAATAGGTTAATAAACTAAACTTTCAATAGGCCCTTGCTGAATTCCACATAGGTACTTTCAAGGTATTTTTCTGTGATACATTATTTACAAAATTGTCTCTGCTTTCCAAGAGTTCATCAAATTCCAGATGACAAGCTGATGGTCAGAAAAAAAAAAACCAAAACAGTATATTCATTTATAACCATACTGAAGAGCTGGAAGAAAAATCATTCCATCCACAGTGATTGTGCAAATGACAGCTGGTTGAGAGTTTGATAGTAATATGTGACATTGACTGTGTCAGTGAACTTGAAGGGAGGGCAGGTCTGTGCATAAATTCATGTTAAGATGTCCATGGTGATATGGATGAGATGAGATATCTTTGTCTTTATAGCAGCAGTAAACTAAGAATCTCGATTACAAATACATTTCATAAGTCAGTGTGCACTTGTGTACTTGTTGTGTGCAGAATTATGTAAGAGAAGAAAGATCCTTCTCTATAGATATTATGTGATTGTGAGAGAAATGGAGTATAGAAATGAATACATATATACAACTCTCATATTTAAACATGTTCAGTAAAACACCGCAAGGGTGACATAGAGGGTCTGTATGCAGCTTTTGTGCCATTCAACAATCCATAGTTTTCCATTATGGTAGTACTTGAAAAATTATCATGCACAGGTCACATGTACTTATTTTTGCACCGATATGTATTAAAGCACACTCATGCCTACCTATTTGTGTGATGATACAGATTTCTACAGCAGTATAGCTGAGTACATGCAAGAAAAACAGGAGACCCTCAAAGACAGATCTTTCTACTGTGTGGTCCCTTTAGTCTCCTGGACACTGTGTTGTGCGATGTGAACACAATTCAGCAACAGTTTTAAGTGACAAATGATGGGGAATGTACTGTGTATGTTTATCTTATTGATTGTTAAATAAAATTCTGTTTGGCCAATGAAACAGCAAGTTAGACAGGACTAGGAGTCAAAGAGGATTCTGGGAAATGTAGTAGAGAAGTGGCGTTCCAGGCAGGAAGTGACATAGCAAGGAGACTCATAAGCAAGGAGAAAGAGGAAGTGTCCCCTTGCCCCTTCGGCTCCTCCAGCCGCAGGATGTGAGCCACCAGCAAGAGAGGGCACCAGCGAAAGGCATCCTCTATAAAGATAAGTCTTATAACATATATAGATTTATGATAATTAAGACTGAGCTAAGAGATGAGAAGTCCTAGTTATTGGCCAAGCAGCTTTGAACCTAATACAAGTTTCTGTGTATTCATTTGGGCCCTAACTCTGGTGGGTGGCTGGCGTAAAGCACACATGTGGTGGTGGGGCTTGGCGGCTTTTGGCGGAAAGATTTATCGTAACAGACAAATGTCAATTATAGAACAGGAAACTCAAAGAAGACAATTATATATTTTCAAAAGAAAGAAATGAAGGAAGAGAGAGTGAGAGAGGGAGGGAGGAAGGAAGGAAGGAAGAGAAAGGAAGGAAGGTAAAGAAAGGAAGGAAAGAAGTTAGGAAAGAAAGAAATGTTGACAGTATTAATCAGTGTGTCATCACCAAGTACATGGATTCTTGCCTGATTCTCTGACACCTTCTGTGGGTCATCATCATGCCTTTGATTTTCCAAGATGGCTCTCTTGTTTACTTGTTTACTATTAAAATGCATGGATGGGGAAAATGAGCACTTGTATTTATGTTTCATTTTAAGGATGAGATGAATGTTCTGAGATCTTCAGTGTACCATCCTTTATTTTATTATTGACCAAAATTTAATAGACTATCCATTATTTTCCTTTTTCTCAAATATTTTATTATTTATTTATACATGTGTCTAGTTGAATTGTGTCCATATTATAGAACACAAAAGGCAGGAGCCTAATACTACCATAGAGTATAACAGGGGTACATACAAATTAGTGTAGGTGTCCACAGAAGCCAGAAGAGAGTATTGGATCCCCTAGAATTGTACTTAAATGCAATTGTGAGCTACCTGATGTGGTCAATGAGAACTTATGTTAGACATGTCTCCTGTGAAAGCAAAATATTTCATAACCACTGAGGTATCATCTAGCCCCAGGATGCCAATTTTCTAACTAATCATTGATAAGAAAACTAAAATCACTGTGTGCACACAAGTGCACCTACACATATGCATACACAAAAACATACACTAAAGAATAAAGAAAAGAAATAGAATATCGAGAGAACCAATAACATTCGTGCTACTAATTGAATACTTATCTACTCTATCACATCACAGATGTTCTTATAAAATATTACAAGTTAAATAAACAATAAAACACTCCCCACTGTCAGTGCTAACTATTCTGTACCATGGAGTTTTTCTGCTTTGCCAAATGTGCTTCATTTAAGATGGCAACTCTTCTAGTCTTCCTTGCACTCATAGAAGAAGAGACTAAAAGGGAAGTTGATCATTGCCTGTCTTCTGGAAGACTATGCTTTTGAAGTTCTATGGGGAAGCAAGAGAAGTCTAAATAAAAGGTCATTCAGGCACCAAACCCATTGCCTTAAACTTTGGTTTTTCTAACCTCACCTTCCAACTCCAATAATATGAATAGTGAGAAAGGCTCACCAAATTTTTCTGAGACCATAATCTAGCCATGCAGACATGAGGCCATGACAACAAGGTCCCAAGATATCCTTACCTACTTGCTGTGTTCAGAATAACAGTCTGGAAAGGGGGTTAATTTTGGGTAATTGCCCCTCTTCTCATTTCCTTTACTGACAGAAACCTAGGAGAAGCACAGGAGAAAAACTCAAATAGAAAAGGGGTTTAAAATGGGCCACTTTTTGCATGGTTCACCAATTCTGTGTGCTCTGTGCAGATTACACACAATTTAACAATACAATAAATTGAGGACATTCACTGCATGTGTTCACTCTGGGAAACACTGAACTAGACCTGGGGATAAAGTGTGCATAACTAAGCTCCCTGCCATGAGGAATCAGGGAAACCATGGAAAATGAAAGGTACCTTAGAAGAGATTTCTGCAGAGGTCATAACAGCAGACTGGGAAGTTGGCCAAAGTAAAGTGGGTGAGGAAGTGAGTCATGTAGGCAGAAACCATACACAGGCTCAGGGATGGAACTTGACATGCTGGGTCTTGGCTCATGTCCATCAGATACCTAGAATCAGTGTTCACACTCAAAGACCAGAGGTATGGCTAAGGTCTCTGTGCTGCCATTAGATTTTGTTCACTCAGCCATTTACAAAATGTCTCTGAGGCCAAAAGACATTCAAGCCACCTTAATCTTTTTGATATTTCCAATGTGCTGCAAATGAAGCTTTAAAAGAAAACAAAAAAGCTCAAACATTGCTATCGAGTAATGACTCATTGTGCAAAAGGAAATACCACTCTCATACTGAATACAGCATGTAGTTAATAAAAATAATGAGGTCACCACATCAGGCACACTCAGATAATAGGGCATAGCTTTAAATGTCCAAATTATACCAAGTTTATAACTTTATATACCATTGCATGTAATTTCACTTGGAGGATGTACAAGAGTTTAAATGTAAAGCCACTGTGATACTCAACCTTAATGACCTTTATTATAGTACTCAACTGATTCATTAATTTAACAAGCATCTACTGTGAAAAATATTTAAAAAGTAGGCAATGGTGGGCAAATATTTATGCACTTGTCTCTTTGGTACTGACATACCCAGATGTTAGGCAGGCATTGAAGGTGTAGAAGTAGATTTACTGTTTGGTATTGTGCTAATGCTTTCAAGTCAAAACAAGCTCTATAGGATTCAATTTCTGTGATTATGAAGGAAAGAGGGTGAGGACATAGAACTTGCAGCAGATCCAGAGATTAGAAATGCTGAGCATAATTAGTCAAACTCAAAGTTAAGGTGATGAAAGACTCACAGTAGTATTGCTGCATCAGACAGTGGGATTTCTTGGTAACAACAGCAGAGCTAGAAGCCTTTATTCATGCCCTTCTAAGCTCAGAAAAGAAGAGAGAAAAAGGAGTGGCCACAGTCTCCTGGCCTCTTGCTCAGGGAGTTACAGAAGCCAGGGTCTTGGGGGAAGCCCTTTTGTATCTGATAACCTGACACAGGAGAAATCTCTGTGACCCAGAGGGATTAACACCTAGTCTTTCTGGAATCCTGAGAATGGTATTTGCATTCTGGGGAGTTCTGTGGACTCCTGCTTTTCCAGAAATGCAGGTTAGTTGAGTCAGACAGTTTTTCACCTGCCAAGAAATATCCTGTTCTATGCCAACATTTCTCATCTAAGTGCAGGAAGACATCTGGGGAAGATAAGCCTGGTCTTCAGGAATGAGGAAAGTAAAGTAACCCAGGGAGTTGGATGAGTTGTCCCATGAGTCATATTAGCGGGAACCAAAACCTGGGAAAGGGCTGGTTTGGGCAAAAAGGATGAGGAAGGGATCCTTGCTTCCTAGAGCAAGTTACATAATGAAGGACAAGGGCACTCTGCCATGGCACAGACTTCTTTCTATGAAGTAGAACAGCTAAGAAATGATGGTTTGCTTTCTCCAGAAAATGAAAAGAACTTGAATCCTTTCATCTCTTCACCAGTTACAGCTGGATCTACTATTTCCCTTTGCCTCCACAGCATAAACTCTGCTGATAATATTGTTGTGCTGCTTGACGGTCAGATGTCTCTCCAGAAGAAATCCCATTCATTAGCATTCTAAATATCATTTTGTTCCCACCATTAATATTTATTTCCCTCTTTCCCTTTCTAAATAGTCCTAGTTACACACTTTTTCAAAATATACATGTTTGGAGCTGAGGATGAATCTCAGAGAATGTTCACCAGCCTGGCATGTACAAGACCCTAATACTGTCCTTGAATGCACACAGAAGAAACATGCCCTCATTATATCTGCATTGTACATATCTCTTCTTGCTTTTTAATTTCCAAAAGTCTGCATCTCCCAACCTACATCTTTTGGGGGAAAAACCATGATTGTGTCATTATAACTTTTCACAACTCATGACTTGTGACTGGAACCTCCCCAATACATCCATATTCATTTTTATTAAATATGCAAAGCTCCAATTATAACATGGAGGTTTTCTTATAGTTGGGTTCTTGGATTTCAACAGGATCCATCATTTCATCTTCAAGCCCTGGTCCTGCAAATTAAGTGTGAGTTCTCAGAAGGAAACAGATGTCTAATATAATCAAGTTACTTGAATAACCAAAAGTTTCTAAACCATGTGTTCAAGTTCATGCAGCCTCTGAGCAATGACAACAGGGAGACTGTCAACAGGACTTGAGATAGTGAAACTAATGCTGCATCCATGGTGTTGCTCATCCCAGTAAGAATGGATATTATCAAATATACAAGTGTTTTTTTTCTCAGTGTCAGGGTAACAAAAAGAAAGAAAGGTAATAGTGTTAGTGGGGCTCAATTTCCTTTTAAGTCAAAAGAACACAAAAGAAAAGCTACTTTTTAAAACAATGCAACTATTTTTAAAAGAATGTTATAACTCAAAGTTCACTGATATGGGGAAATTGAGCTTCAAAATAGAATATGGTAATAGATATCAGAGATAGATGATCACGTTTTTATAATCTTCCCTTAGTGTGTTCATAAATTGACATGAGGAACCAATAAACCATGAAACTGTTTCTTCTGTGTCCATGATCATATACTCTTATTTGTGTAAATGAATTAGATAACTGTAACAATGTTATGTGCAAGGACAGCCATGATTTCCTGTGAATTTTGTATGGAAACTACATGCAAAAGATACTTCTAAAGAGCTATGTCCAGACTGGAAAATATCAGAGCACAGAGTGCTATATACTTTATTCCAAAAAAACAAAATGGCTTAAGGTCTGGAGAGAAGGCTCCATGGTCAAGAGCTCTGTCTGTTCTAGCAGAGGACCTGACTTCAATTCTCAGCAGTCATGTGTACCCTGAAGCTGGCAGACAGTGCCTAGTTGATCCTCAACTATAAGGAGGCTTTCTTTGTGTTTAAAAAATGTCTTGACATCTTAGCCGGGTGGTGGCACACACCTTTAATCCCAGTACTTGAGAGGCAGGGCCTGACAGATCTCTGTGAGTTCGAGATCAGTCTGGTCTACAAGAGCTAGTCCCAGCACAGCCTCCAAAGACACAGAGAAAGCCTTTCTTTTCACCTATAATATGGATTATATCCTAATATATTCAGTACATTTCCTTGTTTTAATTCTGAAATATGTATTAGAAAGAAATCTTTCCTCTTTTCTCCACACCTGGAATCTACAAATAACTCTGGGAAGGTAGTTAATCCAGCAAAGGCTTATATTTCAAAATCACCCATTCTGCTTTATCCTGAGACAGAAGCAGGAAGAGACCAGAAATTCTTTCAAAGACTCAAAGCTCACAGAAGCAAACTCCACTAGCTGGAGAGATTCATCTATGAAACTATGGACACCTTATTTCTGCTGGCATACATCTTTGAAATGCTCTAAATATCAAGTATTTATTGAATCTGTACAAAATCCAAGCCCTGTTCTATACTTTGAGGTACATGGTTTAACAACAAAGTCTCTGCTGTCAGTGTACACACTTCTTAATGGAAGTAAGGAACTTGGTCACAGTATTTCATGAACTTACAGTTACACATTAGGATACAGACTATGAGAGATGGTTCAAGAAATTCAAGAATTTACAACAAGGAAAGCTAGTCTCATTCAGAGAGTTCAAGGAGGTGGTGTTTTTCAGGGAAGAGCTAGGAAGTGTGGAAAGACCTTCTTCCATATCTTCTGGTTGTTTGTCACATGTACTCTTGCCTCTGGAACCCAACAACTACCTGTTTCTTTGTGAACTGCTTGTTGTTTTACAATGATATGAAACATAGCTTCTCTATTCCTTCAAGTGTTTGTTTAAAGTTTGATTCCTTCATAAATTATATCAGGATATCTTTTGCAAAATGGTAGTATAGGACTCCCAATCCTTGACACGATAAGGGTTGCTAAATTTTACTCCATTAACTGGCTATGATTACCTTAAAAGAAAATTCTTTCCTCTGTTTTGCTCACTGATATACTCAAAGTAATGAAAATATATTAAAAATTTTGTTAGTTAATTTATTGCTAAATTAATTAATGGTATTGGGTCACATTAATTCATAACTATTTTGACTTGAGATTTTTAAGTGGTAAGCACTCCTTCAAAAACTAAGAAATATAAAATGAGACTATAAAGATTGATTTTTATTCTACAGGCCTGTTGGGGCACACATGCAGTCTGAAGTGACCACACAGAGACATCAGATAGTAAGAGAACACAGGAAGGCATAAATGAACCTATAAAACAATCCCTTTTTCAGATCACAGGGTGTTTTACAGTTTCCCATGGGGAGTTTTAGTTGGTTTTATTAGAAGCAGTTGGGCAGGTATTCCAAGTGATCACACAGAG
The DNA here is from genome assembly GCF_003668045.3 of Cricetulus griseus. Lineage (NCBI taxonomy): Eukaryota > Metazoa > Chordata > Mammalia > Rodentia > Cricetidae > Cricetulus > Cricetulus griseus. The sequence goes on along the minus strand of NW_023276807.1, from coordinate 108,703,953 downwards.
AATGAGAGGTGGCCACTATGTTGAATCTGCAGAGTCCATGTGGGCTTTAAGTATCCATGGAGTCTGCATGCAACATTTCCATAGGGAGACTGGTCACCAGGAGGAAGATATATATACCAGACACAAAGGTACCAGCCAGTAGAGGAACTAGAAGTAGTGAAGACCTGGAAATTGCATCAAAGGTGACTGAGCCTGCTTCTGCCATGCAAATTAGATATTTTGTACAGATAACAACGCATATGCTTTCATTTTTCAAATAGAGCAGTTGATACCTGATTTCTAGCCATTGCATCATAAAACTTTGTTTGGAATACACACTCTAGAATTGTTTAAAAGTGGATTGTTAAAATCAGCAACTAGGACAGACAGAATAGAAAGCAGTCTGGTGTGAACAACATGTCAAAGGTAGTGTGGGAAAGCCTCAAGTTTGGAAAACAGTAAGATTTAAAAAAAAAAAAGAAATGAAAATGATGTCTTGCTTCTCATCACTTATCCAATCAGTAACCAATTTACTCATTCATTTATTCATTCATTAAGTACATAAATATTTATGAACACCTTTCAAGTACAGCACTCCAAATAAGAGCACATGAGAAGCAAAATAATGAATGTGATACAGCTCCTGACCTGAAATACCCCAGAATCTGACAGGAGAGACAAACACGTGACTACAATTATAATGGAGTTGACCTAGATCTGAACAAGGACCAAAGTGTGGCCCAGGCCAACTCAAACTTTTGGAATTTCCATTTTGTCCTCAAATCCCCCCTTTCTTAAGTCCTTCTAAAGCATCAATTTAAAACAGATGACTGTCATGAAGGTATACCAAGGGCTTCTGCTTTAGATGCAAGGTCCCCAGCCTAGAGCATTATTTGCAAGATCTTCAGCTTTCAGGAAGTGAGGTCTGACAGAATAAAGTAGATCATTGAGGGTAGGCCATTGAAGGTGACTCCCACAATTAGTTCTGGCATCTTCCTTTGCATCATGGCTGACTCCCATATGAACTCCATGTTCTTTCTGTCATTGATGGAACACCTTTGGCTGTGACCTTCTGAAACCATGAGCCACAATAAATCCTTTGTTCCTTAAATTCTTTTTAAGGGGAGATGCACATTCATAATAAAAGTAACTAATATAGAGTTTAATCCTTTTCTTTAAATTATGGTCCCATGGCAAATATATACCACTGACTTTCTTTGCATATACAAATTTATCATATGATTATTTGTAACACAGCCATGGATATTCACCTAAGTATTGTTTGTGGATGCCCTCTTTCTGCTGAGACCAAATAGCTGAGACAGTGTATACAAGGAAGACTGAAATGTGGTAATATTTGATGTTTTATGAAAATAATTTATCATCTCTAGCGTTTAAGTCTTACTTATCACAACCAGTCAAAATTCAAATTACAGCAATGCAGACTTTTTAACCTCATCATTTATAATATTCCTAAATTCAGGACCTCTCTGAAACCATACAGTTTCATTTTCCAAGGGAAATTTAGCATTTCCTGTCATTCTATGATATCATGTGACCTTAGTGCAATGAAACAGAAGCAATACTCTTATTATATTTTAACATTGAATTCTTCCTACCCCTTATATCACAATCTGAATTTCCTTAGCTTTTGTGTCTGCATGAGGGAGGTGATACATGCCTACAGGCTCACCTGTATCCTACATTATGATTTATTTGCATAGAATATTTTCAATAACTCATTCTTGCTACCCAAGAGTGGTGTCTTCTGAAGGCTTCCTAGATTTCACGTGGATATATCTTTGGCTGGACTTGATTTTATTGGAAATTATTATCTCAGAAGACTAACAAGTTGTGTCCCAAGATTCTTCATGAATGAGATTGAAGTATTCTTTATACTCAAAACAGTTGCAGACATATTTTCTTTTCATTCTTTTGTAAACATATTCCACCTCCTCTCCATTTGGGTATTCAGGAGTCGAAGGTCACCAGATGGTCCGATCTTAGGCTCTCACAGATTTGTCTCCTTCATGCTACACCCATAGCCTAACTTTGGACTATATGGTTCCTTTCAGTCTGTTGACTGAAATTTTTTATTTAATGAAAGATTTTACAATTTTGTCATATGTTTGAATTGTCATTGTTCCTCCAAATAGTTTCATGGATTGAATTAGAGTGGACTTTCTAAGGTCCAACTTCCAGAGGTCACATCTGTTTTTCTGTACGTATTCAATTCAAAATTGACCTTGAAAAAATATCTGACCTGTTTGTACCTGAGTTGTCTTCTTCCGTATCTCCAGAACAATAAATCCACATCTGGGATTGCAGTGAATATTAAATGAATTAGTAAATGTAAAGAGTGCCCCAAAGTATTAGTTATAATTATAATTGTGTGATTATCTTTGCTTAACCCCCATGTCTCTAATATTTGAACTGATATACAAAATTGTTATTTTCCACTTCATTTTCTGTAATTTTTCTAAGCCTGTTTTATTTTGTTTCTAACCATGTTCATTCTTCCAGTAAAAATCCGTTAATTAGAGTTGCTGTGTGGGGGTCTGTTAAGACTCTCTCTCTGTTTATTTAGCCTCAACTTAACTCTACCAGTGTGCCTTAATAGTCTTGTTTAGGAGCTGGTAAATTTCAAGTGTTAAGCACAAGATAAGAAGTATTTCAGGTTTATGGGAAGCAAAAAGACTGTTGCTTATTCTTTTCAAATGTTTTAAACTATTTGGACTACTTTCAGCCTAAGAATTCTATGTAAACTGTGAGGTGTGACACAGAGGAGACAGTTTGCTCATGGAGGAAGTCTTAAACAGTCGAGTGTGTGTGTGTGTGTGTGTGTGTGTGTGTGTGTGTGTGTGTGTGTGTGTGTGTGTTATTTTAACTCTAGAACACCTTTCTTGCAGATCTGTGAAATGTAACTGGGATTCAGTTAGAATGTTTTCCATTTTCAAGCTTGAATGATGATACACTCGGTAAGACTGTGCAAAAATCTGACATCCTGAGTTTGATCTCCAGAACCCACACTGGAAGAACAGAAACAATATCTGAAAACTGTCCTCTGGTTTCCATAGGTCCAGTTGACAATATAGTGCCTGTACCGACCCCCCAACACACACACCATATACAAACTAAGAATAATTATAACTTAAAGTGATATAATAATATAATATTTCCATCATATTCTCTTTTAACTTCTTTGTTCCATTGATCTACTTAAAGGATCAGATGGGCCTTTTGGGACTGTGACATTTATTTTGAGAGAAATCTATTCTCTGCTTAAGAATTGACCTAAAAGTTTGGTAACTGGTTGACATCTGTCAAGATGTTTGAGACACATTCACCATAACTTTTATTTTATTGTGGTGGTAACTTTCTTCTACTGAAGAAGATATTTTTTTAAACTTGGAATTTTTTGTTGCTAACTATAAATCTCAAAAGATGACAAGGAAACAAAGACTCTCAGATGCCATCTGAAAACAGTACTGGCAGAAACAGGTATTTCAAGTTTGTATCCCAAAGAAATAACTGAAGTTTAAAAACAGGCGCAGCACTGGAAGACTTAGTAAGCTTTGGTGTAGTGAATTAATATATGAATGCCCAGCATTTTATCAAGCAGGAGCTGAATAATATACGTAGATGTAGAGCATATTTCAGGTGCTAACCACTCATTTGACCCCATCTTTCAGGGATCTTTGGACACAAGGCTAGTTCCTGTATCATCCAATGCCATGCCTCCCCCAGAGCCAGCCTCTTCACTAGTATTTGCTTCTCTCCTCTGCAGCTCAGCTTTGGATGCCCAGCAGCCAACTGAAACTTCCAGGAAAAATAGGGCTCCAATGGGAAGGTGAAGGCTCCTGAGATTCCACTGGTAGGGCTGTAGCTGTAAACTAGGTCATGGGGCCTCAGGGATGTGGAGGTGGTATGGCATTGCTGAAAACTTGACATCCAGCCCTGTGGGGGTGTAAGCAAACAGTTCTGCAGTAAGTTTTAAACTCTTGTTATCCTCAGCTGTCTCTCCAAGTGAGAGTCTGATAAGTAGGTAAGTTTAAAACTGGAAAATTATTTGGAAGTAGGTTAAAGTTATAGGCATCATATGGGTGCATCATGGGTGCATAATGGGTCATCTTTGGCAGCCTACGAAAATTTCAAGTCAGAATCAGCTGTAGGGAGAGAAACATTCTCTCAAGCCCAGGACAATACTTACTGGAAACAAAAGTGACAAAATAAGGTTCTTACAGACCAAATATATTAATCTAAACCTCAACTTCAATCAATCTCTCTCTCTCTCTCTCTTTCTCTCTCTCTCTCTCTCTCTCTCTCTCTCTCTCTCTCTCTCTCTCTCTCTATCTGTGTGTGGTGTGTGTGTCCCTCCTTCCCTTTCTCCTCTCTGTCCTGTTTTTTTCTGTTTCTTTCTTTATTTTTTTCCTATTTTATTACCACATGCATTTGTACATAAATGTTTCAAATATGGAATGTTTACCACCACTTGTTCAGTATATAAATCATTACAAGATCATTAAACATACTCAGGGAACTAGACGAACAAATGCATAACTCCAAAGAAAGAAGGCACAAAATGTGGAACACTAAAGAGATAACTGGAAAGGACACATATAGAGCTTCATTCAGACACCAAGTGGAAGGAAGGCTGATGTTCTCATAGTGTAGAAAGATGTCTATGGGCCCTATTTACATCCATTGCCCTGATGCCTGTAGACTCCAAACATTGAGCTATGAAAAAATTTAATGTGTCAATGAATGTCTGAAGGTTTTGAACAAATGTATTGCCACAAGCTCTCTATGTAGCCATTTTCATGATCTTCTGAAAAGAGTGGTGTCTCTTGCAGTCAGAACTAGGTGGTGTTAAATCTGAAATTTTCAATGAGAAAGACCAAATCCATGATTGTCCAACTGAAGCAAGCTTTATTAATTCCTGACCAAGAAGCTGAACACTGATCAGGTACATACCTGGGAATCCCAGAGAATTGGCACTCAATTAGGTTAGTCAGGTTTCTATAAAGCCTGAACCTACAAGGTTTTCTGCCTTCATCCAGTGGGGGGCAAGCATACATCCTGATGTACTTCCTGCCTACATATTTTGCACCAATTTGTGATCAAGCAAATCCTGTGCAGTTGGGGCAACCAACCTTCTCTATTGAAGTAAAACCAGGTGACTTCTTATCTTATATGAACAACAGCCATCAGCATTCCAGGAAGTTATCTATCCTTAGGCTAGTGAGGCTCACAGGTGAACTTCAGCCCTTACAATGGGAGTTTCATATCTCTTTCTCAATAACTTGGCACAAAGGTGGTATACACAAGAGAAACAAACTTTGAATGAAATCCTTCTAAATACTCCAAAATTTGCTAGCAAGATAAATAGTGGCTCAGACTATTTTCAGGGAAGTTTGCTAGGCAAAGGAACTCTAAAAAACACTTAAAATAGTTATGATGAAAATTTAAAGTTAATCATTAACAATTCGAGCGAATACAAACCTTCTTTCTGATCAGATCAATTAACAAGACGCCCTGAATATATGGGACAACTTGAAGGATCTCTAGATAGAGACTTTCTAAAGGGCATTGGCCACAGGGTGGCTCAGTTATTCTCTCACTGGTGCAGGACGGCACAGCTCACAGTGTCTCACTCAGCAGCCTTCTGCTTTGAGCATCACTCATTTCACCAATGAGAAATTATTTCTCACATGTCTTATGCTGTTCTTTCTTCTATAAATTTTAATATCTTAAGCACTTGCAAAACAGACAGTGTAGGCTGTTGGTTCCTGATTCAGAACCCCAACTGCAATTTAATAGCCACTGAAGTGTAAATTAAAGTTTATCAACATATGTATTATGTGTTGACAGACACAATTGTATTTTACATTATTCATAGTAAAGTATTTTAAATAAAATTCTGTACAAATGATATAATGTGCAGAATTCAGATTTGTCAGAAAAAAATTTAAAGGGAAGAAAAACTCTGAGTTAAATTTATTTCATCACTCTTTTATTCATTCATTCATTCAATCACTAGCCACTACTGGATTCACTTTGGTTAACTTTTAGATCCTTTGGTTACAAAATATTATGGCTAAAGTACTTGGGATTGATGCTACAGTATTATAGAAACTCATTTTAACCGAAAAAAGAAGAAAGCCATGTTAAATTTAACTCAAATAACTGCATCTCAAAGCTTCTGGGAAATTTTTCTGGTCAATAAGTAAAAACAACTGGTCCCCTCCTACTGGTTGTAATACATTAGTTTGGAGTACATACACTTGGCATTGAATTATTAGACATGTTGAGAGAAAAGTCATTACAGGGACTGATGAAACCTGTTGAATGACAACTATTCATGATAATCTCATTGTTATAAGTGTCTTTGGTAGTTTGAATATAATTCATAGTGATTGGACCTATTATGGCATGGACCTATTTGACCTATTGGGCAGTATGGCATGGTTAAAGTAGGTGTGGCCTTGTTAGAAGAAGTGTGTCACTGTGGAGGTGGGATTTGAGATTTCCTGTGCTCAGAATACCACCCAGTAAGTCAGTTGACTTCAGCTTTTTTTCCAGTACCACATCTACCTGCATGCTGCTATGCTCCCTATCATAATGCTAAAGGACTGAACCTCTGAAACTGTGAGACAACCATCACAATTAACTGTTTTTTGGTTTTGTTTTGTTTTGTATTGTTTTGTTTTTAATAAGAGTTGCTGTGGATGTCAGTTTGGAGGTGTGGACAATCTATGTGGGCTCTGGTAGTAGATCAGTATTTATCCCTAGTACAACAATGGACTTTGGGAGCCCAGTCCACATAGAGGGATACTCTCTCAACCCAGACACACCAGGGAAGGTCTAGGCCCTGATCCAAATGATATGACAGACTTTGAAGATCCCTGATGGAAGCCCTCACCCTCTCTGGGGAGCAGAAAGGGGATGGGATGGGGGACAGGGGAAGAGGGGAGGGAGAGGGAACTGGGATTGATATGTAAAAGAATCTTTTTTCTAATTTAAATTTAAAAAAGGAAAAAAAGCTGCTGTGATCATGGTGTCTCTTCTGGAGCAAGGGTGTGGAAAGAGACAAATAGGCTGTGGACAGAGAAGGCAATACTTTGTAAGGAGAGAGTAACATCTCCAGGCTTAGAAATAAACCACAAGTGAAGAGTAGTAGCCTTGGCCTTCAAAGAGATTTGGCTATGGAGGGGAAATGAAGTTGTGACATTTGTTGTGCATTATTTCCATATTACGATTTTTCTGCAAATGTTCTGTTTAGATATATGCATCCTGAGTTGGTGGTGCTGTGTCTAGTCTTCCTCTGCCATCAGTTTCTTTCATATGTGAATCTTGGAATCTTTGGAATATCTCTCCATTCTATTCTCCTAGTTTGAAAATTCTTTACAAATTCTGTGCAAAGACATGAATAACCTTTTCTTGTTTTCCAAAGAGTTACTTCAAGTAATCTTATTAAAAATAGAGACCTTTGGGTGAGAGATTTGGGCTCCCTCTAGGATATTTTTATTTACTGCTGAAGAAAACAAAAATGGCTGTCTTATCTAGAAGTAGAGGTGCAGGAGGTCTTAAATCCTCACTACCAGGAAGCCTAAGTTCGAAGACATGTAAGTTTTAGGTGAGCCTGTGAAATTTGTGAGATCTTTTCTGAAAATAAAAGTAAACAGAGGGCTGGGAGATCTGTGAAAGAGTGGTTGCTTAGCACATGTAAGATTATAGACTCAATCTTTGGGACTATAAGGTTAAATAAATGAACAAACGATGAACAGATACATTAAGAGCACAATAAAAACTATCATGACATACAAGAGTCTGGGGTCAGGAAGAGGCTGCTAGAAATCAATTTGGTCATGCAGTGTAATCGAAATGACCCCATGAGCCTAAATGTAGAGGCACAGGAAATGGAAGTATAGCATTGTGGTTAAAGGAAGAGTGCTCTCCCACCTTGAGCTGCCAGTGACCCTTTCATCTTTTCATACACAAGCTGTGCTTTGTTGATTATGGCAATTTCAGTATCTGGAGCATAATAGGTACTGAGCACATGTTTGTGTGATTACTGTAATAACATATACAAAAAGCTCAGAGTATAGTTGATGTTTGCTTCCTGAAAACCATTGTTAATGTTGTTATTATCATTAAAATGAATAAAAAATATAGCTGTGGTGCAGCTCTTTAATCCCAGCACTTGGGAGGAAGATGCAGGCGGATCTCTGTAAGTTTGAGACCAGACTGGTCTATAAGAGCTAGTTCCAGGACAGCATCCAAAGGCACGGAGAATCACTGTCTCAAAAAAACAAGAATAGACAAATAAATAAATAGAAAATAAAATGAGTAAAACAATTTTGAGCATCTCAGGGACAGAAATTCTCCCCTTTGTCAACATCAACACCATTCAACATGGTGTTGATCATTCTAGTTTTTGCTCACTAGAGATGAGGAACATGGAATCCATGGCCAGGGTGTGAAAATGATCCTGTCTATCAAAAGCAGTGAAAGATAAGAAATGGAGAGTAAGTTGCTGTTCTAGGTTACAGGAGAGCTGAACCCAGGACAAAAATGCACACCCAGATGTTGGGTGTATACTTTTCCTTCTCTAGTGTTAATGTGCAAGTCCCAGATAACATGCAAGCTTCCATAAATAGAGTAGGTTCAATGAGTCAAAAACGACTTCATGAACAACAATGACAAAAAGAATAAAAAAAGTATAAAAAAGAAAAGAAAACTGAACCTATATAAAAAAAGTGAACACCCAGAGAGCTAGAGGGTCAGAAGTCTTGAATTTCTAAAATATCCATGTAGGTATTGATTTCCTTTTAGTTTTGTTTTGTAATTGTCCAAAGCCAGTCACATTTTTCCACCATTACATTTCCCAGAATTGGCTGGTCTCCTCTGTCAGGATTAGTGCTACTCAATATGGTTGAGCTGGTGCTCATTAGAAATGCAGAACCCACCAGTCAGAATTCATGAGTTCTATTTGCATAGCAAGACCAAACAAGAGAAGAGAGGAAACCTTAAGCCACAGTGAGGCAAACTAAGCCCTTCTAGCCTTTATAATGTGTTCTCTGGAAAATGAAACAGGACCTTCTTGTTGTTGAACAAACTTCCTATTGCCAAGTCCAGCCCATTCCTTGTCTAAATAGTCCAAGAGAGATTTATTGAAATAAAGGACTCTGAATTCCTTGGAATTTACTCCCAGGACCCTGATAAAAGTGAAGGCATGCTACAGAAATAATTACAAGAGAATGAGGTCAGAGTACACATTGAGCCATGTGGTCATGAGTTAATTGCCATGAAGAGAGCAGTTCTTAGGAATCCTTGCTCCTCCTGAAGTATGTCATAATGACGGAGAGTAGTCTCATACCCTGGTGCAAACTCTTATGGTGACCGGGAAACATGTGAAAGGGGAGTCAGATGACAGATCATAATAGTTCTCCAAAGTCTCTCTGGAGTGACACATTCTCCTACAAACTGCTGTCATATGCATTGCTCATTGCATATGGGTCAATACAGCTTCATCTAGATAAAGGGCTAGGTGCTGGAGGGTAAGTGGGGCACAGTGTCTGAAGGAAATCTCCCCTTGTAGAACTTAAGTGGGGAAGAGCTCGTCCACTGCTCATCCAGGTGAAGAGTCAAAGGCTAAACAGATAGAAGTCCTGTTCCTAAAGACCTTTTAAAAGTCATTTCTTTGTTCAGGGGTTCTTCTTCCCCTCCCCATGGGTGCGAAGGAAGGAGGTGGGAAGGGAAGAAGGGATGGGGTAGGAGAACAAGAGGACTGAAACAGGGGAGGAATAGAGGAGAGCAAGAAAGAAGATGCCTTGATAGTGGAAGACAATACAGGTATGGAGAGAGGTTTGGCCCAGGGGAAATGTTAGGGGATCCACAGGGATGACTCCAACTAAGAATCCAAGCAGTGGTGGAGAAAATGCCTTTGATGCCCTTCCCCTATAATGAAATTGGTGTCCACCTTGGTTACCATTCCTAGAACCTTCATCCAGTAGCTGTTCAAAGCAGAAACAGGCACCCACAGCTAACCACTGAACCAAACTACTGGAATCCAGTTGTGGAGAGGGAAGAGGGATGAGTAATGGAGGCAAGACAGGGCTGGGGAGACCTGCAGAAACAGTGGACCTGACCTAGTGAGAGCATGGAGACCCTAGTCATAAAGCTGCGGAAACAGCATTGGACTGAACCAAGCCCTCTGAATGTGGGTGCCAGCTAGGAGGCCAGGGCAGTCTATGGGACCTCTAATAGTGGAGCCAGTCTTTATCCTTAGAGCACAAATGGACTTTAAAAGCCCATTCCCTATGGAGGGACACTGTTGCAGCCCAGATACAGCAAGGAGGGCCCGGGCCCTTCCCCAAATGATATGACAGACTTTGAAGGTCCCTGGTAGAGGGCCTAACTGTTCCTGGGAAGGAGTTGGGGGATGGGTTGGGAGTGTTGGTTGGGAACATGGGAGGATGGGTGGGTGAGAAAATGCAGGTATGGATATGTAAATATGAGTGTTAATTAAAGAATTTAAATTAAAAAGTCATTTCTATCTCAGTTCAAGATCTCAGAAAACATTGCCAAATAAGAGGCAGTGTGGCCTGAATGCCTGAACATGACCAAGAATGGAGTCAAGAATGTCACAGGAGCCTCTCAGGATAAAGGGGCTGTGTTTAGAAAGGACTGGAAAAGGGGGAAGAACATGACAAATACCAGAAACTGAGAGAGATGGTATGAGCAGAGTGGGAAGTAAGGTAGACAAACAGGCTGCCAGAGGCTTGCTGAGAATTTCAAGGAGAGCTAATATCTGTCATGTGACACTGAAGAGATGTTAGAAACGGTGTTGAAAAAGTAGAAAAGTTTGGAAATTTCAAGATGCAGTTAAATTGATGAATGCCATGCCTAAAGAATGACAAATAGCCAAAGACAAAACAGCTGTCTACTTTGTTGAACGAAAAGAAATGAATGCACAAATACAGAAATTTTTGATATAATTGAGAGATCAGGAAAGCAATTTGTATTTGGGTGAACATGTCATCAGTGTATGTCTCTATGGAGGCCAGACAACAACCTAGGTACTCTTGATCGGCAGGTGCTATCTACCTTTAATTATGAGGCAAGGTCCTTCCTTGAGGCCTGGGGATGGCTGATTAGAATAGCTAGATTGTGATCTACCTGTGACAGCCTCCCCTATGCTGGGCTATTGTTGTGTGTCACCATGCTATGGGGTGTGGAGATGAACCTCAAATCTTCATGGTCACTGCCCAAACATTTTGCCTACTGAGTCATCTCCCTATGACTCAATAATAATGTTTTATCAGGATGAAATTTGCAACATTATGCACAGTCTAAAGATTCTATCTGCACCTCACCGTGCAGAATAATATCACAGGTCCATCTCATGGCATCTTTACAGTTGTAGGTCAAATAAATGGATGAAGATTGGGCAATTCCATAGGGTTCCTTTTCTTTTAACAGTCATGCTGTATTCAGTGTCTGTGGCAATTCAATCGGGTGAAAAATGAAATGTAGACACAGTGGCAGCATTTAACACTTATAAGGAGATTTCCATTGCCATAGGATTTTATAAGTTTAGACCTCCAGAGACACATCATGTTATGAGAAAACCTAGCTCAATCCTTTTCTTTGATGGGCCAGAAAATAGCTTTAGAAATGTTAAGGTATCAAAATAAAATAAGAAAATATAAAACAGCACAAACAAGATCCTCTTTAGCAATATCTAATATCAATCCCTGAGTTGTGAGATAATGATGACATAAAAATAACCTAAAAGGCACACACTGGCCTCTACAGAGGTGCTTTGTAAACGTCATGATATGTCTTTTCAAAACATCAAATGGAGACATACTGAAGTATCAGATTGATATACAGGTGAGCGAGGCTGTACATACTGGGTGTTCTGGGTATCTGTCAGACTGATGTTATTCTTGTGAAGGATCTTCAAAGCAGGATGTGTCCTCACTCAGAGTCACATCACCACACATTCCTAATAATAAATCAATGCCCCTGTTTCTGTTGATCAATTGTCACAAATGCCAAATTGTGGGCTGACCTGCTTGGCACTCGAACTGATATTACACTGACAGTATCATTGGACTATCTTCTGACAAGTATCTAGTAGTGGCAACCATCCCTTATTCATTGCCCTCTTCATCATAAACTCAATTAAATTGCACCTACCATCCTCAGGTATCAGCTTCCTTCTGTTGAGGACAGATGCCCAGAGGGTGTTCCCAGTTCTGGAAGCCATCATTAAGATGAGATCCTGGTAAAATGGTTGAAAACATCTATTTTGAGCATCTATTTTGAACTCCATTTGTTACAAAAATGAAGCCAGGTAACATAACCTCCTTTAAACGTAAAACTCCCCAAATGATTTAACATATACACTTTTATATAGCTAATGTGATATATCCAGATCAAACCCATGTTTGCACTGTTTAGACACCATGTGGCCAACAGGAACTTAGATAACATCCCTCTCTGGGGAGCAACTTTATCTCCAGGAATTAACTCTATCTTCTTATTGACTGAACAGCAACATGTATATTTGCACAGATGATATGTTTGTAGATGGCACTGGAAAAAAAATAAAAGGAAGACAGCATCGTGTCACTTAAATAATTAAACAGAAGCTAACACTTCTGTCCAAACAAAACATGGCCTTTTGGTGTCAGGCCAACACCAGCCCAGTGGGATGGTTGCAATGAACTCGTAAGCACCAACAAGGAAAACAGAACGGACACAAGTCCTCTGCCGAATTATCCCATATTGACCCTGGAACATTCAGACTATAAAATATGCAGGAGATGCAAGGTTGAATCAAAGTGCACTCTGTAATGTGCACCACACCAACCAAACAGTAAAATGTGATTTAATTTACTATATAATTTGCTTGTTCAACAAAGCTGAAAGATAACTCACTTAGTGCCACTTTGCTTATAAAGTAAGCCGGTAACTGGTGCTGTTCTTCCAGTGAGTGGTTCTGTTGTTGATGCCAGAGAAAGCTGTTTGAGTGGAAAATAAACAAAATTAGGGGTCTGCTGCTATAGTACTTACAATACACCCCTTTTGTCCTCATCAAGTTTATTTCTGCACGGAGGCAATTATAGCTCTTTGTTTTTCTAACTCGATGAAGTCACTCTGTCTTGCTTGGTGGCACACAGCTAGGGAAAAAATGGATTCAGCCAAATTTAGAACCATTTGGAACTCACGAGTTGTGAATTGTGAACCAAACTTGAATCTTTTAAAAGCTCTACAATGCATGCCAGTTCTGCTCACAGCATCGTAGCCTGGGCCTTCCTCAGAGGACCAAAGTCAAGGGTCTTGAAGTCCCTCATGCGTCTCCCAATTGTCACTCTGGGTTGTTACGGGGTGGGGATCATAGGTGCAATAAGGTAAGTGTACCCCAAGGCCTGGAACCCAAACCCTGAGAGGAGACACTCCCCAAAAGTGAATAAGGAGTCTTTACAGATGGACTCTAACCTATTTCAACCAGAACCTGAAAGCCAGTTTCTCCTCCATATCTCCTCTACCTAAAGTTTATTATACATTTTCTCTTTCAAAACTAAATGTGTGTGTGAGTGTGAGAGAGAGAGACAGATAGACACACAGAGATACAGAGAGAGACAGAGACAGAGACAGAAGAGAAGAGGAGAAATTTATTTTAGAATGGGACATGTATGTCAGAGCTCACAAGCAGGGACCACACTTGCAGGTATCAGCTTCTTCCTTCCACCATATGGGACCTGAGGACTGAGCTTGGGTGGTTAGGTTTAGCAACAAGCACTTTTACTATCTAAGCCAGCAGTTCTCAACCTGTGTGCAGTGACCCCATCACAGTCACATATCAGATATATTGTGTATAAGATACTTACATTACAATTCATGACAGCAGCAATTTTACAGTTATGAAGTAGCAATTACATAATTTTATGTTTGGGGTCACCACAGCATGAGGAACTGTGTTAAAGTGCCATTGCCTTAGGAAGGTTGAGAACCACTGATTAAGCCATCTTGAAAGGCTGCATAACACATATTCTTATCCTATCATCTTTGTGAAATCTCTACTGCATGTCTCATGCTCCTGTTTCAACACAATTTAAAGCTCTGTTACTTATATTTGTATTCTGTCACTTTTATTCATGAGTGCTTCCTGGGCAGCTTATATGTATCAGGAACTTGAGTTTCTCAATGAGTAAGCAGCCTTGAGTAAAGACAAGAACCATGGCCACTGCCACAGTGACAAACTATGTTGAAAACTTAAAAACTGATGATTATCTCTGAGTAATAACCAGCCCTGGTACAGGAAGGCCTGATAAAAGTTGTCCAAAGCCTATACACCAGGGAAACCATCGCTGACAAGGAAAGCCTGCCAGGAAGGATGGTGAAGAAAGAATGGGGAAGGCTTGTCTCAGAAAACAAAATAGTACATGCAAAGGCACAGACAAATGAGAGAGGAAAACCAACTCACAGGCTCTTTCACTGACTATATGGATATGAGTCTGTATCAGGTGTCAAAAAAGCACAAATGTGGCTCTGGCGATCAAGTCCTGTAGGTAGCATGGACACAAAGTTAGCACCAGGTGACAGTTCATGAAGGACACAGCTCAGTGTGCTGAGTTTGAACCCTTTCATGAAGACAAATAGTCAGGTTTTACATTTTTTTCTTGTTAGTTTTTTGTTTAATATCTTTGTGTGCAAGTATGTGTGTAGGTGCACACGCTACAGTGTGAGACTAGTGGTTAGAAGATAACTTTCAGAAATCAGTTCCAGTATATGGGACCTGGTGATCAAACCCAGGTCATCAGGCTTAACAGAAGGTGCCTTTACTTGCTAAACCCTCTCATCAGTACAATGATTAGCTACTTTACCTCCTGATTAATTTTTAAATTGAAAGTATAGTTTTCATACAATATATTTTGATTATAGTTTCTCCTCACCATACTCCTTCCAGAATCTCCCCAATCCCCCACCAATACATGCCCTTTCTTTCTTATTAAAATACAGACATTAAAAAATACAATAAGATAAAATAAAAACAAAACAACCAGAATAGGACAAAATAAATAAATAGAAGAAAAACAGTCAAAGAAAAAGTATAAGAAACAGATACAGATTCAGAGACATACATTTTAATACACCAAGGAATCACATAAAGCCAAAAAATCTGGAAACCATAATATATACATAAATGATCCCTGTAAGGTGAAAAAAGTAAAGAAGACTCCCAGCAAAGCATAATGAGACAAAGAATGCAAAGAATCTCTAAAATGTCATTGAGTTCATTTTGTGTTGGCCTTCTACTGCTGAGCAAGGGCCTTAGTCTTAAGAGTGGTTTGCATACCCAGTGAGACTCCATTGGAAAAAAACTAATTTTCATTTGTAAATGGTTATCAACTGGAGATAGCTTCTGGGTTAGGGATGGGGACCTGAGTCCCCTTCTCCTTTCATCTCTAGGGCCCTGTCTGGCTAAGACACATGCAGCCCCTGTACATGCTGCCACAGCCCCTGTGAGTTCATTTAGGCATTGGTCCTGCTAGGTTTAGAAGGCCTTGTCTCCTTTGTTTCATCTAAATCCCCTGACTTTTATAATCCTTATGTCCCCTCTTCCACAAGGTCCCTTGAGTCCTGAAAGGAGAAATTTGATTGAGAGATCTTATTTAGGCCTGTGTTTCATGGTTTCTCACACTGCACACTTTACAGCTATGGGTCTCTGTAATTTTCCTATATAGTTCAGGAGGAAGCCTCTTTGATCATGGATGAGAAAGGCAATGATCTATGAACATAGTAGAATATCTGTTGTTAGGAGTCATCTTTTGTTATGTGCCTTTGCCAGTACAGTAGTATTTGCTTTTCCCCCTAGGTCACTGGATCTAGTCTCAGGTCCTTGTGTTAGGGATGGGTTGCATCTCATGGAATGGCCTAAATTCAATCAGATAGTAGATGGCTACTTCAACAAGCTTTGTTCCACTATTGTACTAGTGCATTGTGCAGGCAAGTCACCACTATAGACAAAAGACTTTGGAGCTGGGTTGGTGTTTATATCTCTCTTTGGTAGCATGCAGAATACCTTCCAGTACTATCAAAACTAGCCAATAAGTTAAATGGTCTGGTAGCCTCAGCTCTCAACTTCTCCATGTTCAATGTGTTGTGTAGCCATTGTCTCTAGCAATAGGGCCTTATGGTCATTTTGTGAAGGGCAACCAATAGCCTTGTTAATAGTCTGAGTTGTTTGGGAGACACTTTGACCAACAACTTGATCAAATGTAACCCATTCCCAGAACTGGGAGCTTCATTATGCAATGAAAGTGACCTTCATTTGGCAATGAGAGATGTCCACTTGGGACTCTGTCTCTTTCATTATTTGGCAATTCCATTTAGATCACCTTCATGTATGTATGCATTTTAGGAAGCTTCTGCTGTATTAAGTTTTCATACAATCCATCAAATGTCTCTTAATTTTAGTTATCCTTTCCCATATTCCCTCCTTTACCCTCTACTTCCCTTCCTCTCCCTATTTGGTCCTCCAGTTCCAGTCTCCCATACCTACCTATAACTATTTCCCATTCTTATAGATATCTAACCATGTCTCCCTGGCCTCTTACTCTATACTTAACCTCTGTGGTTCTATGGATTACAACTTGCATTTTGAAGATTTAACAACTAATATCCACATGTAACTGAATACACAACATATCTATATTTTTAAATCCATGTTCATTAGTCAGGATGACTTTATTTCTAACTCTATCCATTTGCCTGTGAGTTTCATTGTTTCCATTTTAAACGTCTAAGTACACATTCCATTGTGTACTTATACCACATTTTCTATACACATTCAACCACCAGTGGACATCACTAGTTATTTCAAATTTCTGGCTATATTATGAATAGAGCAGCAATGAACATTAAAAATGGGTTATGGATCTAAACAGATAATTCTAAATAGAGGAAACATAAATGGCTAAGAAGCCCGAAAAGAAAGGTTTAACAACTTTAATCATGGAATAAACATAAATCAAAACTTTGATATTTCATTTTATATCAATTAGAATGGCTAAGATAAATAAAAACAAATGACAGTCCATGTTGGTGACTCATATATTGCTGGTAGGATTTCAAAGTTTTAAAATCAGTGTGGTGGTTCCTCTGGAAGCTGGAATCTGTCTATCTCAGGATCCAGCTATAACACTCGAGTGTATGTCCACAGGTTGCTTCATCACAATACAGAGACACCCAATGATGCATTGTCTACTGAAAAAGAGAAAAAAACAGTAGAGTGCTTGTTACAATAAATCTTTCCGCCAAAAGCCGCTGAGCCCCACCGCCACGTGTACGCTTTAGCAGCCTGCCCGAGTTAGACCCAAATAAATACACAGAAACTTGTATTAGGTGCAAAGCTGCTTGGCCAATGACTAGGATTCTCATCTGTTAGCTCAGTCTTAACTATCATAAATTTATATATTTTATAAGACTTATCTTATCGGACACCTTATTGGCGTCCCTCCTTGTCGGTGGATCACATCTTGCCGCTGGATGAGGCGAACTGGGAAAAAGGGACCCTTCCTGTTTCTCCTTCACTTAAATATGAGTCTCCTTGCTATGTCACTTCCTGCCTGGATCAGCACTTCTCTACTACATTTCCCAGAATCCTCTTTGACTCCTAGTTCCGTCTAACTTGCTGTCTCATTGGCCAAACAGTATTTTATTTAACAATCAATAAGATAAACATACACAGCAGTACATTCCCCATCATCTCCTCTTTTCTGTCTAAATAAAAAGGGTAACTTATCTTTTATAATAACTGAAGAAAACTATAACCATAACTATCTTTCTTTAACTCTATCAAAGACCACAGAAGGATAATATATGAACTCTAGAATTGACAGAGACTTCTCACTACCTGGACAGTCACCCAAAGTTCCTCTGTAATGTTGGGGCATCCATCTTTAGCCCATAGGCCATAGTGTGTCTGGCACACTTTTCCATTTTAACAGGAACCCTTTAGTATTGTCTTGTTTTGTAAGTTTAGCAGTCACTTTCTTATGGGTCCTGTATGTCTAGTTTATATAGCAACAAACAGTCTAGGCAAGAGCAGTTTCTTGCTCAAATGGCTAATCTTGCCATGTTGAAAGCAAACTCTATAACAAGTTTCTTCGATGCCCATCCTCCTTTCTGACGTAATTGGTGTGCCAGGAGCAGTTGTGTCTCACTGCCAAGAAAAACCCTAAACCATTTAAATGCCATATTTCTGTAGGTCTTTGAAAGGTTTGAAGAACACCTAACCATCTCAAATACATCTCTATATCTAGAAAACCTAACTAACCTAATTATAAGTTCTGACTATTATAGGTAAAAGATCTGTATAAACACAATACCTAAACAAGAGTAGACTTGCTTGCTGTCTCATTGGCCAAACAGTATTTTATTTAACAATCAATAAGATAAACATACACAGCAGTACATTCCCCATCAAGTGCTTTTGCCTAGCATTCAGAGTTTTCAGAGACATGGTCTCCACCAGTTGAGAAAAACTATACCCTTGTTTCTGTGGGCAGATTTTATTCTGAAATAATGCATACATGCCAAACATATCAGAGATCCTTGTTTTGACTCCTAAATATGTGTTTATGTAAGTGATGTCCAACAGTAACTCTACTTGGTCTCCTTTCATTAACAGTGTAGGACCTCTCCATGTTTTCTCTATTTTTCCCATCACATACTGTGAATCTAGTCAGGATTAAGTGTAGGGAAACAAAACATATTTCATCATTTAATAAATATTTCCTGAACACATATAGGATAGAAACTGTTCTGACTGCTGAAGAGATGACTGTGAAAGACACAGAGGAACACTCCATTCTCATGATGCAAACTTTTTTCATGAGGACCACTGTGTGAGCAATTCAAATTGTGCTTCCCTGATAGCTACATCATAAAAGAAATGCAAGAAACAGTGTTAATGCCTGAGAGAAAATCTTAATTTGGACCAGGGAAGGCAGCTAGAAAAAAGATACTCTATGAGCCAAAATCCAATTAATTAGTAATTTTAGCAGAAAAGTTAAGTGTCCTAGGTTGAGGAAAATATAAACACAACAATCAGGCTAGAAAGATAATGAAAATTTAGGCAATCAAGTCAACTCAGTAAGTCTATGGCTTGAAATGAAGGGAGGAGAGTCAAATTTCAATAACTATAAAATGAACAGCAGAGTACCTAGGGACAAGGATTTGAGGCAATAGTGATGCAATGATGCAATACAAGCCAACCCGAAATTGTTCTCATTCCACTGATTTTGTTAGACAAAAAAAAAAAAAAAAAAGAAAAGAAAAAAAAAACGACAAAAAAACCTTAAAACTTGGCGGGATCTGAATTGAGATCATCTAAACCAATGTGGGGAAAATACTCTGGTTTATTTTTTGATAAAAGACTAAATTGGACCTGAGATGCAGAAGCAATGATGCTGGGGTAATGGTGACAAGCAGACTGTAGTCTAAGAGCTTATTTGAAGGTACAGAGAAGTTTATTATCTTGACAACTTTCATCACTTTGGAAAGGAATAGACTAGAAAATAGGAGTGAGGTGGGATAGCAATATCACTTCTGAATCCCTTAGCCAATAAAGGGTGAGTAGGTGGATAAGAAGAGTTTCCATGTCTTCAGACTCCAGGGTTCAAGTTCTCAGTGTGAACCAGCAAGATTCACTCCCATTTGCCCCCAGCTGACACTTTTTTCAATGAATCCCATTGACTTTCCTCCTTCCATCCTCTGATCTTTCCATATCGTCACTTTTTTTTCTGTAGCAGCAAACTTCTAAATAAATTATTAATACACAAATTTACATCTGCCAATTATAATCTGACCTGATTATAAAGAAACCACCCAAAATATAGCCTGGTGTGCTGTCATGTAACCTATTGTTGACAACCAAGATTTCTAGTAAATTAAGTTTCTACCAGTCTTGACAATTTCTCTGACATTATTCACTACATATAAGAGAGGTAATGTAAAACTAATTTGCAGTTGTGATGTGTGTATGTTTTATGGTGTGTGTGTGTGTGTGTGTGTGTGTGTGTGTGTGTGTGTGTGTATTCAACAGTGCTTAATATAAAGCTGTTATAGGCAGAAGTAACAGGAGATGTGGATGCAGAACATTGGGAGATACTAGCAGTGGCTCAAAGAAGCAGTACTCAAGGTCTCCATAATTGTAATACTAATGGTAACAGGACTAAGGCAACAGCTAGGAGAAACACTCAGGAGAACTTGGTTACTCTCTTGTATAATGGCTTAATGTCCTGCATCTTCCTTCAAAAGAAGATGATTGACATAATGAGAATAATAACATGCAATGGCAATCATGCCCATGGCCAAATGAACCTGCTCCTGGTGTGCTCAGGAAACCAATTTCTTTGGAATAACTCATGCAGAGGAAAAACATGCAAAAAATGTTAGGCACTAAACATGCAATTATAGTTTTCTGATTTTAAAATTGTGTTTGGGTATGTGGTGCACAATCTCTAAAATATAATTACCGAGGAACATAGTTTAATTTGTATCAGTCACAATTTACAGCTTGTCTATGTTTATAGAAATGATTATGGTTCGAAGCTCCTTGTGCTTTCCTCAATGCATAAAAATGATTATCAAGGCTTTAGCAGAAGCCGCCTTCACAGAGAATTGGCAGCAATGGGCCCTTTAATCAGGAACAAGATCCTACAGAGCCAAGGCATGTAAATATGCAATCTGGGAACAACAGTTAACTTTCCATAATGAGAGTATCGGATTCAACTGTGGTGAGACACCACAGAAAGGACCCACCTAACCAAATGCCAATAATAAATGGCTACTGGGAACTGAAGGCTGTTCTCACTCCTACATCATTTTGTCAAGTCCAAACAGAAGGCAGGTCCTGCCATCAGTATATAATACCAACATTCTCATTAAGGCAAATAGACTGCCATACTTTTCCTAAAAGATTTCATGAGTAGAGAATGAGGAGGCCACCCACAGGTGATGGCTTCTATGAAGGACAGATGATGGAACAGCAATTGAGCCATTGTGGGACCATAGGGAAGTCATTACATCACTCTGAACTCTATGCTTTCTTATCTCAGTTGTTAAAAAAAGAAAGGAAGAAATAAAAAAAAAGATGATGGAACAAAATGGCTTTAAAGACTCTACATGTCCCAAGAAATGATGAATATTTATTTTTCATGAAAAGTATATAGTTGTTAGAGTACTCAAATCAGCATGTTTGCAAACTCACATGGGCACAATCACATACCATACATACACATAGGTCACATTTAAGCTATGAAATATCAACAGATATATTATTTCTTTGTGTATTAGAAAGAGGGGAAGGGTTTGAGATACAGATTTTCTGTAGCCTTCTATATATTAAACAGTGGGACTATGGACAATTGTCAAACAGTTTCACCTGGATGAGTTTCTGGTAGAAAAGAATATGAAGTTTAGAGGCCTAAACGTGACAATATGGATGTGCTATCCCTCCTGCAGTTCAATTCATTTATCTGGACACCTAGAAAGCTGCACACCCTGTTCTTTGGTAGGTAGTCAATGCCTTATTTTTCACGAGTTTAAAAGCTATTGGAGAAAGGCAGAAAGAAGTGTAAATGCACTTAAAGGGACACTCAGCTCCAAATATCCCTATTATAAGGCATTCAGGCAGCACTTCAGAGGTACAAAGTTCTTGCTAATCATTATATTACATTTGTATGAAATAAATGCAATGAAATTTGTCATCTTATGTCCTAGAGTGGGTTTAAAGGCTGCAACCACTTATATAGAATGATTATATAGGAAGTCACTTCACCGTGAGTTTCAAATAATAACTGCATGTCGAATTAGTACCTAAAGGGACCTGAGAAAAGAAGAGGAAGGTTGGATGAAGAATGGAAATGTAAGTTTCAACAGAACTACTGGGTGAATGGAGTCAAAGTCTTGCAGGGAGAGTATAAGCCATGGGGATTTATAAGGCAGGTTCAACCCAAGCAGTGGTGAGAGCTAAGTAAAAATTGTATGATGAAAGCCTATCTATGGGGTATAAGAAATATTAAGGTCAAAGAGGTATAAATGAGGAAAGGGTAGAAAGATAAGCCTGCAATGTAATGTCTGCCACATGAGTCTTAGAAATGCCAACAGTGTTGGCTTTTTGAAGCTGTGGGAAGGTTTTAAGCAGTGAATAAAGGGAATCATATTTTAAATTACTCTCATTGGCAGTGCCCCATGGAAAATAACCTATAAAGGGGCAAAGGCAGAGTGGTGTATGATCAGGTGAGGAAGAGGAACTGGGAATGCTCATTCAGGAAGATGGAGTTGTAGGAATAGATGATTAAGCTCTCATCAGAATCTCTCAAACTATGAATAGCAAACCCTTTGGTGGTTGAATGACCCTTCCACAGGGTCATCTAAGACCATTGGAAAATGCAGATATAAACATTATGATTCACAATAGTGGCAAAATTCTGGTTATTAAGTAGCAACAAAAATTTAATAGTTGGGGGTCACCATAACATGCCTAACTGTATTAAAGTGTTGCAGCATTATGAAGGGAAAGAACTACTGCTCTAGATATTCATTTTGAAGACCAAGCCATTAGAACTCCAAGGTGGCATGGACAGTTGGATATGAGATTGTCTAAATATTATGAAATGAATGCATCAAGTACAAGAAAGGTGAATTGTCATCAATTGAGAGGCGATGCCTTGGGTCAGGTACACACTCTAAATGAATAGATGTTCAAGCATTAATTTCAAATTGAGATTTGGAAGCTTAAGTATAGAATCTGACACTGAACTTTATTTCAATGTTATAAGTACACAGGAGATATTTAAGACAGAAATAGAATTATCCTATGACCTAACCATATTTCTTCTGAGTGTACACACAAAGAAGAGTAATCATCTCAGAGAGACATCTGAACTCCTATGCCCACTGCATCATAACCCATGAAAGACGGATATGGAAACCATGCAGTGTCCACCAGCAGATGGACAGGCAAGAACTTTCATTGCATTTCCTTATAGTGGAGTACTATTCAGCATAGAAATGAAATCTTGCCATTTGTTGTAATATGAACTAAAAATCACCGTCAAAGGAAAATTCTACATGACTACACCTATGTGAAAAATATAAACATTAGATGAAATATATAGACTAGAACACCAACTATCAAGGTCAGAGATGTAGGAGAGTTACAATGAAGATTGTTATAGTAATGAAAATTGCAAGGTATAGAGATCTGATGTATAACAGTTCTAATTGTATGATAATGTAAGTATTAAGCTGTATTTGATAATATTGTTACACAATGGAACAATGGTAAGAGATTAAATTGCAGTTTATCTCATCACACCCACATGGTATGTACGTGAGGAGGTGGGGTATGTTGTGACATGACTATATTAATTATTTCACGGGTGTGTTAAGGGGCTTATTTGTTCCTACTATCTAACTTAAGAATAGATGATAACACAAATAAGATAAAAAGAAAGTCATCACCCACTATGAGTGCAACACTGACGAGACTGTGTAAACGGAACTAATTATCGGCTGGAGCCTTGAAGCTGAGGATCAAGAGAAGGAATCAGTAAAGTTTATGACAAGAAAAAAGCCCCTGGAAAAAGAGCAGCTGTGGGATGCAAAGGTCAAAACAAAAATGGCCTGCTCTGGGAGCCAAGTCAGAAAAGGATTTTAGGGAAGAGGCAGCTTCGAATTTAGTAAATTTACATTAATAATTAATCGCTGGACCCCAGAGTGGACACCAAGGCTATCTGGAGGAATGGATGATGAACAGGTGTCCATAATGGGCAGGAAGGAAGAGTCCAGATAGAGCAGGTAAAGGCCATGGTTTATAACTATGCTATTTGTTCAAAGGGAAGAGGGTAGTAAATTAGGAAAACAGTGGTCAGTATACATGTGCTTTCTTTCAGTTTTATTTTGAAATGGAAAGTTGGTTCAGATGCTACAGGCAATCAGAGAGCACAAGAAACATTTCTCTATGAAAAACAGAAGGGAAATTGGCTGAAGCAGTATAGAAGACATCGTGTGCATACAGGACAGGCTGTGGACAAGTCCAGATCATAACACCCAGGATGTCATAGGTGTTAGGGGTATGGATCATGAGTTGTGTAAATGGGTGTTTCTGCCTGATGGGTTTTATTCAATCATAAGTGGCCCTGCACAGCCTCACCCTGTCTCTTGCCCTTCATGAACTCTTCAGTGTGAAACCCAATGTCTGCTCTGTCTATACTTAAACTCTCCCAACACTCTTTGGACTGATTAAGAACAACACTAAAGTCTGACTAAATTTTTCTGGCAATTCTGAATGTGTGCTTAAGGAGCAATCAAAACACATATAAAAGAGAAATTCAAGGTCAATAAACCTCTAGAATTATGCAGCTAGAAAATCTACTTTAAAATACCATTTCAATTACAGAAATTCAAAATAATAGAATTGTTTTTTGAATTGCTTTTGAGAAGAGAGATGCCAGGCTTTAATGCTGAGAAAGTCTGGACATCTTAAGCTTCCCCAACCCTTAACTGGATGCTTAGGTTCTGTACTTGCAGCATGAAACTAGCACGGGGAAAGACAGACAGATTTTTGTGGTGGGTGGCAGAGTGACCTGGAGTGTGAATTAGTGTCTTGAAGGTGGAGAGGTGCTGTAAACGATGTCAGAGGAGCCCCATCATATGTCAGATGTGAGTGTAAAGATGCAAAGCAGGAGAGCCAAGCAGCAGTGCAACAGGTGAGAAAAGGGTGGAAAAATCTGACATGGCAAATCTTCAATAAAAATTCAGGATACTGGTCTAACTTCATTTAAATGTAAGACTCAACACCTGCTTTTTTCTAGGGCTGCTTGAGTCCTATCTTCCATCAGAGTGAAACTTCCTCACCCCAGATAAACATTCATTTATTCTCTCTCCTCTCTCTCTCTCTCTCTCTCTCTCTCTCGTGTGTGTGTGTGTGTTCATGTGCACATGTGTGTGCACATTGATTGGTGTCCTTTGTCAGGAGCCATCTAGTTAATTCTGTTTTTCATGGATTTTCACAGGATTCCTCACTGGCCTGGAGCTTGACAATTAGCCTAGGCTGAATAGTCAACAAACTTCAGAGATCTTCATGTCTCTAAACTCCCTCCCCAGCTTGAAGAGCACAAGTTTTACATGAATTCTTGGAATTGAACTCAGGTCCTCATACTAATATGGTATTTTCTTTAAGCAGCTTAGCTATCCTTCCAGTAATTGGATGTCTATGACTCTTGGCCATGATAGCCCATATTGCTATGTGTGATGGTTAGTTTTTTGTCAACTTGATAAAAGCTAGAATCATCTAGGAAGAGGGAACATCAGTTGAGAAGATGCCTCCATCAGATAATCTGTAGGTAATTCCATGGAAATTTTCTTAATTAGTGGTTGATTGATTGTGGCTGGTGCCATCCTTGGGCAAGTGGTCTTGGGTTATATAAGAAAGCAAACTGAGCAAACCATGAGCACTAAGCCAGTAAGGAGCATTCTTTCATGATCTCTGCTGAACTTCCTGACTCCAAGTCCCAGCCCTGTTTGCATTCTTGCCTTGTTTTCCCTAAGTGATGGACTGTCAATGGGACCTGCAAGCCAAATAGACCCTTTCACCCCCAAAATGATTTTGGTCACGATCTTCATCACAGCAACAGGAAGCAAATGGATGCACTGTGCATGCAATGTGGTTACTCCTCAAAAGGTTTCACTTGCCAGAAGTTTGGTCCTAAGTGTAGGTGTGAGTATTCAGGCATGATGCTGACCTGCCCGTCACCTAGCAGAATGCTCTCAGGCAGTACCCTGGTCAGCCCAGGTGCAAAGGACCCCTTTAAAAAAAGACCTCCTCCCACTTACGCTCTCTATCAGGCTCCTCTCTTACCAGCCTTTTCTCTGCTCTCTCTCTCTCCTCTCTCTCTCTTTCCCAATCTTTTTCTCTCTCTCTTTCCTGCTGTTCCCCTGGGGCCGACAGGACAATTCCTGTCTCCCTCTTCTCTTCTGTCCTCTCTGTGTCACTGTGTCTCTGTGTGTCTTACCTCTTTTCCTTCCCCCTCCCTCCCCTTTCTAGTAAAACTTCTCACTTAAACTCTGTCTGCCTGATGTGTTTGTACCTCTACCTTGGTCATTCTCACCTGACATGTAACCCATATAAGGTTCCCTGGCACTTTATCATAACAGTGGGTGTCGCTAAGGCATGAAACTTTTCAGAGGTGAGGCTTAGAAGAAGGTGAATAGATCTTTAATCTGCTGCCTCCAGAAGGGGTTGATTCTGTGAGACCCTGTTTATTGCTACCCTCCCTCAAGGAAGTTCTGTTTTATAAAGAGTGATCTGACTTCTGGGGACTTCCATGTTTCCATGAAACCTCTCCTTCTCACTGACCCCTCCACGGTTACTGAAGTAACCATATTGTTATTCAGCCGAAGAGGCCCTACTAAGAGCCAAAGAGACATTAATGCTATGTTCTGGAATATGATGAAATGGGAGTCAAACCTCTTTTGTTTACAATATATACACAACCTCTGGAAGTTTGTTCTGGCATTAACAACAACCAAAACAAAACAAAATAAACAAAGAAATAACCAGAAAATTATATAACTCCATTCCCTTTAGCTGTTGGCTGGGTAGTGTCCTCCTGTCAGGAGACTGCTTCCTTGCCTTTCATCCTCCCCCATCGCTGCTCCCGGCCATCTTGAACCATACCCACATACAGAAAGCTTGGCTTGTATCACACTTACCTTCTGAAGAACTTCATAGAGGTTGCACATGGACTCCTAACGAACAACCTTTGATCACACTGATGTCACAAGTAAAGAAAAATGCAATGAGGCACAGAGAACTGACTATTCCGGGGCACCAATTACAACTGCCAGGATTAGTGGTACAGGAGTCCTCCCAAGCAGCCCATTTCTACAGGCATCTCTGAAGCTCTGCTCTGGGCCAACTCCACAGAGTGGGTAAGTTATAGTTTTCATAAGTACAATTTTATTTCAGTATTTTCATATTAAAACTGCTTTCGCAACAGGCCCAAGTTTGGTCATAAACAATTAAACTCACCCACTGAAGTTGAGTGTAAGCCAACTCCAAATGGTTTCTTATTCTATCTGAGCCCAAGTAAGAAAATAAAACACATCTTGTTGAAAATGTTATGGTAATGACAGAAATGGAGTGCAGTTACTCAAGAACTGACTCCTATGTCCCAAAATAACCTCCAAATCTATGAGTGTATGGGTTATCACATAGGTACTAGCTAAATAGAAAAGTGCCTGTGGTCAGTCTTGGTCATACATATATAATTTTTGCAATTAATTTTTAACTTTATTTTTAAAAAGTTATCTTTTATTTTACCTACCAACCCCAGACTCCCCTCCTTCTCCTTCTTCCTCCCCCACTTCCTCCCTTCTCACCCCCATTCACTCCTCAGAGGGAATAAGACCTTCTTTGGGGAGCCAACAAAGTTTGCCATACCAAATTGATGGAGGACCAAGCCTTTCCCACCTGTATCAAGGCTAAACAAGGTATCTCACCATAGGGAATGGGCTCCAAAAAAGGCAGGTCATACATTTTTAGTTAGATTTTTTTTCTTATGATTCCTCACGATGGTGAATTCATTCCTGGAGGCCATGGTCCTGGCCCTAAGCCCCTGAGTGCAGGCCTTGGTAAGGGCTCCACCTGTCAGCCATTATACAGGAATCTGGTCTGTGCACACCACATCTAAGCATAGCAAAAACACAGTGCACTCTGCAGGGACTCATCAAGATTCAGACCCCTCAGGCTGCTCATGCTTTTCTCAATATGCATTCCTTTCTCTGACTCACTCTTTCCTGGGCCTCTTTATCTGAAGCTTGGACAAATGTCCTCTTCAAGCACTTTGCCACATTCTTACTGGGATAAGAAAAACCTTGAAGAACATTATGAAGAACACATCTATGCTATATATGTTAAAGCCCCAGACCCTTCCCCTGTATCTCTGGTCCACAAAACTGTCGAAGACTTTCTTTTCCTCATACACCAACCTCCACCCCTTATTTGACACACCATTGTCACAATGCACAATGGAAGAGGGGTGGTTTGACAGTCTGTGATTTAGATGTTGCTTACCCTGCAATTTTATTTAAAAGCTTTATTATTTTTTCTGCTTTGGTTTATATCTTTACTCAGTATCTAAGAACTGATACCAGATCTTCTGCCAGTTATTTGAGCAAACATCACTGAAAATCTGACAAAAATATTGCAAATACATATGTATACATGTACATTTTATATGTTCATATATATACATACATATACATATATATATATATATATATATGTACACATATTTTTGTGTGGGTACATAATCTACATTCTCTAACAAGAAATTACTGGCATGCATACACATACTCATGCACACACATATACATGTTTGCCTGTGTGTGTATGTGTGTGTGCATATATGTTTTCAACATATGCTTAATCTACTCAAAGCCACCCATGTAGGACCACCAGATTCCTCCAGATCAATAAAGGGTGGACCACACGGCTTTGTTTAGAAGTTGGGGAGAAGCCTTTACTGGGCCTTGTAATTTATTTAGCAGCTTCTCTGTTCTCTACTCTTAAAAATGCCTGTAACAATCTTCTCTCCTAGCTGTGAATCTCAAAAATATCTCCACAATTGCTAATTGGCTTCATGAACACAAAGCCAAGCCAACTCAAGTTGGAAGCCTCAACTTGATATTCTATCTATACCCCACAATATCTTTACACAGTAAATATCATGACTATTCTTCACATAAGAAAAACTGAAAAAGGATTACTTAAAAACACACTGCCAAGATCACAGGTAGGAAGAGATTGAGGCTACATTTCAGCTGAATAATTATACCTAGACTTTGAACAACCCAAACTATTGCACTCCAAAATGTGAGAGAATGACCTGGAAGCATAGTCAAAGCAAAGCTGCTCTATTCATGTCTGGGAAGGCCACATAAGGGAAGCATCATTTGGATTCATGCTTGGTATCTTCAAAGTTCTGTAAGTAACAATGTGAGCACACTCAGCTCTCAGCGCCTACAGTAAAATTCCCATGATGCTCCTTGACCTAAACAGTTGCATTCTGCTTCCCACTGTGTGCTCCTTACTCTCCTTCTGCATATGTCATCAAGTTTCGTTTTCCCTGCAAAGGTGTGCTAAGCAACTTTCTAATAGGGTACTCTTGTCACATCCTGTCTCAACAATTTTCTTTGTTAGTAACCAAAATTCAGCCTTCTGTCATTCTTGCCATCATTTTCTATCTCTTGTGTATTCTGCCACCAAATCATCTGAGTCAGAAACTGATGAGAAGAACATTTTCTGTAAAGATAAATGTCCTGGTTCTGAATCTCAGATTAGCATATTTAACCTCAAACTGTCCAGTCTCTCTCTAGTCCATTTCCTTACCTATATAAGTGAAATAATGAACCTCGTCTTGATAAGGGGTAGGAAACAGCTCAGTTGGTAAAGTGCTAGCTAGCTACATGAGGCAGAGGTCCTAAGTTCAGATCCCCACCATCTGCTTAAAAAGGCAGATTGACCATTTATCTTCAGTCCCAGTGCTGGGAAGATGGACATAGAAGGATTACTGGGGCTTGTTGGATAAGTAGTCTATCAAAATTAATATGTTCTGTTTTAACTGCAAGATCTAGTCTCAAAAGAAAAGAGAATGATTGAGCAAGATATTTGATAATTGATCTCTGGTTTATACACACACACAAACACACACACACACACACACACACACACACACACGAGAGAGAAAGAGAGAGAGAGAGAGAGAGAGAGAGAGACAGAGAGAGACAGAGAGAGAGAGACAGAGAGAGACAGAGAGACAGAGAGAGAGACAGAGAGAGCTTCTTGTGCACCCATATGCACAGAAATCTATACATGTGAGACTCATAGCCTCTCATATTCTTAAAATGAAGCAAAGTATTTTGGGAACATAATGTAAAATATAGACTACATGCTCAAAACAGAATACCCTGTCCTCAAATTTGCCCTCCCTGCTGTGCTTGGGACAACCCTCTGAAAGGTGCTACAAATGTCTTTTAGAGGATTTACTTGAAACATTATGCAGATGATGTAGACCAACTTTGGTGAAAGGAAAAATATTGGCAAAATAAACTGTTTAGTGTGGAAGAGAAAGAGGGAGAGGAAAGGAAACATGTGCAGTCATCTCTGCAGGTTGCCACCTTGACGCATTACCAAGCCCCTTGCCTCCATTGCAAAGTTTTCACTGGTTTGTCCACACACATAAGGCACATGCTGAAGTTGTGGGAGAGGTGTAACTCAGAAGCACAATGACCCCTGTTTTGGGATATTTGTACACTGTGTGGAGATGTATCGCTGTGACTGGTTTAACAAAAGCTGAACAGACAATAGCTAGGCAGGAAAGGGTAGGAGGAACTTCCAGGCAGAGGAACTCAGGGGGTGAACCAGACACAAGGAAGATGTCAGCAATACATGGGGCAAGTTGGTCATACAGAATGGAGAGGTAAAAAGCCACATGGCAGAATGTAGACTCATAGAAACAGCTAATTTAAGTTATAAAAGCTAGTTGGGAGTAAGCCTAAGCTAAAGGCCAAATTTTCATAATTAATAATAAGTCTCAGTGTAATTATGTGGGGGAGCTTGTGGTCCAAAAAAATCCAACAAGAAAGTCATACTACAAACCCAAGTGCATTTTTCATGGGAAACAGTTTTCACAAACATCCCTGAAACTTAGTGTGACACAAGAAGGTAACTTCCTTCTTGATAGGATGTCATTATCAACACAAACCTAATTATTATTATTAGTGGTTAAATATTTTGTAGGAGACCATCTAAGAAGATTATGGGAAAAAAACTGTGATGGGCCACATTAACATTTTCCTCAAACAAATGATCTGCCTAGACTATTTTCTTGTCTGTGAGAGTGAGACTGTCCAGTGGATTCCAACAGGGCTCTTTTTCCCAGCCCTGGTGCCCTCACCTTTCATTTTCCTTAAAGACTTATAAAGCTAAGTTCTTGCTCTTTCTTGGGTGAGGGAACTACAGGAGAAGAACAGAGCAGGTCCTAAGGGCAGCAGGTTTCAATGCCTCTAGAAGCCCCGTAAGCAATGGTAACTGGAAATCTGCCTGATATCCACTCATTTACTGCTATGCTGAGATAACACTGAAACCATTCACATTGCATTCCAGATGACCCAGCTGTGTTTTCAGGTTGCCCATGAGCATAACAGCCAATAGTATAGCAATTATTTGCCCTGTATATCTTAATTTTCCAATCCTTAAGTATGATCCTGGGGTCATCTTCTGAACAAACTGCCTATCTCAGGACAACCTTCTGGAGGAAGTCAAAACACAGCAGATAATGACAGTATGGAACATTTGAGTGAGTGCATGTTAACAATTTTGCATGTTTATTTCAGCCAAGATTCAAGCAGCAATCAGAAATTATAGAAATATATATTAAATAATCTAGAGTGTAATATTATATATAATATTATCTGGTCTATGTGGCAGCTGTTAGAAGAATGTACTTGAAGTACAGAGCAAGGGCTCTGATTTGCAACAACCCACAGGCACATGTTTTTCCTTAGAAGACCTTCAGCTCAGCTTTTAAGAATTTTAAATTGTTAGTGGAAAAATTCTACTTGATACAGATTCTACAGGACACAGCCTTTCTTACTTACAATTAATGCATTTTGTACTTAGAAGTCTGCAAAAAGTCCTCTACAGCAATACATAGTTTTGTGCCTGACTCTGATATGAATATTGAAGGGCAAACTGATGGGGAATGTTATTTTGTATATATGTTTTTTCTTATTGGTTAATGCATAAAGCACTGTTGCCCTATAGGGAAGAAAGATAGGTGGGATTAAGAAACGTCGAGGATCCTGGGAAAGGTAGGCAGAGTCGTCATCATGTAGGATGCGAGAGGAGTAACAGGTCTGGACCCTTTCACTGGTAAGAGAAGACCACTGGAAATACTTAGATTATTAGAAATGGGTTAATAATTTAGACAGAGCTAGCCAATAAGAAGCCATAGCTAGCAGCCAACAGCTTTATAACTAATATAGCATCCGTGTGTTTCTTAGGGGCAGAGAAGAGCGGCAGGACCATGCAGGCTAGAAAGCTGATATTACAGCAGATAAGTTGCTATGTTAAGAAGACCATCACCACCAAAATAAATACTAACAAATATCAGATTATTGGGTGTTTTATACATAGCATTGCCGAAAATTTGATGCCAAAAATAGTTTAAAAAATAGTTTAAGACTCAAAATAAATGTGTTTAAAGTCCTGCCCTAGCTCTTTGTTGGCTCTATTGCACACCATGAACCTTTCACTGAATACTAACTATATTGCAAGTATGTCTTATATCATGAAATGTGTTGAATCCTAAGCTTTTTAATGACTGAAAGGCACTTCATCGATAAATGTTTCAATACTGTCATATTCTATGGAAGATGTGGTATCTTCTAATACTTTAATTCTTTGATGGATCTAAGTGAGTAATTAAATCTTCTTGCATCTTGTGGGGAATTTCCTGCTTAATAATTAGTCTATTATCTCTTCCAACTTTTCTTACAAGAGATTCAATTCAGGACATTCTAAAACAACCATTGTACACAGTGGATTAATCTTCCCTAAATACTTAGTATGGTCTTGTGTGGAGTTTTCTTGGGAGAATTGGGAAAAGATTATCAAAATTATTTTCAGGTACCATGAACTTTATGAGGGAACCATGGTAAAAAATGTTGGTTGGTGATGTGCATATTTGAATTTCTTTTAAGTTTGTAGTTAGTGAATTTCTAATCTGAGCATTTTTTCTGTAATTTTAACCATATTATTATATTTATTTTTTAAATAAAGACGTGTCATTTTATTTGTTTATTTATTTTTAATTTATTTATTAGTTCTATTTAGGGAACAAGCTTGTTTCACATGTAATTCCCTTCTCCCTCCCCCTCCCCTCACTCCATCCCTCCTCCCCCACCCCCAGCGTACCCCCAACCCCATTCATCCACCACTGTCCAGGCAGGGTAGGGCCCTCAACGGGGTCTCTGCAAAGTCCACCAAATCTTCCTGTGCTGGTCCTGGGCCCTTCCCCATGTG
This sequence comes from Cricetulus griseus, assembly GCF_003668045.3. Lineage (NCBI taxonomy): Eukaryota > Metazoa > Chordata > Mammalia > Rodentia > Cricetidae > Cricetulus > Cricetulus griseus. The sequence goes on along the minus strand of NW_023276807.1, from coordinate 108,670,796 downwards.
TCCAGGGCCAGAGTGTAACCCTTCACGTGGGATGGGCTCTCAAAGTCCCTTCTTGCACCAGGGAAAAATACTAATCCTTCACCAGAGGCTCCCTGGAGTGCAGAGGCCTCCTTATTGACATCCATGTTCAGGGGTCTGGATCAGTCTTGTACTGGCCTCCCTGACAGCATCTGGGGTCGATGTGCTCTCCCTTGTTCAGGTCAACTGTTCCTGTGGGTTTCTCCAACCTGGTACAGACCCCTTCGTTCTTCATTCCTCCCTCTCTTCAACTAAATTCCCGATTTCAGCTCAGTGTATATCTGTGGATGTCTGTCTCTGCTTCCTACAGCCACTGGGTGAGGGCTCATGTTTGTCTTTTTGTGACTGGGTTACCTCACTCAGGATGGTTTCTTCTAGTGTCATTTTAAATATAGAAAATGAGGTAAAAATAGACAAATGTTGTGGTGTGGTCTTACAGGATAGGGAGGGTGTTGTAGTCAGTAACAGAAGGGAATTTAAGGTATTAGAATAGCTTTGAGTCCTGATTTTGGTTGTAGTTTTATACATCTATGTATGTTAAATGCTGTAGAAAAGCACAACAAATACAGTCCATTTGGTTATTATAATTAAAAAGAAAGAAAAGGGTAGGGAATAAGAGTAGAATGTTGCTAAAAATAGAATGGGTGTGGAGATGATCTTGTGTAGGAGAAATAATACAGAGGCTTCTGAAAGTTTAAAGCCATAGTTAGGAACATTGAGCATCCTAGATGTTTTTCCTGATTCCTTAGATTTAAGACCTGCAGTCTTAAATGATTTGACTTTATATAAGATTTCTCTGAGGCAAACAAAATGTCTCAATGAAAAGAACAATCTTTCGACCTTGATCATTTTCAAGGAAAGATTTATTTACATTCTCCATATTCATTTGCAGAACTTTTTCCACATTCATACTTAGATTAAATCTTTTAGCTAAATATTAAATCATACACATATATCGTCATAAAGAACTGCATGAGAAATTCTAACTTAGTGTGAAAAATGAAGAAACAGTAAAATTTTAAAGCTACCTTAGCAAAAACTCTGACTTTCACTTCATGTGTTTGATAAGTACAATACCCTAAACATTAAAGATAACTTATTTTTGACCTAGGAAACCTAATGTCATCAATGGCTCAGACCTCCCAGGTTATTTTGATCTGGACATAGGACTGCATGGACCTCCCTGTTATCAAACACCAGACAATGGTTCTGGGTTCCAATTCTAACAAATAAGGGAGAGCTGGCCTTGGAGTCCCCAAGTTATCCTTTTTCTTCCATGGAAATACTTAAGAATAACTGCAGAATATTGAAATTTGCAGGCAAATGGATGGAACTAGAAGAAACCATTCTGAGCAAGGTAACCCAATCATAAAAGACAAACTGGTATGCACTCACTCATATATGTTTTTTTCACACAGAGCACATGATTACCAGCCTACAATTCACACCACCAGATAAGCTAGGCAACAAGGAGGATTCTGAAAGTGACATACATGGTCTCCCCAGAGAAGGGGAAAGGGACAAGATCTCCTGAGCAAATTGGGAGGATGGGGGGAGGAGAGAGGGAGCTAGGAAAATGAGAAAGGGAGAAAGGGAGGGGTGAGGAGGACATAAGGGAGCAGGAAGGTTGTGTAGGGAGAAGAATGGAGGAGAGCAAAATAAGAGATACATCCCATCAAAGAGGGAGCCAGTATAGATTTAAAGTGAAATCAGGCACTAGGGAAATGTCCAGAAATCTACAAGGATGACATTAACTAACCATCTAAGTAACAGTGGAGAGGCTACCTTAAATGCCTGATAAGGAGATTGATGACTAATTTATATACCTTCCTAGAGCCGATACCCACAGCTAAAAACTGAACAGAACTGGAGTCCAGTTGCAGAGGAGGAGTGATGAGCAAAGGGGTCAAGAGCACACTGGTGAAACCCACAGAAACAGCTGACCTGAACAAGTGGAAGCTCTTGGCCCCCAGCCTGATTACTGGGAAACCAGCATGGAACTGATTCAGACACTCTGAATGTGAGTGTCAGTGAGGAGGCCTCAGAAATATATGGGGCCTCTTGTAGTAGATCAGAACTTATCCCTAATATAGGAATGGACTTTGGGAGCCCATTTCACATAGTGGGATACTTCCTCAGCCTAGACACAAGGGGGAGGGCCTAATCCCTATCCCAAAGGATATAATAGACTCTGAAGACCCCCATGGAAAGCTTCCCTCTCCCTGGGGAGCAGAAATGGTATTGGATAGGTAGGGTGTTAGTGGGGGGCAGGGGAGGAAGTGTGGGAGAGGGAATGGGGATTGACATGTAAAACAACCTTGTTTCTAATTTAAATAAAAAAGAATAACTATAGAATATGCTGGAAATGTAGTATCTTTAGATAAATAGAGAGACTAAAACAATCCAGGCTCTGTTACAGGCACCTCATAAAACAGAAATCCCTTCATTCACTTAGCTTAAACTAGACTGCCCTGTGTGCCCTAGACATAAAATCTAAGCCAGGCTATTTTCTAGGGTCCTTCAATAGAGCCTAGGCAGACAAAACTCTATGTTTTCCCCTGTCTTGGACAATACCTCAAAGCCTTGGAGGACCATCTCACAATGATTTCCTGGATGGAAGTAAGTAGTAAATTTGCCTGGTATGCCTTGGTCAAAGGAGGATTTTCTATCATCAACTTGAGCAAGCTAGTCAGCAGTCTAGAGTAGCCTATTTTGCAATGGATGGTGTCCTCTCCACAACAAACATAGGATCTTTGAAAGTGCTTCTCATTGATGAGAATTATGGGACGTCTGAGTTAAGCACAATGCTTGTTATCTATGTTATTATTTCTGGTAACTAATTGAGTACCTGTTAAGGTGCACTGTTCTGTCTCCAGCTTTCTCTTCTTATCTGATATTAGTATAAGATAATTTTGTTAAATCCATTGAAATTACCACTTCAGGTTTTTGTTTTGTTTTGTTGTTTTATTTTCATGGAAATAGGAAACAGATAAAGAAAAGTAAGTTTCTCAGTTCTTTAAAATTATGTCTAAGAGTAGGAGAGATGCTGACTCTTGAACTACTTCTATCTCTACCTTCATCTTGGCCCACCTTACAGCAACTGACACACCTTCTTGACAAGCACTTGAGAATTCTCCAGGTTCTTCATCTTTGGTATTAAGTATGAGACCATGAAAAACACAATACAAAAGCCCGGGATTCCAAGGTCATCCTTGAACGCATCTAGGTCAGGCCTGCATAGTTCCTCTTAATATGTTCTAGACAGTTGGGATTAAATCCATACTTACTACATGAGTCCAAGCAGAGAGACCTTATAGTTTCTGATATGTAGACTTTCCTCTACATTGAAACTTGAAAACAGAGGATCCTAAGACCCAGAATACTTCCAAAATTTATCAAGTTCAGGAAACTCATAAAATATGAAATTCACAAGACCCCTCCACCAAGCTACAACTGATGAGGCAAACAGCCCTTCATCATAGAACTTCAGGAAGGTGCCCACAATCCTGCAACTAGCCCCAATCTGCTCAATGACTCACCAAGTTAGATATTACGAGTGGATCAGCCCATTGATCTACCATCAGTGTCCTTCTGGGATGAAGACATTTATTCATGTCACAACAAGAAAAGACACAAAATAGCTTCCAAGCAAGAGTGAAGTATATTTGATATTAGTCTTCCAGTTATGTTCAGCGATATACACTGTATGACTCTTTGATAATCTATCGAGCTATATATAGATCTAGTGGATATTTGAAAGCCCAGAATAACTTAGCACCCATCCCCCACTGTGTTTAGAAATAAACACTAAAATATGCAGGAAACAAAAGAATGAAAATCAAAAGAAAATTATCTTCATATAAAACTATATAGGATTGTGGACTAGAATTGAGAGTATGGGCATTTACCTATGGCCATGTGAGGTTGAATATCCATCCCTCTGTATTAGACACATAGCCCACAGTCACTGGCACAGATATATCACTCCAGACCTTACCCAAACCATAGTGCAAATGTGTCCAACATACACAGAGGAGGAGGATGCTCCAAGGATGCCCAGTTCTACCTGGCAACCAGATTAAGTAGCCATTATCTCTACAAGGAGGTATGCGTGCAGGAAAGAAAAGAAGCTGGAATAGGCTCTTGGGCTAAAGTCCCATTAAGGCTTTGCCAAGCCTTTCATCCTCCTCCTAAGTAACTAGCAGATCTAAATGCAGGGAAAATGATACCTGGATTGTAGTTGGAATATAACTTACAGGCAGACACTTGGTGGTGCTGAGAGATGGCAAAGACAGCAAGGAGCATGTGAGAATCATGATAATTTAATCACTAGTCCTGGGGATTTGAGACTTTATGTCATGACATCATGGTGAAAGTGTTAGTGTCTTAGCAGCAGAAAAGTAGAAATGAGTTTCTATATGACAATTGAAGGAAGGCCATTAATTCGAGGAGCAGTCTAGGTGGAATCGCAAGACCACCATAGGGTGCCTACCAGCAGGGTTCTTCTCATTCAGGATTAGTATACCTGCTTGAACATGTCCATGTAAACTTTTCCAACAAAGTAAAGAATAGACCAACAGGAAGAGAAGAGATGTCAATCATTGTGCACCTAGCCTTATAAAGTCTGTCACCAGGATGTCATTCCTTTGAAGTCTCTTATTTGTTCTATCTTAAAATTCATGAGATTCTAATACTTTCACACAATACTTTTTTGCTTTGATGTAAAAATGGGACTTAAATTACCCTCCATTAAGACAATACTAGGAAGATGAAATGTGTGTTGCCCTTAGTCATATGTATACCAAGAAGATAGCAGTGGACTCTCAGGACTAAGGTTTCATCACATCATACAAACTTAGGATATGGATGCTCTGCTAGCACACAACATTCATTCATCCACCCAACAAATATTGATTGATCAGTGATTATTTGCATGACAGTCCATGTATATTGCAGTCATCATCTCAGACATATATGTCTCTGACACAGTGGTTCACCATCTTTATTTCTAACAAAAACATAAATGTCAAGCACCTTACCCAGGGATCTATGTCTGGTAAGTACTACAAGGATATCTCACCATTAAATTGTTTTGTGATTATCCTAAAAATTCAATGGAAGGAAAAGCAAATAACAATAGTTATTTTGTTTTTTTGTTCTTGTTTTGGCTTGAGAGGAAAGGTGACTCTTGAAGTCTTTTTCATAAAATAAATCAACTCAAGAAAACATTCCCTAATGCTCTGTTTTCCTACCTCTGTTAGGTTACAGGTCTTCTAAGAAGTGCTATAACCTTACTGAATATAATAACTTATGCATAAACATACTCTCATCTGATCTAATAAATATGGTCATTTCGAAAAGATTTTATGTTCATTAAAAAGGCAATTTTATTCAATTACTGCCCAAATGAAATATAATGCAAGTCACATGTGTGCTCTCAAACTTTCTAATGGCCACATTTAAAAAAAAACAGAAATAAGTTTTAAAATATATTCAAAATATTGCCATTTCAGCATTAGAAATAATATAAATATAAACAAGACATTTTGCATCCTATGTTCATTGGACCATGCTTTCAAAATTATATATAGTATATATGATATAGAAAATACATGCTATCAAAATTACATACATAATATATATGATATAGAAAATATGTGCTTTCTATCATATATATAATTCAATTACATGTATACATACACACATATTGCCCACAGTATATCTCAACCCAAACTACTTGTAGTTCATATGCTCAACAGAAATGAGGGGTATGTGGCAACTATAGTGGAGAATGCAGGAAAACTGTCCTATCTTTAATTGTGAAGCTTGTAAAATTTTCTGGGATGTTATCAGCATGAATTCATTAAAAACCATGTAAGTCCTGGATGTTGATAATAACAAACATATAAAATATAATTTTATCTAAATTTGTTTATTTTTTGCTACAATGCTTTATCAGTTTGTATATGCATGCACATGAAAGAGGACATATGTGAAAGTCATAGGATAACTTCCAGGAATCGATTCTCTCCTTTTTCCATGGGGATCACTAGGCTAAAGCACGGGGAATCAGACTTGGCCAGTCTTGATCTAGTCTTGATCATGTTTTATAAAGTAAAGTTTAAACAAAATATTTTGGATAAAAGCAGTAGTTAAGAAAATTAAGAAGAGTAGGTATATGGTAGATAATATGGTAGATAAAATTTGTTTTTTTTTCCTGATTTCTGCTGTGTTTTATTCTTGTGTTTGTGGATGAAGGATTTTACTTTCTGCCTTTTCAATCTTTATCCATAACTTACTTGCTCTGTGTTGGACCCTGTACTATAACACACACACACACACACACACACACACACACACACACACACACACACACACACACTCACACGCACACGCACACGCACACGCACACTTGTTCACACAATGTGTATAAAATTCTGCATAAAAGTAATTCTTCTTAGAATAAGAAGTGGAAATATTCTCCCATGAACAAAAATTATTTTATTAACTTTCTTTTACCTCACATGAGGATACTGGCAGTTGAAGGTAAGAGATTGTTTTAAATGAAACTGCTGTACTTTACCTCTCTAGATATTTAGTGTATCAGACTAAAAGTACTGACACAACTGTCTGAAGCCTCTTATAATCCATCAATTGTTTGTTTATAAAAAACTCACTTGATTCATAAACATTTAATTATTTCTAAAAATATTAATTATTCATGAATATAGAAAGGACTTGGGTATATATAAAGGCTTGTTTTAACAAATACAGTGCTCATAAAAGTATTTAGTCCTTCTCTGAGAATTTTGACATTTCATTAGCTTAATCATAGTCTTAACACTGTTTCTGCAAAGCAGTTTCCCAGAAATTCAGTAGCTGTCTATTGTGAGCACCTCAGCCAGTGACAGACACCCACACAACACTATGAAAGGGAATATATCTGAGTGAACCATGACAGCATGTTAGGATATGATGCTATGACATTTATTCTACTGAGGACACACCTAGGAATACAGTATTAGTACACACATGTAATGACAGCACATGCATCATGTTGTGTAGCTCAGGCACTGCTCTACTTACTTCATATCCATCATAGTCCCTAACTCACACTGACTCTAAGAATGCATATGCATGTTACAATTAAAGACCTTATGGTGGTGTGGTGGGCTGATTATCTTATAGACAAAGAGTGACAGAGTGGGATAGGAATAAACACTTTTCTTACTCAGACTCTAAATTCTCAAACCTTGTGTCAGCCATCTCTCTGTCTCCATAACAAAGTGCTTGAGGTAAACAACATAAAAGAGGAAAACATTATTCTGCCTAGCATTATTCTGGTCATAGCTGCTTAGTTTTATATCTTTGGGCCTATGGTGAGGTGGAGCATCATGTATGGATGAATAGTAGAGTAGTGTTTCTCCTCTTGAGAAGCTAGAACAATAAACATTCATTCTTTCTATAGCAGTATTCACAACAATAAATTAATCATCCTATGTATGTGTGGCTGGATTAGAACAAAGTGATGAGTTGTATGCATATATGGAATATATTCCTTCTTTGAAAAAATGTGACTGTCATTTCTAACAATGCAGATGAACATAATAGACGTGCACTGAATAAAATAAGGCAGACACATGGAAACTACACTGTGAAACCTCAACCATATGTTGCAACTAAAATGAAGCACAGTAGAATGGTAGTAGTTGGGCCCTGGAGGTGCACAGACAGATAAATAGATGTTTAATATAAGGGTACAAAGTTTCTACTATACAGTACAAAAATTATGGAGGTCTATTGCACTCCAAGGTGACAATAGTGATGATCCTACTGTGCAGTATATTTGAAATTGATAAGAGACTAGGTTGCTTATTGTCTCACCACACACAAACAAACATGATAACTATGAGGTGATAGGCACATTAATTTGATGGTGGTGATCATTTTACTACATACAGAATGAAGCTATCTTATGGCATATACATATATATATTGTGCATATATACATATATACATATAGGTATCTTATATATATATATCAGTTGAATATTATTGATACTGTAAAGAAAAGCTATTATTAGATTCATAGACTCATGATTTACCCCTTTCATTAAGTTACCTGGGCAAACACTACAGGTTCTGAGAACTGAGCCCCACAGGATTCTCAGAAGCCCTCATCCTGGCTGTTTTCCCAGTTTAATTCTTAAGGACCATCTGTTTCACTTCTCATCCTTCAAAATGCTATTTTTATTTGCCAGGGTTTCTGCATTCCCTGCAAGGTCCTTGATTATGCTATCCCATGTGTGAGTTGTTGTGGCAGCCTTCCACCTTGTCTTTAATGGATGTAGATTCAGGAGTCTGCACTTTAAGTCTATTTCTGCCTGAGATTTGTAAGTACCTCAAGAGTTCCTGTATGTAGAAACATCAAGGGCTCCATAGTTCAGTCTTTATAATAACATGTTAAAGGTTGAACACTAAATACACAAAAGAATTGGCATCTATAGTATCTAGACACCACTTCACACTGGCCATATTTTGCTATCACCAGATTCTGATCTGAACTTTTCAAAAATTGCTCTAAATTTATTCATCAATTAAGTTTAAGTTGATCCCTTAAAACTTATGTAAATCTGTTTGCTTATCCAGCCAACACCTAAAGCTAGCCTTCTAAGAACTCATTTGTACATTCTGACATACTCATCTGAACAGGTACTTTCCCCTGATAGCTATGGACCAAGTACAGTTGACTATGCTACCAGATCACAGGCTTAGCCATTATTTAGCCCATTACCACAGAAGCTAGCCTCGTAGTGACAGATAGGTTGCTAAATTTCTCTGAAAAGGAGACTTAGCCTAGTGGTTGTCAACCTGTGGGTCATGACTCTATTGGGGGTTGAAGGACCCTTTCATGGGGGTCGCCTAAAACCAGCAGCAAGTTTTGGCAGGACTTCCAGGTACTCTGGAGAAAAGAAAGGAGGAGATGCTAGGAGACATAGAGAGGAAACAGGAGATGTCAAATGAAGGAGATGTCAATAGCTAGGCAGGAGGTATAGGCAGAACTTTCAGAGAGTACACTGAGAAAAAGAAATCAGGAGATGTGAGAGGACACAGAAAGGAAACAGGAGGTACAAGATGAAAGAGAGGTAATGCTATGTGTCAGAATGCAGATTAATATGACTGGGTTAATTTAAGTTATGAGCTAGTTGAGACAGGCCTACGATAAAAGCCAAGCTTTCATAATTATTAAGAAACCCTCATGTCATTGTTTGGGAGCTGGCTGGTGGGACAGAAAAAGACTCATTACATATGATGCCCAATGTTTGGCTCAAATATCCACATAGGGCCTGAGAAACCAGTCTCTTGGGTCAGCTCCGCATACAGAAGTATAGCTCTTTTAAGATGTCCTGCTGTTAAGCACAGCACTTAAGTAGCTGGTGTTCTAGGTAAAAATGCTTGATGTATGACATACACAGCAGCTTCCCAGAGCTGGGGTGATAAACACATCAGCACAAAGCTAGGTTCTCATGGAACTGAAGGGTGTGCAGCCAGCCACCAGAGCTGTACTATGGCTGGTTTGGCCATTTATGGTTAGTCTCATGGTCAAAGAAGGCTGCAGATATACAGTAAAGTGATTCAGACTAAGAAAAACCTTTAACCAGATGAAGTAAAAAGGGGTATAGATAGTTATAGAAAAATAGTTTAAAAATTATAAAGTCTTTAAAGAATGGGAAAGTATATAAAAATATAATATGCCACATAAATATGGGAAATACACAGGGTGCCTGTATTCTGTATGGAACTTTGTTGAATTTGAATTTTGTAAATGTTAATGTACAAAAAACAATAGGTGATGAGAGAAAATGGACTATGGAAGGGACTTCTGACTTAAACCAGCCTCTGTACATGAGAAATAACATGGCTTCAAAAATGGAAGTTGGGAAATGTGTTGTGTTGGGGAAGAGGTTATGCCTTTGTTCCACAGGAAGCAAAAAGTTACAATTCTCTTCAAAATCAATAGAGATCACATTTGACCAGAGGAGACCTTCTGAGGATCTTGGCTGCAGACATAAGGGGAAACGCCAAGAAAGACTACAAGATGAGTGACATATATGCTGATCCCTTGACATGGGAACAGCTCTGAGACAGGATGAAACATATTAACTCTTGTTGTCTACAGAGTCCTCATGACTTAATATTACATGCCATCCTTTCATATCACATGGATGTAATTTATATTACAGTTTGGATATATAGTCCAAATGGACTGATAAAGTTGACACATCTGCTCCAGGAAGTATCAATTTACTTCAAAAAAGGATGATGGGCATTGAAGAACCTCCATAAGAAGTTTAATTTTATTGTGGAAAAGTTAGCCACTGGGCAAGAAACTGCTCTTGCCTATACTGTTGACAGTATATTTTCCAAATTTAACAATCAGAACACAAAAGAAGACTGCCAAATTTTCCAAGACAAACTAGGGATAGTCCTTCAAAATTCCTACTTCACAGAAAAGTCTGTCAGATATTCTAGGCCTGTAGTTTGAAGATGGATGTCACAAGAATGCAGAGGAACCTTGGGTGATTCTCATGCAACCAGTTGTTTCTATCATTTTTAGTTTTGGAAGTAACTTGCTCTGCACTTCCTAATTACTTGGGTAATATCATTTCCTTCTTGGGTCTCTGATGAAACTGAACACAAGATAGTTATAGGTACAGTTTTCCTTGTTAACAACTTCAAAAACAAAACCTACATAAGAAATATAACTTTATAAGGTTGAGAAATATAAAAGCTTAAGTTGCTTATCTAAAAAAATATTTTTTGGTCTAAACATACAGTTTTAGGGTGCTAATATAAGTTATGATAGAAGTTGCTTATAAAACTTTGAACTCACTAAGATAGGATAAGTAATACAGTACTTTCTCATAATTTGACAAATACAAAGGAACTGGACATTGTGAATATAATTCTTACCTGATAATTTTTTTATTGTATATAGTTTTACTATGTTACATAAAAAAAATCTTTTCTTTTTATGTAGACAAAAGGGGGAAATGTTGTAGGATATTCATAGACTTGTGTGAGAAAGTATTTAGTATAATAAAAAGCTAAATGGTCAATATATAGGCAGGGGGTATAGGCTGGACTTCTGGGGACAGAGAGAACTCTGGGAAAAAGAAAGGAGGAGATGACAGGAGACACAGAGAGGAAACAGGAGATATAAGATGAACAAGAGATAATGCTTTATGACAGAATATAGATTAATATAAATGGGTTAATTTAAGTTATAAGAACTAGTTGAGACAAGCCTAAGCTAAAGGCCAAGCTTTCATAATTAATAAGACTTCAAAGTTCGTAAAAGAAACATTATTAAAACTCAAATCACAAATAAGGCCTCACACAGTTATAGTAGGAGACTTCAAGACCCCACTCTCACCACTGGACAGGACCATTAGACAGAAACTTAACAAAGAGACAAAGGAACTAACAGAAGTTATGACCCAATTGGGATTAACAGATATTTATAGAACTTTCTATCCAAACACAAAAGAATATACCTTCTTTTCAGCATCACATGGAACTTTCTAAAAAATCGACCACATTCTCGGCAACATAACAAACCTCAACAGGTACAAAAAAATTGGAATAATCCCCGGTGTCTTATCAGACCACCATACTTTAAAGATAGAAATCAAAAACAAATCAAAGTGCAAAAAGCTACCAACTCATGGAAATTGAACAACATGCATTTGCAACATTCCTGGCTCAAGGAAGAAATAAAGAAAGAAATGAAAGACTTCTTAGAATTCAATGAAAATGTTGACACAACATACCCAAATTTATGGGACACTTTGAAAGCAGTCCCAGAGGAAAGTCCATAGTTCTAAGTGCTCACATGAAGAAACTAGAGAATACCCATACCAGAGTTCTGACATCACAGCTGAAAGCTCTAGAAAAAAATGGAAGCAAATTCACCCTGGAGGAGCAGACGCTGGGAAATAATCAAACAGAGGGCAGAATTCAATAAAGTCGAAACAAAGAAAACAATTCAGAGAATCAATATAACAAAGAGTTGGTTCTTTGAGAAAATCAACAAAATAGACAAACTGTTATCCAAATTAACTAAAAGGCAGAGAGAGATCATGCAAATTAACAAAATCAGAAATGAAAAGGGACACATAACAATGGACACTGAAGAAATCCAGAGAATCTTTAGGTCATACTTTGAAAACCTGTGCTCCACAAAATTGGAAAATTTAAAGGAAATGGACAATTTTCTGGACAGTTATCACTTACCAAAATTGAATCAAGAACAGATAAGCAACTTAAACAGACCTATAATCTCTAAGGAAATAGAAGCAGTCATCAAAAGTCTCCCAACCAAAAAAGCCTGGGGCCAGATGGATTCACCGAAGAATTGTACCAGAAATTCAAAGAAGTGCTAATACCAATACTCCACAAATTGTTCCACAAAATAGAAGCAGAAGGGACATTGCCAAACTCTTTTTACGAGGCTACAGTAACCTTGATACCCAAGCCACACAAAGACACAACTAAGAAAGAGAACTACAGACCAATATCCCTCATGAACATTGATGCAAAAATTCTCAATAAAATCCTAGCAAATCGAATACAAGATCATATCAGAGAAATCATCCACCATGATCAAGTAGGCTTCATCCCAGGGATGCAAGGATGGTTCAACATACGAAAATCTATCAATGTAATCCACCATATAAGCAGACTGAGAAAAAACCCACATGATCATCTCATTAGATTCGGAAAAAGCCTTTGACAAAATTCAACACACCTTCATGATAAAGGTCTTGGAGAAATTAGGGATAACAGGAACATACCTCAACATAATAAAAGCAATATACAGCAAGCCAACAGCCAACATCAAATTAAATGGAGAGAAACTCAATCCAATTCCTCTAAAATCAGGGACAAGACAAGGCTGTCCACTCTGTCCATACCTCTTCAATATTGTCCTTGAAGTCCTAGCTAGAGTAATAAAACAACAAAAGGAGATCAAGGGAATACAAATCAGAAAGGAAGAAGCCAAACTCTCACTATTTGCAGATGATATGATAGTCTACATTAATGACCCGAAAAACTCTACCAGGGAACTCCTACAGCTGATAAACACCTTCAGCAAAGTGGCAGGATACAAGATTAACTCAAAAAAATCGATAGACCTACTATACACCGATGACACATTGGTGGAGAAGGAAATCAGAGAAACATCACCCTTTACAATTGCCACAAACAACATAAAGTACCTTGGGGTAAAACTAAGCAAAAATGTGAAAGACTTGTACCATAAGAATTTTGAGTCTCTAAAGAAAGAAATTAAAGAAGATACCAGAAAATGGAAAGATCTCCCATGCTCTTGGATAGGTAGGATCAACATAGTAAAAATGGCAATCTTGCCAAAAGCAATCTACAGATTCAATGCAATCCCCATCAAAATCCCAACACAATTCTTCACAGACCTTGAAAGAAAATTCTCAACTTTATATGGAGAAACAAAAGACCCAGGATAGCCAAAACATCCCTATAAAATAAAGGAACTTCTGGAGGCATCACCATCCCTGACTTTAAGCTCTATTACAGAGTTATATTCCTGAAAACAGCTTGGTATTGGCACAAAAATAGACAGGTAGACCAATGGAATAGAATTGAAAACCCTAATATTACCCCACACACCCATGAACACCTGATTTTTGATAAACAATCCAAATTTATAAGACGGAACAAAGAGAACATCTTCACCAAATGGTGCTGGCATAACTGGTTGCAGACATGTAGAAGACTGCAGTTAGACCCAAGCCTATTGCCTTGCACAAAACTTGAGTAAAATGGATCAAAGATCTCAACATAAATCCAGCTACACTGAACCTATTAGAAGACAAAGTGGGAAATACCGTTGAATTAATCGGTACAGGGGACAGCTTCCTGAACATTACACCAGTAGCACAGACACTGAGGTCAACAATTAATAAATGGGACCTTCTGAAACTGAGAAGCTTCTGTAAGGCAAAGGAGACAGTCAGCAAGACAAAATGGCAGCCCACAGACTGGGAAAAGATACTCACCAACCCCATATCTGACAGAGGGCTGATCTCCAAAATATACATAGAACTCAAGAAGCTAGTTCCCCAATTACCAAACAATCCAATTAAAAAGTGGGGTACAGAACTAAATAGACAATTCTCAATAGAGGAATCTAAAATGGCTGAAAGACACATGAGAAAGTGTTCAACATCCTTAGTCATCAGGGAAATGCAAATCAAAACAACTCTGAGATACCATCTTACTCCTGTCAGAATGGCTAAAATCAAAAATACCAATGACAGTTTATGCTGGAGAGGATGTGGAGAAAGAGGAACACTCCTCCACTGCTGGTGGGAGTGCCAACTCATACAGCCACTTTGGAAATCAGTATGGCAACTCCTCAAGAAAATGGGAGTGAGTCTACCACAAGATCCAGCAATTCCACTCCTAAGCATATACCCAAAAGAAGCACATTCATATACCAAGGACATATGTTCAACCATGTTCATAGCAGCATTATTTGTAATAGCCAGAAACTGGAAGATGCCCCTCATCCAAAGAATGGATAGAGAAATTGTTGTACATTTACACAATGGAGTATATTACTCAGCAGAAAAAAAAATGGAATCTTGAAATTTGCAGGAAAATGGATGGAACTCGAAGAAACCATTCTGAGAGAGGTAACCCAACCACAAAAAGACGAACATGATATGTACTCACTCATATGTGGACCAGCTTTAGGATACATAGCAGTGACCATGCTTTATCAGAGCTGTTTTTAATGATGTTGCTCAGAATGGTTTCGTCCCAGATGATGACTGAGAAGCTAATTTAAAAAAAAAATGGTGTCAAGTACCACAAGAGTAACGGAACTGCACTGTTTTCTGGGATTTTGTTTTTTACTTTTTTGTTGTTGTTTGTTTGTTTTTTGCTTTTGTTTTTTTGTTGTCTTTTGTTTTTTGTTTTTTAAATCAAGTGTACTGGATGTCTCTACAATTTTGCTCAAATGATTGCAGAACCTGGAAAAGCTGTTGCTGCTATTGATGCATAACATATTGCCATTATTGCTCTTTTTATATAAATATATACATATATGCTAATTGAAAATCAAATATGTGATGAATCCAAGGTGTTTCAGAGAGTGCTCACCTGTGCATGCAAATTTTATTTCATCTTTAGTAAGTAGTAAAGTTATATGCTTGCAAAAAAAATAAGTGACACACTGGAATACAAATGTCACACAACTTCAATTTTATGTGTAACCTAGAAATGATGAACTCATAGGAACAGAGAGCAGAATTGTGGCTATTAGGCTTCAATGTGGGTCTTTTAACAATGGGGAAATGATTGGTTTAAGGATATAAAACTGCAGTTGGACAAGAGGCATGGACTCTCTGAAGTCTTGAGGTCTACTGAGAGCATGATAAATATGGTTGATAACAATATGCTATATTTTAAAAGTTATGAGATAGTATACTTTAAGTGTTCTCAAAACAAAAATGATGAATATGGGTGATATAACATGTCAATTGGTTTAATTTAGCCATGTCATTGTGAACATACTATATTGTGTATCATAATTGTGCATGACTTTATTTATGAGCTAAATAAATGAATGAAAAAAAGAAGTATCCTTGTCATTATATGTGAGCTGGATGGTGGGACAGAAAAAACTCATTCCAAGCAGTGAAAATAATTCTGTGGTTGGATCACCACAATATGAGGAATTACATAAAAGAGTTGCAGCATTACGAAGGTTGAGAACCCCTGATCTAGTCTCTAAGGGCTAAATTCTCCAACCACAAAATAAAGTTAATACCTCCATAATAAAAGTCAAATGGGCAGGCAAATTAAAGGTCACACAATTGTCCAGATCTCCATCCCTTCCTTGGGTTCTATTACTTCTATTCATCTTACAGCTTTTCTTAACTCTCACATCCAATGGGTTAGCAAGGAACCTTGAGTTCTTCCAACCTATACTCTTAAGTATGACTCTCTTGCCACCTTACTTACTACCTACCAATTCAAGCCAGACATCCTCATTGGGTTCTGTGGATTCCACATTGCTGTCCCTGTATTGTGTATGTTTATTTTAGCATACAAATCAATCATATCTTTTCTGTTCTCTAAACCCTTATAAAAATCTTCAACCACTATAGAAACAAAATTCAAACTCTGCCACTATGGACAAAATCCTACATGGTTCAGCACAAGTTGCTATGTCTAGTTTCATTCCATATGAAGTAGCCTGTTCAGTCTATTCTGAGTACTGGATTTATTGCTGTCCATATAACTCATGAGAACATTCTTGCCTCTGGGACATTTCACTTTTTCCTCTGCCTCCTCTTCATTATTTAGTAGGCTTTCAGTCTTAGTTCCATGAGCCACTCTGAAGATTGCTACCTGCGATGGATGCTCTTTCCTGTGAAAAGAAAACTAGATCCTGTCTTCACTGTATTCCTTTCTTATCATTTATTTCCTTTCAAAGCATTTGCCTATAATTATAAGATTTATAAATTTGTTGATTTGTTGCTTTCTCAGTGTATTACTATAAATACATTCTGTAAGAATAATGACTGTAGCATTTGATGATGTTAACTGCAGATTGGCTTCTAGGAGGAACATAATAAATGTTAACTAATTTTAAAAATCCAATAACCAAATGTGTGGTAAGAGTATCCACAATAGAGCTTGTGAGGACTTACAGTGTTTTCCTACAAAATCTATTTTATTGCCAGTTTTCCTCACTACACTGAGGTGGGACCCTGCATCATTTACAGCTAAGTGTCCTCTACAATTTAATGTATGCTTCAGACAATCAGAAAATATTTAGCAAAAGAAAATCATTCACTGATTTCTTGCTTTGTAGGGCTCAAGTCTCAGCAACCTAATGAGAGAGTTGGGAAAGTTATTATTTCCATTTTATAACAGAAGGAAAATAAGGGGAAATGCTTAACCCATAACTATATACATATGAAAAATGAATGAGTGAACAGGAAATGCCAGATGAGGCTAGGCATGTAGGTTGCAGCAGATGGGAAAAAGCAGTGAATACATGCTTGGAAATTCGGACTTGATCTCGTATTATCTTGCAAAACAGTTGCACAAATTAGCAGTGTAATAATCACATTCATTTCCTCATGTCATATAACAGTTCTGAGTTTAAACTTTACAGTTATGACATCCAAACAATCCATTCAGCTGAAGAACTGGCTGGTCTCTCATCTATTCTCTGCAGTGTGGCTGGCCAAGTTCTCCTCCATTTAAATTACATGAAGCTTTCAGTAATTTCCATCTGTGCTAGGTCTCAAATATCAAGTCTGTTCAGAATACCATCTCTGACAAACATCTACTTATCATTTACCTGTTCATGCATACATTCATGCATTTTCATGATCATTCATATGTATTGAGCACCCATCATATACCAGTAACTATACTAGAAATAAAATACTAATTTCAAAATAGACTATTATAAATGTGTATGTGTTCAATTGTTTGTATATTTTAATATTTCAAAGAAGTGATATTTTATTCAATAATAATAGCCATCATGTGTTTGGCATCCTATAAATTATGAAGCTTTTATAAAGAGATAGATTTATTCCTTGTGTAAATGTCACATGGAATGCTTACGATATACCTACTACTTGGTACATAGATAAGCCCAAATCCCTGACCTTTATTCTATGTCAGAAGACAAGAGATGCACAAACGGTGTGCATTAGCAGGCATCCCTCTTCACAGTAGCTGCATACATTAGTGCAATGTACTCAACTCATACTTTACACACGAAGTAATGGAGGGTTCTTGGTTTAGCAAGAAGTCAAAGATGACCCTGTTTCTAAATGAAAAAATCAAAGTGTGAATACCAAATCCAAAACCTGTTCTTAATCTTTCCTTTTTGTCTGTCCCTATTTGACCCTCTATTTCAAAATAATTAATAGAAAAATCATCAGGTGGGAGAGAGTAAGATTGCCTTAATTGAAACCTGAGTGGGTCAGCAATGGTGTTCTAGGGTAGGATTGTATAACAATGAGTAATTATGTTCTGTGGTGTATAAGGGCCACACAGGGAACAATCAGGGAGTAGAGAACATACCTTGGTACCTGAAGTTTTCTCATACACATCAAGGAGAAGCCATATTTCCATTTATGAAAAAAATTGGAAAATTGAGTGCATGCTCCAATCCTTCCGAGTCAAGAGCTCTCCTCCTTCAGAAGTGAGCACAGATGCCAACTCTTCACAGCATATAATAAATACAGTGTGGAGTAGAAGATCTGCAGAGGTGTCTTATGGAAAACATATTGTCTCAGATGCAAAAAGATGAAGGCAGGATCACCTTTCCACATTCATTCTGAAAATGTGTAACAGAAGAATCATAAAGCAAACCTAAACAAACCCAAACTAAAAACACATAATTGCTCTTTGATTTCCATACAAGTCAAAAGTATGAACTGTTGTTGGTTGTTTTTTACCTTTTGACTATTTTGCTCTTGGGGGCCCACCACACCACTCTCAAATTAATCACATGGAGGATATTTATTCTTACTTATGAGTGCCTGGCTATATCTTGGCTTGTTTCTAGCCAGCTTTTCTTAATTTAAATTATCCTGTCTACCTTATGCTCTGGGCTTCTATCTTTCTCTATTTCTGTATACCTTTCTTTACTTCTTACTCCATGGCCTTCTGTGCAGGTGGGTGGTTGGTCCTTCATGTCCCATCTCCCTTTTGTGCTCCTCAGTCTCTCTTCCCAGATTTCTCCTACATATTTTCTCTGACAGCCAGCCTGGCTTTTCCTTTTTCCTACCTGGCTATTGGCTGTCCAGCTCTTTATTAGAATAATCAGGTGTTTTAGATAAACAAAATAACACAGCTTCATAGAGTTAAAAATGCAACATAAAATAATGTAACACATGTTTGCATCATTAAACAAATGATCCACAGCATACATAAATGTAACACAAATTTTTTGTGTGGAGGGGGAGCATTGAGACAGGATTTTTCTATGTAGCTTTGGATCCTTGGATCCTGTCCTGTAACTTGCTCTGTAGACCAGGCTTGTCTCAAACTCACAGAAATGCTTCTGTCTCCTGACTTCCATAATTAAAAGCATGCACTACCACTGCATAAAAAATATAACACACCTTAAAATAATACTCCACAACAATGAACTTTCCAGAAAAGATTATTGATGACTTTTGACAAGAAATATGGTAATGACATATGATATAATTCTACATTACACTCATCAGGACCAAGGATATTCTTACTACACATAGAAAGCTTTGGTGGGTTTTGAGATCAGACAGTCCTGTTTATCATGATAATTTTCTTGTTTTTATGGCATCACTGTGATTATTAGAAGGATATTCTTTAAGGAAAAATAAATATTACCATGTTTAGAAGACATAGGGCATCCAGTCAATAATACTTACAAGGTTCTTTCCTATTTGAAATCTTTCAGCTGGTTTGGAAATATGAAATAAAATAATTTTTTATTCTTTTTGTAAATAGCTAAAGTGATAGCTGAATATTCAAGGCCATGGTAATCAAAAGCAAGAAAGCAATGGAGGTTATCTCTTTAAGCCTCTTAGAAACATACAGAATCTCTTCTCCCTTAAAATATACAAAGGCCATGAAAAGAAAGAAATTAAACCAAAACTTCATTGTATAATTCTCTATCAGGTTCTTGTATATACTTGGAAGAGAGCTACTGGCTGCTTTGTGCTTCTCTAAGAAGGAACAAAACCTGTCTCCTAAATTATTCATGTGTTGTATTGAGTAAGATCACAGCAGGTGGTATGAGATCATCAATCCAGAATGTGTCATAATACTGTCTTGCTCAAGGAACACACAGTCAGGAACTGCCATCAATCTCTGTTTGTATGATATTCATCCTGCAGTTTCCGCTATTAAAAACTGTGCTTAGCCTTTCTCAACTTTGAAACCCACTTTGTTACTGTGGCTAAATCCTATTCTTAATTGCCTATTGAATCACTCATGCTTATAAAGCCACAAAAATCTGCTAGTCAACTTCTCAAAATGAAGAAAACCATATAAAGAGTTGAAGAGTTTGAAAACAATAGCAAGAAGGATCTTAAAGCTTCCATTGCAGATCACTCTATTTCATGTATTCATTCTCAGTTCTGTGTTCATTAAACAACTTAGAGGTTATATAGGAGCCTCACCATTTCCATTGTTTATTCTTTTCACTGAATGCGACACCATAAGATATTATCTATATTGTATGTGGTTGTTACATTGTCATTGTAGTACTTCTTAACCATCTCTTCACCTGAGTGGTTTGCTCAGACTTCTCTCCCAACATAATCATGGCTAATCATTCAAATGATCTCTAACTCATCAAAATGAGCTTCCTCCTTTAAATAATAATCAGATTCAGTGGTTCCCTTGATTGACAGCTGCCAGACCACACAATCATTAGAACATCAATTCTCCTTTTCTAGTACTGTTCTAACAAACCTGGCTGGCCGGAGGCACATGCGTACATCAAAATTATATTTTCAATCATATTCACTTTATTTTAATTGATACATAGAATTCTTCCCATATTTATAGACTGTGATTAAATCAAAACTTTAGATACTCAAGCTCACACATTGCATTGCTATTTTTCTGCTATTACATATGAATACTACTTCCTAATTTAGTCAGATCACATGAATATAACTACCTTTTTTCCTTATTTGATATGGAATATGACAATTGAATACATTTATGGACTTCAGTAAGATGCTCTGAAATACATTTTATTATTGGATGAAGCAATAAAGCCAATAACATCCAATATCCATGTGTTTGTGTCTTATGTGAGAATATTTGACAGCCACTCTAGATTGTAACTCATTAAATTAAGTCATCTTAGACATTAGTCCTGGTAAATGCACACATAAGATTGATTCTCTTTTAGATAAAACTGGTATAACTATTTTTAGAACATTTTAGAAATATTTAGCAAATTAAAAAATAATATGCAACTTTCACCATGCTAGTTAGCTTTGTCAACTTGAATAGACTAAGAGTACCCCTATACTTGCCTAAAGATTACTCTCCACTATGTCTTTGAGAAATTTTCCAGAAGAGAACAGCATTTGAAACAATAGCCATGTGAAGATTTCCCTCCCTAGATGTTCTTTTTGAACTTGGAAATGCATCTTCTCCTGCATTCAGGCATCAATATTGTTGTCTCTAACTCCTTCAGGTTTAAAGTGGGATTCACAATCTTTACAACAACTCCTGGGCCTTCAGACCTGGACTAGGATGCACACTATTCTTTTTTTCATATATTCATTCTTTGACTGTCACTACACCATAAGATTTTTCCGTGCCGATCACATATGTCTTGATTATATTAGTCTCTCCATGATGACCTGAGACAGTTTCTCTGGCAGATATTTTTCTATATACTTTTGTTATGTGGTTTGAATGTGGAAAGCCTCCTATAATCTCATGTGTTTGACCAATTGCTCCCCACTTGGAACAACTGTTTTGATGAAATATATCTTCTAAGACTTTAAGCCAAAGTAAGCCTTCCCTCCATTAAGTTGCTTCTTGCCAGAGATTTTTTTCAGAACAATGAGAAAAGTAACTAATCATCTTTCTCTCCCCCCGTTCTCTCTTCTCTCTCTCTCTCTCTCTCTCTCTCTCTCTCTCTCTCTCTCTCTCTCTCTCTCTGTGTGTGTGTGTGTGTGTGTGTGTGTGTGTGTGTGCGCGTGCGCGCGTGTTTTCTACTAATTCTGTTTCTCTCATTCTTTGGAGAACTCTAATACACTCTCTATTTTCCATTTTTATTCTACATACACACTCTTGAATGAAATTTCTCATGTGCATAAAATGGCAAGAATAAAAAGGCTTGCTAAGGTTAGCTTCTATGAGCAATAAATTAGAAACAAAATCTGAATCATTAAATTAGAATGATCAAGCTCCATCACTGGATGCATAAATAATGAAAAAAGAGACAAGGAGTCACACGAGACAATATTAAGCCTTTTTTTTTTTTTTGGTTTTTACTGACAGAGTTTCCTGTGACTTTGGAGGCTGTCCTGGAACTAGCTCTTGTAGACCAAGCTGGTCTCGAACTCACAGAGATCCGCCTGCATCTGCCTCCCGAGTGCTGGCATTAAAGGCGTGCACCACCAACGCCCGGCTAATATTAAGCCTTCTTAAAACAATGTTATAATCACTGACTGCATCAGTATAGAAAGCCTTACAATATCCAACATATGGCAAAATACCAAATTGTTGCCTATAATGTGATAAAATAGAAAAAATATTAAGAAACTCACACATCCCAGTGTGTCACAAATACAAAAATACAAATAAAACTGATAGACTACCAAACAATGGGCCTAAAGCAATAAATTATAGATTTAAAACAATATTTACCAGAGCAATTCACAACATCATTGCTATCATACATTTTCACAATATGAAGAAGACCTGGCAAGGAGTTGCTATAAGTTAATTAGGGAAGATGAGCAATTAGATAACTTTTAGACTGTTCCTTGAGCTCTGCTGGGTCCAACTCCTCTAATCCAGACAGCATTTGACCTTTCCTCATCTAAAAGTAGCAGCATACCCACCTTTATTTTTTTTTGTTTCCATAGTTACAAAAAAATCCACTGTCAACAAAAGGAATAGATGACTGAAGTTGGTAGAAAATATTAAGTAGGGAATAAATAATGGATGTCAAGTATGATAGTTTTATAGAATCTTAAAGTACAAGTGTTCAGCTCCTCAGAAAATCTGCAAGTCATCTTGATTTCCTGTATCTTGTAGTATATAGGTTGTTTCAATCCATGATCCTTTTGAAAACCAATCTAGGACAGAGGCAGGCAAACTGACTTAAAGGCCAGACAGCAAAGAGCTTCAGCTTAACACACCACTGTGTTTCCAAAAGAGAGAATTAACATGAGGGAATCATGTATGGGCTCATGGTTTAATGTGCACTGAACATTCCCCTTGACAAAACTTACCCAGCCCAGTCTGTCAGCATACTACATTAGCAACCTTTCCATTCAGGGTCAATTGTTTTGGGACTGAGAGGTCAGAGTAGTTTTTCTTCTCACCACAGAACTCTTTCTATGAAGGGCTCTGTTTGCACTTTTGATATTTTATAGACATCCATATTCATAGCTTCTGCATCTATGGATTTCATCAATTATAGATTGAAAATATCTGATAAACTTGCATCTATATAAACTATGTGAAAACTCATATTTCCTAAGTAGTATGACATATTAACTATATGGTATATACATTGTGTTAGTGTAGGTGTTACAGGTAATCTAGAGACAATTTAAAGTATGAAGAAAAGTGCATATATGGTGTATTCAATCAATAGGCCATTTTATAAAAAAAAGAATAGAACAGAGATTTGGATATCTATCTTAGTTTGTTTTCTATTTCTATGATAACTTCAGAATCAAAAGCAATGGGTATGAAAGGGTTCAATTGGTTTATATGACTCAGTCAGTTAAGGAAAGGAAGTTAGGGCAAGGAAGCAAGGCAAGAGCCTGGAGCCAGAATCAAAGCACAGACTATAGAGTAATGCTGCTTACTGGTTTGCCCCTTATGTTGAACTTCCTTTCTTATACCTTAAGCCTAAGGATGTAACCAACCATATTTGGCTGGGCCCTCCCACATCAATCATTAAACAAGAAAATACCCAAAAGACTTGCCTATGGGCCATTCTAATAAAGGTTAATAAAGGTTGTTTTTTTTTTTCTCAACTAAAGTTCCCCCTTCCTAGATGACCATAGTTTGTGTTGAGCTGACAACAAAATTGGTCAGCACAACAGCCAAAGAAAGTATCAGGTATATTCACAGTGCTTACTGAGAAGAGCTACTTAAACACTGCAGAAAAAAAAAAAAAAAGACTAAGACAAAGACAAAGATGACACCATTGGAGACCTTACTAGTCAGCATTGGGAATCTTAGATTTTTTTGCAACTTCTGATCCTAGAAAACTGAAAAGGACAAGATTCATTTCAGCCATTAGTGTGCTAAGAAAGCCTTTACTGTAAAAAAAATCGCTACACTACTAGTGATTACAAAAGACTTGAAGACATCTGGTTTATTGATGATGTCAGAGACTCTGATTTCTATTTTGCCTCATGAAATGATTCACTGAAATATGGTACAAGACAGTTAAGATTTATGACTGTCTACACACCAAACTTCTCCTACAAGCCCTCTAGAAACATGAGATATCAGAATCTGAAATGACTCTTAATCTAACTTTCCTAAAATTCAGGAAGGCTAATGAACTTGCTTGAACTTTTATGAAAATTAGCTTTTGTAATTAGATCTTTCTCTGGGGACAAAGTTCATGGCTTTTATCAGATTCTCAGATATTTGTCAGAACCCATGGAAAGAGCAGGAAAGTTGTAGAATGTGAGCTATCTCCCTAGCAAAGTAATATCTTGAGTACTTAATTATTTTAAAATATTTGAAAATTGCTTAACTTATCCAAATAACACAGAGTGAATGGGGAAACATTCAATCAAGATATTCTATTAAAGTTGAAATTTTATAGCATCGGAAAAATAATTGACTCCAGGAATGAAGGAAAAACATTATTACTGAGACTTAACACAGGAATATAAAAATCTGCATGAACTAATTTGATAAATTAGATGAAAGAAGAAGTATTTATTGTGAGACATAGATTGCTGCAAATAGTGATAAAGAAAGAGGGCTGATAGAACAGAGAGAAAGACTGAATTAGTAATTTTACATTTTTTTCCATTAAAGGACACCTTAGTCACATTTGAAATCACTTCACTTTGATTTAACATTTTAGAAATTTTAAAATTGGTTGTTCACAAACTTCCACAAAATAGGAGAAAATGGGCTTATTGTTGATTTCATGAAGTCAATATAACCCTAGTACCAAAATAGGTTACTGTTTCACAGGGAAACAGAATTACACCTGTAGACACGGACATAAAGATCTTCAGCAATATTCTAAAAAAAAACAAATCCAGTAATATTTTTAGAAAGTTACCCATGCCTTGATCCCAGTGGTGTGAGCTTGATTAGAGATCTAAAAGAAAAATTAAAAAAAAAGGAAAGAAAAGAGAAGAAAAAATCGTCAGGATAATATTAATAAAACACAGAGAGAAACACGCAGTAATTTCAGTAGGTTTCAGAATAATACTGAAAAATTCCCATGCTTTTCATGATAAACATAATGTGTTAGTCACAAAAAAGGAATTTTCCCAAATTGCTGAAAGACACTCACAGTTAACATTGTCCTTCTTGAGGAAACACTTAGCTTCCTCTCCTTTTTTTTTTTTGAATTTTTATTACTTCTTTGAGAATTCTGTACATTGTATCTAGATTAGACTCCTTCCCAACCCTTTCCAGATTCATGCCCTTTGCTATCCACTCAACTCTGTGTCCTCTTTTTCTTTTAGACCATCAAGTCCAATTTGCACTGCCCATCTGAGATGTGGGGCCTTTCTCTGGAACATGGTGACCTAGTAGGAGCCAAATCATTGAAGAAAACTGACTCTTTAGCCCATGTTCTATCTTTCAGGGGATGAGACTGTGGGCCCATTTTTCCCTGTTCATTCTGGGATCTTTGTATGGCTTGAGCTCACACAGGTCTTCTGAAAACCTTCCCTTTAAGATGGGGACCAAGATCCAGAAAAGTACATCCAATTCTATCTGTTCTATTCAACATTGTACTGGAGTTTATAACCAGAGCGATTAATCAAATAAATGAAACAAGTCGATCACATCAGGAAGGAAAGTATAAAACTACCTTTATTTGCACAATCTTGTGTAGAGAAATTACTTTTAAAAATCCACTAAAAACATAATTAGAAATAATAAAGTAGTTCATCATAGTTGCGAGATACAGTGTAGAAATGTTAATCATATACTATACATTAATAATGATCATTCCAAAAGTAAAATTAAGAAAATAATTCACTTCTCTGTAACATAACAAATAATGTCATTAAAAACTCAAGTCCAGAGCTGCAGGGATAGCTCAACTATTTATCTTGCAAGGATGGGGTCCCAAGTTTGAATCCCAGAATCTGTGTACAAGAAGCTTAGTGCAACAGCACACCTATGATGCTAGTGCTGTGGAAATGGAAACAGGCATTATAGAACACCTGGCAAGTTCTAGGCTGATAAAAAGACCCTATTTCAAAAAAAAAAGACACTCTGCCCTCTGTCCTGCTGCGGATGCCCGAGCTGCTCTGACCCCCCCCACACACACACACTTCCTCCATCAATCCCTGATGGCTTCTGCTTGAAACCCAACCCCACAAGAGTGGACCTGCCCAGACCTTAAGGCCCACCCTGAGTCTGGAAACACCTCACCCCTGTCCACTCTCCCCCCTCTGTCCTGCTGATGGCGCCCGAGGTTCAGGTGTGTCTGGGAGTTGCTCTGTTCCCCAACCTACCCCCATCAACCCCTGCTTGTTTCTGCCTGAGCCCACCTGGGCAAGAGTGGACCTGCCCAGACTGGGAAGGCCCAGCCTGAGTCCCAACACACCCCACACTTGTCCACCAACGACCCTCTGCCATCCTGCTGCTGCCAGAAGCTGAGCCCTCTGCCAGCCACCTGAGATAGAGAGACCCCACCTGCACTCACTGGAAGAAGGGATGGGAAGAAGACAGAGTAAGAACACACTCAACAACAGAAAAACCGATATGACACCACCAGAATCTAGGGATGCCACACCAGCAAGATCTGAAAAGCCCAAGAGGATGAAGAAGAGATGGGACTCAAAAATTGCCTTAGGAAGATGATAGAGTCCTTTAAAGAGGAAGCAAGAAAATCCCTTAAAGAACTAGAAGAAAAAACAAGCAAAAAGTAACATGAGATGGAGGAAAAGAAAGAGCAATTTTTCAAGAAGTAAACAAATCTCTTAAAGAATCTAAAGAAAGACAAGAAAAAACAACCAAACAAGTGAAGGAAGCACTCAAAACAGTTCATGGCATGAAAGCTGAAATAGAAACAATAAAGAAAACATAGAATGAGGTGATGCTGGAAATAGAAAGGCTGGATAAATGATCACGAGTTAAAGATGTGAGTATAACCATTAGAATTCAAGAGATGGAAGAGAGAATCTCAGTTGTTGAAGACTCTCTAAAGGATATACAGTCATTGACCAAGGAAAATATCAAGTCCATCAAATCCCAACACATAATATCCAGGAAATATGGGACACAGTGAAAAGGCCAAACCTAAGAATAATAGGTATAGAAAGTGAAGAAATACAGCTCAAAGGTAAAGAAAACATATTCAACAAAATCATAGAAAAAAAATTCCCCAACCTACAGAAGGATATGCCTATGAAAGTACAAGAAGCCTATAGAACACCAAACAGACTGGACCACAAAAGAAGTCCCCTCAACACATAATAATCAAAACACCAAACCTTCAGAATGAAGAGAAAATACTAAGAACAGCAAAGGAAAAAGGCCAAGTAACATATAAAGGCAGACCTATTTGAATCACACCTGACTTCTCAATGGAAACTTTAAAAGCCAGAAGGTCCTGCATAGATATCATACAAACACCAAGGGAGCATGGATACCAATCCAGACTACTGTCCCCAGCAAAACTTTCAATCACTATAGATGGAGTAAACAAGATATTGCATGACAAAACCAGACTTAAACAATACATGTCCACAAATCCAGCACTACAGAAAGATCTAGAAGGAAAACTCCAACCCAATGAAGAAAACTACTCTCACAAAAACATAGGCAATTGATAACCCAATTTTACCAAACAATGAAAAGAAAAAGGAGGGCAAAATACACATACAATGACACCATCAACAATAAATCCAAAATAAACAAGAAAAAACAATTAATGGACATTAATATCCCTCAATGTCAATAGTCTTAACATTCCCATAGAAAGATATAGGCTAAAAGAATGGATAGGAAGACAGAATCCATCCTTCTGCTGTATACAAGACACACACTTCAACTTCAAAGGCAGGCATCGCCTCATAGTAAAGGGATGGGACAAGATTTTCCAATCAAATGGGCCCAAGAAACAAGCTGGTGTAGCAATCCTATATTTAACAAATTGGACTTTAAACTAAAATCAATCAAAAGAGATGAAGAAGAGCATTTCATACTCATCACAGGAAAAGTCAATCAAGATGAAGCCTCAATCCTGAACATCTATGCCCCCAATACGAAGGAACCCACATTTGTAAAAGAAACATTACTTAAGTTCAAACAACACATAAAACCACACACATTTATAATAGACACTTCCACACCCCACTTTCACCACTAGATAGGACCACCAGACAGAAACTTAAAAAAGGAACAAAGGATCTAACAGAAGTTATGACCCAATTGGGTTTAACAGATATCTATAGAACATTCTATCCCAACACAAAAGAATATGCCTTCTTCTCAGCGCCACATGGCACCTTCTCTAAAATTGACCACATAGTTGGCAACAAAGCAAACCTCCACAGATACAAAAGAATTGAAATAATCCCCTGTATCTTATCAGATTACCATGCTTTAAAGTTAGAATTCAACATCAATACAAATTGCAGAAAATCTACAAACTCATAGAAATTGAATAACACCCAATTGCACCATTCCTGGGTTGAGGAAGAAATAAAAAAGACATTAAAGACTTCCTAGAATTTAATGAGACTGTAAACACAACATACGCAAACTTGTGGGACACTTGAAAGCAGTGATAAGAGGAAAGTTCATAGAACAAAGTGCCCACATGAAGAAACTGGAGAATAGTCACACGAGAGAATTGACAGAACAACTGAAAGCTTTAGAGCAAAAAGAAGCAAACTCACCTCCGAGGAGTAGACGCCAGGAAATAATCAAACTGAGGGCTGAAATCAATAAAGTAGAAACTTGGAAAACATTACAAAGAATCAATGAAACAAAGAGTTGATATTTTGAGAAGATAAACAAGATAGACAAACCTCTATCCAAACTAACCCAAAGGCAGAGAGAGCACATGGTAATTGACAAAATCAGAAACGAAAAGGGGGATATAAAAAGGACACTGAGGAAATCCAGAGAATCATCAAGTCATACTTTGAAAACCTGTACTCCACAAAATTCGAAAATCTAAAGGAAATGAACAGTTTCCTGGATAGATATCACTTACCAAAAGGAAACCAAGTACAGATAAGCAGTTTAAATCAACCTATAAACCCTAATCAAATAGAAGCAGTCATCAAAAGCCTTCCAACCAAAAGAAAGCCCAGGGCCAGATGGCTTCACTGCAGAATTCTACCAGAAATTCAAACAAGAGCTGATAACAGTACTTCTCAAATTGTTCCACACAATAGAAACAGAAGGGACAATGCCAAACTCTTTTTATGAGGCTTCCATCACTTTGATACCCATGCCACACAAAGATAAAACTAAAAAAGAGAACTACAGACCAATATCCCTCATGAACATTGATGCAAAAATACTCAACAAAATATTGGCAAATGGAATCCATGAACACATCATCAAAATCATCCACCATGTTCCAGTAGGCTTCATCCCAGGGATGCAAGGATTGTTCAACATAAGAAAATCCATCAATGTAATCCACCATATAATCAGACTGAAACAGAAAAAAAAGCACATGATCATCTCACTAGATGCTGAAAAAGCCTTAGACAAAAATCCAACATCCCTTCATGATAAAGATCTTGTAGAGAACAGGAATAACAGGAACATATCTAAAAATGATAAAAGCAATATACACCAAACCAACAGCCAACATCAAACTAAATGGAAAGAAACTCAAAGGATTCCTCTAAAATCAGGAACATGACAAGGCTGTCCACTCTCTCCATATCTTTTCAATACTGTACTTGAAATTCTAGCTAGAGCAATAAGACAAGAAAAGGAGATCAAAGGGATACAAATTGGAAAGGAAGAAGTCAAACTTTCACTATTTGCAGATGATATGATACTCTACATAAGTGACCCGAAAAACAATACCAGGGAACTCCTACAGCTGATAAACACTTTCAGCAAAGTAGTAGGATATAAAATTAACTCAAAAAATTCAGTAGCCCTACTATGTACAGATGATAAATCCAATGAGAAAGAAATCAGAGAAACATCACCCTTCACAACATCCACAAGCAACATAAAATATCGTGGGGTAATGCTAACCAAAAAAGTGAAAGACCTGTACAGTAAGAACTTTGAGTCTTTAAAGGAAGAAATTAAAGAAGATACCAGAAAATGGAAAGATCTCCCATGCTCTTGGATAGGTGGAATCAACATATTAAAACTGGCAATCTTGACAAAAGTAATCTACAGAGTCAATGAAATCCCCATCAAAATCCCAACACAGTTCATCACAGACTTTGAAAGAACAATACTCAACTTTATGTGGAAAAACAAAAAAAAACCCAGGATAGCCAAAACAACGCTGTACAATAAAGGATCTTCTGGAGGCATCATCATCCCTGACTTCAAACTCTATTATAGAGACATAGTTCTGAAAATGGTTTGGTATTGGCACAAAAATAGACAGATAGACCAATTGAATCGAATTGAAAACACTGATAATAACCCACACACCTATGAACACAAAGATGCTACATCTATACAATGGAAGAATGATAGCATTTTAACAAATGATGCTGGCACACTGGATTCAGACATGCAGAAGATTGCAGATAGATCTGTATCTGTCATCATGCACAAAATTTAAGTGCAAATGGATCAAAGTTCTCAACATAAATCCAACCACTCTGAATCTTCTAGAAGAGAAAGTGGGAGATACCCTTGAACGAATCGGCATAGGAGACTGCTTTCTGAACATTACCCCAGTAGGACAGACATTGAGATAGTGAATTAATTAATGGGACTTCCTGAAAGTGAAAAGCTTCTGTAAGGCAAAGGACACAGTCAGTAAGACAAAATGACAGCCCACAGAAAGGGAATAGATCTTCACCAACCCCACATCTGACAGACGGTTGATTTCAAAATATACAATGAACTCAAGAAGCTAGCCACCAAAACACCATACAATGAAATTAAAAAGTGGGGTGCAGAACTAAATAGCGAATTCTCAACAGAGAAATCTGAAATGGCTGAAAGACACTAAAGAAAGTGCTCAAAATCCTTGGCCATCAGAGAAATGCAACTCAAAACAACTCTGAAATACCACCTCACACCTGCCAGAATGACTAAAATCAAAAATACCAATGACAATCTATGCTAGAGGGGATGTGGAGAAAAAGGAACACTCCACCATTGCTATGGGAGTGCGAACTTGTAAGACCACTTTGGAAATCAGTATGGTGGTTGGTGAGAAAAATGGGAATCAATCTAGCTCAAGATCCAGCCATTCCTCTCTTGGGCATATAAACAAATAATGCACACTCATAAAACAAGGACATATGTTCAACCATGTTCATAGCAGCATTGTTTGTAATATCCAGCACCTGGAAGCAACCTAGATGCCCCTCACCTGAAGAATGGATAGAGAAAATGTGGTACATTTATACAATGGAGTACACTCAGCAGAAAAAAAGCAATGGAATCTTGAAATTCCCAGGCAAATGGATGGAACTAGAAGAAACCATCCTGAGTGAGGTAACCCAGTCACAAAAAGAAAAACATGGTAGGTACTCACTCATATATGAATTTTAGACATAGAGCAAAGTATTACCTGCCTACAATTCTCTTCACCAAAGAAACTAGGAAACAAGAAGGACTCTAAGGGAAAAATGCATTGACCCCTGAGAATGGGAAGGGGCAGGATCTCCTGAGCTAATTGACAGCATGAGGGTAGGGGAGTGGGTGCTGCCAGAATGAGTGGAGAAGAGGAGAGGAGAGGAGTAAATAGAGGAGCAGAAATATTGAGTTGGGTGAAGAATAGAGGAGAGCAGGATGAGAGTTACCATATGAAAGGGAGCCATTATAGGTCCAAGGAGAGATCTGGCACTAGGGAGTGTTCCAGAGACCGACAAGGAAGACACGATCTGACAATCCAGGCAATGATGGAGAGGATAACCTAAATACCCTTCCCCTAAAATGAGATTGATGACTACTTTTTATGCCATCCTAGAGCCCTCATCCAGTGGCTGATGGAAGCAGAGGCAGACATCCACAGATATCCAGTGATCTGAACTCTGAAGCTTAGTTGCAGACAGGGAGGAATGAAGATCAAAGGGGTCAGGACCAGGCTGGTGAAACCCACAGAAACAGCTGGCTTGAACAAGGGGGAGCACATAGACCCCAGACTGCTATCTGGGAGGCCAGCATGGGACAGATCCAGACCCCTGAACATGGATGTCAATGAGGAAGCCTTTGCACTCTAAGGGTCCCTTGGTAGTGGATTAGTATTTTTCCCTGGTGTAAGAAGGGACTTTGAGAGCCCATCCCACGTCTCAGCCTGGACACATGGGGGAGGGCCTAGGCTTGGCCCAGGATGATGTGGTGGATTTTAGGGAACCCCTGTTGAGGGCCCTACCCTGCCTGGGGAGTGGAGGGAGGATGGGGTAGAGAGTAGGTCTTGGGTAAAGATGAGGGGGAGTGAGGGGAGGGAGAGGGAGAAGGGCTTGATATGTGAAACAAGCTTTTTCCTAATTTGAGCCAATATAAATAATCAAAAACAACAACAACAACAAAATCAAATTGACAGAACCTGGAAAACAATGGCAAGAGATTGCTCCCTGGCCTTTAACATACAGACACAAACAACAAAACACTTTGTACACACACACACACACACACACACACACACACACACACACACACATATATATACATGCACACACATGAACAGACACACACACACACACACACACACACACACGCATATATATATATATATAATATATATAATATATATATATATATATGCACACACATACACACATACACACACACACACACACACACACACACACACACACACACACACACACACACGATTCAGGCCCAAACATGAAGTACCAAAATGTCATCTCAAAAGAGATTAAAGTTTAATTATCTCCCTTGCTGTGTTTAGATTGCAACATTCTCTAATTGGTTATCCTATTCACTATACTTTTAATCAAACTGTCAGATATCTTCCTGTTTTTCCATGAATTTTTAGATCTTTTTAAAGTTTATATGAGACCTCAAGCACTATCATTAGTCATAAAAATAAGGGATCAAATTAGAAATTTTGACATTCATATATATTTCAAACCTCATAAAAAATGAAAGTAAGCAAGACAGTGTAGTGCTTGCACTAAGGTAAACATTCAAGGAAATAGAATGGGATTCAGGGACAAGAAATAAATCCTTATATTTATGCTCAATTTATTTTTAAAAAGTGTGCCATTAAAATTCACTGGAGAATTTTTTTAACAAATATTACTAGAAGAACAGAATGAAGTCAGCACCCTACCTTACTTTGTACAAAAAGTAACTCAAAATGTATTATAAATCAACAAATATTATAAAATTATTATTATAAAAGCAGCTTTAAATTGAATCTTCTTGATATTATATGTGGCTATGCTTTTTATAAATAATATAATACCAAATCACATATACAATGCAATGGGTGGGGTGGAGGAGAAGGGGAAACGGAAAGGGGAAGATGGAGAGAGTGTGACAGAAAGAGAAAGAAGGGAAGTTGGTAGAAGAGTAAAACTTGTATGTGACAAGATCATGAGAGAGGGGAATAAACAACACCCAGAATGAGAAAATATTAACCAAACATTATATATGAAAATGAACTTTTATGTATACTATATAAAGAATTTCAACAAAAGATAAACTAATTCAAAGATATGAAAGGATTTAAATATGCTTCTCTCCAAAAAAATATACAAAGAGCTAATAGGCAGACAAAATATTCATTTCCTAACTAATTAAGGATACAAATAAAAACAATAAAGAAATTCCTTTTCCAAGCAAATGATAGGTTTAAACAAGAAAACAAACCCAGAAGACTACAAGTGCAGATAAAGACATGGAGACCATAACCCCACCCATCCCCCACACCCACCCAGAGCTGCTGGCAAACCAGAGGTAGTCATTTTGTAAAACCACTTGACAGTTTCCTAAGTTATTATAAAGTTATCATTCAAATAGGCAGTTACTACCGAGGCAGAGTGTGTGTGTGTAGGTATCTCTCTCTCTCTCTCTCTTTCTCTCTCTCTCTCTCTCTCTCTATCTCTCTCCCTCTCCCGTGTGTGTGTGTGTGTGTGTGTGTGTGTGTGTGTGTGTGTGTGTGTGTGTGTGTGTTTCTGGGGGGACTTAAATAAATAAGGGGTATGGGCCTTTCCCTTTTTCAATGGGAAAACTTGTTCTAAAACCACATTAAGTTGACTCTGCCTTGTTGACACACTAAAATATACTGGATGATAAAGTTTTATTAATTGTATTTTAGTAAAATTTAAAAACTGCTATAGTCAAAATAAACAATAGAGCTGAACATTAATTACAAACATCCAATAATCAAAGCATTCATAGATTACCACATTAAGTCATCTGAGTACTAGAATTACTGTGACTAAAGTTAGGCAAACTTCTAACACCTCCCCATGTGATTTCATTCCTCAAGCTTGATTTCATCCCAACACTACTTCCTGCATGAAGTCTTCATTGTATGCCACTAGAGGGTTCCTTTTTTTTCTTTTCTTTTTTTTGTAATTTTTTTTATTAGTTCAAATTAGGAACAAGCTTGCTTCACATGTCAATCCCTTCTCCCTGTCCCTTCCCTCCCCCACAACCCTACCCCCAACCTCCCACCTGCCCTCCACCCCCTCCACCCTCCACTTCCCAGGCAGGGTAGAACTCTAGACAGGGGCTCCCCAAAGTCCACCACATCATCCTGGGCCAAGCCTAGGCCCTCCCCCATGTGTCCAGGCTGAGACGTGGGATGGGCTCTCAAAGTCCCTTCTTACAAAAGGGAAAAATATTAGTCCACTACCAGGGGCCCCCTAGAGTGCAGAGGCCTCCTCATTGACATCCGTGTTCAGGGGTCTGGATCTGTCCCATGCTGGCCTCCCAGACAGCAGTCTGGGGTAGATGTGCTCCCCCTTGTTCAGGCCAGCTGTTTCTGTGGGTTTCACCAGCCTGGTCCTGACCCCTTTGATCTTCATTCCTCCCTCTCTGCAACTAAGTTCCATAGTTCAGTTCAGTGCATATCTGTGGGTGTCTGCCTCTGTTTCCATCAGCTCCCAATTATTTCAGGAGATCCTGCCCCTTCCCATTCTCAGGGCTCCATGCATTTTTCCCTTAGAGTCCTTGTTTCCTAGTTTCTTTGGTGAAGAGGATTGTAGGCTGGTAATATTTTGCTCTCTGTCTAAAATTCATATATGAGTGAGTACATACCATGTTTGTCTTTTTGTGACTGGGTCACATTTATACAATGGAGTACTACTCAGCAGAAAAAAAGCAATGGAATCTTGAATTTCACAGGCAAATGGATGGAACCAAAGGGTTCCTTTTTATTATTAATTTTTTTTACACTCCAATCCCAGTTCTGCCTTCCTCCTCTTCTCCCACTCCCCATTTTCTCTCCTCCTCCCATCTGCTCCAGGGAGAGTGTAAGTCCTCCCTTAGGAAGTCTACTAAGTCTTTACCATCATGTAGTTAGGCAGGAATAAGGCACCTCTCCACCCCCATACCCCTATGTCTAGGCTGAGCAATGTATCTCTCCATATAGAATGAGCTCCACTAAGTCAGCTTTACATTACAGATTCCAACAAAATATGGTCTATTGACACCCCAAGCTGTGGGTGGAAGTCGTACACGCTGGATGCTGTGCCACTTGCCTATTCCTTAAAGGTGGTTCCTAAGGAGGTGATTGGAAATTTGTGTTCATTCAACTACAACTAGACTGATGATATAATATGTTTCATGTACACAGCTGTTTACAAAAAATCCTACTTACCAACATTTTACTGGTATTGGGCATTCCTATACTGAAGTCCTTATTTCCAGAGTATTGGAAGTTTGAAGCAATTGAGAGCTCTGCTCCTACGTGATTACTAAGTTCAAAATTGCAAATCAGTGCACTCTGATTTTCCCTAAGCTTTACCATTCCTGAATTCACTCATTGCTTGTCAGAGCCATGCTTTTGATTGAACTGTGTGTGATTATTTCAAGTATGGGACAGTTTTCAACAAATAAAAGACACCTGCTTAATTTTACTGAAGTTGCCTTAGAACTGAGTCTGTCATCAGGGCAGCTCCAGGGTTCCCACCCATGATTGGCGTAAGTGGATGAATCATCAAAGAGTTCATGCCTGCTTCCACTCACCCCGTTATCAAGGTGTGCCTTCCAACAACCTTGTGAGTCACTCTTCAGGGAGCCCGTGGTTACCCAGTCATCTAGTCTATAATTTAACCCTCCTTCTTAACCTTCTTTGCTTCTTTTTTTTTTTTTTTTAATTAGTAAAAGTCCCCTCAAGAGTGTCTTTCTTTATCCTTCCTCTTTTTTAAAATCTTTGGGATCTGGTTAGAAGTCCCATAAATTTCCCCAAGAGGAAGCTGCCCCAGGACATTCTTGACTGTTAATCCTCTAACCTCCAAGTTAACTTGCTTCCTCCCTGTCACTGCACTTGCTGTGCAAAAACTGTGTCTGCAGAAAGATAAGCAAGGTGACCCCATTTGACCCAGGACTTCCCACATTGCCTGTGACTTCACTGTGTAAGCTTAATTGGCATCTATTCTCCATATATGTGCTACACATGCCCAATCCATTTGGGAATTCAAACATTTCCAACTTTAATTCTCTGTAACTCTGAAGCATCTCCTATTTACTTTCTCAACTCAGAGTCCTCCAAGTCCACGCCTGCTTCCAGCAAGCTGACTATCTATAGCCAAATGTTTGCTTACACACTGAGTAGATATCCAGACTCTCAGTACATTTTCCACTGGTGCGCCACCACCTGCCTATCCCTTAACTGAACTGCAGCAGGAGCTGCTATTGCTGTCTTCCTGATCTTCTGATGGAGCCCAAGTCCCTGTAAATGAATTATCAATCCATCAGTAGTGGGAGGACCTCACTGCTCAATACTAGCTCCCCTCATCCTGCAAAATAACAGCCTGAGAGTCTCAGGTGACCCAATTCCTGTCACCTCTCAAATGATTCCACTGAGACAGTCTCTCTTCTCCACCAGACTAATCTGGTGCTCCCTGAACACCATGTGATGCTCTTTTCTTGTGTATCTCATTATTTCTTGTACCTTAAGCTTCTTTTTCATTTTCTCTATGAAGCTTTTATGGATAATTCGTCAAAATTATTTTTCAGCTACTTCTGGTTTGTACCTATTTACTCTTTGGCTTAGCAGATAGATATCTTTGCATTTTATACAAATCCAAAAACTGAAATGCTTGAGAAATTTGGTCATTTTTTGTGATAATACTGGTTATGGGCATAATCACTTCTTTTAAAGTGTGTGTGTGTGTGTGTGTGTGTGTGTGTGTGTGTGTGTGTGTGTTATGTGTGTATCTATATGTGCATTTGTGCACATGAGTCCAAGGCCTGTGGAGACCTGATGAAACTGTAGTATCCTCTGGAGCAGTAGGTATAGGAGATTATTAGCCCTATGTGAATGCTAGGAACTGAACACATGCCATGTGCAAGAGCAGTAAGTGCCCTTAAACACTGACCTGCTTTTATAACCTAAGATAATCACCTTATAAAGAGAAATGTCTATTTGGGCTCACAGTGCAGGCCACGATCACCTGTCCCATTGCTTTGAGCCTTTTGTAAGGCAGTACCTCATAGAAAGAGGTCATGGCAGAGAGAATTTCTGGAAGCAGAAAACAGACAGAGAAAGAGGAAGGACCAACCTCTTGTATTCCAAGGCCATGACCTTGAGATCTCTTACTGGTTATTGTTTCATTTTTCCCATTACCTAACATCTCAGCTCCCTAAGATAGAGATCAAACCTGTGATATGTGGGCTTTGGGTAGACATTTAAAATCCAAACTGTAGAATCTGTTCCTGAACTCTCAAAGTGTTCTATCCTTCTCACCATGCAAAAATGTGTTCAGTCGATCCTTGGGGTCACTGCTCTGAAATCCAAATATAAAGTTTCCAAGACTCATCAGCCTCAAAATGTAAGTGACTATAAAAGCAAAAAAGAGAACTGCTTATTTTGTCTTTCTGTTATTTATTCCTCTTCCAAATATACTCCCCTTAAAACCACTCACTTTCCTTCTCCCCTAGATTCATCCCTCCTCTGTTTCCTTTCAGAAAATAGCAGGCTTCCTAGGGATATCAATCAACAACTGCATAAAAAGTTATAGTATAATTAGGCACAAACCTTCACATCAAGGCTGGATGAAACAATCCAATAGGAGGAAAAGAGTCTCAAAATGAGGCACAAGAGTCAAAGACAGCCCCAACTCCCTCTGTTAAATGTTTCACATGAATACCAAGCTATACAGCCATAACATATATGCAGATGGCCTAGCTCAGACCTATAAAGCTCTGTGATTGTCACTTTGGTCTCTGTGAGCCCCTATGAGTCCTGCTTAGTTGATTCTGTGTACCATGTCCTCCTGGTGTTCTTGACCTCTCAGTTTCCTCCCCTTCTTTCTCAGGTTTCTGGAGCTCTTCCTAATGTTTGGCTGTTGCTCTTTGCATCTTCTCCCATCAGTTTCTGGATGAAGACTTCCTGATCTATGAGTAGAGGAGAATATCATTAGGAATTATTTCATTGACATTTTTTTTTGGTAGTCGTGTTTGGTTCTATCCTAGGTCTCTGGGCTATACAACCTCTGGTTTCTGACCCTCCAGACAGTGTCAAGAGTGAGCTTCCTCTTGGCATGCGTCTCAAGCTAAAACAGACATTGGATGACAACTCTCGTATGTTCTGCACTACTATTACCCCAACACATCTGTCATTCAGGACAAATTATAGGTTGAAGCTTTGTGGCTGGGTTGGTGTACCAGTCCCACCACTGGAAGCCTTGAATTGCTTATTTTCAAGATACAATGATAAGATAGGAAAAATATCAATGTTTCCATTCCAAAGGAAGATATAGTGGACAAAAGGAATTGGATCACAGTCAGACTCAAACACAGGAGGGAAATTTAATCCTGAAACTTCACTAATAGCATCCTTACATTCCATGGGAAGATGAGGAGGTCCTCCTCCTGCAGCTTTTCTGGTCACACCCATGAGACCAAAATCTTGGTAACAATTTATGCATTTATCATATTTCTGTCACTATAATAAATATCAGAGATAAACAACGTGTAAAGAGAAAAGCTTTTTATTTAGATTAACATTTTGGAGAATTCCAGTCAGCCTCTGGCTAGTCCTGATGCCTTTGGACCTGTGGAAAAGCACTGGGTTGTGTTAAGGAGCATATGGCAGAGTAAGGGAAAAGAACCACAATCCCACAGGCCCCTTCAGAGGAAAAACCCCAGTCACCGAAAACATTGCAGCAGGTTCCACCTCATAGAAAACTTCCTCTTCCCCATCTGTCATTAGCATTAACCTGGGGACAAAGGTCAAACCACATGTCTCCTTTGGGAGAAACTTCAAAGCCAAATGATGCCATGTCATTATGTAAGATGTTATGTTTTCAATGATTTCCAACCTAATACTCTGGAATAAGGTGTGCTCAAACTTTATAAACAGTTGTCTCGATACTTCCACATTTTCTTTCCCAAATGTTTGGATACAGAAACTTCACAGGAGCAGATGTGTTTCTTGGGCTTGCTTCCTGCTGCACCCCTATGGATGCAGACAGGTCCTGGCATTGAGAAGGCTCTCAGAAATTGAATTAGTCCCCTTCAGACATTCCACTGGTCAAAATGCATTCACATGGCCTAACATGGGAAATGTGGAGGCAGAAAGGGAAAGGAGTTGGACCTTACCCATATGTCCAGGATGTGAGATAAAGCAGTACTTAATGTATCTTGTGCCCATCATGAACTTGTCAGCCTCAGGTTAGTGTTCGTGCCCTGTACCATCTCTACCTATGACACAAACCATTTTTTCCTCAGCCAAGAGGGGCTCCATGATTAGGTCTCATGCTAGGTGCATTTTGGTGAAAGAGAAGTAATGCTAGGATCCAAACCTGAGGAGCCGTATCTCCTTTGGCATTTGTGATGGAAAACTCCACTTCCTTCATTAAATAAAGGCTAATTCCTCTCTGACTAGAATTTGGCAGCTCGCCAACCATTCCCACAAAAGAACTCCTTTGTAAAGCTTCTGTGTTTCTCCCACCTTAGAACTTCCTCAAGCTTGAAAGTACCTCACCCCACATCCTGGCTTAAAAATAATAGACTTGCCTGAGGCATATTGAACTTGAAATTTACCTGTGAAGCAGAGTGCAGGCATTGAGAAGCCAAGGCTCTGAAAATTATAAAACATCTTTATACAAAGACATGAACGGGAAATGGAAATTCATATTCTCTAGTCAATTTTATAACATTCCTGTAATTATAAGTCCCAAGAGGCAATGGGTGCTTCTCTAATGTCACCCCACAGAGACTAGTAAAATGTCTGGCACACAGTAGGACCAAAATGCACAAAGACTAAGTAAGTGTTGCTCCCCCCCGTGATCTGTCTCTGATCTCTTTCTCTCATTCTGCAAATCTGTAGTGTGAATAAACTGTCAGGTAGATAATCTCATCCAGTGTCTGAAGATAAAAATATAGGGATTCCCAGAGACATAATGGCCCAATGTTGTAAAGGGAGTAAGGAATAAAGTTTATAATGAGACCAGTTCCTTTTCCACAACATCTCACAATCTGGTAAGTTAGAGTGAACTCTTGTCAATGCCTATGAGAGTCTTAATTATGAGGCAGCCAGCACAAACAGAGGAGGTCAGCCTCACCTCACAGGTATTGTTCTAGATCTTTTGTTGTGCCCAAGTGGTAGGGGGACATCTGATACCTTTATGCAAGAGGTGCAAAGCAAATGTTTGCAAGCATTCTTCCTTGTCCTTTAGAAGAATAGAGACAGGCGTGGATGCCTCCACACAGCTATGTGGACATTATTCTCATATCTACATGTACTTATCTATAAGGAGATTAATAATGGTTATGCTGAGCATAGTGGGCACTACTTAATTCATGCCAGTCATTGTGGCTTCACCGTTTTATATCATTTAGGCATTTAGTCAGTTCTCTCTGCTCAAGGCTGTCGTCTCTATTTTCAGTGGTTCAGTGACTGAGTTATGGTCAAACTTACCATGGTGTCCAACGAGGAGCATGCATGCAGAAGCCGAGGTTTTGATCTTGATCACTAGCATATGTAAAGAGATAAACACAGATTCCTATGCAAAGGCCCTCCCGGCTTTGACTCTTTGGAGGTTTTCTCTGTAAATAAGGACAAGAAAGCCACTATTTCTAACCACTCATTCTACTTCCAAAGGGTTGTCCATCATGGAGATGCCCAAAAGCTTGGAAGAGGAGAGAGAACTTCCAAAGACAAGACTGGCTTGTCCTGGCACATTAGCCTAGAACTACATCTCAACTAATCACCAATGTGCACAGCTTCCTATACAGATGTCTTATTAATTACTTCCTTCTTTCACCAAGAGCAAGATAAAAAGACAATGGCATGAAATATCAATTGTAGTTTAGTATCTCATTTAAGAGCATTTAAGAAAAAGTAGGATAGCCTGAATTTTATAGAAGAAGCTTCTGAGACTCCTAGGATCAGCTCTTTGGAGACCTCCCAACTTGCAGTGGAAGAATATGTCACTCTACACCCTCTCTGTGTCTGTCCCTTTAGTTTGTTAATGTGACTAGCTTCTTTGCAAAGATAAAAGTGACTAAAATTACATATTGGGTGAACTACAGGCCTGTTGGGAGATTTTAATGTGGAGTTTTATATCTCTTTCTCACACAATTACCCAAAGCAGTTTCTGTTATTTTGTAAATAGAAAACATGGGGGCTCCCACTTAGAAAACATCATGCAGGAGGAATGTGGCAAAGCTACAATTCAAACTCCAGCTGCAATACTGGCACCTGGACCCTTATGAATTTCCAGGTACCTTCTGCAGAATCCACTGTGCAGGGTGATGGGTGGGTGGGTAGGAGGGCAACATGCTGAACAAAAACCTAGCTAAAGGCAGCTCTTGCCTACCCACTCCTAGGACATCAAAGGCTCCATTTCTCTGGAGAAAAAAACAATGATGTCTTAACAAAATGTGTTTGGTGTGTATGTTTGTACGTTTAAACAGCCAAATGAAACCCAACTGTGAACAAATGCTTTTCCAACCAGGATCTGTTTGATGAAGAAATATATAGCAAATATTCACTAAGAAAGATAGTCTGGTCACCACCAGCTTCTTTTGTTAGAGTCACATTGCTGGGTCCCAATGGAATTTTAGGTTTTGTATCTCAGGAGTTACTGTGGAACATTCTTTGTCATAAAGATAATCTATCATCTCTGTTTTTGCTTATTTGTTATATACTCAGTACTGTGGTTAATTGTAGGGAGCTGCAGAAAACCGCACCCAAAAGATGGTGCCGGTTTCTGCCCTCCGCCAGCCCGACGGCGAGCGCTCTCTGTAGTAAACAACTCCAAATATGGTAAAGGTCATGTATCCTCTTAATTCTGCTTGGAGACAACCTATCCTGGCGCGCCACGTAGGGTTAGGTGATTGGTAGATGTAGACTATATCAGGCCCCGTCTCCCTCGGCCCGGGGCCCGCCGCCATTATACACTGTAAAAGCAAAGAGGTTCCCGATTAAACTGTGTTTGAAGAAGATTCCTCGGTGTGGCGTCTTTCTTGTTGGTCAAGGGTGGACGCCGCAGTTAATGAATGAGCAAAGTCCATACAT
This sequence comes from Cricetulus griseus, assembly GCF_003668045.3. Lineage (NCBI taxonomy): Eukaryota > Metazoa > Chordata > Mammalia > Rodentia > Cricetidae > Cricetulus > Cricetulus griseus. The sequence goes on along the minus strand of NW_023276807.1, from coordinate 108,627,946 downwards.
TCTTATTGATATTGAAGGAGACTGTGGAGGATCTACTTAACCATGATAACAATTTCACAACCACTGTAAAGAGATTACTGGGGACCACCTAAAAAATACAAAACAAGAGATATCTCCAAGAATATAATCAGATTATGGGTCAGCTCTTAGATGTGGCAAATGGGGAGGACGTCACTGGTAGATTTATTTCAGTACATCTTTCCTAGAAAAGCTAATTCAAAGTCAATACATAGGGAGACAAGGACAAACATAATGAATCAGAATAACACTCAAGTAGAAAGCACTACCAAGCTAGTGAGAATTGGCACTGGGGTTATCTAAATAACAATGAATGTTCTAGGAGATAATCAGAGCAAAGTAAATGAGACAGGGAGTGTGGAACTATCCAGAGCTGTGGCTGTTAAATAGTGCATTTCCTTTGGGAATCACAAGAACTGGCAGCTGATGTGGTTAAAATACTATGAGGATGCAAGAGCGCTACACCATTTGTCTTGGGTTCAGGAGACCTGAAACAGGGAATAGTTCAACATATGTCTGGTACAACCAGAGTTCTCTTAGCAAACTCTCCCCAGAGCAGACAGAGAGGGGGAAAATCTTGTCAGGAGAACCAAGGAAAAGTGATAGGTTTGATGAGCTGTGTACAACCGATTGTTCTCTCCCTCCTAACCAAGCTTAACAGTGGAACTTAATTTTTATTTGTACAAGAAGACTCACAGTCACAGAGAGAGAAAGGACCATCACTTGCACTCACTGTAATTCTGTTGTGAGCCAGTCTCTTAAAATTACAGTCCTTAAGAAAATACTTATCAGAATAAGGCAAAACTCTCTCCAATGTTGACTTAATAAATGGTTTACTGATAAGAAACATTATTTAGCTCTTTCTTCTTTCCTCCTCCTTTCCCACATCCTCCTTTTATTCCTTTTTAACTTGGGTAAACTTTTGGAAATAAAAGAGCTTAGAGAAGACAAGCCCAGGCCCCAGAGTAAAGTAACAATGAGGTAAGTCCTCATTCAGCTATTTTAAAGTAGTGGAAAAACGTGAAAGAAACTCATTCTACAGAGTGGAACTTTACTTTATTGCTAAACAAAAAAATGAAAGCCTCATTCAGACTCCTGTGTCCAAGATCAAGATAAACTGCTTGATACAGACTCTCTGTTTGATATAAACCATATTGTTTGATAAGAGGATTTTAAATGTCACTAAACATTCTTGAGCTATTGATAATGAAGATGCTAACAAGTTTATTCGTTTCTCTAGTCAACTATGGAGAGAATAACTCCAACCAATGTTAGGGAAAAAATAGAGAATGGAAGATTTATACAGAGTGCTTTCGGGTCTGGAATTATCAAATATTTAAGGCATTTAATTTTTATATCCATTCATTTGTGTTGTTTTGGTGAGTGTCTCTCAACATCCGGCAGCCCCCCCCACCCCCCCCGCAACAAACTCTCAACAGAACATCTGTGTCTCCTCCAAAGTTGGAATTCCTTTAAATAAGAAGATGGGAGAAGATAAGCATGTGTATCTAAGAAACCAAGAAATAGCGTAAAACATTGCAAAATTACTGTGCAGTGTTGTTCTTATTTTCAAAAACATAAAGAACGCAGTGGTGGCATGCTTATTTGACATACTGAGGACAATGGATTATACCAAGGGCTGGTAACCCCAGACAGGCCTTCTTAGTGGGTTTGAAGACACTGCTTCCTGTATGCTGACTTTAGGCATGTGTGAACATGGATGATAGATTGAAAGAAAGGGCCATGGAAATCCATTTCTATAAGATATTGGTTATCTAGTAAGTTGTATGACCTTATAAAATTTAATATATGACACTGTGAGCACAGATTTGTTACCCCCCCCCAAAAAAAAAACCTCAAACAGAAGAAATATAAATTGAAGTTCAGAAGGGAAATTATATCATCAATAAAAAAATCCAGTTTTAATTGAAAAAAAATAACTATGGGAAGCTCCATGCCAACCAGAGACTTTTCTCTATCTGTGAAACTGTGCATGTCTCCATTCTGTGATATTAAGTCCTTAGAAAGTCCAAGCAAAATCTGAAAGTTCATCTTAACATCCATCAGTGGAGGATAATGAATGAAATTGACCTATATACATCAAAATATGTCTTTAGGGAGCGCCATGTTGAAGGAAAATCACACTAATCACAGAAAGACAAATATCATTTGGGAATAATTATATTAAATATTTAAAAATATTTAGCATATTGTTTGTGGATTAGAACTTTGTCACTTGATGGGTAAATTACAAATCAAATTCATCTTAATAGATCTCTTGGAAAGAGAGTAGTGATATGGGCACAGGACCAACCAGCAGGCTTCAACTTTACAATAATGCAGTTCTATGAACCAAATGCTCGAAGAAAACATGAAATGTTAATACCTATTAATTATAAATGGCAGGTACACAGATGGTTGTTAAATTATTCCCTTTTGATTCTGTATGTTTCCAATTTTGTCTTTTCAAAGAATCAAAACATACTTGTTTGTTACATTCACATTGAGAGCTAAACACAACCATCCCTTGACTCTTAGAATGCAAAGCCATGATCAGTCGCTGTATTACAGGCCCTGCAAAAGAAAGCAAGGCAGTGGTTCAGAGCAGTCCTGAGAGGGAAACTTCAATGGCAAGAACTCAAAAGACATGGAAGTATACTAAGCTTGGCCTGGCTCTAACTGTCCTTTTAGAAATCTAGGCAAGTTGGCTTAGCCAGTAAAGTGCTTTTCTGAGTTCAGATTCTGGGGATCAATAAATATAAAGAGATGGGCAAAGTGACTTGAACCTGTAATCCTTGAATTGGGAAGGCTGAAGCACAGGATTCTTGGGGCTCACTGGCCAGCCACTCTGGTCAAATCAATGAATTCCAGATGGAATGAGAGGCATTGCCTCAAAAAAAAAAAAAATCAGGTAGAGACGGATCAAAGGAAACACACTCAAACAGCTTTTGGCATTTGGGGACACACACACACACACACACACACACACACACACACACACACACACACACACAAACACACATACACATACATGAAGCCTAGAATTATTCCTGGGACAATTTTGACTCAGCCTGGCTCCCTATTATGATTGTTACAGAACACATTGCTTTTGACAAGGTCTCTCTTACAAAGTCTATAATAAAGAACATTCCAGTGTATTGGATGGATACTGGTAGGACCTTCAAAAACTCTTTAGAGCAGTCATTCCTATATAATAATCAAGATTCCTCTGAACTTGAACCAAACTATCTTGTCAGAGGAATGTATATGTTAAAAATAATGATTCTAAAATTACTATTAACTTTTCATTTTTTTAAATAATTCTTTTGTTCTTTGACATTTTCATACCATTAACTTTCTTGAAGGCAACTGGTTCGAAGGACAGGGATTTCTAGTATGTAAGGTGTGTCCTAAAAACATTATTGCCATCTTGTGCATTGCTAATCTAGTTTTTATTCACTTCAAAGCTCATACACTCATCCCTTGGAGACCCCATTTCTCCTATTCAACCCCAGGTCTGGTTAGAGCATCTGTAAGACTATATGCTCATTGTTATGGATTTGGCTCCCTTCCATCCTGTCTTTCAGTAGTCACTATGCCAGGTCTGGCACATTTCCACTGTTGATCCAATCCTTATGAGTTGCATAGGTCCCAGCCACTGGAGATCGTTCTATCTTGTTCCTTCCATCTGTCTGCTGGTTCATTCTCTCCACCTGTCTGTCTGCTTCTCCCTCCCCCCTCTCCCTCCCTCCATCACTCCCTCCTTCTCTACCTCTCCTGTCTCTCATGTCCCCACTCTAAGATCATCTTTCCCTCTCCTTCTCCCCCAATAAACCTCTTACATCAGATCCATTGTGTGGTGTTATTTCTTATGGCTCACCTTGTCTGGACCCGCATAAAAGTATCCTTTTTTATTTCTTTATCATTACACACATCTGTTTTTGTCTTTAATTCAAAATATATTTATATGTATGAGTGCATCTATGTCTGTGGGCCACAGGGGTGTGCAATGCACAAGTAGGCCAGAAGAGGGTACCAGATCTCCTGAAACTGTAGTTTCAGATGGTCTGGAACTGCCATTTGGGTGCTGTGACTTGGACTCAGGCCCTCTGGAAGAACATGCAGTGTTTTTATTTGCCATGCCATCTTTTTGGCCCCTCATCTCTTTCTTAATATTTATGATAGAGCCCGTGTTTTCTTCTCCAATTAATATGTGAAGGGAGAGAAGATATCTCATTTACTTTGGATATTAATGCAATTTTCAAAAGTCAATAATCTTACTTATGTAGGTATCACCTTATGCCATTATCTTTCACTCCTAAGTAGAATTAAAAGAGAGCTGCATTTGTAGTGTGTTGAGTAGATACCAACACAGAAATCCTCACCTACTTTTCTTGAAGAACATCCTGCCACATCAGCCCTCCTATGTCTCAGGCTAAGTGATCAACTGACCATTAAAATATAAAACTCTAAGATGACTTCCAGTCAAGGCACAAAATAAACGCAAATATTACTTAGCATTACATTGTGGCTCCTTCTCATGTACTAGGCTAAGATCTTTCTGTTTTTTATCTGATTTATTTTTCACTATAGATCAATGATTGTAAAATCCAAAGTTACTCCTCTATGACTATAGAAGAACACACATGCTAGAAATTATTGGCTCAATTAAGGTCACCAATTAGTAAACATGAGAACTAGAGTTTTACCTGAGACCTATAGAAATCTAAAGTGAAAATCATATGACAAGATGCATAAAATATAAACATCGATATCAAAATCCCCTCTCATAAATGTGAGATTATATAACATGGAGAGAACAGGGCTGTTACAATGGGATCAGAGCTGAACAGAGGACTTGCTGCATAGGCAGGTTCAGGGAGACTCGGAGAAATCAGGAAAGGGAAGAATCCAGACAAGAAAAGTAAGTGTGAGCCAGGTGTTGGCACATGCCTTTAATTCCAGCACTTGGGAGGCAGAGGCAGGCAGATCTCTGTGAGTTCAAGACCAGTATGGTCTACAAGAGCTAGTTCCAGGATAGGCTCCAAAGCTATACAGGGAAACCATGCCTTGAAACATCAAAAAAACCAAAAACAAAATAAAACAAAACAAAAATCATAAGTGTGATGCTGCAGAGAACTAAAAGAAACTGAAGAAACATCAGGGGTGCATCCAGAAAGCTCATTCTTCCAGGGAAGAATTCTGAGGCCCTGTTGAGAAATAGCTTTCCCATCATAGGTCCTCATGAGACTCTGACTTAATTCTCTCTCTCCCTCTCCCTCTCCCTCTCTCTCTCTCTCCTTTATATTCTTTGTCCCCTTCCCTTCCTGTGAGTGGATACATTATAGCTCTCTATCTATAGCATATATTAACCTTCAAAATTGCTTTCCCTGCTCATACTATTGCAGGAGTCTGAGACAAGAGGGGAGTGAGTTTGAAGTTAACCAGAGCCACTCCATGAGTTCTACTATGTTCTACATAGTTAGACCATTTCTCAACCAACACGCGCGCGTGCACGTGCGCGCGCGCGCGCGTACACACACACACACACACCAGGAATTGCCTTTCTGTAGACCTAAGAGGATGCCCACGGAAACATCTACATGATTGTTTCTAAAGTATTAATTCCAAAGAGATGATTTTTGAATACCCTTATTTTGCAATCTATATAACTATGTTTCAAAGAGATTCATTTACATGCAGAAAGTCATCATTTGAAACTCTGAAAACTACTTTGGTGGCTTCACAACACAGAACAGAACAGCAGAGTATTACTCACTGAAACAAGTAAGATGGACAAAGGTGATGGTTTCATCTCTTACTTCATCTAAATCAGGACTGAATGAAATTCATCAATGAGGAGAGTGAGTTTCTGTGGCAAACAATATTGGCTCCATTCAAGAGTGAGTCAAGGGCATGTAAGCCAGTAGTCTATGTAGCTGAAAGCACCAGTGTGTGTGTGTGTGTGACCCTATGGAAATGTGAATGCCTGGATTAATAATGGAAAATGTAGTGGAAAAAAATCAAAATTCTTTGTCAGTTAGACATTTCACCTAAACATACTTCCCTAAGTTTTTTCCTTCTTATGCAATACAACAACTCTGCATTTGCCAAGATCAGAGTCTAGATTAGATGCAAGAACCATTTATTTCACTGACCTTGGGCTCTCTAGGGACTTTTTCTATTGCTGAGATGTTTCATTGTAAAGAATCAAAAAAAAAAAAATCCTGGTGTATCTCATGAGCCTCTGACACAACAAAATACAGTGTGAGTGCTAACAGCTCTCCTCGGCTCTTCACTGCTTTCATTTCTCTTTTGCTTGACCCACAAAAAGGGACTTATCCAGGAGCTACTTAGTCCTCAAAAACAGAGGCTGGGGAAAAATAAGCTCTGCCTCTACTTTAGTTTCCTGTGTATCACTGTGGCCAACTGATTGGAGAGAACAATTGATTATTTCTCACTGTCTCTTGGTCCCAAGCATTTGAGAAGAATATAACTGTGTCCAACCATGGGAGGAGCTTCTTCATCTGATAGACAAGAAGCAGAGAAAAAGGAAGGTACTGAAGACCAAACACCACCTTCAAAAGCACAAGCAAAAGCTTGTGTACCCCCAACTCCCACTTTTCTAGAAGCTCCCAAAATAGCTCCAGCAAATGGGGACCAAACATTTCACACATGTGCCTGTGGGGGAAATAACCAAAGAAAACTACTGGACATGATGTAAAAGTAGAACTTGAAACCAGAGCTCACTTTTCACCCGCCAACCTGTACTACAAAGCTTCAACTTATGTCTTATTTTACTTACTCATTTCACATTAAACGCATATATTCGTGGTGATTTATAAATTAGTTGTTGTTCCAGTATTCCATGTGCAGCTTTTGTGCCTCTTTGGTGAAGCAGTCTCTGAAATCTCTTTATCTTTCCAGTGTCCTGTATACAGGCCTCTGGCCTGCCTAGAAACTTTTATAGGGTGCCAAGAATTCTGCCATTTCTGTAAGGCAGAGTCAATCTGCTCAAACTTGAAGGGTACATAAATGCCACCTGCAAGAAACATACTTTGTGCCCTGCCACAGTATTGAGTCCATATGCTATTATAATGTCACTTAAATATGCATATATATACACACTCATTAAAATCACCTTATGCTAATGGATTTATGGTAGAACAAATCCTAATAATATGTATGAAGTAATCACTAACAAAACCAAAACCCATTAATGTCCATATGATCAATATCAGATTCAAATGATGTTCATTATTACTGTGCAGAAACTAAAGGTATTCTCTCTAAAGAGTATATACAGTAACAGTAAAGTGCACCTGTGGGTATGTGTTTGTGTGTGTTCTGTTTTGATCACTTTAGTGTGGAATTTTTCCAACATTTGCCTCTTCAACATATTATTGTGAGTTTCTTATTTTGAATAAGTGCACCATTTTCATTTGAAGTTTGACCTTGGTTCTTTTCCTACACTAGCGTAATGCTATCTGATGGCAACACAAGAGAAACACTTGGGAGGAAGTCACCTGACGATGTGGTTGTGAAATGTTCCATTAAACCATTTAGAGAAGTGGATCTCAACCTTCCTAATGCTGCAACCCTTTAATACTGTTTCTCCTTTTGTTGTGACTCCCAACCATAAAATGATATTCATTGCTACTTCATGACTGTAATTTTGCTGCTATTATGAATCATAATATAAATATCTGTGTTTTCTGATTATCTTAGGCTATCCCTGTGAAAGGGTTATTCAACCCACCAAGGGGTCTCATCCCATGGGTTGAAAAAAGCTGATTTAGAAAATACTGAAATTAATTAGCAAAGGTCATGCCCAAACTTATTATCTCACTAACTCTGTAGAATCCCACCAAGTTGTCATTTTATCTTCCCATCTCTGTCTTCACCAAACCCCAAGCCCTATTTTCTTTACTCTGTAAGAAGACGGTTCATGTAGCTTGCCCATTACCATACAACTAACCTGTGCTACCTGGCCTTTGAATTCAAAGCTGGTGATGTTTATTGTAATAAGCAATTTCTGAACAGTGAATGCTTGTTACCTCTTACCAATACCCAGCACCAGAGCATCAATAACATAATAGTCAGTGTTTCAGTTACAGATGACTGCTGCAGTGTCCATATCTCAGTAATGATAAGGAGCTAGTCATGTGCAGCTCCATTTTGAGGTTAACTTATAGTACCTTATTGGCATTCTTCTATGTTTTTTTAAATTTAACTGAAGAAGGGACTTTGAGAGCCTTTGGAGAATAAACAAATATGAAAAAATGATGACTCTTCTCCAACATTTTTATTTTGTTATCAGTTAATACTTAGGAGTGTCTAGAAGGTTCACATGACAACATTTGAGAACTGCTTCATGAAGTGAAGTGTGTTGAAGGCATGTGTGCGTGCACATGCAGCTCTTACATCTGAGGTTCATTTCTTCATATATTTGAGACCCATTTTCAATTCATGTATAGGGTTTCTGTAGATATTTGAGCTGAGTCAAACCACACCATGATGAAGTAATATTCATCTATTAGGTGGATAGGTCACTTGGGTGAATAGATTTCATTGCTAGTCTGCAAGAACAACAACAATCAAAGCTCAGTTGCCTGATAAAGTCTCTAGAAACGTAAATCTTTTCCTCCAGCAGCAAAAGGCACTTTCCCATCTTATGAAAACAGAGGTCAATGATGTCTTCTGACATTCTTCCAAAGCCTCTGGAATATGGTCATCCCATAACAACTTCTTTGGAAATTAATATATCCTTAACTGATTGAACTACATTCTTAGTATTCTCAACAATACAGGTCAAGTGAGCATACCACACCACTTGGCTTGATCCAACAGCCAAAGTTTAGATCTCAGTTGAATTTCTATGGTGATAACCTCTTAAAATTGTTGAAGATCCTTAGTAATCATTGAAAACCTAACACCATTGTTAAATAGTTGAGGCCTAAGAAGTTTTGCAGATATACCTGAAGCCACATATTAGTTAAAGGCAAAGCAGTATGACTCTACTTCTAAAGTCAGTTTCCAAACATTGCTGAGCATGAAATATTTGTGAGGCCATTGGGGATGCTGGCTGACTTCCAGGGTATTATGGTGAAGTGGAGAGAAATAGTGTGTCAGTCACCTGGAGTACAACACTACACATATTCTGGATTGAAATGTCTATATTCTAAATTCAACTAATCTGTTTACCACAATGCTATCTTAGTTCTGTAATTTGAAAAGTGGTGCTGAACGTCATTTTATATCTTAAAACTGTTTTATGACTTATCTGGTATGAATGCATCTCTTGATGACCAGCCTAAGTAACCAAGTAGCCTGCTTTATCTATCAACAAAAATATCACCCTTTTTATCATTACTACACATACTCTAATAAAAGTAAACAAGGTCTTAAATCAGAATTGACTGAAAAGATCCATAACTCAGATTCTCAAGTTAAGGTTGGAAGCAAAGAAATAAGGAAGGTGCTGTATGATAAATAAAACTTCCAGAAGGTATCTGTTCTAAATCCCCCAAGCATGTAAAAGTTACCTTATTAAGAGAAAATATGTCTACAGACATGATGAAGTTAAACTTGTAAATTTGATGAATGAATTATCCTGTATCATATAGGTATGCCTGAACACAGCCACAGCTGTTACTTCAGGGGAACAGAGGGAGATTTTATGCACAGTTATACAGAAAAAGAAGGATGATGATAGGACAGGAAAGGACATTTGATGATACTGGCATTGAAGATTTGAGTGACATGACCCATGACAGTCTTACTACAGAGAATGAAGAGGGACATGAACACATTCTGTACTGATATGAGACTCACCCAAATTGCTGTTGTGGAGAAGTTTCTCAGAATGAAGGGACTGTGTATGTTTCAGCAATAGCCATATATCTAACTTGGAATTCTGGAAACAACTTTTTTCAGTGGCAAGCATGAGAGAATCTATCTTGGCAATTTCAACTTACTAAGAAAGATTTTGATGTTCAGTTCAAAGAACAAGATGACCAGGGAAAGCATAACCTCAGATTAGTTTTGAAAGCAAGATCTGAAAAATTAATTGTAGGTTATTTTTTAAATTTTAATCTGACAAAACAAGAATGATACTAAAAAATTCCATGGGACACTGTGTTTATTATTTATAAATTTACTTTCCAGTACTATGATTGAAAACTTCCAAGTTTGCTCCCAAAATGACTCAAAGGCACAGCATCAAAATGGGTTTTTAGGTACAGTTATCCAATAGTAGTCACATGAACAAAAATCCACAGGCATTCCTATGTAATGTGGTTACAATACCAGTAACTAGCATGGCTCTAGAGAATAGAAGAACTAAGCATAACTACTGACAGTAAGATGAGGAATGACCAACTGATACTTGCCAAGCCCTGCAAGGTACTTGGTGTATGTAGCCTTCTTTCCATGGCAGCCCTATACTATGTGAAAATGTGTATTCTAAGCTTGGAGAAATTGGTCAGTCTCACACATGAATGGACAGAGCTACAATCCAGATGTTTAACTTGTGATGTTGCAGTTACAAATATACCATGTTTTAGAGAATTTATGCCAGCACTTGATATATCATCAGGAGTCAAGAAAATGAGTCATGGGCTTGCTAAAAATGCCAGGATAGAACCCCTCAAGTTCTAGTCCTTTGTGAGAGTCCAGTGCATACCAAAATTCACCATGAAAGAGAATAATGGTTAGTCATACTTCTGTACAAAGACACAGCTCAAGATACTCAATAGAACTTGGTATTTTAACATTTATTAGGAAGTAGTTTAACTTAGAGGATAGTAGATAAGGGCCAGTGAGATGATTCAGTGGGTTAAGGGGCTTGCTGCTAAGCCTGAAGACCTAAAATTGATTGCCAGAATTCATATGGAAAAAAGAGAGAACTGACTCCCAAAAGTTGTCCTCTGTCTTTCACAAGTGTTTCCTAGCAAACACACATGCACACATGTACTCATGACTAAGTACATCTGATTGTACACACACCCACATGTAAAGAAACATATGAAAAATTGAAGTGTAACACACTGACTGACAAGTCTATACACCATCTCCCTGGGTTTGAAAACTATCAGACATTTTCCACACTGAATCAATTGCTGCCTTGTTGTTTGTAATTGCTGCAGTAAAGCAAATCCAGGATTCATTCAATTTCATTTGGTATCTATAATAGCTTTTTTAACACCTTAAATAGTTAACACCGAGTCATTACTATAAACACTATTCAGGGCACAAACATATTTCTTCATCAATCTCTATAATGCCTTTTTATGATTTTTAAAAATATAATACATTGACTACTCTATGAATATTTGTATGCAGATCAATATATTTTAGAAAATTCATTCATAAGGGACATTCTGGTTTATGCCATTACCCATGGATGAAAGCTTATTAGTGTCCCTTTTATTTCCTCAAAAACTATTTTGTATATCACAATGTGATCATGAAGTGGTATCTTTCACAATATTGGTGATATTTAATGGTTTGTTTTCCCAATCCTTATGATATGATATAATAGGTCTGGACTTGATAGATTTGGCTTTCTTTAGCAAAAATAACTAATCATGGGCAGGTTTATGCTCTTCAGATAGCTCACAGGAGGTGAGTTAAATAAACTCAGCATTGCTTAACTTCAGTGCCCCTGCTCAGTAGGAGAAGGATTTAAGAAGGGTCCCAGTAAGAAAGGGCAGTCCATAAGGAAGAGAAGATATGGGGAGATTAAAATGACTAAAATCTGTTATGTAGATATAGAAGACCAGAAAACAAAAACTTCATAATTAAAAAATAAAAAAATAAAATTTAGGAATTTTGATCTAAACATACAGAAATTTTTGAGGGAAACATAAGCATAAAGGATATTTCTAAAAGAATATGCTCTGTTTTATTAAAACAAACAAAGAGAATGATCTCAGCTGTCAGACTGGGGTCCTTGAGCCTCCACTTGTTCAGGTCAGCTGCTTCTGTGGGTTTCTCCAGCCTGGTCTTGATCCCTTTGCTCATCACTCCTCCCTGTCTACAACTGGATTCAAGGATTCCACTCAGTGCTTAGCTGTAGATCTCTGATTTTGCTTCCATCAGTTACTGGATGAAGGTTCTAATATGGCATTTAAGGTAGTCATCAATCTCATTATAGAGGAAGTGTATTTAAGGTAGCCTCTCCATGATTGCTTAGATTGTTAGTTGGGGTCAGTCTTGTGGATCCCTGGAGATTTCCCTAGTGCCAGATTTCTCATTAAGCCCATAATTACTCCCATTATTAAGGTATCTCTTCCCTTGCTCTCCTCTATTCTTCACTCAACTCTGTCTTCCTGATCCCTCATGTGTGCTCCCAATTTACTCAGAAAACCTTGTTTCTTACCTATTCTCAGGGAGTCCATGTATGTATGTCTCTCTTAGTTTACCCCTTGCTTCCTAGCTTCTCTGGGATTGTAGATTGTAGGCTGCTTATATTTTACTATATGTCTAATATGCACTTGTGAGTGACTATATACCATGTTTATCTTTCTGTGTCTGGGTTACTTCACTCAGGATGGTTTCTTCTATTTCTATCCATTTGCCTGTGAATTTTAATGTGTCATTTATTCCCACTGAGTAGTACTCCATTGTGCAAATGTACCACATATCCTTTATTCATTTTTCAGTTGCGAGGCATCTAGGTTGCTTCCAGGTTCTGGCTATAACAACTAATGCTGCTTTGAACATAGCTGAACAGATATTCTTGTTGAATGAATGTGCATCATTGGAGTATATGCCTAAGAGTGGAATTATTGGATCCTTAGGTAGACTGGTTCCCATTTTCCTTAGGCACTGCCACACTGATTTCCAAAGTGGCCATACAAGTTTGCACTCTCACCAACAATGGAGAAGTGTTCCCCTTTCCCCACATCCTCTCCAGTAGAAACTGTCATTGGTGTTTATGATTTTAGCCATTCTGAGAGGTGTAAGATGGTATGTCAGAATTGTTATGAGTAGCATTTCCCTGAGGGCTAAAGATGTTGAGCACTTTCTTAAGTGTCTTTCACTCATTTTAGATTCCTCTATTGAGAATTCTCTATTTAGAACTGTATCTCATTTTTAATTGGATTATGTGGTATTTTGTTGGCTAGCTTCTTGAGTTCTTTGTATATTTTGGAAATCAGACCTCTGTTAGATATGGGGTTGGTAAAAATCTTTTCCCATTCTGTGGGCTGCTGTTTTGTCCTGTTGACTGAGTCTTTTTGTCTTACAAAAGTCTCTCAGTTTCAGGATGTCCCAGTTACTAATTATTGATCTCTTTGTCTGCTACTGGTGTGGTGTTCAGGATAGTATCCTGTACAAATTCAAACAGGTACTTCTAGCTTTCTCTTTTAAGAGGTTCAGCATGGCTGAATTTATGTTGAGGTCTTTGATCCATTTGGACTTAAGTTTTGTGCATGGTGATAGATATGTGTCTATTTGCAATCTTCTACATGCCACCATCCAGGTATGCTAGCACCATTTGTTGAAGATGCTTTATTTTTTCCATTGTATAATTTTAGCTTCTTTTCCAAATTCAGGTTTTCTTAGGCATGTAGATTAACATCCAGGTCTTCAATTCAAGTCCAATGAATTGAATCTGTCTGTTTTTGGGACAATACCACGCTGTTTTCAGGGATATAGCTATATACTAGAAGTTCCTTTATTGTACAGGGTTGTTTTGGCTATCCTGTTTTATTTTATTTTATTTTATTTTTGGTTCATTTTTCCATATAAAGTTGAGTACTATGTTTTTAAGGTCTATGGAGAATTGTGCTGGGATTTTGACGGGGATTGAACTGAATCTGTAGATTGCTTTTTGTAAGATTGCCATTTGTACTATGTTGATCCTATCCAAGAGCATGGGAGATCTTTCCATTTTCTGATATCTTCTTTAATTTCTTTCTTTAAACACTTAAAAGTTCTTGTCGTAAAGGTGTTTCACTTATTTGATTAGAGTTACCCTTAGATATTTAATGTTTATTTGTGGCTGTTGTGAAGTGTGGTGTGTCTCTGATTTCTCTTTCAGCCCATTTATTTTATGAGAGTTACTGATTTTTTTGAATTAATCATGTATCCTACCACTTTACTGAAGGTGTTTATCAGCTGTAGGAATTGCCTGGTAGAATTTTTCTGGTCACTTATATAAACTATCATATCATCTGCAAATAGTGAAAGTTTGACTTCTTCCTTTCGAATTCATATCCTCTTGATCTCTTTCATTTCCTTATTGCTCTAGCTAGAACTTCAAGTACAATATTGAAGAGACATGAAGAAAGTGGACAGCCTTGTCTTGTTCCTGATTTTAGTGGAGTAACATTGAGCTTCTCTGCATTTAGTTTGATGTTGGCTGTAGGTTTACTGTATATTGCTTTTATTATGTTCAGATATGTTCCTGTTATCCCTAATCTATCTCTCCAGGACCTTTATCATGAAAGGGTGTTGGATTTTGTCAAAGGGTTTTCAGTATCTAGTGATATGATCATATGGGGTTTTTTTGCAATTTGTTTATATGGTGGATTACATTGAAAGATTTTCATATGTTGGATAATCTCTACATCCTTGGGATGAAGCCTACTTGATCATGGTGGATGCTTTTTCTGATGTGCCCTTGGATTTGATTTGCCAGTATTTTATTGAGTATTTTTGAATTAATGTTAATGAGGAAGATTGATCTGTAGTTCTCTTTCTCGGTTTTGTCTTTGTGTGGTTTGGGTACCAAGGTAATTGTAGTATTGTAAGAAGAGTTAGGCAATGACCCTCTGCTTCTATCATGTGGAACAATTTATGGAGTATTGGAATTAGCTCTTCTTTGAATTTTTGGTAGAATTCTGCACTGAAACCATCTGGCCCTGGGCTCTTTTTGGTCGAGAGATTTTTGATGACTGCTTCTATTTCATTAAGGTTTATAAGTCTATTTAAATTGCTTACACATTCTTGATTTTTTTTTTTTTGGTAAATGATACCTATCCAAAAAATTCCATTTCCTTTAAATTTTCCAATTTTTGGAGTACAGGTTTTCAAAGTGTGACCTGAGGGTTCTCTGGATTTCCTCAGTGTCCCTTGCTATGTCCCCTGTTCATTTCTGATTTTATTTATGTGCATATTCCTTCTCTTCCTTTTAGTTACTATGGATAAAGACTTTTCTATCTTGTTGATTTTCTCAAAGAACCAACTGTTTGTTTCATTGATTCTTTGCTTTTTTTTTCTTTTAAGTTTTGTATTTTTTATTTAAATTAGAAACAAGTTTGTTTTACATGTTAATCCCATTTCCCTCTCCCTCACCTCTCCTCCCCTATCCCCTACCTACCCCATTTCATCCCCTTTCTGCTTCTCAGGGAGGGTGAGGCCTTCCATGGGGGAATCATCAAGTCTGTCATATCATTAGGAGCAGGGCCTAAGCCCTCCCATTGTGTCTAAGCTGAGAGAGTGTCCTTCTATGTGGAATGGGCTCCCAAAGTCCATTAGTATTCTAGGGACAAATACTGATCCAATACCAGAGGCCCCATAGAATGCCTAGGCCTCCTAACTGACACCCACAGGCAGGGGATCTAGAACAGTCCTATGCTGGTTACCCAGCTATCAGTCTGGGGTACATGAGCTTCCCCTTGTTCAGGTTAGCTGTTTCTGTGGGCTTCTCCAGCCTGGTTTTGATACCTTTGCTCATCACTTCTCTCTCTCTCTCTGCAACTGGAATGCAGGAGTTCAGTTCAGTTTTTAGCTATGCTTGTCTGGTTCTGCTTACATCAGTTAATGGATGAAGGCTCTAGTTTGTCCTATCAGGAAGTCAACATTTTCATTCTCAGGGAAGAGCATTTAAGGGAGCCTCTCAACTATTGCTTGGATTCTTAGCTGGTATCATCTTTGTATATCTCTGGACATTTTCCTGGTGCCGGAAATTTCTTTAAACCCATAATGGCTATCTCTATTGTGGTATTTTATTGTTCTCCCCTATTCTTCCCCTGACTCAACCTTCCTGCTCCCTCATGTCCTCATCTTTCCTCCCCTTCTAACCTTCTCTTTATCCTAAATCCCTCTCCCCTCCCGGAATGCTACCAATTTGGTCAGGAGATCTTGTCCCTTTCCCCTTCTCTGGGGGAACATGTATGTCTCTCTTAGGATCTTCAATGTTTACTAGCTTTTATGGCAGTGTGGATTGTAGGCTGGTAATCCTTTGCCTTTATGTCTAAAATTCATATATGAGTGAAGATGCTTTCCATTTTTCATTGTATAATTTTAGTTTGTTTGTCAAAAACCAAATGTTTGTAGGTGAGGGGTTCCTTGTCATGGTTTTCAATTTGATTCCACTGGTCTACCTGTCTATTTTTGTGACAACACCAAGCTATTTTCAGGACTATAGCTCTATAATAGAGCTTGAAGTCAGGGATGGTGTTGCCTCTGCTAATTCCTTTATTGGTCATGGGTTGTTTTGGTTCTCCTGTGTCATTTGTTTTTACATAAAAAGTTGAGTATAATTCTTTCAATGTCTGTGAACAATTGTTCTGGGATTTTGATGGGGATTGTGTTGTATCTGTAGAATGCTTTTGGCAAAATTGAAGACTATAAGATTACTTTTCAATTTTCATATTGCTAACTTTTTACATTGAAGTGGATCTAAAAATCATTGCCCATAAAAAGTTATTCTTTAAAATTCAGCAGAAATTTATTGGGGGATATTCATTCAGTATTTTCACCAGTCAAGAACTATCCACTTGTCATCCCAAGTCCAGCCTCCCTGCTGCTCCAAGCTTCTTGTCAGCATTCTTCTTACAGCCTCTATTTTATCATAAGGAAAGTAAGTATGAACACAATAGAAGAAGCATTCACTGCAGAAAACTGATCCATGGATTTATGTCTGAGGTATCAATGTTCTGCACCACCAACTGACAACAAAGTATCAAATACAGAAGCCTGTGGGGGCCAACTTTTATTTAAAGCACAACATTCATTAAACCAAGCCCATGCCTGGGTAATTACTTAAGATATTATCAGGGGTTTTAACCAGAGAATTTTTACTAGATTTTAATTTATTGTAGGGTAAATTAGAAATTAGATTATGTCCAACATTAAGAAACATCTAGCAAATTGCAGAGTAGTTTTTGATGGAGTATTGCCCAGCCACTGACCCTTGCCCTGTAGGAACAGCTCAGGGGTGCCTGGGCCTGGAAGTGTGACGCAATTTACTGTAAGACAACTTAAAGATAGAGCTTTAGGGATAATAGCGATATATGTTCATACTGTGGGGAGTGTGTGCATCATGCTAACCACTTGAAAATGCTCACTTTAAATACATGTATTCTGTTGCTTGTAAATTATACTCCAGTAAATATTCAGCTTTCAAAATTCAAGAAAAACATGATAAAATAATTATAAAGTTGACCACAACCAGGCGTTGGTGGCACACACCTTTTTTCCCAGCACTCGGGAGGCTGAAGCAGGCAGATCTCTATGAGTTCGGGGCCAGCCTGGTCTCCAGAGTGAGTGCCAGGATAGGCTCCAAAGCTACACAGAGAAACCCTGTCTTGAAAAACCAAAAAAAAAAAAAATGACCACACTTGGGCACATGTTCATTTTTGTTTGTAAAATAGTCATTAAAGTACCAGTGTTAATTGTGGGCAAGATGAGGCATGCTGTCCTGACATGAATATAGATGCAATGTTGATCACAGGCAACCATAAAAAGGATAAAGCTCTCTGTCAACTACAAAACTAAGCAAAGCAATACCCTCTCCAGGGAAACTCTCCAGCACTCACACAGCTCTCAGGAAGTTCACGAACAGAGGACATTTGCCCTCTGGAAAGTCATAGAGGGAAACAAAATGCATGCTGGGAAATCAAAACATCTGAGTTCTAGTCCTGTCTGAATCTCAGTTGATAAGTAACTTTGGCAACTGTAGCCATAAGGAATACAACTTTCCTGTATGCAGAACATTTTTATCGAGTTTCCATGAAGAACTAGGTGATATAGAACTTTATTTAAGTATGTTTCAGTGCCTAGGTTTAGGTTTGTGCTCAACATGTCTTTCTCAGACTTATTGTTGTCAATGTATTCCCATTATTACTGTTAACTCTTCTGTCCATAATATGTCATTTTAAGGATTGTAACTAATTATAAGTTAAAGTCCAAACTTCCTCTTGTTTTCATTGTATGTATTTTTTCTGGGTATATATGTATGGTTACATAAGTTCATGTATGTCCAGTGTGCGCAGGAATCCATGGAATCCAGAAGGAGCCAAAGGAACTGGAGTTATAGGTGCTTGGAATTGAACCTGAGTCCTCTGTGGGAGCAATATGCTCTCTTATACCCACTAATCCATTTCTGCATACCTCTCCAACTGATTATGGTACCTGTTAAACATCTACCATTTCCTGAACTCCTGGGAAATATCCCAGCCATCCTTTTATTGCCTCTCTTTTTTACTTTCTCCCCTTGGCTTGTAGGAAGAGCTTATTTCTGGCCTCATACTGTCTGAAGTGTGGAGTTTTACTTTTTTCCCTTCACAGGACAAACTTCAGTGTACTGCCTATGTGTATAACTTGACATTTAAGCCATTTGTAACTTTAATATATACATACTTAAAAATACATTACGAATGTGGTAAATGCCACCTGTTCTTTGGAGAGACAGAAACGGACTTTAGAGACAAAGAGAACTTGGATTAGTGCCCCACATGCATATGAAAAACATTGTTTTACCTCCCTTGACTTTAACTCTTCCTTCATGAAGTGGAATAATGCCATCTTCCTTGCTACCACGAGTCTATGTGTAGACTATTCTTGTAACTAAAACTAAAACTCACTGTGGACTTGTGAGCTAAAATCATCATGTTTTCATGGTGCTGTGGATTGTGGATCAGGACCAAAAGCACTTCTAAATTCTTTCTCAGATTCCAGAAGCATAACTTTCCCAGAAGAGCCTAACAAGACAGACAGATGCCAGAGCTGAAGGAGGCACATGAATACCAGCTTCTCCACAGAACTCAGCTCATGACTAGGGACTTACACCTAAGATCCAAGAAGTGACAAAGGACTGATTATCATTATCTGTGACCTTCAAGGGTGGAACAAAAAGAGCAGAGTCAGGGACAGCCAGCAACACTATGTTATTATTTAGTACAACTGTTAAGGAGGCTGGTGGAGAATCAGACAGCACCTGTAGATCTTGTCTATCCACCTTATCATGAGCAAACAAGATAATGATGAAACAGGTGGCTCCCTCTCACCTGGGACAGCAGACAAAACAATGTCCAGAAACTTATTATGTCACTTAGTGTGTGTGTGTGTGTGTGTGTGTGTGTGTGTGTGTGTGTGTGTGTGTGTGTGTGATGTAGTGGGAAGCACAAATGTGCCAAGGCTGTGTGTGAAGGTCAGAAGACAACTTTGTAGAGTTTATTCTCTCTTTCCACCTTTACATAGATTCTTAATTCAGGCCATCAGGCCATCAGGCATATGCTGCAAGAAATTGCCTGTTGAGCCATCTTATTGGCCCTGGAAACAAACAAACAGGCTTTTGAACATGATTTTTGTCAGGCTTTATAACAGAAAGCAGGGTGACACAACAAATCATCCCTGCACTGCTGAGTGAAGGGGAAGATAGCACATATAAACATATGCACACAAATGCAAACACATACACACACCATGAGACAACATAATTAGTGCAACATTTCTGACATGAAGTAGATCTCTTGGGCTGTGAAAGAATATATAAAGGACTCTCCATGCATGGAAACAGAAATAGAAAAGAGGAGGCTGCTACAAAAACTGATGAGTGCCCAGCCTAGAAACTGGTAGGATTTTACAACCCTTATTGAAATCATGTTAACACAATAATGATAGAAGGTTCTGAGTGTGCTGCTATGAATAAGAATGGCCCCATAGGCTCATAGACTTGAATGCTTGGTCATCAGGGAGTGACACTACTTGAAAGGAATTAGTAGATATAGTTTTATTGGAGGAGTTGTGGCCTTGTTGGAGGAAGTATGTTATTAGAGGTGGGCTTTGGGGTTTCAAATGTCCAAGTCAGGCCCATTTTCTCTCTTGCTTCTGTCTGCCAATCTGCATGTAGAACTCTTAGACACCTCTCCAATACCAAGGCTGCCTGCGCACAGCCATATTTCCTGTCATGATGATAATGGATTAAACCTATGAAATTACAAGCCAGACCCAATTAAATATCTTCTTTAAAAGACTTGCCATGTTCATGGTGTCTCTTCACAGCAATAGAACACTGACTAAGACACCAAGTCATCACCACTGCAAGTTCTGATCCAAATCCCTTGTCTGTGACCACTCACTCATGTAATAGGAGACAAACTCTCTCCTAAGAAGCTGACCTCCATCTTTCTTCCTCCCAATTCTACAGATAAGGAGTGGAGGCCCAAATAGATGAGGCAATTTTCTCCAAACCACATGGTCAGTAACAGCCCATGTTAGAAAGTTTGATTTAGAAAAACAATTCCTAGAAGAGATGATGTGTTACACATAAGATATTGGCCCCTGTCATCGAAAAGGCCATAAATGTCAAATTCGTATATCCTAGAAAGTTCTCTAATTTTCAGTCAGGCCATGACAATAATAAATAAACTTATCAGTCAAAAACAATGACAAAGAATCCATCATACACAGTGATTGCATTAACTAGAAGCTACTGGATGTGAGCCTAGGTGGCTTCAACAACAGAAATTTGATTTTGAAGAGTTCTAGATACTCTAAGTTTGAGTTTAAGAATCATCAAGGTGGATTATAAGTCTCATTTTGACTCACAGATGGCACCTACTTCATGGCTTTCATTAAATTCCCCTGTAGCTATTTCTGAGTCTGAATTTATCTGTTTAGGGACAACACTCTAGACACACCTAAGTTAACTCATTTTAAAATAAGCTTTGAAGAGACTCCTTCACCAAACATAGGCACAATGAGATACTGGAGGTTGATTGTTCAACATGTGAACTTGGGGATGGATGCTGTTTAGTCAATTGTAATTAACAATGACCAGGACTTTTGTCTCAATTGTTTCCAGTGTGTGTCCTAAAGTTTGTATATAACTTTCTCTGGTAAAATGACTTTGTTTGTGTAATTAAGGTAAGGTTTAGTTAGAGAATGCTTCCTGGATTATCTGGGTAGGCAGAATGTCAATGGTATGCCTTCATGAGAGGAAGAAATGGATTCAGAGCAGGGGAGATGCTGGAAGAAGCTAAACAGTTGCAGTTGTTAGAAGGCCAAGAACCAAAGGAGAGAAATCCTGTGTAGAAGCAGGAAAAGACAAAGGGTGGCTCCTGTGCTGGAAAATTCAGCAGGTGGAAGTTAGACTCTGAACCCCAACACTGCAGGAAGATAAGTGTGTGCCATTCGCAGCAGAGTCAATCATGCTTCTTTGTTACAGAAGCCAGAGGAAATTCACACAGCAGCCAAAACTTCTAGGTCAGCAGTGCAAGCAGGAATTAGAAATGCTGAAGGAAATGTGTGAAAAAGCCAGGGACCCCTCTGAGTGCCAGTCACCCCTTCACATGAAGCAAGTTATGTGTCAATAAGGTGAGTAAGAAGAGGCATGCCAGAGGACTCCAAGGAAGAGATATCAAGGCAGAGATGACTGGAGGGCACTTGGAAGAGCATGGAGGGCTGAGCACTCAAATAGGTTAAAGCTAGGCACTGGGAGGAGAGGAAACACTCACATACTGGCAATCAAAGGAGAGAAGAATTCTTTCAGAAAATACAAAACAGAAAAAAATACATACAAAAAGAAAAAAAGCCAGGAAGTTGCATTGAAAACTTTGACCCAGACAACAATGATCATAACTGAAGCTAAAGCCTTCACCTGTGATAACCTGTAATTTACAACCTCAAATCTTCACAAGAGTTCCATTGTGAGCTCCCATGTGAGCACATTGATGTTAACTAAGGACACAAGGTCCTATGCTAGTCTTTAGTCACATTCATGATGTAAGAGTGGCACAGGAACACAAGACAGCTGTTCAAAGGAGACACAGGAAAGGGCCCTCTGACCTCCCTGTTGGATTGGGAACATGCACCGCACCTGATGCCTTTCATCTTTCTTGTTACCTGTGGGCTGCATTCCCTCCTCTCTTCCCACATCTGCCAGCTCTGCCCCAAGCTCCACTTCAGGTTTCTCAGGCGAATGATGTCACGTGTAACCTTCAGAAAGCTAATTAAACGCCACATCTCAATTTCCTTGATTGGCTTAAATAGCAGCTAATTGATCAGAGGTTTCTGGAGATTAAAGAAAACTACCCATTAGTCACAAGGAAAAAGCCCCATGATCTTCCTGATGACAGGAGGCTTTCTAAATGTATGGCATGACAGGATCCCTTGACAGTTCTTCCATCAGGTGTCAACCAATTCCAGTCTGTTCCCTCAGCAGACCCCTCTGAGTCCTGACTTTTGCTGACAGTTCTAAGTGAGAAACAGAATGAACAGAGAGGGTTCCCTTGAGTGTCATTTAAAGGGAAAGGTCTCTATTTCCATCAGACATGGTGTCACCACTGAAAATTAAGGAAACTACATGACTTTCTCCCTGCTATCTACTGTAGTCATTTCCATTGTCCTCCTTCTCTGCTTCTTCCTCCTCAACTCTTTCCTCCTTCTCCACTTCCTCCCTTTCTTCTTCCATTATTTGGTTTTCTTTATTAGGCTATTACAGCATCTATCATATTTTTCAGACAACTTAGAATGTATTACCTGCCTTACATAGCGTAATATTCTATACAGAAAATGACCAGGATCCCTGATACTGATCAGGGTCTAATATTGGTGGTCTAAAGCCACAATGAAAGGGTTATTCATAACTGTCTCAAAGAGGAACTCAAAAGTATAGTTTTAAAAAAGTGACAACCAGATGTGATATTAAGAGAAACTCAACAGCTTCAAGCTGAATAATTTATCTGTGCTGTGTCTCCCTATTAACTCAAAGAGAGATTATGCACTGAACAAAGCCAGGTGTACTGGCTCCTGAACTAGCTTTTCACATGCTGTATTTTATTTACATTTGCTTAATCCTGACTAGTGCTAACTTCTTAGGAAGTCCATGATCCTGTTTTTCATTTTCGATAACTGTGGTTGGGAAAAGCTGAGTTACCCAATGTCACGTCCTGCTGAGAAGCAGGATTTGATACTACCAATTTTGTGATACTGGACTCTATCTCTTCCCACAGTGTCACTGGCTGAGTTTGAGATAGAAGTCTCCAGAAATGTCAGAGAAGGTAATCACCCAGACCAGGAAGTGCTGGATAAAGTCAGGCCCTTCTAACATAAGCTTCAGAATTCTTCTCAGAACAGCTGGATTACAAAGACATCCATCATTCCCTCTTGTATTGCCAGAAACTTCGACTCAGAAATGAGTTCAATTTCAAGCAAATGTGGTACCAGGGAATGCTGAGGTTTATCACGCCCCTAAGCCAATCTTTCCCACTTCTTTAGCTTTACACCACAACTGTCTAATGCACATCAAACATCATCAATATTTGGTTCAATTGCTTTAGCCTAGAGAGTACATCATGCAAAGTGCCAGACACTGTTGCCTTACTTTTGTCAGATGTTCCTGGTATCCAATTGCATCAGTAGAAAAGCATGTAGATTCTGGAGTGTGAAGACCATAACCAAGATACTAAGTCCAGGCTCCTCTACATGCTGGACTTTTCCTAAATCAAGCAAGGCATAGAGTTATCTCCTTTATGCCAGACTCTCCCCCACTCCCCTGAGTCTATCTGCTCACCATTCAAATATAACCCAACACTGCATCTTCAGTCTCTTGTGCTAAGTTTAGCATGCTCCAAAAACCTAGCATTCTGTTTCCAGGAAATTTTGCCAGTCTTCCCGTTTTTGTTCATTTATTTTCTTGTAGTGAGTGCTGGTCACTAATATGGTATGTGCCTCCCTCTGCTCCATACTAACAGAATCCTGATTGATTTGGAGTCCTAGTATGTTATTAAGGAAAAAACCCAATTCTTGCCTTCCTTGCTGTTACAGGTAGACATGTGATGTCATTCTGTCCCTCGGAGACTAGAGCAGTGGTCTTCTGCGAGATTCTAGGCAAGATTTGTTTCTCATCCCTAGAAACTTTGGTTCTGCATTTCTGATTGGAGTGTTCAATGTCTGGAAATGGGGTAGATATTCTGTAACCCCAAAGGTAAGATTTAGATGACAAAGATGTTGGATCTGAAAACTAGCAGACTCTGGATTACCCTGGACTCATGCGGCAACTGCAAACATCCAGAACTACTTAAGAAATTGAAGTTTCATTTCTCCTCACATTGAAAGCTAAAGAAATGTGTATAGACTGACAATGACCCCAAGGTTTGGGGACCTCAGCATTAACCTGTAAGAAAGCTTCATAATTTGACAAATTGATTTTCTGTCACACTCATCATTGCAGGTATAACAATTTTAAATTGGCTTGCATATTGCTAAATTAGCCGGTTTTGTTGTCTACCCACAGCAATGAGCTACTTTCCCAGATTTCTTTCTTGTGTTTTCTCAATTAGCATGGGCAATGAGAAAGGATCTTCAGGACTCTAGAGATAAGAGAAAAGCTATTGCAGAGCTTTTTGTAACCGACCTGATGACTCTCTTAATTGACATAAGCAGCAGCTGGGTCTACAGTTTCTTCATTTCCTGTGAGTACCTCCTTCCACTTATCTGACTCCTCCTGGTCAGATGTATGTTTAGTACTTCCATGCATTCTTCTAGTTTCTGCAAAAATATCCTTGCTACCACCTTCAAAGAAATAAGAATGGAAATGGGGTTCAGTGTGTGCTACATGGGGTTTTACCTCATGCTTTTGGATTTCAAGTTGCTCATAACCTTCCCTTCTCAATATTTCCCTGTGGAGGACAGCCTTACACACTCTCCTAAGTATATAACCTGCTCCACAATCATAGGCCATTTGCCTGTAACACACCCTGATACATCTGTTTATCCATCTATATATCCCTCTCTCCTATAGTTTCTGCATGATTGATTCCAGACTGACACTGTCGTTATTTGCTCGTGAATAAAATGAACATAGTTCATTTGTTAAAATGCCAGATACATTTGAGGTAATACTCTAAATGCATTGTATCCATAAATACTTACGGGTACAGTCACAGACTGCCATTTTCTCCATTTCAATGACAAGGAAAATGAAGTTATGTAACTTACTAAGCAATACAGTTGACAAGCAGCAGGCCTAGACTCATACAGAAGATACATGCTATTGTTTAGAATCAAACTTACATAAATTTGACTCTTGTGGTTCATCATCCCATGGGACCTTTGGCTTGTAAACTAGTCAGAAACCAAGCCAAACCAAAACACAGCTCTCATAGGTAGTTCTGCCTACAAAAAAAGAGAAGGAAAACTGAACTAAAATTTTATCAAATGCATCTAGGGTGTTTTCATTTAATTGATGGATGACTTTTGAGACCAAGACTCACATATAGCTGTCTGGCCTTGAACATACTGTGTAGCCAGGGAAGACCTTGAATTTTCTGATACTATTCTCTCTACTGCCTTGCACAATAGCCATACAGGTATAAGCTGCTCTGCCTGTTTAAACTAAGATCTTTAAAAATCCAGGCACATCCCTCATACATTGCCTGAATGTGTTTTTGCACATACCTCATACTTTGGTTGATGTGCCTTTAAATAACCCAACATGTTTTTGCTCTTTTATTTATATGCCTCTTGTAAAGTACTAGTAATGGTTTAATGCAAAGGCAAACCTGGACTCCTGTCCATGGGAAAGTAGGCAGGTGAAAGCCGCAGGGTTTGTGAAATATTGCCTTGGTGACTGTGGATAATCAAACACTGTACTTCATTGGAGTGAACAAATAAGTGAAGTTTTATTATTACTTATTTTTCATTGTCACTCTTTTTAAAGAAATTTTGAAAGTTTTTAGCACCATCCCTTTGATCAGCTTTCTGTTTTCCTGGGAAGCATGCAAGTCAGGGTGACAAAGTAGCGTGGTTAGAGAGATAGAGCTTCAGGCCAGAAGTCAGGAGCACAGAGTCCTCTTCCTTCTTTCCTCTCCGATGCCCAGAGTGACCTTGGGCAAGTCCCTTAAATGATCTGGACTTTCCTTCCTGCCCTTGGTTAAGCACAGGCCTTGCCTGTGTTATAAGCAGGGTGAAGGGAGATAAAGACTGTAACAAGGACAGGTTCAGCCAGGAAAATCTACCTCAGGAAAAAATTACCATGCTCACTCAAATGCAATTTACTGTAAAGACAGAGAAAGTCTCACTTGATGCTATGCACAGAATATCATGTGGGGCAGTCCTGACCCAACTAAAGAATTTTCTCACTTCTAGGTTTAAGTTTAAGCTGAAATGTGATTGATATGTGTTTTTAGTAAGCCTATACAGGAACTCAGCCACAAAAGATAGAAAATGGAAACCTCTCCTTCCTTATTAGGGAGCTAAGAGTTGTGGAGATCTTAATAGACTTTCAGAAGTGAGTTCCTAAAAGTTGACTTGGGATACTTTGGGATGCTTGTTTTTCTTCTTCTCCTGTCTCTTGATCCATTTGAATAATATACATAAACCTAGGAATACATCACCAGGTGGGGAGGGGCACAGAGTTAGCTAGACATGAAGAAACATCAACTAGAGGACACATGTTAATATGTTTTTTCAGGTGATACAACCACCTGTATAAAACATAAGTCTGAAGTCAAATAAATTCAAGTCTTGTGGAGAGTTTTCTAACTTATTATATGAGCTTGAGAATGCTTTTAACTTTATAAGCCTAAATTGACTTGTTTGGAAAACTAGCATAAAAATATTGTCCCATTGTTCATTCAAAGGACTAAAGAGAGCTTGACACACATGGCTTTTTCTTAGTTCATTCCTCAATGTTATCCAATCTGTCATCTATTATTATTATTATTATTATTATTATTATTATTATTATTATTGTATAATTGCTGTTTTATGAGAGACTAGTATTTTCAGACAGGTGTAGATATATGTCTGATAATCTGTTATGTGGACTCTAAGTCTTTATGTTCTAGATCCTTCTAACACAAGGTCAGGAGTTTTCTGCCAAAAAAAAATGCACAGAAATACTACCTATTGGATAGACACATAGGTGACTATACATAGAGTATTCAGTTATTGTAGACAATATTTTGGCTTTATTTTCTTTAATCTCTGCTTGAAAGTCTGAAAATGCCTAAACATCACAACCTCACAGACACTCAAACCAAGTATCTAAACAAATCCCAAATCAGAGCAAAAAAACCAGAAGCTTGTAAGAAGTGACATCTTCTTGTTTCTAGTAAGATGATAGGAAACATCTCACACCAGGGGCCTGCTCACAGGATCTGAGCTTGGCAGCTGAATCCAGTGCACCCGAAGACTGATGTGGCCAAGTGGCAGTTCCACTTCCATCCACTGGCCCAGGTAGTCCGTGGGCTGTTTCCATTTCTGGTTAAGCTGCCCTTCTCAGAAACATCTGATGCCAGGGGTCTGCTCACTGGATCCAAACTCAGTGGCAGGATCCAACATACCCAGACACTTCAAAGTCCCTGGTAACAGTGCCACCTCCATCCACAATAAGAGGATAGTCATCAGAGTATTGGTACTGTTTGCATCTACCAGAAGGGATCCTTGGTCCCATAACCACCAGGAGAGGGAGACACTCCTGCTGCACCCACCAGAATAAAGGAAGAGAAGAGGACAATGTAAAAGCATATTCAACAACAGAAAATCCAATATGACATCATCGGAGACGAGGAACCATTCACCACCAAGATCTGAACATCACAATGCAGATGGAGCAGAAGATAATGACCTCAAAAAAATACTCATGAAAATGATGGAGGACCTCAAAGAGGACATGAGAAAATTCCTTAAAAAAATGGAAGAAAAAACAAACCAAAAAATACAAGATATCAACAAATCTCTCAAGGAAACAGTTCAAGACCTAAACACTGAAATAGAGACAATAAAGAAAGCACAATCTGAGGGAATTCTGGATATAGAAAAGCTGGGTAAATGATCAACAACTACAGATGCAAGCATAACCAACAGAATACAAGAGATGGAAGAGAAAATCTAAGGAGTTGAAGATACACTAGGAGAAATAGACTCATCAACCAAAGAAAATCTTAAGTCCAACAAATCCATAACATAAAATATCCAGGAAATATGGGATACCATGAAAAGACCAAACTTAAGAATAATAGGTATAGAAGAAGGTGAAGAAATCCAACTCAAAGTCACAGAAAAAATATTCAACTAAATCATAGAAGAAAACTTTCCCAATCAAAAGAAAGACATGCCAATG
The DNA here is from genome assembly GCF_003668045.3 of Cricetulus griseus. NCBI lineage: Eukaryota > Metazoa > Chordata > Mammalia > Rodentia > Cricetidae > Cricetulus > Cricetulus griseus. The sequence continues at coordinate 108,599,625 of NW_023276807.1, read as the reverse complement.
AAAATACAAGAAGCCTACAGAACACCAAATAGACTAGACCAAAAAAGTCTCCTTGCCACATAATAATCAAAGCACCAAACATACAGAATAAAGAGAAAATATTAAGAGCAGCAAAGGAAAAAGGTCAAGTAACATATAAAGGCAAACTTATCAGAATTACACGTGATTTTTCCATGGAAACTCTGAAAGCAAGAAGGTCCTGGATAGATATTCTATCTACACTAAGAGACCACAGATACCAGCCCAGACTATTATAACCAGCAAAGCTTTCAGTCAATATAAATGGAGCAAACAAGATATTCCATGACAAAACCAGATTCAAACAATACATACCTACCAATCCATCCCTACAGAAAGTCCTGGAAAGAAAATTGCAACCCAAGAAAGTTAACTACACCTAGAAAAATATAGGCAGTATATAATCCCACTTTACCAACAGCCTAAAGGAAAAAGGGATAGAATCCCACACATAATTTCACCACCATCACCAAATCAAAAACAAACAAGAATGAACACAAAATGGTCATTAATATCCCTCTAGATTAATGGTCTTAACTCACCTGTAAAAAGATACAAGTTAGCAGAATGGAAAGAAGACAGAGTCCATCCTTCTGCTGCATACAAGTAACACACCTCAACTTCAAAGACAAACAGTACCTAAGAATTAAAGGTTGGGAAAACAGATTGCAATCAAATGGACCCAAGAAACAAGCAGGGGTAGCAATCCTAATATACAACAAATTAGACTTTAAACTAAAATCAATCAAAAGAATGAAGGAGGTCACTTCCTACTCATCACTGGAGAAATACATCAGGATGAAGTCTCAATTATGAACATTTATGCCCCAAATACAAAGGAATCCACGTTTGTATAAGAAACATTACTAAAACTGAAATCACACATAAAACACACTTATAGTGGGAGACTTGAACACCACACTCTTACCACCGGACAGGAACACCATACAGAATCTTAACAAAGAAGCAAAGGAAATAATAGAAGATATGGCACAATTTGGCTTAACAAACATCTATAGAACATTCCATCCAAATACAAAACAATTTACCTTCTCCTCAGCACCACATGGAACCTTCTCTAAAATCGAACACATACTTGGCAACATAGCAAACCTCAACGGGTACAAAAAATTGAAATAACCCCCTATATCTTATCAGATCACCATGCTTTAAAGTTAGAATTTAAAAACAACACAAATTACGGAAAACTTCAAAACTCATAGAAATTAAGCCACAACCAATTGGACAATTCCTGGGTCAAGGAAGAAATAAAAAAGAAATTAAAGATTTCCTAGAATTCAATGAGAATGTGGACACAACATATCCAAACCTATGAGAAACTTTGAAAGCAGTGCTAAGAGGAAAGTTCATAGCTCTAAATGCCCACATGAAGACAAAGGAGAAAAATCACACAAGAGAATTAATAGCACAGCTGAAAGCTTTAGAACACAAAGAAACAAATACACCCTGGAGTAGTAGACACCAGGAAATAATCAAATTGAGGGCTGAAATCAATAAAAATGGAAACTAGGAGAACAATACGAAGAATCAATATAACAAAGAGTTGGTTCTTTGAGAAAATCAACAAGATAGACAAATCTTTTTCCAAACTTACCAAGTAGCAGAGAGTGAACATGCAAATTAATAAAATGAGGAATGAAAGGGGGATGTAAATACAGACACAGAGGAAATCCAGAGAATCATCAGGTCATACTTCGAAAACCTATATTCCTCAAAATTTGAAAATACAATTCCCATAACTCATCTAGATTTTTGTCCATTTCCTTTAGATTTTTTGTATTAGTCATTTTTCCATTGCTGTTTTCTTTTAAGACTAAAAGCAACTTAGAGAAGCAGTTTATTGGGCTTTACAATCCCAGGGATATCAGAGCCCATATAGTGGGAAAGCATAGCTACAAGTATCAGGCATGGCAGCAGGACCAGGAAGCTGAGAACTTGTCTTCAAATGCAAACACAGAGTAGAGATCATGAACTGGAAGTAGGGATAGATAATGAACACTCAAGTACTATTCCCAGAGAAGTACCTCCTCCATCAAGTTTGCCAAAAATTATAAGGCCTCTCCAAATGGCACTATCAACCATAGACCAAGTGTTCAAATACCTAAGTCTATGAGGAACATACTTGCGAAAGTCACCAAAGGACTTTTCTCTAACACCTTGAATAAAGATCCATGCTGGATGACAGTTTGGTTACAGTATTTGAAAACTTCCTAAGTACACCGATGTTGCTAAAATTGAAGGCCTGTTGCCAAGTAATTTATCCAGGTTTGTTTTATTGATGGTTTGGGAGGTTAGGAAGCCCAACAGCATGGTGTTTTAAGATAAAGCAAGTACACTAGAGAGAGCTTGGTTTGTTTCAAATAAATTATTACATTTATTTATTTGTGTGTGTGCATGTCTGTGTTTGTATGTGTATGCACACATGTGTATGCACAGGCACATATATCACACTATTTATGTGTGGATGTCAAAAGGAAGACATACAGGAGTTTCTTCTCTTATTCTATAGTCTGAGTCTCAGTGATCAGACCTGGGTCATCAGGTATGGCAGCAAGCACCTTTACCTGCTGAGCCATTTCAACAGGTTGACAGCTTGGTTTTAGAACAAGTCCTCTGTAATAATTCTCACTAATCTACTAATTTTTCATCAAGAGAGAATCCTTACCACCCAATCACCCCCTGAAGGCCTCACCTATAATAGTCACAATGAAGACCAGGACTCATAGGCAGAACATGAGACCATGTTCTGTCCACAACTGAGACACTAAGCAGGGAATTTGGTTGAGCTCACTTGCACTCTGTATCTACAGAGCTTCGAGGTAACAAACAGTGTTGTTTGTGTTATTTTAAGTCACTCCATTTTGTGGAGTTTTTTACACTTCTATAGTTAACAAATGCTACATTCTTGCAGAACATAGTTACTTTAGAAAAAAGGGAAAATATCTAAGAAGCAATTATAATGCAGTGTGATTGTGTGTTGTTAAGAAAACTGGAAATTTCTTTGATGGGACAGAATAGTTTGTGCCTCCTCTTTGGACATCAAGGCATACATGACTTGGAGTATGAAGAGTGCATATAAGTTTAGTTGTGGAAGATAGAACAGAAATTTACCCAGGTAGAAGTCACTATACATATAGATGCCAATGTTTCAGCTTCCTGCAATGAACAGACAGTGACATGATAAATAGGCAATTGTTCTATTTACTGTGTCATTGGGACCATAGTGGAGAGGATCCAAGGAAGGTGAGCTAAGATCCAACATCCAAAATGTGCTCAGACCTCCCCACCCCCAAATTATCTCTGGTTCTGTTAGAGCCTGTTAGAGATGCTTTTAATTTAGGTAAGACAACCAAGACTCAACACTTTTGTCTATCAGTGGATTTCTCAAATATGGAAGTGCAATCTCAGCTAAAGCAGTGTTCCATATCTGAGTCTAGCATCAACAAGACTCAGAGCTCATTGTCTTCTCTGAAATGAGTTCTGAGAGGCATGCATGGACTATGCAAAGGAAGGTGGGATGTTAAGCCTTCCCAAGCAAGAGGAAGGAGAACAAAAATATAGGGAAGATCAGTTAGAAATTAATTCAAAGAGATGTAGCAACTCTCCCATTAATCTAGCACCCTGTGTGTCAAGCCAAACAGATGGAATTGCATCATGTTAGAATGGGCCACAAACAGGAAGGTTGATTGTATTTGAGATGACTAAGTGTTTTCTTGGTTATGGAGAGAGAATAGATTTAGGCTCTAAGGAGATGGAATAGAATGAAAAATTATGAGTTAGAAGAAATGGGTTTGAGTTGTGATGAGCTATATTCAAAGATAAAATACATTTTTCAATTTGATTTAATGGACTTCTGTAGTATATTTAATTGTTTTCAACTCTGATAATATGTTTCTCCCACTCATGAAACTAAGAGATGGAGGTGGAGTAGATATCAAGATGTAGGTTATGTCTGTGTGATTTCAGCTGCCCTCAGAACCTAGAAGAGTACATCAGGTTACCGGAAGGTTGAAATTATAGGCAGTTGTGTGCCGTCTGAAATGTTGCTGGGGATGTAACTTGAGTTCTCTGCAAGAGCAGTGCATGTTCTTAACTCCTAAGCCAGCTTCTATGAGCATGTTTTATAAAGTGCTGACAAACCTTGAAATAACTTATAATAAATAAGTTGTGAAGAAATAGGAGGAGAACTAGAACACAGGTACATTTAGGGTATCATTGGCAGAATGTGGCGTTCACTAAAGCCTTGACAGTGTTGAGCTATCTTTGTGAAAAAGCTTACTGAACAAGATGAGATGGTGAACAAGAAAGAATGGCATGGATATAATATATGAGAGATGCATCAAGAATTAAAGATGAGTGAAGGATCCTGAAGCAACAAGGAACAAAAGAAGTAGGAGAAGAATAAACTTATAGTGACTTAGAAATTTAAAGAAAGTAAGTAGGGTAGAGTGAAAACACATGGTCCCTGGATCATGAATGACTAGCAACAGAAGATACATCTATTGACTTCAAAATAGTGAAGAAGAGTAGTGATACAAATGTAAAGTAAATATCACTCGCGACTTACTGTTGCTATGACAAATGTCATGGATACAAAGTGATATGTTATGAGTAATCATAATGGGAAAGATCAGTTTCATCTAATGTATCTATGAAATATATTTGCAAGATGTGTTCTAATTGAAATCTTTATGATGGGATTAGCCTCCTGAAAATTCATAGATAGAGCCCAAACCCAAGAATCTCAGAATAAAAGTTTATTTGGAGGTAGTGCCTCTAATTAAGTTAAAGTATGGCCAATAAGTTGCTCAAATGTGTGGTGTAGTTAGGAGAAGGGATTAAGATACAGGAACACATACAGGGAAGATGTTATAATAACATGGTAAGACCATGACCTTCAATGAGTCAAGAAAAGAAGATTTGTAGAAACCACACCCGGATCTCACACTTGGTCTCTAGAAGTGTGAGAAAATAATGTTGTTAAAAATTTCCAGTTTGTGGCTATTTGGTATGACATCCTAAGAAAATATATACATGTAGGAATACACCTACTAGAATAGACAGACCAATGTGAAGAGATTTGTAAGAAATCAATAAATATTGACTATGCTATACAAGTAAGACTTGCAGGTGATGAATTGAATACTCAAAAAATGCCTTTTGTGTGTGATAATATTGATCATGTACATGGATCAAATGAACTTCAGTATGACGGTGAACTCAAGTCCCTACAGCTGGGTTGCAAGAACTATGGGTGGGAGGGTGATAAAATAGAGTGGTGACTATTTTACTTTCATTTGCACTGCTGTGATTAAGTATTCTTACAATGGCAACTATAAAGTAGAAAGGCTTTATTCAGCTTGCAATTCCTGCTTATAGTCCATCGCTGTTGGGGTTTCAAGGCATGAAGTAGAAGAAACAGGTCACATCCTCCGTCAAGAGCAAAGAGTGATTGCCTGCTTGCATGCTTAGCCCAATTTCTCCTCTTATACAGCCTAGGATGCAAAGCCCTGGGATGGTGCTGCCCACTTTAACACTGAGTTTTGTCAAATCAGTTAACATAATTAAGACTAACCCCAGAGCACATCCCCACAGGCAAAACTGATCTCTTCTTTCCCAGGTGTGTTCCATCAACAATTAAAACCAACATGTTTGAAATAACACTTGTACATGGTTGCCACCTTCTCACATTTAGACTTGGAGCCTGCCTTCATGGAGTATAAAAATTGTTCATGATCTTTGTGTGTTATACAGTCAATACAAATCATGTTGTGCTGAGATTGCTAAAGGCAAATTTTAAGCTTTGTGGAAGTGTATGTTCAGGCAAAGCAGTATGTTGGACCTTACAGAAGGTTAGTATGGAGGAATGATTTTAGTATGTAGTTGATTCCATTGTTTGGAGAATAAATACACAAAAGAGGCAGAAAAATATCAGGGTGTATATGGAAGGGACCTTTACAGTAGTGCATCTGCTATGTCCAGTGTCCCTGTCCAGGGACATCTGAGCTGCCAGAAAATGCCCTGACATGTGTAGCCAGAGAGCACAGCATAAATATTTCCTATTATGCCTCTCTGACCACATAGAAAACATGTCCTATAGCCTACATGAGGACAGCCCCATAGCATTTGGGGTATTCATGTTTTCTGTGGAGCTTTGATAATGCTAAGGAACTTGTGATGTTCAAACCTTTGGAAACTTCAGCTTCGGGGGTAAGAGAGGCCCTCTGACAAAGAAGGAGAGAGCTCATTGACTCCATTCCTAGGTAATAAGAACTTGTTAGGATGCACACACCATAGGGACTCCAGATGGTCTGAAGATAGAGCTCATTTGCTATCTCTAGTGGGCTGTATACATACCTCTTTAATGATTACTTTTAAATGCTAACCTTGGGAACTGAGAATATAAGTGTATTGAGAAATAGGTGTTTTGCCAATAAAATGCATACAAATATTGCAGAATGGCATTCTCAATTTAAGATGGATTCTAAATGCAGTAACTGGTGATGTTATTAAAGACAGAGAGGGAAGTCTGGGCAAGTTCCCTGGTGATAGTAAGAGCAGAAATGTCAGGGTGTGTCTACAAGCCAAGAACATCAAGGACTACCAGGAACAACCAGAAGCCTGGAGAGAGGCATAAGACAGACTGTCCCCGGAAAGCCCCATAAGGAACCAGCTTGCTGGCCTGTGGTTTCAGACTCTGTCCCCAGGAACTGAGACAGGACAGCTGTATTGCTTCAGGCCTCCAAGCATATGGATTGTGGTTAAAGTAGCCTGGGAAACAAATGCACCCTCTTAGTTCATATGCCAGTATAAGAGGAAGCAAAGCTTATAAATGAATAGCATTGTAGGTGGAGAACTTCTGCAAAATGTGTTTAAGTGCTGGGGGAGGGACATGACCAAGAAAAACTACTGAGAGGGGGATATGCTATCCAGAAGGAGGTGCGACCAGTTGATGCTCTGGAAGGTAATGTTGTGGGATAGTTTGTCGGGAAAGACATATACATGGCAACACTACCCTAAGATGGTGAAGAGCTCAATGTGCTCAGAAGATGGGGAGAAAATCCAGAAAAATTGGGGACAAATGTGAATCCAGAGTCCCAGGGAGGCCACAGCATGCACCGGGCTGGTGGCCAGAAGGCAAGAGGACAGATGTGGCTCCTTATTTCAGAGAGCAAGCAGAAGAAAGGAAGGGGAGGGGACTTTTGTAAAGCCTCCAGGTCAAACTTGGAGAGAGTCAGATGTTTGCACACCTAGTGTCTCTGGAGCTAGCAGGAAGTGCAGGGAAAAGGCAGATTGCCTCACCATGGGTGAGTTTTCTACCCCCCACACCTAAGAGTATCACATCCTTGGTTTTCACTCAGTGGCCTTTTAGGTCCCTTATCCATCCCCACTCAGGCAAGAGGCCTCCTATAAAGACATTCACAAAACTACACTTGAGAGAAGTAGTGGCAAATTGGCAGGAACTTTATATATTTTCAGATTTAGCACAATAAATGCTGTGCCTTTGTTCTTTGCCTGTGAGGCGACTGTCAATGTTTTGATTTTCTTTGTGGGAGGTGTGGAGCCTAAGGAAGACTCCATTTGACTTTTCCTGGATTCTCTGGAGGATAGCACTAATAGTAAATGCCTATTGTGTGCCAGGGAAAGCTCTGGGTATTTTAGAGCCTGCTTCAGGGAACCTAACTTATATGATATAAGAAGTTGTTATTATAATCCCTACACTTCATATGAAATATTAATCTGAGTCTGAAAGAAGGTCTATCACCTAGAACAGAGCCCGTTAATCAAGGCCAGCAGGACCCCAACACTTGTACCCTCTGCTACCCTGTACATTGTACCTCTGCACACCAAGATTCTGTCTCAGTGGACACCAAATGAGTAGCCTCATTAATGCCTCAGTTTTGTCACCAGCTACCTGAGGCAATTGAACTGGAGAGCTGAGGAATAGTTTATAGTCTGAAACAGGGCTTTGTGGGGTTCACTGGAGCCCCAGGACTTTCCTATTCATGTTCTTGTTCCAATCCATTTTCTGAATTCAGTATACAACCGTGGAACTTGTTCCTTCTCTCTCTAACTACTCTTGAGGCTGTAATTCTTATCTTTATTGCCTCCCTTGCAAGAAGGAGTCAATCATTACATGTGTATTTTTGTTAGTTTTTTCTCTCTCTTTCTCTGCCAAAGTTAATCGAGTTACTTCCATATATTTTTTTACAAAGTAAATTTCCATCCCCCTTTAACCACAGATTAGTCAACTCATTGGGCTTTTCGGGGGTTATATTAAATCATTCGTCACAGATGCTGCCGATAATAGCTTAGGCTAAATGTTTCCTTGTTCAGGGTATTTATCACATCCTGTACCTGCCAGGCCTATGAAAATAAAAAGTGGGGAGGGTGTGAACCAGCTCATAGGAGGCACAAGATAATGCCTTTGAAAGAGCTGGGTAAACTGCAAAAGCCGGTATGGTTGGGAATGATTGTTATGGGCATTAAAACACTCTTCTGAAAGGTCCTTGACGTCATTTGTGGTTGTGTGGGTAAAAACTGCTTCCCTGTATTGGAACCAATGATTCCTACCTGTGATGGTGGGCAAAACATTTCCTCTTTCTAGCTGTGTTTCCTATTCAGAAAGTGTAAATTTTGGTCTCTCCACCAAGACTCTTGGGAGACTTAACAGATTGAGTTTATGAAGGCCCAGCCTTGTGAATTTCATCACATTTGTCTTCCTCTCACGCAAGGTACCCAGCTAGAAAAAATTAATTAAAAACAACTGTACTCATCTGGAAAGACCTCACATGTAACAACTCCATGTGTCTTGTCTGGATCTGTAAGCTAGACCTCATGCCTTCTCTAAGGAAAACATGTCTTTGAGATCTAGACCATCTGGTTGTGTAGTTCTAATCTTCCTGTGATCGTCTGCCATTGTATCATTTGGTTCAAGGTACTGTCTCTCCAGCCCCTGACTCTTGCTTTGAAATTATTGTGAATCACCATGCAGTAGAATATGCCTGCAATTTCCATCACACTGGGAGGAATAGCCAGTGAATCTCACCTTCTTTGCCATGACCCACAGCCCCAAAACTCTAGTGAGGGGAGGGAGGGCATTTTTTCTCCCCATGCCACCACATGGCAGATGGGGAGATAGGGTCAGTTTTCCCACTGCCATGCTCCCCTGGCCCCTCACTACCCCCGCACCCTCCATGATAACCCCCACCTCCCCTGCCACCACGGTCAGCTCTATTGTGTTGCCCAGGCTAGTTGCATGGCCTGCTCTCCTAATGCTGCTGTCTGTGAAAGACAGTGCCAAATTTTCCAGCTCTCAGGACCTCAGGGTCACCTTTCCCACCCACCTCAGAGAACAAGGAACAGGGGAGTGGGGGTCGTCCTCACCTTGCATCCTCCACTATATGTCATACGAAGGGTAAGGTCAGATATTCAATGAAAATTCATGGATCACTGTACCTCCATCAGTGGGGTGATATATTTAAAGGGGATAGAAACAAATGTTTTCTGAACTTGGGGCTGATTCTTTCAAGTCTGTTTCTCTTTGAAGGATAACCAATGAGGAGTGTAAAAAAATGTTTCAGATGTAAGGATAATCAAATACAAGGCTGGTGTGTAGAGAACATCAGTTTCTCTAATCATATATATTCAGAAAGGACTATTTAAGGAATATACACTCAACTGGTTTAATAACTGAGGCTATAAAGCTATGTTTGATCTGGTGTTTGCTGTGCTCCTTGATACTGATATTTATCTTTTTCTCATCATATTTTAAGAAATTCCTCTTTAACATCTTCACTCTCTGCTTGGAAAATGATTTTGATTCATTCATTTCAATGTTTTCTGAAAGTACTCACATCCCTTTAAAAAAAAAGGTTAGTGGCTACTTGCCAATTGTCCTTCTCCATGGACATGTGATTTCTTACTCTGTAGGCTATGGTAGAAATGAAATGGTGAGAATAACATATGTGGTTACAGAGGGTCTACAGATTAAAAAAAAAGATACTGAAGTCATGGTGACCAGCTAGTTCAGGGACTGTCTTGAGCTAACTTAGGTATATGATCATCTTACATGGAGAGATGAAGATCCAGAAGGATGTAAAGAAGAATTGAGTTGAACTCCAGAATTCTTGAACTTATAAAATCTATTTTTAGATATAATGTTCTTTCATGAAAGCCATTTTTCTTTTAACATATTCTTTAAGGAATGTACAGCTGAGGTTTGTACACAAAATCTTCATCTTCATAATTTCAACCATGCATAGAACATTTAACTCCTGTCCAGGAAAGGGCAGAATGTCCCTTTCATCATCAAACATCTGAAGTTACCCATGCATGCCTGCTGCTTTCAAATCTAAGTGAGATAAATACAGTTGGTTAATCCTGTAAGTGCAAAAGGAGCCCCACTGGTCACACTCTACCAATAAAGAACAAATCATGTTCATAGAAGAAACTGGACACAACTCAGATTTGGTTTGAGAGTATAAGAGAAAACCAAAGTAGAGGCTGAACCAACTGGTTTCACATGAGCATAGGTAGCCAATGTGCTTCCATGGAGATATGTACAGGTACAGAAAAATCTGTTTATATAGGAGCTGTCTGTAGTTTCAGACATCCATTTGTAGTCTTAGAACATTTCACCTGTTCATGGGCAAATAACTGTATCACTTGATGGGTGACAGTATTTTAGGTATGATGCAAATAGAAGAGATATAAATCATTGTCCTCAAATAGTTTACATTCTAAGTGAGGCAGAAATTAACATGTAACAACAAAAGGTTTTGGAGAAAATGTTAGGCCTTGATTCCCTCTCTCTCTCTCTCTCTCTCTCTCTCTCTATATATATATATATATATATATATTGTGTGTGTGTGTGTGTGTGTGTGTGTGTGTGTCTGTGTGTGTCTGTGTGTGTCTGTGTGTGTGTCTGTGTGTGTCTGTGTGTGTGTATGTGTGTGTCTGTGTGTGTGTGTGTCTGTGTGTGTCTGTGTGTGTGCTAAAGTGACTGAGGCTGTTGGCTTTGCTGAAGGTAGGAGGACTGAGGTGACATTTATGTACCTGATATTATGAAAATGTGGCTGTGTGAGAATCTGAGGGGAAATACTCCTAAAAGATGCTCAGTTGATTCAAAACACTTAACATATTTTTACTTGTACCCAACCTTTCAAATGGCAGGAAGAAGGTTAGTGTGAAAAAAGGCAAAGTCATTTAAGATGAAGATCATGAGATACAGTGGGTCATATCATGTAAAGCCTTGAAAGGCAATGTAAGAGAATCGTGTGGCTAAGAATTCATCAAGGATATTTATACTCTTTGTTGACAAAGCCAACCCTCTTCAGCTTTGTGGAAAGAAAACAATGGGACTAATGTGTAGTGACAAGGATTCAAGACAAAATGATGCAGTAAATCATCCCATATCCTGTCCATCCTGAAAAGATTTTCTTTTCAGGAATATGAGTGCCATAAAAAGTCAAGATGGGGATATGTCTTGGAAGAAGAACTCATAGGTTTAGTTGATGAACAGATTAAAATCAGAGAAAAAGCAAAAAATATAGCCCCATTTTCAGTTTGAGATCCATATACCTGGGTTGATACTAGAATCATTTTCTGAGGTGGGAAATCCAAAGCAGTTGGGGTGGGGTCTTGTAAGGACAAGACTGGCGTGTAGAAACACATGTGGAATCCCCTTGCACATGTCTAAGCTGAAATACCAAAAAACCCAGCTCTATACAGAAGCTTGCAATTCAATAAAGCCTTTGGCCTGAAAAGCAAATTTGGGAACCTTCTGTATTGGTGTCGTAATTTGATCTCTGTTCCAGTGATAAACATCATGACCAAAAGCAATTTGGAAGAGAAAAAGATTTATTTGGCTTTGATTTTCATTACAATTTTATTAGAACTTAGAGCAGCTACTTGAAACAAAGACCACAGATGGAAACTTGCTGCTGGCTTACCAGCTCATGCCCAGCTAGCCTATAGAGCTCAGGACTATATCTAGGGAAATGATATCACCCACAGTAGACTGGACTCTCTTACATCAATTACCATCAATTCAAATCTTTACAGACCAATCTGATCAGGGCAATCGCTTAACTGAGACACCTTTTTTTTTTCAGGAAATACTAGAGTTTATGTCATGTTAGTAGTGAATGTTAACTAAGATACATCGTTATTCAAGAAAATGCACCACGAAAATCACCAAATCAGCTGGGCAGTGGTGGTGCACACCTTCAATCCCAGCACTCAGGGGCCAGAGCCAGACAGATCTCTGTAGACCAGCCTGGTCTACAAGAGCAAGTTCCAGGACAGCATCCAAAGCCACAGAGAAACCCTGTCTCAACTCCCCCACCCCACCCCCACAAACAAATAAACAAAAAAACACCAAGTCAATCAGACAGTTTTGGCAGGGGGCAAAAAACTTGGTGCTGTGGCTAGGGGAAACTCACAGTTGAGAACTGGTGGGGGTTACTGAGGAGACAGATGCAGGATTTCTTCCCAGCTTGTCTCTATGAGGTACTATCTTCACTTGGTTTACTTGGGAGATCATGTTGGCAGGACATGGGTCACTTACCGTCTTATCTCTGCTTTGTGCTCATCTATTTCAATGTTGCATGTGTTCTGTTTATAATTTTGGTCTAAATTCATCTTGATTCTTATTCTTTTTTATTTTTATTTGAATTAGAAACAAGATTGTTTTACATGACAATCCCAGTTCCTTTCTCCCTCCCTTCCTCCCCTACCACCCGCCCCCAACTAAAACTCTACCTAGCACATATCTTTTCTGCTCCCCCTGGATGGTGAGGCCATTCATAGGGTGTCATCAGAGTCTATTTTATTCTTTGGGATAAGGCCTAGGCCCACCCCAGTGTGTCTTGGCTCAGGGAGTATTCCTCTATGTGGAGTGGGCTCCTAAAGTCCACACCGATGCTAGGGATAAGTATGGAACTACTACGGGAGATCCTGTAGACTTCCCAGGTTTCTTCACTGAAACCCGTGTTCCTGGAGTCTGGATCAGTCCCATGCTAATATCCCAGCTATCAGTCTGGGGAGCAAGAGTTCCTCGATGTTCAGGTCAGCTGTTTCTGTGGGTTTCACCAGCCTTGTCTGGACACCTTTGGTCTTCACTCATCCTTCTCTGCATCTGGATTCCAGTTTAGTTCAGTGATTAGTTGTGGGTGTCTGCTTCTACTTCCACCAGCTGCTGGATGAGGGCTATCATGTGACATGCAAGTCAGTCATCAATCTCATCATCAGGGGAGAGCATTTAAGGTAGCCTCTCCTCTGTTGCTTAGATTGTTAACTGGTGTCATCTTTGTAGATCTCCAGACATTTCCCTAGTGCTTGATTTCTCTGTAAACCACAATGTCTCACTCTATTATGGAATCTCAATTCTTGTTATCTTCTATTCTTTGCCTGACTCAACCTTTCTGCTTTCTCATGTCCTCTGCATCCCTCCTCTTCTCCCCTTCTTATTCTCCTAGCTCCCTCCCCACTCTTTCCATGCTCCCAATTTTCTCAGGGGATCTTGATACTTTCCCCTTCTCCAGGGGATCATGTATGTCTCTCTTAGGGTTCTCCTTGTTTAGTAGCTTTTCTGGCAGTGTGGATTGTAGGCTGGTAATCTTTACTCAATGTCTAAAATCCACATATGAGTGGGTACATGCCATGTTTGTCTTTTTGTGATTGGGTTACCTTGCTCAGAATTGTTTCTTCTAGTTCCATTCTCTTTCCTGCAAATTTCAAGATTCTATTGTTTTTTTTTTTTCTGCTAAGTAGTACTCCATTGTATAAATGTACCATATTATCTCTATCCATTCTTCAGTTGACCAGCATCTAGGCTGCTTCCAGTTTCTGGCTATTGCAAAGAGTGCTGCTATGAACATCATTGAACAAATGTCCTTATTGTATGAATATGCTTCTTTTGGGTATATGCCTAAGAGTGGAATTGCTGGAACTTGTGGTAGACTGATTCCCATTTTCTTGAGGAGTCGCATACTGATTTCCAAAGTGGCTGTATGAGTTGGCACTCCCACCAGCAATGGAGAAGTGTTCCCTTTTCTCCACATCCTCTCCAGCATAAACTGTCATTGCTGTTTTTAATTTTAACCATTCTGACAGGAGTAAGATGGTATCTCAGAGTCGTTTTGATTTGTATTTCCCTGATGGCTAAGGATGTTGAAAACTTTCTTATGTGTCTTTCAGCCATTTCAGATTCCTCTACTAAGAATTGTCTATTTAGTTCTGTACCACACTTTTTAATTTCATAATTTTTGGTGTTTTGGAGACTCACTTCTAGAGTATTTTGTATATTTTGGAGATCAGCCCTCTGTCAGATGTGGGGTTGGTGAATATCTGTTTCCAGTCTGTTGGCTGCCATTTTGTCTTGCTGACTGTGTCCTTTGCATTATAGAAGCCACTCAGTTTTAGGAGGTCCCATTTATCAATTGTTGATCTCTGGCTCTGTGCTACTGGTGTAATGATCAGGATTTGGTCTCCTGTACCAATTAATTCAAGGGTATTTCCCACTTTATCTTCTAATAGGTTCAGTGTTGGCTGGATTTATGTTGAGGTCTTTGATCCAGTCAGACTTAAGTTTTGTGCATGTCAATAGGCTTGGTTCTATCTGCAGTCTTCTACATGTCGAATCCAGTTATGCCAACACCATTTGTTGAAGATGTTCTCTTTGTTCCATCGTATAGATTTGGATTGTTTGTCAAAAATCAGGTGTTCATAGGTGTGTGGATGAATATCAGGTTTTCAACTCTATTCCATTGATCTACCTGTCTATTTTTGTACCAATACCAATCTGTTTTCAGGACTATAGCTCTGTAACAGAGCTTGAAGTCAGGGATGGTGATGCCTCCAGAAGTTCCTTTATTGTACAGGGTTGTTTTGGCTATCCTGGGTCTTTTGTTTCTCCATATAAAGTTGAGAATTGTTCTTTCAAGGTCTGTGAAGAATTATGTTGGGATTTTGATGGGGATTGCATTGAATCTGTAGATTGCTATTGGCAAGATTGCCATTTTTACTATGTTGATCTTGCCTATCCAAGAGCATGGGAGTTCTTTCTATTTTCAGGTATCTTCTTTAATTTCTTTCTTTAGAGACTCAAAATTCTTATGGTATAAGTGTTTCACTATTTTGGTTAGTGTTATTCCAAGGTATTTTATGTTGTTTGTGGCAATTGTAAAGGGTGATGCTTCTCTGATTTCTTTCTCCACCAATGTGTCATCCATATATAGTAGGACTACAGATTCTTTTTAGTTAATCTTGTATCCTGTCACTTTGCTGAGGTGTTCCCTGGTTGAGTTTTTTGGGTCACTTATGTAGACTATCATATCATCTGCAAATGGTGAAAGTTTGACTTCTTCCTTTCCGAACTGCATTCCCTTGATCTCCTTTTGTTGTCTTATTGCTCTAGCTAGAACTTCAAGGACAATATTGAAGAGGTATGGAGAGAGTGGACAGTCTTGTCTTGTACCTGATTTTAGAGGAATTGCATTGAGTTTCTCTCCATTTAATTTGATGTTGGCTGTTGGCTTGCTGTATATTGCTTTTATTATGTTGAGGTATGTTCCTGTTATCCCTGATTTCTCCAGGACCTTTGTCATGAAGGGATGTTGGATTTTGTCAAAGGCTTTTTCGGCATCTAGTGAGATAATCATGTGATTTTTTTCCTCAGTCTGTTTATATGGTGGATTACATTGACGGATTTTCATATGTTGAAGCATCCTTGCATCCATGGGATGAAGCCTACTTGATCATGGTGGATGATTTCTCTGATGTGTTCTTGGATTATATTTGCCATATTTTATTGAGAATTTTTGCATCAGTGTTCATGAGGGATATTGGTCTGTAGCTCTCTTAGTTGTGTCTTTGTGTAGCTTTGGTTTCAAGGTTATTGAAGCCTCATAAAAAGAGTTTGGTAATGACCCTTCTGCTTTTATTGTGTGGAATACTTTGAGGAGATTTGGTATTAGCTGTTCCTTGAATTTATGATAGAATTCTGCTCTGACGCCATCTGTCCCTGGGCTTTTTTTGGTTGAGAGACTTCTGATGACTGCTTCTATTTCATTAGGGGATATAAATCTATTTAAGTTGCTTATCTGTTCTTGATTTAATTTTGTTAAGTGAAATCTGTCCAGAAAATTGTCCATTTCTAGATTTTTGCCATAATGACTGTGTTCAGGGTTTCCTCTCTGGATGTCAGGTGAAGGTCTCTATATTTTCCCAGTAGCTATTCAGGTGCCACAAGTTGTTCCAACAGCTTGAAAGCCAACAATAGTGCCTTAACTCCTTCCTCTTCATTTAAGTTTTCTGATTTCCAAAATGACTTTCTGTGTCTTACACCAATTAAAGTTTTTTTGTTTTTATTTCTTGCTCATTTAATTAGACTTAGCCCATTAAAATACTGTTCTTTTTCTAAGATCCATTGTTTCATATACTACAAATTTGACAAAGAACCCCATCTTCATAATCACAGGCTTCAACAGCAAGTACAGCATAGATAGAATTCTGTCACTTGGAGACAGAGCTATCATCTTATTCCTTGCATAAGTGAATACCCAGGAGATGTTCAATGTACAAGAAAATTAGTATTTGTATTAGTTTTCAAGTTGGACTGAATTTAGTTTCAGAGATCTGAGATCTGTTCCTAGGTGTGTGGAAATACTAAAATACAACTTGCATAATTCTGCCATCAACCAAACTACCTAAACAACAAAAATTGGTAAAACACAGTGTGATGCAGAGACTTTCATAATGAGCCTCGATCCTTAGGAGAAGAGATGAAAGCAAAAGAGAAAAGTCACAAAATGGAAAGAATAATTATCTTGAAAAACCTATGTGTAATTTTTTTTGTTGTGAGTATTTTATACCTGAAATGATCAACCTCTAAGCTCAAGAAATGAAATATTGTTCTCAGCAACCAGAGATGTTTAATATTGCAATGCCTTGATTCCATTGATTTTACTGTTTTTGTGTTTATGTAAATCGCTGCAGTATTTCTGCACATGTTCCAATGAGTCTCATACCTCTTGTAGATTATGGTCTCCCTCCTTCCTGCAGATTGCAGCCTGTGCTCTAGGGTGTCACTTAGCATGCTTCTACAAAGACTTAGGTAGATAAAATTTCACCGAAGATGTGGACACACCTGTGCTTACCTGAGTCTGTAATCCACCAGCTGTAATAATTTTAAAAGCTTATCTGTTTGTGTATATCACAATATTCTCTCTCTTGATATGACTTTTAAAAAAATCTCCAACACTAGACTTTTTCTTTCAAGTGACATCAATATGCACTGTCAGAACAAAATACTTAATTAGATAAATACTTATTAGTCTTGAAAGTAAGGCTGATATTACTAGATGATGGACTTGAGTATGATTTTTATTATGTAATTCCTTTTCTTTAATTCTCAGGACAAAAATAATGGAGAGAAATTAGACACTGAAGAGAAGCAAGTCACCTCTATGTTTCTCCTACTAAGTGAAACATCCTTCAAAGTAAGGAATGTCTGATTTTAAAGTCTGTAATTCCATTTTTTTATATACCTGAGCTGTTCTTCCTTATACTACTCTACTCGCTCTATTCACTCCATCATCCACGAACCCCTACTATGAACTAATCACTGAGCTAACCATGAAGGATGTGTGCAGAGTGATAGTCCTGTTCCACAGGTGTCCATAGACTCCCTTGATGAATGTCCATAAAAATAAATGACTATAAGTCTGGACTTTTAAAAGCATTATAATGGGAACCAATCTCAATGCAGGTCAATCTAGAGCTTTTCTCCCCACATAATAGCTATGACTCATGAAAAGTTATTTAGATTTTAAATTCACAATTGTTAAAATTATTTTGTAAATAAAACCCTGATTTAAGTTTCTCAGTCAAAGGGGCCACAATTTCTAAGTCCCATAGTTTTATGTGACTAGGGGTCCTGGCTAAGATGGCTTGGATAATCACATTTTCCTTGTACAACATGCTGCTGGATAGTACTGGTCTAGAAGACCCAACTTTTATAGAGAAAGTATCCCTTGATTTGAGACTTGTAGAATAAATGATATTTTCTTGGCTAAGCAACAAAGACAGGAAGTTCCTGGCAGAAGATATCAACTGAAATAAAGCAAGAAAATGACGCAAGAATTCACACACTGCCCAGGGAACAGAAAGTAAACAGATTCATTTCCAATATGTGAAGGATGACTTGGAGTTAAGAGTGTGGCAATGAGCTACTGAGAAGCAAAAGCCTCTCCATTAGTATCTTTCTATAACCTCTTATGACATATGATACATGTCTTATGATAAAAAAAGGATTTTCCCCCTTGGACCAATAGTTATTTTTAATGTTTTCAGGAATAAAGCCCATTTCATGTTTCAAAAGAAAGTTGTTCAATAATTTTATAGGAGGTAGACATAAGGAGAACTATTCATTTCAGAGCATGGTGATGTCCCTTTTGTGAACATATAAACCCTTAAGACTCCATCTCCACTGGTCTCAGGAACTCTGAGGAGCTGATGGAGGCTCCAGTAATTTACAGATGAATTTTGACCATACTTCAGATGACCCGTAATGGTACTTAGAGGATTTCCTTCTCCAATGTGAAAGATTCACAGGTGGAGGTAAGATAGAACTAGGTTGGATAACTGAAAAGTCATGGAAATAGATGAATAAAATTATGTGAATGTCATTTTTAACCAGACAGATAAAGCTCAATCTTGGGATCCTAAGGCATCTGGAAGACAAGAAAGAAAAGAAACAGCTTCACTTCCCAGCCTTTTCATGGGCAATCTAGAGACTGGTAGTATCATTTTTTATGATGTGAAATTCTGGAGGGACATTTTACTTATTAGATGATTGGTTTAAATTCTCTACATTTCAAAAAATAGCAGAATAGGGAGGGTGATGGCTTACATTTAGACCTTGAGTTATGGCTCTGTCATTCTGTCAAAGCCCAGGGGAATATCACAAAAATCCTTCTACTCACATCAATGAATAATGTATGTCTCATTTCTTTATTCTTCCCCATAGCAAACACAAATCAGAAGTGTCTGAAACAAACAGACCACAAAAAACTTGAGTAGAAACTGCTATTTTGTCAACTGATTAGATAGCAGTTAGTTTAATGCTAGCATTAATCAAGGTCTGATTGCTCCATTGTGAGGAACAACAACTCTGTGCAGAGATTAATACACAAGATAGAGCACAGCCCATCTCTGTAGCAAACCCCACACGGTAATTAAGAAGAACACAAAGCGAAGGTTATTGATCTGTTGTTATTGAGAAACAACATAATTGATATTTCAAATCGTAATTGTTGGTTCCAAAGTAGAAGAGATGGGTTTGTACAGATCATTAGCAACAAGGTTTGGCTTTGGTTGTTTTGTTTTATTAGTATTATTATTATTTAAACAAAAATAATTAGCTCAAATGTTACTGTGCTTCAAATAAGCATTGATTTGCCAAGAACTCCTCATTTTTAAGACTTTAAAGTAATCATTTTCTGTAAAAGTACAGTGATATGGTACAGTAGAATACTGACTCTGTAGTCTGGACTATTCCACTTATGAGTTTGTAGAATTAGGTTTGTCATTCATCCCATCAGAATTTCCCTCTGTAAAATGACAGTGAGAATGGCCATCCAGGAATTCAGTGGAAAGATCGGAGAGGAAGCCTTATGGCCTAGCATCAAAGACACTAAGTTAAAAGTGCTATTTACAAATTATCTCTCCCATTATTAGATTTTGTATCCATACATACCACACTTAACCACTCTGTGACCCAGTATTCCCAGATCTAAAAAGGGATGAGTGTACCAGCCCCTTTATTTCAAAGAGTAACTGAACATATGAGCAGCTCTTCCAAGAGGGACACGCAGAGTAAGCATTTTATCAGTGCTTGCAGTTGGTGATATTATCATTTGTAAGTCTTTAAGAACATAATATTTTATTAGTTCAAATTAGGAGCAGTCTTGCTTCACATGTCAATCCCTTCTCCCTCTTCCTCTCCTGCCCCCCAACCCCACACCAGCTCTCCACCACATCCTCCCTCCACTCCCCAGGGAGGATAAGGCCCAACATGGGGCTCCCCAAAGTCTACCACATCATCCTGGGCAGGACCTAGGCCCTCCCCCATGTGTCAAGCTGAGATAGCATCCCTTCATGTAGGATGGGCTCTCAAAGTCCCGTCTTACTACCAGAGACCCCCTAGAGTGCCTAGGCCTCCTCATTGACATCCAAGTTCAGGGTTCTGGATCAGTGCCATGCTGGCCTCCCATACAACAGACTGGGGTCCATGTGCTCCCCCTTGTTCAAGCCAGCTGTTTCTGTGGTTTTCACTAGCCTGGTCCTGACCCCTTTGATCTTCATTCCTCCCTCCCTGCAACTGGGTTCCAGAGTTAAGAACATAATCTTAATAAATATGAATTGCACATTTCCTTTCTTGTGGACCTAGAAAGTAAATAACCTGTGCCAGAGCTCTGACCTTTGTTTCATATGAAGCAAGATCAGGAATGTGCACATCAAATGCCTCAGTGCTGGCATCCATAGCTTCCTGAAAGCATCTTTTTAGCTTGTTCCTGAGGAGACAAAAAAGCATCACCTGAAACATAAAGAAGGAAGGACGGATAGAGATGAAGGCAAATGACTTACAATTATAGACTCAAGGAAAAATAAGCCATCATCATCACAAAACAGATTCTCATTAGTATACTGACAAAAATCTGAGTACATAATGGCATACAAAAATAAAAATAAGATTATATTAAAAAGAAAGCATAAAATAATGAGAAAGAGCTCTTGGCAGTATTATGAAAGATTAAAAAGTGAAGGGGTAGAGAGATCATGAGCTGAATGAAGATAAAGTCAATGATACAACAGAAAACACAGAGCCATGATGGTGCAAGAGGAGAGAGGATTTGGTGAACCCAGCAAGAAGGAATTCCAGGAAGAAGGAAACAATGATACCTCTAAACAAGGTTAAGAACCAGATGCAATGTGAATCTTCAAAAAACATGGTCACGATTACAATCAGATATCACCATTCATCCACTAGAATGGTTTATAGGAAAATAATTCAGTAAGTAAAAATGAAAAAACCTTAATAGCTAGTGGGCTTCAGAGATCAGGTCCTCTGGGAAATGATTTCTCAATGTCTTTTAGAGTTAAACAGGTAATCATTGTGTGACTATGCAATCTTACTTCTAATGAGTCATCCCTCAAAAGGTAAAAATCCACATTCTGTGCATAAATTCTGGAAATTCTGTGCATAAATATTGAAGGCAAATTCACCTGTGCATTTAAAAACCAACACAAATTGGAATGAGCTCAGTAATCAGTGATTGGTTAAACAAACTACAGGATATCCAAGTGGTGGAATACTACAGCTATACACATGGAGAAACTAGGTATTATAGCCCCAAACATGAAAAAAAACAGGAGTACTATGATAAGAGAATAAAAATGAGTCACAAAAACCCAAACAATCTTTCTATTCTGTTCAAGCGAAAGCAGCAATAGAAATAGATGAAATCTGTTGTTTCCAAGGATTGGTGATGAGGAGCTTGAGGCACATTCAGATCAAAATATGGTAGTGTCCTCAGTGGTAGAACTCCTTCCTATAGGGCATTCAAACCTCTGGATTCAAACCTTCATACCATCAAACAGAGAGAGAAAGAAATGGGGAGAAAGAAATGGATTGGGTAATTATCCATTTAATGATATTATGTACTTTAGAACTAGAGAGATGGCTCAGTGACTAAGAGTGCTTTATGCTCTTTCAGAGAACCTAGGTTCAGTTTTAAGCACCCATATGGCAGCTAACAACCATGTGTAACTCCAGTTCCAAGATATTTGATGCACTCTTCTAGTATCCATGGTCACCAGGCACACAAAGAGCACATATGCACATGTAGACATAGCATTCATATACAAAACCAAAACTTGGGGACATAAGGAAACTCTTCTAGTGCAGAAATATTAAGTACTTTAACCTAGTGATAAGTATATGTTCTATGTTTTTTATGAAAATTTGTCATGAGCTTCAAAATGATGGGTGCAATTGATTATTAAGTCTTCTTTATTGTACCTGAATTAAACAAAAATGTATGCTAAGAAAGAGGGTACTTGAAATACCCATGTTGGATATGTCACTAAGGCATTTTTAAGCCAATGAGTGAATGAAGGGTTCTTAACATGAAAAATATGTTATCTACAAATGAATCAATGTCAGAAACTCTTTTCTGGTACTGAATACCAGAAAACAATATAGAAAATATTTAAAGATTGTGAGGGGAGAATAACATTCTAGTATGGAACTTTATACAGGAAAAAACTGTCAGGCTAGGTGAGAATAATTGAACTTTTGTCCCACAAGCACATCTTAGGACATTACGCTGGGATTTCTTCAGCTAAAACGAAAGTAGAGATAGCAAGGATGACATGGCTCTAGAGACTGGTAAATTCAATATGTCCGTGGAGCTTTTCTATGGAGCAATGGTCTAGGCTGAATCCAGAAGATGAGAGCGAGGTGCCCTGAAGGAAAGATTCATCATAGTAGAGAGAATAGGTGAACTAAGAGAAAAAGAAATGTAATGCAAAGGCACAATTTGCAAAATGATTTCAAATAGAAACAAGAAGAGTCATGGAAAACTTTCAGAAAGAGAAAACTTCATGTGAAGTGATAGTGCTTGAAGCAAACATTTAGTGTTGAGGCAAACATATAATTAGCTTCAGGAATATCTGTGTGGGTTTCAAGGACATCTCCATATATACACACATACACACATACATATATGTGTGTACAAATGTATCTATGTGTGTATGCATACATGCATGTATATATAAACAGAGCAAGATGTAAAGTCTTCCTTCCAACAGACAGACGAATGAGGCAGACATCATATAAAGTAACGCTCAAACTTAAAGTGGGAAATCACCAATACAGAGCCAAGTAGAAATATAAGGGTGTTTAATAAGGAAAAGCCTTACTTAGAGAGCTACCTAGCCATGGCATGGCAGCAATCTGTACAGCAAGCCGAATGGGAAACCGAAAGTGAAACCAAGCCACCTGAACCTCTCACTCTATGTCACCCTGACCACGCCCTTGCAGGCATTGTCAGACACACCTGTAGCCAGCACCTAAGTAGGCATGCCTATAGCTTCCCCTACAATTCCCCTTTTAGTCTAAAAGAAAATTAAAACTTAACAGTGTTAAGTATCCAAAACTAACAATCATAAAGGTGAAATATAAGAAGATACAACAATCTGCTTATGTCACATCCTAACTATCTACTTTAACTAAACCCTAAAGTCATGTGAAAGAGATGTCCAAGCCTGAACACCTCCTTCCAATCCTAACCATAAGCAATAGAAAGTTATTCCTAACTAGGTATATACACTATCCTAAGTGACAACAATGAGGAAGGGGGCATAGCATCATCCCAGTAACTTCCTGCTGAAATGGGACGATGACATCCTTGTGGGGTCCTGTAGGAAGAAAATGTTAGTATAGTAAAAGTCTTGAATGAATTGTATCCAGTCCATGTTAGACGGGATTTGCTTGATTGAAGATCTCGCTTGAAATCCTCAACTTAATTGAAGACAGTACATGAAGCTCTAGAGGGAGTGTCAGTTGAAATGAAGCAAGTTGGATCCAGTGCAGTCGAGGATGTGTGGCCCATTTTCTTTCCAGGGTGTCCAGGGATTGCTGTCAGGCAGGTCTTCATTGGCTGTGTGGGACTCAAACATAAACAGTTCGCAGAGAAATGTTTGCTTGTGTATGTACACATAGTGATGAAGGCAACCATGGGAGCATAACAATTATGAGAGGGTGCAGACCTTGAAAGAAAGATCCAAGAAAAGACAAAGACAGTCCCCAAATTCTTCTTTTATTCTGTATTACATCAATTGGCTTCTTGTTACAATACAGAAACTCTAAAGTTTAGTTAAACAACGTGCTTGGATTTTGGAGTAGGAAAGCCAAATCCACCTCTAAATCCAGCAATGGTTTAATTGAATAGGGACTATGAAATAAGGAGAAATTGAGTTCTCTGAGAGACAGCTGTAAAGTTTACCATATGGCACGATCCTTTTGTTTGATGGTTATAGCTACCTTCTCTTCTTAAGTATCTACCCATGCAGTGTCCTTTGACTTCTGGAGATGAGTTTTCCTGTGAAGATAAAAACAAAACACTTCCCTTTCCTTTGGGAGATTTCTAATTAGTCATTTGTCCTCGTCGAGAGGTTTTTCCTTTTCCACTTGAATCTTGATCAGCTTTGATGGTATCCAAAGTTTTTCTTCTCCTGTGGAAAGCAATGCAAAACCCATACCCCAACTTAACACATGTCCTGGTTTCCATACAGGTTTGTACATCTTTGAAGTATACCGGCTGATTCAGTTCAGCAGTTTTCTCCGTAGTCCAGTGTCTTTCTGCAGCTGTTTGTTCTTTTTCATTGGCGTTAAGAAACTTTAGTGTTAATAAAGCATTATGCAACCTATGTTTGGGGGGTTTAGACATCCAAGACTGTCTATTGAGCATCTCCTTAAGTGTTCTATTAGATCTTTCAACCATTGCTTGTCCTGTAGGATTGTGTGGTATACCAGTAACATGCTTTATGTTATAATATTTGAAAAACTGTTCCAATTTTGTGGAGACATATGCTGGAGCATTGTCAGTTTTTATTTGTGCAGGTATACCCATAACTGCCATCACCTCTAGCAGGTGTGTAATAACAGAATCAGCTTTTTCAGAGTTAAGAGCAGTAGCCCATTGGAACCCTGAGAATGTATCAATGGTATGATGCACGTATTTCAAATTTCCAAACTCTGAAAAGTGAAAGACATCCATCTGCCAAACCTCGTTTCTCTGAATGCCCTTAGGATTACAAACTGCTGGCAATGGAGTTTGATTATAAAAGGAACAAGTAGGACAGTTTTTCACTATCATCTTGGCTTGTTGCCAAGTGATGGACAAGTCCTTTTTCAAACCTTTGCTATTTACATGATGTTTCTTATGAAATTCTGAGGCTTCTAGCACACTTCCAATTAATAAATGATTAATCTCATCATTGCCTTGTGCCACTGGGCCTGGCAGACCTGTATGGGATCTGATATGTGTAATGTATGTAAGATTACTTCTGTTTCTGATATTTTCCTGTAATTGTAAAAACAGAGAAGTTAATTCTGTATTATCAGGAACAAATTCTGCAGTCTCAATGTGTAAGACGACTCTCTTTGCATATTGAGAATCAGTAATATATTAAGAGGTTCTTTAAAATCCATGAGTACCATAAGAATTGCATATAATTCTGCCTTCTGTACAGATATAAATGGACTTTGAACTACTTTACTTACCTCACCTGCTGTATAACCTGCCTTACCTGATTTGTTGGCATCAGTGTAGAAGGTAAGAACTCCAGAAATGGGAGTCTGTCTTATAATATATGGAAGAATCCAGACAGTCTTTTTTATGAATTTAATTCTGTCAGTTTTGGGATAATTGTTGCTAATCATTCCCAAAAAAGTCAGTAAGAGTTATTTGCCAATATTCATTATCCTTCCACAAGGAAGAAATTTCTTCATTAGTTAAAGTTATTATAATTTCTGCTGGATCTTTTCCAGTCAGTTGACGAAGTCTTAATTTTCCCTTTAAACTCAAATCAGAAATCTTTTCTATATATGTCTTTAACTTTTTATTCTGTTTATGTGGCAGAAATATCTACTCCAATATGATGTCTTCCCTCTGCATCAGAATCCCAGAAGGGTATTCTCTGGATGGCAAGATAACCAGAATACAGCCTAAATTAAGGTTTATCTGATCTACATGCACATCCAATATTCTGTTTTCTACCCATTGTAACTCTTTTTCTGCCTCAGCAGATAATATTCTCAGAATGTTTAGGTCTTTATCACCATTAAGGGCCATTTTTAAATACTATAAGTCAAGTCCTTCAACACCAATAATCGTCTGTAATTGAGAAATTTCCCCTAATAATTTCTGAAGAGAATTAAGAGTTTGATAACGATCTCTCCTAATTTGTACCTGTTAAGGTCTGATTCTTTGTAAGTCTATCTTGTAACCTAAAGAGTTAATAGAATCTCATCTTTGTATCTTTTCTGGGGCAATCTGTAACCCACAACGAGGCAGAACTTCCTTCACCATTTCAAACATATGTTCCAAAGTTTCCTTATTGGAATCTGATAAAAGAATGTCATCCATATAATGGTAAACAAGCGATTGTGAAAATTTCTTACAAATTATTTCCAAAGGTTGCTGTACAAAGTGCTGACACAAAGTAGGACTATTTAGCATTCCTTGTGGCAAAAGCCTCCACTGATATCTCCTAACTGGCTGTGAATTATTAAGAGTTGGTACAGTAAATGCAAATTTTCCTCTATCATTTTCCTGTAACAGTATTGTGAAAAAACAGTCTTTCAGATCAATGACTGTGATAGGCCATCCTTTAGGTATTAAGGAAGGCAATGGCATTCCAGGTTGCAGAGAGCCCATTGGTTGAATTACCTTATTTATGGCTCTTGGGTCTGTCAGCATTCTCCACTTACCTGACTTCTTTTTTATAAAAAACACAGGAGAATTCCAAGGACTGGTAGATTCCTCCATATGTCCATCATCTAGCTGTTCCTGTACTAACTTTTCTAAAGCCTCTAGCTTCTCAGAGGTCATAGGCCATTGTCCTACCTAAACAGGTTCATCTGTAAGCCACTTCCATGGCAGGGCCTTTGGCTCCTCTGAAGGTCTATCATTTGTATTTAGTTTCTGTACATAATGATGGTTGGTAAACGTTTTCCATAGCATCTTACCAGATCTTTTCTGCTATCTAAAGATTGTACATAATTTGTATCCAACATTGGAGGAATATTAATCTGAGTATTCCATTGCTGTAAGAGATCATGACCCCAGAGA
Source organism: Cricetulus griseus (assembly GCF_003668045.3). Lineage (NCBI taxonomy): Eukaryota > Metazoa > Chordata > Mammalia > Rodentia > Cricetidae > Cricetulus > Cricetulus griseus. Next base: position 108,572,662 of record NW_023276807.1, on the reverse strand, counting down.
TTTATACCTATATCTGCCACATATGGTTTCAGTATCCCTTTCTGTCCTTCCAGTCCAATGCAGACCACCGAGTTAACACTGTGTTGAACTCTAGATGGAGTCCCAATTCCTAAAAATTGTACATTTGCCTCTCTAAGAGGCCATTTCTGAGGCCAAGACTTTTGGGTAATAATAGTTACATCCACCCCAGTGTCTCCTAAGCCAGTAATAACTTTATATTAATTTTCACTTTCAACTGAGGCATTTTATCATTAATAGAAGTTTGCCAAAATATGCGTTTCTCATTTTGTCCATTCACATTTGATTCTTCATCACTATTCAAACTACCATCTAGAGCAGTATTATTTTTCAAAATAGGCAAAGAACTATCTATTCGTCCTGTGAGAGATTGTCTCCCACTGCTGGGAATGACCTGACCTTTCTCGAAGTGGGGGACTTCTTGAGGCCCCCCCTCAGGGCTTCCTGGCCTTAACGGGTTTCCTTGTCTATCTGTATTCACTGGTCCAGTGTCTGCCATTACCACATTTTCTACACAATCCAGAAGACAGTGGCTTTCCATATGAGGCATTGTTAGAATTCGTTTGTCTACAATTTCTCTTAGTATGTCCCATTTTACCACAGCTGAAACATCTAGGTTCCTGGTGCCTTCGTGGTCTCCTGGGGAAGGCTCTTGCTACCCAAGGTTCTGGTTCATAGTAGTAGTAACCTCTAGACTCTTGGTACCTATCTTGACCTCTGTAAGGTGCTTCTCCTTCCCAAGCCCTTGCATCCTCACCTCTAGAACTTTTAATTTCCTGCTGCCTTTTTAAAACTTTCAAAATGGCTTCTTCTACCCAAGCTCTAGTGTCTTGCACATAATAGTCAATGTTGGCTGCATGCAAAACACATTCTTCTACCAGAGCTGGTCTGATCTTTAAAGGCAAAAGTGTTCTTTTGCATATTGAGTTTGCATTTTCATAAGCTATTGTATATATAATTGATTGTCTTGTTTCTGGATCTGTTACCTGTAATTCTATTGCCCTAGTTAACCTTTGTAAGAAGTCCTGGAACTGTTCTATAGGTCCATGTTCTATTTTGGTATAAGCTTCTAGGCATTCTCCTAGCTCACGAGCCTTATCCCAGGCATTTAATGCTGCTTTCCTGCACAGAGAGAGTATATAGTCATCATATTTAACCTGAGCCTGTGGGTTAGCATAAATACCCTCACCAAGAATCTTATCTGGGGGGGGCTTCAAAAACTTCTTTTATGCCTTGATGCTCAAGGAGCTTCACTACTTCCCTGAACAATGCCCTCCACTGGATTTGGCATGAATTCTCAAGTACAACTGCTACCAATAGTTCCCAAACTGTGGGTGTCACCCTGTTTAAGGTTGCCCATGAATGTTACCTATGGGCTATGGAGACTATATGAGACAACTGATTCTTTAATATTCTTAAGATCCTTCAGCTGTATAGTTTGCCATTCATAAACCATCTGTCCATGAGGGTGTTTCTTAGAAGCTGGATTTTCTACCATGGTAGCTGGGTACACTAATGGTGTACAAGTAACAACCTTAGAGGAATAGTCATGATACCTGGATGGAGTAGGTGCCTCAGATTGGAGTGATTCCACCTCTGAGGCATCCCAATGATCTTTAAGCCTAGTAATGATATCCTTATGGAAAGTTTCAATCTAGTTAACAATAAAAGATTCCAAGTATGTTAGTGAATCTGTAAATTGCTATAACTGCTCCTCTACACATTTTTCTAGGTCTTTGATATGGTCTTCCTTAAGGAGCATCTTGATGGTATGGAAACTGCCTTCTAGGTATTGGAGTCTAGATTCAAGGTCATGATTTGTGATTTTGAGTCCTCAGCAATCGACTGTATGGACCTATGTAATATGTTACCCCTGTACTGTAAATTATCTTCCAAATATTCAAATCTAGACTCAAATTTGTGATCTGCTACCTTGGATGCTTCAATAATTGATTGAATGGCATTGTCCAATTCTTCAACCGTATCCTGGGTATTTTGCACCTTTCTTTGCATCCAGTTTCTGGGAAACATTGCCTATCTGAGCTTCTAGCTGGCTATAGATATTCTTTAGCTCATCAAGGTCTTCTGACAACCTAGCCTCTAAGGCCGCAGACATGGAGGATCTCTCTGTGTTTATCTTATCATAAATACGCTGCATCTCATCTTGGGTAACAGACAGCTCTGATTTTAGCATTTTGGACACAGAGCCAAGCTTATCATCCAATTTCTGTCCCACTTGATGCACAATTGTGGTCTGACCTAATCTGTTCTCCAAAACCTCATTGTGTAAAGCTGTTATTTCCTGTAAGTAGGTGGTGAGGTTATCCTTATCCCTATTCCTGAGTCCTCTGGCTAGCAATATTACTTGTACCAGCAAGCTAACTGCCATTACAGCATATAGGCCAGTAATTGGCAAATTAGTGTCCTCCTCAAATATTGAATTCAAGTGATAAGCAAAAATATTACCTGTTTTAGCAAATGATAAATATTCTGCCATAATTTTACCTGATTTCTACTGCAGATGCAGTAACTATCTTTGACCAGCAGGTGGCACAGGGATTCAGCTACTCGATATGGCGTTTGACAGTGGTTGGTCAGGCAAGATGGTGGAGAGAGGTCACAAAAGCGGCTGCGCTTATCTTGGAGAATATATGACCTTGTGGCTGCAACCACTGAAAGAGATGAGGCTTTAATGCAGCAGTGGCCAGGGGAAGCCGCTGCTGAAAGCCAAGGCCTACTCAACTCTAGGCATCTAGAAACTGTCTCCAAGCTGGGTGGATGATTCTGAGTAGCTCAGCAGCAACAGGAATTCTCTTGTGTGGCACAGCAGGTTGGCTGCTAGCCGGGAGCACCTGTGGAGAGAGGGCACTTTCCTGGCCTAGTCTGCCATGGGGGGGAACGGGCAGGCTGTCCCAAATGGGACCAAGGTCACGCTCCTGACACCAGATAAAGTGGGAAATTACCAATATAGAGCCAAGTAAAAATATAAGAGTATTTAATAGGCTTGGCAGCAGTCTGTACAGCAAGCTGAATGGGAAACCGAAAGTGAAACCCAGCCACCTGAACTTCTCACTCTACGTTACCCTGACCACACCCTCATAGGTGTGGTCAGGCACACCTGTAGCCAGCCCCTAAGTAGGCGGGGCTATAACTTCCACTATACAAACTCATTGACAAAACTCACTGGAAGGGGAAACAAAGCACAGCAGAACTACAAGCTAGTGGAATAAATCTCTGATCCTACCACTTGATACAGAAAATTGATTTGATGTATGTGACTGTTTTCTGTTGATTGCCAACTTGCAAATGAGGAACGTAAAATAGACAAGAAAATATACCGAGTTAAGCTTTGTGTGGCTATGATCTCTGCTGACTTAAGTATTTTTAGTTTCTCTACTCTGACAATTTTTTTCATTGAAATCATTACAGAGGATGGTCTGGCTTAGTCTATTATGGTCTTCAACCATTCATACATCTGCATACCACATCTATCATACCAGTTGTTGAATGAATTTGTGAAATTCATTTAAAGGTCAAGCCTACTACTGATGTTTGTCACTGAATTATGTCAGTAATAATCTCTTAAAACCATTCCTAGCTTAGTTTTGAAGCAATATATTAGCCAATCCAAATAAAGGTTATTTTAAATCCAGGATTAATTTCTTGTGTATTATCAATTTTCCCATGAGAAACATTTTTGTTGAGGTGTCTTCTCTAGCTGCTGCCTCTGCATCCCTTTTTAGATTTGAAAATTTACTCAAAACCCAATCACACCTTGTCACCTTTGGTATAATTGAAACTTTACATGTAACTGTTATGTGTTCCATTTATTGTTTATCCCATTAGCTTAAAACCATACACATCACAATGCTTCAGCCTACACACAGTAAAACGTTACTGTCAAAGTCACAATCACACAAACCCGTTATCTGCTTTACATGGAAATTTTTAGTATACCCTTCTCGAATCCTTATAGGAACTCCAAACATGGCCACTTTCACTCCCATTGGTGGATCTTCCTTCTGCCCTCCAATTGCTCACCATCACACAGTGGCAGTATTTCACCCTCTCAGAGACATGTGAGTAATATTTTCCCATTTTATGTATGTTGTGATTTCATTTTCTCATTGCAACTTGTAACTCACCTGAATCTACATTCAAGCCTAGTTTTCCCACAAAACCAGAAAGAAATCATAAAATAGAAATCCTAACATTTTTCTACTGGAAAAAATGGAATTCTTGCTGAGCTAAGCAACTTACCTAGCCTGTAAAACTTTTCACCTGCATTTGGATCACATAGATTTTGTTCCCTAGTCTACCTGAGAACCTGAATCTCAGTGTCCATTTCACACGAGGAAAATGATAGTGAGAGTTCAGCTAAACCTTGAACTGAACTGGAATCCAGTTGCAGAGAAGGAGGACTGATGAACAAATTAGTCCACACCAGGCTGTTGAAACCCACAGAAACAGCTGACCTGAAAAGGGGAGAGCTCTTGGTCCCCAGACTGATAACTTGGAAACCAGCATGGGACTGATCCATACTCCCTGAATGTGGGTATCAGTGAGGAGACCTTGGAAATCTATGGAACCTCTTGTAATGGATAAGTATTTATCTCTAGCATAGGAACGGACTTTGGGAGCCCATCCCACATGGAGGGATACTCCCTGAGCCTAGACACAAGGGGGATGACCTAGGCCCTATCCCAAAGAATACGACAGACTTTGAAGATCCCCTATGGAAGGCCTCACCGCCCCTGGGGAGCAGAAAGAGTATGGGATAGGTAGGCTGTTAGTTGGGGGGGGCAGGGAAGGAGGGGAGGGAAAGGGACCTGGGCTTGACATGTAAAATAATTTTCTTTCTAATTAAATTTTTTTTAAAAATGATGGTGAGAGTTGTTTGAAACCACTAAGTCCATTTATTCACCTAAACACTGGTCATGCAGTGATGAGTTACTGACCATCTAGTAGGTTCTATGTATAAGACAATACAACAAAAATGTAATATTGAGAAGTGGTTATATGATGAGATTTGTGTTTGATAAAAGAGTTGTCTGCAAGGTGAATATATTAGAAAGATTTGTTATTTCCTTTCTGTTTCTGTGATAAAACTACTAAGACCAAAAGCAACATAGGGCTTACTTAAGCTCACAGGTTATAGACATGATTGAGAAATTGCAGAACTAAAACTTGAAGCAGGAACGACAGAGGAGTATCACTTACTGGCTCAATTGGAGGCACAATTGGAGGCACAATTTTTGATATAGCCTACCTAGTGATGGAGCTGCCCAAAGTAGACTGGGCCTTGCTATCAATTGACAGTAAAGACAATCATACACTGCCTGCTGTTCAATTTGATCTAGAATATTCTTCACTTGAGGCTCCTCCCCTCAGATGACTCTAGCCTGTGTCAATTTGCCAGTTAAGGCTAACCAGGTCAGAAGGTAGTGTGATTGATTGGATGAGGCAATGTGGATGTCTAATTAGGGGATAATGAAAGTTTGTAATATCCTCAGAACTATTTGATACTAAAAGGAAGGAGACATCAAGGATACCTCCCATGGATCTAAATGTTAAGAGGATGGATTTCTAAGGAGAGAACCTAGTAATTATGTTGGAAGATTCAAGAAAATTCAGTTTCAGGATATCACTGAAAAGCCTCTCATTAGATGGGGTATTGCCACAGGTGCTTGGCTTATCTTGAGAGTTTACATGCTTATAAATGCATTCAAATTCCATACTCACTAATTATGGAAGAAATTTAAACCACATGGCAGTCTGTCTGTAAGCCAAAATTTACTCAAGATAAGGCAATAGTAATGATTTAACTACAAGCCTACTGCCTCTTGAATACATTTAAACCTCAATGACTTAGAGGTTAGAGGAGGAGGCTTGCAAATGTCTCCAATTTTCAGTTGGGAAACAAAAATTTCATCTTAAACATGCCATTATTTCGCTGAAATGGCCAAAATAAATCCATCATTCTTCAAAGGAGTTAGCACATAGGAGACCAGATAGCAATGAAATTAATCCCTTGTCTCAGCAAAGTATGCTGTGAGTTCAAATGTTCAGGAAGAGAAGGGTAGGCACTTTTGACAACATATTACATCATTTCTTTGACCTCAGATAAAAACAAGGAAGAGAAGCAGAATGAGCTACTCACCAGGCTATAAAATAAATCCTTTCTGGTGTGCTCTGATCTATCACATGAGTTTTGTCTTTGTCAGAAAAAAAAAAAATAGTACTATCTTCATTAGAATGTCAGCCATTCCCTGTCTGACTTAAACTTCCTTGCAAAAGAGGAACAAGACTGGGATATTTATAACAAGAAGACTTTTAAGTTTAATTTAGTTTAGCTAATCAATCAGGCACATTTACTGTATTCTTTCAACCTTCTGAAAGGATGAGAAAGTTCAAAGGCCCGTCCAGCCTCCATCATGATGACTTTGGAAGCTTCCATTTCTTGCAAACCCTGTAGGGTCATAATTCCTTTCCCCATTAGTGAGACAATGGAACCAAACTTCTGCAAGACCAACAAACCCAAGGATTTGGTAAAGCAAAGCTGTCTTCAAGGATGATTTAAGCTTCTTTGTCATGAGCTATGCTTTCTCATTAGTAGGTACTCCACAAAATGCAGAGCAATGGCACTGTGCTAGTGGCTCCACCACTCTCTCTCTCTCTCTCTCTCTCTCACTCTCTGTCTCTCTGTCTCTCTGTGTGTGTGTGTGTGTGGTGTGTGTGTGTGGTGTGTGTGTGTGTGTGTGTGGATGTGTGTATGTGTGTGTATGTGACTTTCTGGTCCCTTCTTCCATTAATGATAAATATTTAATAGAATTAGTCTTTGTGCAGATGGTCAGGCAACTCTAAGTAAACACACACACACACACACACACACACACACACACACACACACCATGAATCCATGCCATAATTATTTGTAAAGTCACAAGATTTCAGAGATGAAAACCCAAAGTTGTGGAGTGAAAGGCCTGTGACATCAAAAAGACCATAGTCTGTCTTATCACCTACTTTTACTTTCTATATGACCCTGTACAAATTATATAACTTCATGTTTGCCAGGGCTTCATCTAAAAAAAAAAAGAAGAAAATTGTCTTTCGTCATAGAGTTTTGTGAAGATAAACCATATGATGTGAGTAACTTACCTGACAATGTCTGATGCAAAATATCTGTCCCCAAAATGCCAATTTCATGCCATCTCAACTTACAAAGTCTTAGATGCTGAAACCTCATTAAGTGAGGTGGTGTTTGAGTTCCCATGATGAAAGTATCTGCAGCTCATTCATATGTATGTGCATGCACCCACAATAGACACATGTATGAGTTTTATATTTGCAAGAAAACAATCACTCTTTTAAACCTTTCAGTACTCAATTCTGTTAGAGACCTAGGGATCTTGTCTTCTACCAATAAAAGATTAACTTTTTTGTTCTTGTCACCAGGATGATGGTTGGATGGGTTGGGTAATTTCCATCCCACTTCCAGGAAGAGTAAGTGCAAATGTGACAGCAGACCTGCACTCCAGGCTTCTAAATGATCCCCACCTTTCTGATCACAAGAATATCAGTCAGATAAGGCTTTCCAGGGAGAGAAGTCATCTCCTGCTAAATAAAAACTTGTTTCCATTCAAGAGGCACTAAGTACTAGTTGTAGAAAATGTACAACATATCATACAACAACAAAGATCCTAGACTTCCCATGCTATTGCCGATTCCTCAACAGTTTCCATACAGACACTTGGTACTGTGATTCTTTTGTTTGCAAGATCCTTTGATTTTATTCTTTTTTTTTCTTCAAGATATCTTTGTCATCCTTAGCAAAGTGGTTTCAATTGTCCAAAGATATGGTGATATCTAGGCTTCCCCATAACTCACATAGATCATTTATTTTTGTGAGCTGTAAACACCTTCAGCCACCATCTTAGTATAAGGCCATGTGAGAATAAAGAGAGATGATCCATGTAATGCTCTTAGCAGTGTACTGGGCAAAGAAAACATAATGATGAAATACAATCACTATTATTTATAACCAGTGAGTTTTTTTTTCACTAGCCAATGACAAGACAAAACTAACTGATTACAGTAAATGGCAGCACATTTCCTTTCAAAATGGAAAGTTCAGATGTGGATAAAGTTGGTGAGTCAACTACTAGGTGGATTTTTTCTCAGAGATAAATCTGCTCATGCTACAGTAGTGAGAGACACAGCCCACTGTCCCACAGTGCAATTTCTATAAGGTAGTCTCTTCCTCTCAGGCTCTACATAGTCTGAAGATCTGTTCTGATTTGAATGTCCAGAACCACAGGTTTTTCCATAGCAATGACTAGAGCTGAGAAACTGGCTGCTTTGGAGGATGATATTGTCAGGCACTGTAAAGATTCCTGTGCCCTAATTCCAAGAATCTATGTGTGTGTGTTAGCTTATAGATGTCACGAGAGAGTTTTGCAGATGTGATTAAAGCCTGGAAGATGTGAAGATTATCATGTTTTCTGGTTTAGACCAATATAATTACAAAGGCCCTTGAAAGAGAGTTGGGAAGCAGAAGGGTCAGAGGAGGGAGCACAGTTAAGACAGTGTGACAAGGGAAGACACTGGCAGAAAGTGGCCACAAACCAAGGACTGCTCACAGCATAAACAGCCTGGAAATGCCAGGAAACTTCTAAAAGAAAGTAGTCCCTACCTGCTGGATCCTGATTTTAGCCCAAAGAGGTCCACTTTGAACAGTCTGTTAACAGGGAGAGGAAGCCACTAGGTTTGTGATCCTTTGTCACAGCTTTACAAGGAAAACAAACCCATATGTCTTGTGTCATCATCTTTACCCATGGAGGACTCAGGTCACAGAGAGGAGAGTGATGAAGGATGGTTTTCCAGATGGGAGAGAGTCTCTTAACTAATTATAAAACTTAGCACTGGGAAAACATAGTATATTCATGTTGGCTGCAATGCATCTATAGTTTTCTGATTCTTTCTGTAAATTCTGCATAAATATTACATTAGCATTATGTATTCTTAAATAGCTTTGACATGGTGTGTTTATTTTTTCCTCCACACTTGTATATGGGATTCTGGAAAGAGGGTATCTTTCTTTGTTCACTCTGACTAAAATTAAAGTAACAAAAATGTAAGCTGGAGAGAGAGAGGGGGAGGGAGAATGCTGTACATTAAAAGTTGTGTCTCACTTTCTCATTAATAGTGATCTCATCAGGAAGAAGTTGCCTGTTAGTAGTAATGGACATGGTCATAGAAGATTGAGACAATGACCTTATTATCCATGTGTCTCTTTCTGTTTGTTTCCCATATAACCTGATCCTCTGCCCCTTAAAGTCTTGATTTCACTGACTCTGGAGCCATGGATAAACTGAATGATCTCTGAGCTGTCTTCCATAATTTCTTATATAACCTTTGGTAGTAGAGTTGGTTATATGGGAAGCAGAGATGATCCACTGAGGCACAGGGAGTTTCTGGGGAAGGGAAATGAAGGGCTCTAGAGATAAGAGGGTTAAGGCATTGTGAAAATTAATTGATCAAGCAACACTGACTTCACCTCTACCACTGCTTGTGAGCTAGCAAGTGTAATTAAAACTCTGGCCAGCACAGAGGAGATTTTCAGTGAGAAAACTGGATGGGGGGGGAATGTCTTTTATTTACGAGTGGTAGAGACAGTAATCTATCAAATTAGTTCTACCCAATAGAGTCTCACTCTGAATACAAACCACACTTAATGGCAGGCCCCATGCCAAGGAGGAGAAGGCCAGCACAAAGTGAACTCAAGTATTTCTGTAGACATTTTGTCTCCCATTATTCTGTTTGGGCATTTTGTGGTCTTACTGATCTTTTGCTTATATATTTCTTTTTTTCTTTGATTCTGTGTTTCTATAGAGTTTTCCTGTGTGTGTGTGTGTGTGTGTGTGTGTGTGTGTGTGTGTGTATCTTGTTAATTTAAAAGAATTTTGGTTTGCTTGATGTTTTGTTTGTTTTGCTATTTGTTTTCTTAAGAGATACAGAAAGAAGTGGCATGGAATTTGGTGGCTGTGGAAGTGAGGAGGATCAGTGAGGAGATGGAGAAATAGGAAGTGTGATCAGAATAGATTGTATAATATTTTCAATAAAAATAAGGAAAAAATTACCCAAGACTCCTCTCTCTATTTCTCTCTCTATTTGTCTCTCTCTCTTTCTCTCTCTCATACACACACACATACACACACACACACACACACATTACACTCACAGGTGTGTATATCTCATCACACACACACACACATACACACAGGTATACAATGTGTGTATAGTCCTAGATGATTTTACACACACACACACACACATTACACACACAGGTGTGTATATCTCATCACACACACACACACACACACACACACACACACACACACACACACAGGTATACAATGTGTGTATAGTCCTAGATGATTTTACACACACACACACACACACACACACACACACACACACACACACACAAATGAGTTCACCCAAGCTCATCAAGACAAACATGGAAAGTACATGCTGCTTATTTGTGTAAAACAACTTCAAGTCTGTTTTGTATATTTAGCCAAAGGTACATTAAGCCAGAAGCCTAGAAATCAGTCACTGGGGGTGGACAAATTAAGGGAGCAAAGACAGTAAAATATACATAAAATGAAAACAGAGAGGAGGAATACAGGAGGCAGAAAGGGCCAGGGAGGGAAGAGGTTGTGAGTTTGAGGCAGGGAAATGGGGACATAGATGACAGCTTAACCAAGAAGAGTGGTACAGAGAAAGCTGCATAAATAACAAGGAATATTTAAAGTTGAAAATAAAATGATCTCAAAACTCTGATCCTCTGAATGCATTCTGAACTTCTCCTGACGGACTTTGATAATCTGACAAATGGCACAGGGGAGATTTTTGTCCCATTCTTTTCCCCATGGCCATTCAGTCCCTGCCTGTGGCAATTTTATACCGGGGAATATAGTATATTTCCCTTCTTTAGCAACCATTCATCTTGTTCCTGAATACATTCTAGGAACCACTTCTCCACATGTAGAAATATGGTGGGCCTCAGAGAAGGGCAACAATCCATCCCTTCACCCTACTCTCCACCCTCAGCCTTCCTCTGGGCCAGAGTGCAGGTTGTGGACAGAGACTCTTCAGACCAAGCACTCAGCACTGCCTCCCAGACTCAAGAAATCTCAGCCTTATGAATTACAGAGACCCCACCAGCCTTCAAAGGGGGACTTCCATAATCTTCATACAAAACTGACCTACCAAATTCTGAAGCCACAACCTGTTGTCTTCTTAGTTACATTCTGGCCACTGCAAAAAATGCCAGGTTTAGACATGTGATTTCCCTGACAATCTGATGTCATTCAGATAAGACATCTTACTTTATTTCTGCCTAAAAAGATGGACACAGGGTTGAGTGGAGTCTGTGTGTTCAATGGGAATAGATACCTCAGCTAAGAAAAGAGATACCACCTAGTGTTATGTTGGGCCATTTGCAAGTCATTTTCAGGATACTGTAAGAAAGAAGCCATCCTGCCAGGTGTGGTGGTGCACTCAGGAGACTGAAGCAGGAGATCGTGAATTCTGGGCAATGTTCTGCCACAAAATGCCAAAACAGGGACCTAGGAAATAGCTCAGTGGGTAAGAGAGCTCACTGTGTAAGCATGAAGACCTAAACTCAAATTCCCTTCACCCATTCAGAACTCCAGGCATGGATGTACAAGCCTGTAGCCCTCATATTAATGTCAGGGGCAGGTAGATACTGAAGACTGACTGGTTATCCAGCCTAACCCAAACATTAAGCTCCTGGTTCAGTGAGAGACATCGTCTCAAGAGAATAAGTAGAAGAATAATACAACAGGACAACTGATGCTGCATGCTTCAATATGCATGAACTTGGGCTTGAGTCTCCAACCTCCCACATACTCACAAGCCAGATGTGGTGGTTCACACCTGCTTTCCCACTGATAGGGAATCTAAGGTGGATGGATAAGATGAAAAGTGAGTTTGTGGCCAGAATGGACTACTTAGTATGTTCAAGGGCAGCTTCTATTACGTAGTGAGGCTATCTCAGAAGTAAACAAGCAAACCACCTTCTGTGCTTTGAAGTGGTGGCCTTGCTGCTATTTATGACTGAGTCAAACAGTTAGGCCTTCGGAGGCTCAGCAAGTTAAGAAATGAGAATAGAAAGCTAGATAAAAAGTACTGGTGTGGAGGGGGAGCTCTTTTAGCAAAGATTTTTAACTTTTTTACAGGAAGGATTGGTCTAAAATGTTGAAGATTGCACTATGATTTTTACAAGAAAGCAGAAACTGTAAGAGCTATATTTAACTGATTATTTGATGTTACAAACTGCTCTGCATAGTACAGGTTCATGATTTTATTTAACATCTTCACAGCAAAATTTAGGACTGTGTTGAGTTTATAGACAAAAGAAGAGAATGAGGAAAAAATTCCAGATTAGCACAGGCTCTGCCAGCTGAAAGGTGAAAGAGAAACACTTCTATCCCTTTTTTGCAGTGACCCTATGTGTGCCTTGAATTAAGGAATTCTCCAAGACCCACAAACCAGAGATAGTGACAGTGACTAGCAGAGTGTTAGCAGCAGCCACAAATTGCTGTCCATCTAGTTACATCCTTATCTAGTATTCTTTGAGTCACAAATACATAATTCAAAACGCATCTCCCAGTGATAGAAAGTCATAGGAAAGTGGCCAAAATCAACAGAATTGTGTACTATAATGCCAGAAAAAAATTATCAGAAGCCTTGAGGGCCATGTGACAGTTGACTAACCCAGTGAGAGAGAAAGGAGACTCTTGGGTTTTAAGAAAACTGGACCTCCAGTTACAAGAGTACACCAAGGATATCCACCTTCTGTCAACCGTTTGTTCCTTGGCTTTGTGGGGTCTGATCACCCAAACTCTTTTGCTGCAGAACAGTTTGCAGCATACACCAAGAACAGATCTTCCAGTCCCTGGAAAGAGAGAGGATGATGCATGTTACTCTGGTCACAGGTTTAGAAATCCACCCTGTAGTGTTGGGTCACTAATAAGATATCACCAAAGGTCAGAGTGACAACTTTGTGCACACACCCACAGTGGTCTTCACAAACCATGTGAGAAACTTCCAAAACATTCCAGAACAGCAGAGCTGCTGTGTCACTGACAATGATGCAGTCCAGCTGTGAAGCAAGGGTCAGCTCAGCATCTGGTAAACAACATAATTTTTCCAATATTCTAAGAACTCTATTATATTTTCAAATTCAAAGTAGGTAGTTGTCAAGACACCAGAACACTCATATTCTCATTTGCTCAATCCTCAAACATATACTGCTGCTAAAATACAAGGGGGAAAACAAGAAAAAGATATGATTTCTACCCTCAGCATTTACTGCCTGCCAGGGGAGACAGACAAAGATACTAATGATAACAGAATTGTGGGTGGAGGACATTAATGGAAGTCTATAGAGGGAAGTGTTTTCCGTGCCGAATGTTGAAACCCATTGGCAGGTCATTAAATCAATTTGCTGGGCTGCAGACAGCATTTTTTTAAAGGCAATGAGATGGACTAGGACATATCAGTGTTCCTGGCACAGTGTAAAGACAGGAGAGCTAAGAGAAACAAGTATTTTGATTCCCTGTGTGTTATGTATGCATATGCTTGTGCCAAGGTTATGTTGTAAAATGTATTTCTTGCTTTAGGGCATCATGAAAAGTCTATGAAAGCCACCAATACAGTGCAAATGGGAATGCATATGAAAAGGTCTAGACACCATTAGTAGAGGGTACAAAGGAAACACAAGGGTTTCTGAAGAAAGGGCCTCTCTAGGAGGAAAACTATTATTTCCACAAGAAATAAAAAAGCAGCTTACAAGAAAAAGGAAGGAAGGAAGGAAGGAAGGAAGGAAGGAAGGAAGGAAGGAAGAAAGAAAGAAAGACTGAAAAAGCAATGCAGACCCTGAAGTCATGTGACTAGGGATACAAGAAGTAGTTTTTGACAGGTGGTGCATTAAGCCCGCAAGTCACTGACACTACCATCCCAATTATAAGAACAGATGCGGTAAGAAGGGTAAGGGAGGGAAGTTGCACTTTAAAATCAGGAGACAAATGCCAAGACGACAAGGCAACAAAAATTTAGATGTATCAAAGATCAATTTTCCTTTGGGGACAGAGAGTCATAAACTTGGGAACAGTTTTGTATGACCCACAAATACTTTCTAAATTCAATTAGGAGAGTAGAGAGTGATTGTTTGGTGTTTGTGTAGTTGAGCGTGAGGGTGTGGGTAAGGAGACACAAGGCTTCCCAAGGAAGTGTCAGACCAAAGAAAAGGATATGCCACTGAATCAAGAACACACCTCTCTAAACTGATCATAAGGCTTCCTTAAATACATTCCATATACAACACCACATAGAAGTCTTAGTTCACCGTTATTTCCCAATGTCAAACATGCACAAGGCTGAGGTCCACTGTCAAGCCAGAAGGCTTCAAATCTGTTTCATCCCTATGGTATCATATCAGCTGAATCAGTACACATTCCGGAGTTTCACCATCCTCTTGGATGAAACTGGTTTATGTATCAGCTGTGTTCAGATTTTTCCCCAAACAAAGAATTTAAACTTTGTAATCGGGCCAAGGTTCTTCCATCTTGTCCCTGCAGCAGCCTTCTAAGGTCTGATGTAGAGCTGACCTCCACTTAACACTCTCTTCTAGGGCAAAGTCCCTTAGAAAATTTTACTACCCTGAGCCAGGAACTTGAGATCAAGATGCCCCACCAACTGCCACTTTTTGCTTCTGCTAAACTACTTGCTTGCTCTACTTGCTTGCTCTATGCCAACTTCTGCTTTAGAACACCCACTGCAGAAGTTGCTCCAGGAGAACTATTTCTCTCTAGGCAGTTGCCAGCTAGTTTAATAAAGACTCTCAAACTAGACCCTGGTTTGGTTCAGTGGTCCTTAAGGTCATGGCCTCATGAGACTTTCAGCTAATATTAGTGTCTTTATCCCTGAGCACTGCAGAATAGCCTCTTCAGAGCTTATGACTGAGTCAAAGTTGGGGATGTGTTCTCATGTAGAACACCTAGGCAATGGAAAAAATACCAGGGCTCAACCATGGTATACACATGTAGTTTGGCTATGGAGATTGTCCTTTGGACTGGGCAAGAGCTTACAGGGCTGCATGATAGTCAGGGAATACCTCTATCCAATCCCAATTTCTCTAGAACCCTCCTATCCCAGAGTACCGGGTCTAACTTGTGGTTTTAGTATTTTCTCAGCTAATCCTTGCTTTTTCATACTGGTCTTTTCTAGGCAGAATCCCACAGAAAGCAACTTCTACTCTCAAGCTTTCTCAGTCACTGCTTCATGGGATAGAAAAATCATCTAAAAGATGGTTGTCCTACATCTCTCTCCTTGAACTTTGACTACTTTTACTCATTTCCTAGGTAATTTTTAAGGTATTGTATCTTTTCTATTTGAACACTCTCAGATCAAAGTCTCTGTCTTTTAGCAATCTTCTGTCTCCAGCCATACATATCCATCATTCACTGAACATCACTCTTGGGGGGTCCTAGAAGAATTTCAGACATAATGTGTACAATTACAACCTTTTGTTCCTTGCTTCCAAATTATTTTTTAATGGTGTCCTCTTAATAAATATATCTGCTTTCTCTGAGAAAACACTGAAGTACCCTCTTTGATTTTTCTCACTCACGTATAAATGCACATTCAATCCATAAGTAAATCCTGGGAGTTCTATCTAGAACCACACACCCACTGCATCTACCAACTCTGTAGCATTCAATTCTCTTTCAAGCCTCTGTATCCTATTCTCCAGTGCACTGAGACAGTTTCTATTTAGAGCCCCTATATTGGTTTTATTCCCAGTTCACTCTATTCTCAACACAGTGGCCAGAATAACTGTTTAAATGTAAACCAGATCATTTTCAAAACAACATTCTCCAGAAGCATCTCACAGTTAGAATAAAACCATAATCCTCAATATAGTCTACAAGGCTTTCTGTAAAGGGGGAAACTGCATCACCACTTCTATTCATTTTTCCAATTGGCTTCTTTTATTCTAACTACAAGAATTTTACTCTTTCACCCAAATATTGACTGGTGCTTTTATCAACATCTGTTGACATCCTATTCACTTTGCCTGCAACACTTTCCCCACATATCTGGATAGTTTTCTCTTACTTTCTTTAGTATTATGCTCAGATCTCATTTTAGTGCTATGTTATGGTCTGAATATTTGTGTCACTCAAAAAGTACAAGTTTAAACCCTACCTCACAAGATGTAAGAAGTAGAAGACAGAATCTTATAGAAGATGGTGAAGTGATGAGGATAGAATAGTCCTGAATGGGATTGGTGTCTTGATAAAAGATGTCACAGAGAGACAGGTACCTTGTTTCTTCTTAAAGGTGTCTCTAGAAAGCACTACCTATAAAAAGAAAATGGCTTTCACCAGACAAGCAATGTAAAACCACCAAGATTTGCGCCTATTCATATTCCAGAACTTAGCCAAATAAATTTCTGTTCTTATAAATCGTTCTATTCAGCTGGGTGTTGGTGGCACACACCTTTAATCCCAGCACTTGAGAGGCAGAGGCAGGTGGATCTCTGTGAGTTTGAGGCCAGCCTGGTCTACACAGTGATTTCCAGGATAGGCTCCAGAGATACACAAAGAAACTCTGTCTCGAAAAACAAAATAAATAAATGAATAAATCGTTCTATCCATGATACTTTGCTATGAGAGCCAAACAAATTAGATTTCCATTCTCTTCATTCCCAGGGATCCTCATATAAAACCATTTTGCCTGTGAGTTATTCTCTCTTCCCTGCTACACCTTGTTATATTCTTCACATGTAAAGTAATTGATATTTTCAGTACTTGTGTAACTTTGATCTCCTTGCTGCGGGAATATAATTTCTAAGAAAATTTATAATTTTGAATTAGTTTTAAATTCTTATCACTAACACTGAGTTCAATTTCTTTCAAACGGCATGAAACATGTATAGTAACTGTCTGATTTATAAATTAATGAATTAGGCTGTTGTTAGCATTGTTGGCACATATATTTGTTGAATCTTCAGTAATTGTTGCAAATTGTTTAACATGGTGTCTGGCATATAGCAGTGCTGAATGACTAAGATTGTATTAATTGTGAGTCATGACTACCCTGTGCTAAGTAGACATTGTAGTATCCATTCTGAGCACATTTAACAGCAAAGACAGTGAGGGGCATACCATACAGAAACCCACTATAAAACAATTCGTTCATATACTGTTACATGAAGTTTAGTATAGTGCAACCAATCTACAAAAATGAGAAATTTAAACAACTTGAATATTCCTCATCCATTGCACTTTAAATTCTGCAGTTGATTTTCAGTACAAATGTCAGTGTCTTCAATAATGTAAAAACTAACAGATGTAATTGAAAGATAAGATTGTATTTGGCTTGTTTTTGGTTTTCCTCATTTGTTGCTTATTATAACCCGGAAGCAGTTTTTGGTTTCCTATTATTATTTTTTTCTTTTTTTGTAAAAATGTATCAGATATGCTTACTATAAGACAGTGATGTAATATGGAAGGAAGACATAACATCTATCAGACAGATAGGTTCATTCCTTCATGGAGCTCACATTTAATCATGGGAGACAGATACCCAACAAGGAATTGTGGTAGGTATCTGTCTGAATACTAGGACTACAGGGACCAATAATAGAAAAATAATTTGAATAGGAAATGAAGATGAGAGGATATTTCTTTGTTTCTAAGCATTTCGTGTGACATAAATAAAACAGTCTCATGGAAAAAAACATTTTCTGAGAGAAAATCCTTTGTATGTACTTCATTCTGTAAAAGAGAATACTGGTTCCGTCAAAGGAAAAACTGTGGAAAATACTTGTATCCTTGAGATAACATAAGGTCTTAGCAGTTTAGTCCTGATAGCTGTTTCTAAAGGCTAAACAATTTGGGGGTATAGGTTCATCTGCTCCCTTCTTGAGAGAGTAACCTGATACTTCAGACAGAGCTAAAGCTAGATAGTCAATCAAATATAGCTAGGAATTATTGACACTGTCTTACTATCCCAAGGCCAATCCAGGGACACTCTAGAAGACACTGGTAGGCTCCCCAATCCCAGAAACCCTGAAGGGAATACAAAAGGCATACATCTTAGTTCTGGCTGCTGTAACAGAATGATGTACATGGGACAACTTAAAAAATAAATTCTCAGTGTTTACAATTTATGGGAGCAGAGTTACCTGAATGGGGTCCAACAGTGTCTAACTCCTGATGAGAGTTCTTCCTGGTTTATAGATGCACCACTTTTTGTTGTTCTGGGAACATGAAAGGCACTATTTGCATTCAAGAGGACACCTGCTAATTACTGTTCAGAGGCTACACTTCCAAAAACTATCTTGGTGAATGTTTTGGCTTCAGCCTATAGAGATTAAAGTGATATAGCATGCAATCCACAGCATCACATAAATATGAAAGAAAACTAACACTGCAGTATAAAATGCAGACTCCATAAAGTAAAGTGGAATTGCTCAGTGTAGTGTGGGTCAGGGGGAGACTGGCAGAGTAAGGAAAGCATCTTGGGGGATGGGTCCAGTCATGGACAATTAGCATGCATCCAATAGGTGAGTAACAGCTGTGTAATACAACAGAGCTGGAGCCACCTGGCAGGATGGGGACATGGGGCAAGAGACATAAAACAATGGTGAATGGTAATGTCCTGCAGCTCCTGATAAGGGGACCAGAAGAGACTCCCAAACTCTGTGTATTTAGTCACATTCATTAATCCAAATGGAAGCATTGAATATGCAGTACTGAAGACTGTATAAACATTTGGGATGAGACTATAAAGCAAATAGAGGAAAGAAAAGAAAATGTTTAAAGAAGGAAGTCATGAATCATTATAGGCTGCTATTTTTTTTATAGTTTGAGCTATTTAAGTACGATGCTCAAGAAATTACGTATGCAAGCTCCTAAGTAGTATTCGGTTGACTTCTAATTAACCTCTTCTGCCATTTCTCTTCAAGGGAAATTGGAAATATTTTTATAGTCCAAAAAAACCTTACTTTATAAAAGAACTACACAAATTTGAATGTTGCTTATAATAATCTTTCAAAGTATGTGATGTGTATAGCAGCATCCAGTCTAATTGTGTTTATTCTTTATCAGTCCCAGTTATCTCAGCATTACTGCCTTATTAATGAGACTCAGACAAAGCTTAGCTTTCTGGTATGAAAGTGAAAATCATCAGTTTTTCCAGCATGGTTTTCTCTAATCAGTCTACATCTCATTATTTGTAATCCTTTTTGCCAAGATTCTGATGTGTGCAAATGCTTTTATGTGGGACTATTACTTAAAACATGTCCTTCCATGGGTTCCTACCCCATTTCACAAACTAGTCTTTCTCTAGTCTTCTGTATTGGACAGAGGATTTGCTTATCATAAGCTAAATCTCAGTAAAGAAAAAGAGCTTCATTTTCTTTTAATATTTTTATTTTTGGCTTTCTTGCCTCCACACCGCAAATGTAACTCAGCCAGTTGTTAAGTTGCTTACTATCCATGAAACCTGGATTTGAGCACCATATAAAATATGGATATGGTGATGCATGTCCTCATTCCCAGCACTCAGGAGGTAGATGTAGAAGGATCAGAAATTCAAGGTCATTCTCAGCTACTTAGAAGACAGCCTGGGATAGATGAAATCTATGTGGCTATCACTAATTAGATTCACTGAGTTAAAATTTATTGACTAATGAAAAATCACAAAAGATAGACATGAAGGTAGGAGGTAAATGTAATGGAGTTTGGGAGTAAGAGTTGTCAGCGGGGAATGGGAAGTGGATATGATCAAGATGCATGGTAGACATGTATGAAAATTTTCAAAATTAAAGCTTAAAATAAATAAATAAACACAAACAATCAAACAGTCAGAAACCAAGTCCATACTCTTGGTTTTTCCTAATGTTAGCTACAGAGGTCATCAATTTTTACTTTGATAGTGGATGGATTAAGTTAGCCTCCTTGATACCATAAAACATAATAACCTTACACCCCTCATGACAGCCAGTCCCTGAAAAGAATTCAGTTTTGTATTGCAAGATCTGGCTGGGTTGTTCCTTGCAACAACTGAACTTTATGATCACAGCCCCATCACATTACAGCACAGTTGTTTTCTCCCATACACAGAATCTAACTCTGCACAGCAGGATGTTCTCAGGGTCAGACTCGGGGTCTAACAACTCTTCCTCCCACAGTCACCCTAATACTGTGACAATCCAATCACTTTAGCAGACCAAGAAAAAAGAAACCACTGATTAAACTTCTAATAGACTCCCCCTAAATAAAATAAAATACAATAAGTTGATTTACTCACTAATTTCAGCCAGAACGACTCTCTTGGCCTCAAAATGGGAGCAGTAACAACTGGGAAGTGAAAGTGAACATGCACAGTATTCTATGGGGAGAAACAGTCACTCTGCCTTGTTCACCTGGCTGATAACTTTTGGTTCTAAGCTGAGCCAAGTGCAAAAGGAAGACTGTGAACCTTTCATAATGGAAACCTCCAACACAAAGCCTTTGTTTCCAAAGCAAGGCCATCTTGCATCCATGAGAACTTTGATAGGTCTCACATGTACCATGAACCTCAGTGCCTCCATCTGTGAACTGGGAAGAACTCTGCCATCACAAGGCAGCGGGGCTATCAGAAATACTGACTAAAAAGCAACTGACAAAGTACCAAGTATCCACTTTCAAAAGTAGCAATTATTATTGTTATATTTTAATGATAAAATTGTGATAAATCATTATGATCACAGAAAATAATTAATTAGGTTTGTTATATTTAATTTTCCAAGAATAATGAAAGCAATTTTGAAGTATAAGCATCACTGAGGCCTCTCAGTTGAGTTCGGAAGCAGCTTCGACCCAGCATTTAATTGACTTTTAGTAGAAAACGTAATATATTATTACCTTTAGAATTTCTCATTTCAGAAGGGAAAATGGAGCTTTTAGAGTAATTGCAAAAATTTTAAAGGGGCCTCAGTGAAAGCAAAGAGGTGAGTTTCCATGGTGATGCCTCAACAATACAAAGAGAAGGGGAACGTTTAATGAGCACTTACAAGATGCTAAGTGGTATGCTTTGCACTTCACACCCAGGATCAGTCTAGAATACCGGAAAAGCCAGAAGACCATCATGATTGTCTCAGTTCTATCGATGAACTGACTCAGAGTAATTTTCTATCTAACCAGTTAGAATGTATCCTGAGATGTGACCTGTCTTTGATTCAAGCTTGTGCCCAGCCCCTCTGTAATCACCTTCCCTGAAATTGCACCTTCCTTTGAGTCTGTCATGCCGAAGACATTTCCTTGGATGTGTCAGCAACTTTTCATGGAGCAGCTGTAGATTTAACACAAAGACCTCCAACTCTGTTGTGACTTCTGCTCAACACACTAGATGATATCCTGTGTTGTCTCTTGCCTGCTAAGGCAGATCTCTTCCATAGAGCAGGAATTCCAGGATAAAGGTGAAGTTGTGTGGATGTTGTCAAGAACCAGGTGGGAAAACAAAGCATCAATAGATGCCAAATCAAGGACTTTGATGAGCTGTGTTATACCTTTATGGTCTCAAATTGTCTCCTCAAGATTGCTTTTTAGTTTGTAAAAGAAAAGCTGTAACTATACAACAATGGAAGCAGCTGACACTTTGTCTATGTGATCAAAATTAACATTAGCAACAAGGAACACAGGGTGTCTTAGGACTCTGAAATAAAGCGTGAGGAAGGGAACATTGTCATGTGTGTATTCACACCAGGAGGCAAAAACCTATTTCTAAACGAATGAGCACATGCACAAAATAACACTGACCAATGAATTTTAAGTCTTTCAAAATTCCAGTGTGATAAAGTTAGAAACTTCAAGATCAAAGCAAACATGGCAACTAAATGGACCAGGTCTTATACCAGAGAAGGGTCACATTTGCCCATTATGAGGAGAATAAGAAAACATGGAATACTGGAATATAGAAGAACAAACTTCATCAATGTTAAGCTCCCCAAATACAAATGCCCAGTAGATTTAAAATTATTTTTTAAAGTTTTATTATTATATTTTTACATCCTGACCACAGTTTCCCCTCCCTTCTCACCTCTCACTCCCTTCCCCAACCTCCTCTCTGCCCCTCAACATTCACTGCACCTCTATTTCTGTTCAGAAAAGGACAAGCCTCTCTTGGATATCAAGCAAATGTAGCATATCAAGTTCCAGCAAAAACAGGTGCCTCCCCTCATATTAAAGCTGAACAAGGCAACCCAGTATGAGGAATAGGGTACCAAAAGCAGGCAACAGAGTTAGAAACTTCCTCTACTCCCACTGTTAGGAGTCCCACAGGAAGACCAAGCTACACAGCTGCCACATATACACAGAGGCCCTAGGTCAGTCACATGCAGGCTTCCTGGTTGTGGTTTCAGCCTAAAGGGGACATTGTTATTCTTGGGCAGCATACAAGGAAACATCAATAAATGAAAGGACATGATATATGTTGTCTATAAGCAAATGGCTCAACTGAGCAATGGAGAGAGTGGTAGAAGACTACAAGGAAGCCGTGTTTTCTGGGCACAGCAGGAAAATAGCACATATGAACTCATACCAGTTATGACAACATGCACAAGACCTGCACATGCTCAAGTGAAACATCATACCAAAAGGAAGGAAAATGTCAAGAAGTCTCACCTTTAGTTGAGGAGTTCTTGCCAATTAATAGCTACTGGAAGAGGAAGATTTAGTTTTCCTTAAGGGCAGAGCTCCTGGCAGGTCATGGGCAGCACATTCAGACTTGACAAATAGAAGAAGAAGAGGAAGAAGAAGAAGAAGAAGAAGAAGAAGAAGAAGAAGAAGAAGAAGAAGAAGAAGAAGAAGAAGAAGAAGAAGAGTTGGATTAAGAAGCATGGATACAGATATCTTGGAGGAGTTGGGGAAGAGGATGAATATGATCAAAATATGCTGCATGAAATTCTCAAATAACTGTTTTTTAAGAAGTAACAAAAATAGAGACCAGATGATGTAGCTAAGTGATAGAGCTACTGTTTAGCAGGGCTAACAGAATTTAGAATTTTTAATTTACTTGTGTATTTGAATGTGTATGCATAAACATACACATACACATCTAACATTATATATATGTGTGTGTGTGTGTGTGTGTGTGTGTGTGTGTGTGTGTGTGTGTGTGTGTGTGTTTTCTGGGAGAAAGAGACTATTTCACTAACAAATCAATAAAGACTAAAACTAAAACAACTTGAAACCCTGGTGAAGGATTTCAATGTCTGTGTGCTGCCCTGCACGCTAGAGTGCTCAAGATGAGTTTTTCCACAAATTTTCTAAACTACATACAGTAGCTCAGGATGTGGAAATCGGGTTTCCCTTTTCATCATATATGAAGAAGCAGAAGAGGAGGCAAAGTCTGCAAGTTATGGCAGAGTAGAATTAACTTGAAGTCAAACCAGTCTCACTTCTTTTCACCACAGTAACAGTTCAAATGGTATCAGTCAGAAGATGAAGTTCCATCCGGGGTTCATTGCTCATAAGGAGGTAGAAAATAATGATAGACTAACAACTGGAACCTTGGCAGTTTTCACTGCCTTCATCTATTTTTGTCAATGCATTTAAAAAAATTTTTTGAATTAGAAACAAGCTTGTTTTACCTGTCAATCCTGGTTCCCTCTCCCACCCCTCCTCTCCTACCACCCACCCCAACTAAAACCCTACCTATCCTATACCCTTTCTGCTCCCCAGGGAGGGTGAGGCCTTCCATAAGGGGTCTTCAAAGTCTGTCATATACTCTGGGACAGGACCTAGGCCCACCCCCATGAGTCTTGGCTCAGGGAGTATCCCTCTATGTGGAAGGGGCTCCCAAAGTCCACACCTATGCTAGGGATAAGTCCTGATCTACTACAAGAGGCCCCATAGATTTCCAAGTTCTCCTCACTGACATCCACGTTCATGGGGTTTGGATCAGTCCCAGGATGGTTTGACAGCTATCAGTCTGAGGACCAAGAGCTCCTGTTGTCCAGGTAAACTGTTTCTGTGGGTTTCAGCAGCCTGGTCTGGACCCCTTTGCTCATCACTCGTCCTTCTCTGCAACTGGATTCCTGCTCAGTTCAGTGATTAGCTGTGGGTGTCTGCTTCTACTTCCACCAGCTGCTGGATGAAGGCTATAGGATGGCATATAAATCAGTCATCAATCTCATTATCAAGGGAGGGCATTTAAGGTAGCCTCTCGTCTGTTGCTTAGATTGTTATTTGGTGTCATCTTTGTAGATCTCCAGACCTTTCCCTAGTGCCTGATTTCTCTTTAAACCCCAAATGTCTCCCTCTATTATGGAATCTCCTTTCTTGTTTTCTTCTATTCTTCCCCTGACTCAAACTTTCTGCTCCCTCATGTCATCCTCACCCCTCCTCTTCTCCCCTTCTCATTCTCCTAGCTCTCTCTCCTCTCCCCCCATGCTCCCAACTTACTCAGGAAATCTTGTCCCTTTCCCCTTCTCCGGGGGACCCTGTATGTCTCTCAGAGTCCTCCTTGTCCTCTCTGGCGGTGTGGATTGTGGGCTGGTGATCTTTTGCTCTATGTCTAGGATCCATATATGTCACTTCCTCTTTACCACACAACTAGAAGTTACCAGCTATCCCAACCAGCTCTCTGGAATGAGGTTCGCAGTCCCTGTGTTCCAGGCATTTCCCTACAGTGTGTATGACACACCAGTGAGAATAGAAGCTGTAACACATATTGTAAGGCAGCTTACA
This sequence comes from Cricetulus griseus, assembly GCF_003668045.3. Taxonomy (NCBI): domain Eukaryota; kingdom Metazoa; phylum Chordata; class Mammalia; order Rodentia; family Cricetidae; genus Cricetulus; species Cricetulus griseus. Next base: position 108,547,808 of record NW_023276807.1, on the reverse strand, counting down.
AGGGAAAGATTCCCCTCAGCAGGTTTAGGACTGCCACCTTAAATGGTTTTCAAAGAACTTGGGACATTTTATTTATTCTGGGATTTAATGAGCTAACACATGGAGAATTTGTTAATTTATAAATTTGAAAACAAATGATACATGTGTTCTGATTACTATTCCTTAGTGATTCACTGAGAGAGTGAGTGAGTACCTGATTGAGGAGTGAGTCAATTAGTTAGTGGATGAATGAGTGAGTGAGTGAGTGAGTGATTGAGTGAGTAAGTGATTCCTTCCTTGTCATTCCCGGGGAACCATACAGGATGAGCCCTCACAACACACTGACATCTGTTATATTTTTCAGGCTGAGCAAGCATGCTCCAACAGGCCTCTCCTTAACTGATCTGGCCATAAGAGGCATTTTAGGCATTTGAGGCAGGCACCAGGTGATGAACAATGGCCAATGGCACAACCGCAGTCTGTGGCTTCTTATCAAGAAGCCACTAATCTCTTTCTTTTTAGGTGTTCATGTTCTCTCTCTCTCTCTCTCTCTCTCTCTCTCCATCTTTCAACACTTTTAAATCCTTCATTGTGACAGGGATAAACACAGCCATGGTCCTGTGGTCCCAAAGCCTTGGCTCAGATATTGTTCTCACTGTTGCCTTGCAAATCCAGCAGATGGAACATTCTGGAATTCAGAGTCCTTTGTCCTTCTCCAAAGTCTGTAACCTTAGCAAAAAATAACAAAATAACATCCTTTGCTTTTTCCCTGTTACTTTTCTTAACATAGCATCCTTTGATTCACAGAGTAGTCCTACTTTTATGTCAGAGGCCCTTAACATAAAGTGTGTGAAGGAGTCTCCAGTCACTTTCGGGATCCCTTGGGAATCTGGGCAGGAGACTGAGGCTTCCTTCCTTCCTTGGCTGGGCAGGAAACCATGAGGCCTAGGCTTCTGTCCCCAGATCAAGCAGCCAGGCCACCTGAGTTGCTTGATGGAGCTTGTTCCCTAGACTACAGTTCCAGGTTCTAACACTTAAGTAAGTGTATGTCACCACTATGGAAATAAAAAGTGGAGACACACCAGCCCCCTAAGGGAACATCATTTACCTAAATCCACAAAACTCTGGAAGAGGGACTAAGTCTTATCCTTGATAAACAGTTCAGTTTCTATTCCAGGACCCTCACTGGGTCTGTTTGGCTATACAGATCACAAGATTTGACCCAAGAAGAGTGTGATAATAAGGTGTACTAATTCCTCAATGCTGAATGCCCTGGCAGGCCCCTATCCTTTCATCTTCATCCTTTGCCTTGCCTCATGATACTAAAGGGTTGTAGTCATCTAGAATCTCCTCATATATCAGCCTCTATCTCCAGTGATGCAACCGATGTTTCCCTTTACCTGACTTACTTTTTCTTGCTCCTCCAGAGAACCACCTGGGGACACTAGCTTACCCCATCACCTATGACATGTGTGTTCTTCTGGCTGAGAAATAAAAAATGCTCTTTTAATTACTTGTTTCTTGTTGTGGTCACATTAAGCTGACAAAAGCAGCTTAAAGAAGGATGGATTCAGTTTGGCTCACAGTTTGAAAGCACAGTCCATCATGGCAGAAGGAAGAGAACATGGCAGCTAGTCACATGGTATCCATAGTCAGCAAATAGAGATATAAACACTAGTGATGTTTCTTTTTCTTAGGGTACACTATGAGCCCAGCCCTGGTGATGGTACCATGTGCATTAGGACAGGTCTTCTGACCTCAACTAATCTAATCTAGATAATCTATAAAAGAAAAGTTCACAAGCTTCTCTCTTTGATGATTCTAAACCCTGTCAAGTTGACAATATTAATTATTATAATTTATAATCATCTATCCTTGTCTTGCAAACAGGATAAATATAAAAGAGGAGGGAAGGCAAGAAAGAGAGAGAAAGGACAGAGATTTAGTACAACATACTTGCACACAAGACTATAGATGAAAAATCCCATTATCAGTCAGAAATCTCTGATTGCAATGACCACAGTCCTTAATCTGGAGAACCAGGGAATCTTTGGTCTAACTCACTGGTAAAGCCTCCACAGGGAAGATGTTCCCTTGAAAAGCCATTCTTGATTTTTTTTTTTTTTTACAGTTTAAGTTAACCTCTTTCTATGAAGTATCCATGGGTTGGTGTCATGCCCCTGGAGGCCATTGAATGCTACCTACTTGGTACTGAGAAGGTATGGGAGGTCAGAGCATGACGACAGCCTTCAGGTAAATTATCAGCTCCAGAAAAGCTACAGAGATCCAGCTCCAGAACTGCTTAGAGAATATCAGAAAAAGAACTCACTTTCTCCTGTGAGGAAAAGCACTGTCTTAGAGAACCCTCATCTCTCTCATGAAGTGGTTTTCACTATCTTATCTTCTGCCTTCTCTCTCTCTCTCTCTCTCTCTCTCTCTCTCTCTCTCTCTCTCTCTCTCTCTCTCCACACATACACACACACACACACACACACACACACACACACACACACACACACCACAATTCATTCCTTCAGAGAACACCATCACATACATGTATTTGAAAAGTGATTACAATGGAGTAATTACTGAAAAATAATAAAAGGTGATAAAAAGTGCTTAAAAACTAAAAGCTAGAAGTATTGATGTGTAAAAGAAATTATACTAATCTGATAGATTCTAGAGTTAGATATTTTCTTCTTCTGTCATGAAAATAAAATGTTATGTTCCCTGGTTTTATTTTTTAGGAAAAAATTGGTTGACTAGCATTCTGTCATAGTATCTGTAAGATTTTTCTTTTCTGCAAATATAGAATATTTATTTTAATAGTAAAAAAGAGACTTAACAGTTAACCCCAGAACCTGTGGATCTCAGGGTATCAGCACAAATCACAAGTAATACAGTTGCTCACATACAATGATACAATATCTGCATACAACCTACACAACTCTGGCATGTCAACTCATTCCTAGATTAATGATTACACCTAATAGAATGATGATAAATTTTAATCAGTGTTATATTGTATTCTTAAGAGAATAAAGAGAGCAAAAGATATCAATATATAATCATAAATATGTGATTCTTTTATTAAATATACTTTATCCACATTGATTGAAAACACAAATGCAAAATGCTTTGACATGGAGGGTGAAGAGTGTATATACAATTTCATGGTTGTTGTTTATTGTGTTGTGAGGTAAAGATATTGACCAAATAATCAAGTGAGGTAATCTGTCATATTATCCATATATATCATAACTTGGAATTGGCCAGATTTCTCTGTATTTCTTTCAGGTTTCATGATTTAAAATCAAGATGATGTGGTAGTTAATCTCAGTTGTCGATTTGAAAAAAGAATTTACCTGGGTTTGTCTTGGTTATATTAACTGAGGTAGGATGATCCACCCACTATGGGTAGCACTATTCCATAAGCTTGTGTCATATATATATATATATATATATATATATATATATATATATATATAATAGAAACTGGGCTAAGCACAATATTTCATTGTCTTATGTTTCTTGGCTGTGAATGTCATGTGATCACTGGTCCAAGTTTCTGTTGCTGTGACTTTTCTACCTTCATAGACCACATAACCTTGACCTGTGAGACAAAATAACCTCTCCCTTCTTTAAGTTGCTTTTGGCTAATATTTTAGCAGTCCATAGAAAAGGAACTAACAAATATGAATTTGGCTATCACAATCTGCTGATTTTTTGTTCATCTCAGAGAAAGAATGAGTGGAAAGAGTCTAGGACAAGTGCCCATACAAGGCAAAGCAATGAACTGGAGAAACTTAGATCACAGTGGGGTCAGTAAGGATCAGTAGTTTTGATAGTCAGTAAGAACGATGGTTTTGATAGAAGGATGATTTTGATGCAACTTTCTATAGTGACAAATTGTCATTTACCATCCTATGCTCCAAAGAAGTAAAACCACATTCAAAATATTCTGCAGAGAGGCAGAATTGTTCTTCTTGTGCTGTCAGAAATTTTGAAAAGGATAAAAACACATACATACCTGTTTTATGTTGAGAATAATGGGAATTGTCCTGAGAGATGTGAAGAGGAAAAGACCAATGCTTCGTACACCCCACAGGTTCCATTTGACTAGCAGACTCTGCCCTCCTCCTTGGGAAGTATAATTTTTTTAAATTTATTTTTATTTCATGTGCATTAATATTTTACCTGCATACATGTCTGTGTGACATTGTCATAGATCTTGGAGTTACAGACAGTTGTTTTCTGGCATGTGGGTGCTGGGTATTGAACTCGGGTCCTTTGGAAGAGCAATCAGTGCTCTTAACTGATGAGCCATCTCTCCCACCCTTAGAAGTGTAATTTGTAATGGGTCTCTCTAAGCACAGGAAATCAGATTGACTGTATGTGTTTTATTTAATGTTTAAATTATTACAGTTATAAGAGAAAATCTATTGCAGCATAAACTTACACCATTATCATAATAACATGTAATTTTTAAAAATAATTACAAACCTTACTGAAATTCTATATCCACTTCAATAAAAGCATAAGCTAAATGTTTCTTTAGGTGTTTCAACACCCTGAACACATACAAGATATTTACATATTATTTATTATCACAATAGTCATTAATGTATTGCAATTTTGCAAACAAATTATAAAGAAATCATTAACCCATTGGCCTAGTCAATTTCTTTATCATTTATTTATCTATTTTAATGTATAATAATATGCCTTTTCTAGGTATAACAATTTATTGTATATCAAAGTGAGAGGTTGTTATATATCAGCTAACCTTCAGCAGTGATTATTTATCAGCACAAGATGTTCCTTTGTAAGTATCAGGTATCTCTTGCCTGCTTCCTCATAGAATCTATACTGACTTGTTTTGTGAACAGGACTGTCCAAGGCCAAGTTTTGTTTTGTTTCATTTTGGTTTGCAAGCTGGCACCAAACAGGTGCGTAGAGGTCTCTCCCTACAGGTACCTATATTTCATCTATACTATGAAGTGTGCCATCACAAAACTGTGTCCCCTAATTGCAAGTGTTCAAGTCTTTCACTCATTTGTGCCTACAGTATGTGCCAGTACTTCAGAATAAATGTTATATTCTAAAGCACTAGGAGTTAAGTAAAGACAGGGAATGAAAGTAGAGTCTTTGTGTGGCCACTAATCCACTATGACTGGTGTCTTCATGACAAGACTGGGATAGGCTCACAGATAGCAGGACAAGCTGAAGGTTACCACACCCAAGCAGTAGCAAGGTCCTACCCTGCCACACCCTGCTCTTGGGCTCTCACCTTCAGGATTGTGAGTTTATCACCACATTGGTTAAAGCACTCTTTATGGCAGCCCTAGCAGGTAAGTATGGGACATTTTGTTTCAACTTGCAATCAAGCTCATTGTCTAATTACTACATCTCAGGACAATTGGTGGAATTTTCCAAGGCTTTATTTTCCAGCAGGGAAGAAAACTGAGTTTTACCTTTTCTTTCTGAAGTGTGTGTGTGGGGGGTGGTGTACATGTTCACATTTGGCTTGCATGTGTAAGTATACATGTGAGAGACAGAGACATTTTCACACAAACACAAGCATGAGCAGGTGGAGGTTGAGGTTGACAATGGATGTCTTACTTGTCACTTTTTCACTCTCCACCTTACTTTTGAAAACACTTTCTCACTGGAGCTCATCAATTCTGCCAGATTAGCAGACTGAAAAACTCCAGGGACCCTTCTGTCTCTGCTTTTTTTTGGGGGGGAGGGGGGGGCTGAGATTACATATGCATGCTACCATGTCTGTTTTTAAGTAGGTGCTAGGATTTGAATTCAGGTACTTACATTTTTGTATGACAGGCTCTTTACTGACTGCGCCGTCTCCTCAACTCCTCCCTCTGAATTTTGATTATTCTATCATATAGCAACACACTGACAGGTTTCCTGTCTAGTTTTCATCTCCCATTCTCTATACCGATAGACCCTTTCTGAAACTGATGACTTTCTATCTCTTTTCAGAACCTCTGTGCCTACCCCTCTCTACCAGACACAAAGGAAAGTAAAAAAATCACATGTTGGTACAGACAGGTTCTTGAGAAAGAGGAACGTCATACATGTCAATCATTCCTTCCCAAGTTTTGTTAATTTAAAAATTGCATTTACTCTTCTTTTATATAATAATTACCATCTTATACATTTTAATGAACTATTTTTTTCATTGAATATGTGGCTTTCTTATAGATTCAATTCATTGCAATTATCTATAGTGCCTTTTATCTTTTGATGCTCAAATTTTTTAAAATGTGGCCTGTGGGAATCTTCTGAAGCTACTTCATTTCTCTTTTCAGGATGGCCCTAGATACTTTTTAGGCTTTATTACTTGTCTTCTCACTGCTAAATTCCAGCCATTGTTTTTTCTCCATCTCAAGACATTGAAGCAATTGGTCTCCAAGTGAACTTGATTTTCTTTGACTCAAGAATGAATACTAAAAAATGGATGTGGCTGTCCTATGTCTGTTAGTGCTAAACTAGAGGAGACTTATGCTGTACCACTCTGGGAACAAACTGAAAACAACTTTTCTACTGAGTAGGTAAAGTTCACAGCTGCATTCTGACAGTTTTATGATTAATATGCTTTTTGTAGCTTAGCATTAGAATTTACAATGTAGTTTGGAGTCTACAATTCCAACTGTAATTGACTGCTTTTCCTCTTCCTTTCTTATGTCTCATTGAACAATGTAACTTTGTGATCAATTTTGTAACTCTTGGCCTCCTAGACTACTTGTGTGTAGTCTCCTGAAACTCTCAGTGTGTCCACTGGGTACTCAACTTCTTGTATACAGGATGCAAACTGGAGCACAAAGAAACCATGTAAAGTTGAATTTCAGAAGCTTAAGGAAGTCATAATTTGCCAACAATAAAATTATGAGTGGAATGACCTCTGACTGTCCTTTTTCCCTCTTTGCAATGCATTCAACTCATTTGTAATATACTTTAAATATTTTTATAAGTAAAACAAGGGCAAAAAGGAAGAGGCTAGCTTTCAAATTCCATGTTGCAAAATTAAATAAGCAAGGCTAAGGGTAGGACTTTGAAATTTCACACACAAGGACTTGGGTTTAAACCCCCTGGTTTTCAAACATAAATACATAATAAAATAAATATACCCAGAATCAAGTGGGATTTGATTTCTATAGGATACTCCCATTGGTCCTACAAAAACAAATAGAATACAATAATTGACTTCAGTCATGTTTTTCCATACAAACCTGGAAACTTGAAAGTTTTAAATTATTTGAAAATTCTATGTGAACTTAAGAGTTCACATAGGCATGAAGGAGTTAAGGTGGCCTCCTCAGTAAAGGCTGTGAAGTCCTCAAAGTCTGTGCCTTCTTGAGTTCCGATTCAGTGCTCTGCCACAAGGCCACACAGAATTTGAGATATGAAAATTAATTCCATGGATAAAAAAGCAACCATTACCCATGAACCAGGCTCTTGGCTTTCTCTGCACACCTGTTTGGAAAAGATCCAACTGAAAGACCTCACTTACAGGAGATAAAGGCCAGTCCACCAAGGACTGTGATGCCATGTGCTTCCCCTCTCTGATATGTAGCTCAGGGCTGCAGTAAGGCTCAGGTACACAAGCCTTCCTGGACTGCTTTATTTATTCCGTTCCCAAGGATGACACTCCAAACTCGGGGCAGAGGCACACCTTTGTTCTCATTCCAACATCACCAAATAGAGCAAGCTCATGTTACAGGAGTCTAATTACCGTATGCAAATTTTTATGCTCCCCTTACCTCTTGTGTTTTCCAGGTCATGCCTTATTTAGAGGGAAGGAGCACACAGCTCAGTAAAGCTCACATGATCAAAGAGTAGGTAGGAAAAACACAAAGGAAGCAGTCTGCACTCTTCTCCAACAATTGTGGATGGAAGAGTGATAAGGGAGAAAGGGCCACAGAGTCATTGTCCCAATTGCTGCCATGTGATATCATTGCCCTCAGCTTTAGTTTGGTTCTATCTCTTTGACATGGCTAAAGGATAAAGAGGACCCATTGCATGATTTCTATGGTCACCGCTGAAAACATACATACAAGTAATATATGGACTGTACAGATTATATTAGGAATATATATGAATATACACATACATATATGTGTGCAATAACAATTTGTGTAATAAGAGGCAATGAATTTGAAGGAGAGGGTAGCAGTGTGTGGGAGAGTTTGGAGGAAGGAAAAGAGAGAAATGTCATATTATGATTTCTAAAATAAAACTAAAATATTTGTTTTTAATTTATATGTACTTCTATTGTACAGTTTTATGAGACACCTACTGTAACCATCAGCACAAACAAGGTACATAGCAGCAACAACTGACACTATTTGTATTCAACTAGCCCCTTGCCAGCCCTTAGTCTCAAGAACCATTATCAGTCTATCCTTACAGATTTGCCTTTTCCAAAGCAACATACAAATGTTTGTCTACTTTCCTTCACTTCACTTGGATTCATTCAGATGGCATGTGTGTCAGTAATTTGTTCTTTTTGATTAGCCTGCTGTATTCCTTATCACTTGAACAAGTGGTGCTCGTTAGTATTTTCTTCAGCTAAAGGACATTTTGATGTTTTCCGGTTTGGGTGATTAGTAATAAAACAGGTCTAAACAGTTAGATGCATGGTTTTGTGACTTATGTTTTCACCTAGCTTGGATAAACACCTAGATAAGATTGTTGAATATTGGGAAGGTAGGGTTTTGACTCTATATGGAATTTCCCAAGTGTGTTTGAAAGTTAAGCTACTGTTTTTGCATTCTCTTCTGAAATGAAATGAACTATCCTTTGGTCCATAACTAAGCAACACTTAATATTGGCTGGTGTTATCCCTGTGTTGATTTGATTGCTGTCCTAATAAATATCTCCTCTCATCTGAATGTGGTTTTGATTTGCATTTTCCCAATGACTGACATTTTTCATTTCATCTTTTAGGTGTATCATCTATTATTGTTTTCAATTATTATTTCTCCAATTTTAAATGAATTGCTTCCTTTGTGCTGAATTCCATCAATGATTTTATATTTCTTACTAACTAGGGGATGGCTAGCAATCATAAATATACAGAAGTTAATGAAAGACAAAGTATATAAATTTAAAAGGATCAAAGCTTTATAATTCTTTTACAGTGATTCTCTGAGGTTGCTATGCAATGAAGTACACAAGGATTATTTTTGAGTGTGGATCCTCATTGAGTAGAACCAAGATGGAATCTTTATTTTAATAACTGTGCAGAGGCTTTTGGTTCCTTGATCTATGCATTACTTTTTTTTTCTTCTTGTTTTTTTGTTTGTTTGTTTGTTTGTTTGTTTTTCAAGACAAGGTTTCTCTGTAGCTTTGGAGGCTGTCCTGGAAGTAGCTCTTGTAGACCAGATTGGTCTCGAACTCACTGAGATCTGCCTGCCTCTGCTTCCTGAGTGCTGGGATTAAAGACATGTGCCACCAACATCCGGCTCTGTTCATTACATTTTTATTAAGAAGAGTCCAAGGACCTTTGTTTGGTTCAAATTCTCCTTTCAAAATGCTAAAATAAACCAATATTCATTATTGGATTAATTTTTCCTTTACCTTTGGAAAAATAAAATTAACAAATGCATCATGATATTTACATAATCTCTCTTAGGATATAATATTTAGTGTCAGAAATCTCTTATTATATGTCAAAAATCTATTCTGTCTCATTCTATGCTGCTAAACTGTTTATATTTGTCTTTCACTGAAACCCTTAACTTTTTTTTTTCTTGTAAAATATTCTGATGTGGTCTGTGACTATAGTCAGATTTCTCTCAGGTTTTCTCTTCCTAAAGAATAGTGTGGGAATGGGTACATTGTGATGCAACCTCTTAGGTTCTTGCTAACTATGGATCATGGAAGACAGAAAGTGATGGGGCTAGAGTGCTTCCCACCATTCTTAGAGACATGTTCTAAGACTTCTAAAAACTATTGAAAACCACCAGTGGTATGGAACTATAGATTCTATGTTTTTATCTTAAACACACATACATACATATCTATGGTCAAGACTGCCTGAATCAGATAGAAAGGACAAGCCACATTCAGAACTTAAGACTTTTAGGACATGGGGTCAACTTTAACTACTCTGTGAGTTAAAAATCTTTGTGCATGGGGGCAGGAGAAGGACATAAATGGACTTTGTTATGGGAAGAGTAACAATAAAATCAAATAGGCCATCTGAGTAAAAAGAATGCTGCCAAGAGTAACTGACACACTATTGGATCATGCAGAGATTCAAGAAAGACAAAATTCACCCCAGCTTGAGCCAGCTCTCTTCCTTTATCAACTTTCTTAAACTTCATGGGAAGATTCACTTATATCAGTTTATAATTGTATCTTCTCAATACCCTAGAGATTCTGGCTCAAGAGGTAAGCATTGGGGCATTAGACATATTAAATAAGCTCCACTATGTGATTCCTATACTCCTAAATTTCGAAAAAAAACTATACAGTACCTAACCTGATGCAGGTATCTAAGAGATATCTAAGAAGTTCCGCTAGTCAATGGAGGAACCCTCTCAGGAAAAAAAAAATTTAAAAAAAATACAAATGTGGTTTGAAGACAGTTCATTATTTTGCTCGTGTCAGTTAGTGCTACATGGCTTTCAAAATATTGATCACTGGTTCTAGGCCAGAATTTCTAATTATATAGGTCTGAGGTTCTGACAATAGCATTCCCAAGAGGGTCTCAGCTGGAGCAGAGTATATGCACATACTGATGTGGGGAGAGATCATGCTTTAGGAACTACTGACAGAAGAGCAGAAGGTACACACGTGTTCCCCACATTGCAAGTCAGGCCTTAGGAACAGTGGCCCCTTAATTCTTATAAAGACACCACCATCCTCTGCCAACAGCCCAAAAAGCTGAAGAGAGAATGTCCCACTAAAAACCTGCCTGGTCTACAACATCAAGCCCAAAACCTATGCTCATGTGTCAGAACATAAAATGTGGATCCTTGGTATGATTGCCAAATAAAAGTGGCCATTTCTTTAATCTGTCAATCCCTTCTAGATTGAATGAAGGAAAAAAGAGACAAAGAGAAAGAAAGGACAGGTACATGCATAGAGGGGGTGTTCCTACAGTCCAGTTTTGATGGAGCCCTGATAGAGTCAAGTCAAGGAAACTAAGTCAAATTCAGGTTTGTGTATTAGAAAGAGAGCAGATGAGATGCTGGAAATGTTTTACTGAATATGATTGTAAAAGGTCAGGGTGGGAGAATATTGATTGGCAGAACAAGTTTGAAGAGCCATGTACATAGAAATTAACTTTAGGAGGGTCTCAATACCAATAATGGAATGCGTGTTCATGAATCAGCTCTCTTAGTACACTAAGCTAATAGCTGCACATTGCTAACATCATTCCTTTCAGACTGGAAAAACTGAGGCATAAAAATATCAAGTATCGGTAGTAGTCACTCAGTGTGTATTTCTGTGGGCCCCCAGCCACATCTCAAAGTCAGGTTGACAACTAAGACCATGGTATCACTCAGATGCTTCTGCTTCTCTTTTGACAGAGTACCTACCTCGTGAAGAGCTAATGCTGACAACCTGTATTTCAAACCCTTGGAGTGGTGATTAAAGGAGAGAGTTGTTTTTTTTTTTTTTTTTTTTTTCCTTCTTTGAGATAGATCATCATCTGATGGGAGGATAGACCCTTTCACAGCTTACTGGAAGACTGGGAAAACTCCAAGTAAATGTGAATCATGGTAGAGGATGCAGGAAAAGACAACATTGATAGCTGGGATGCTTGCTAAGATTTAAGTATAAAGGGTCATCTGGAAAGCTAATGTGTTGAAGATTTGGTACCAAATGCCATTTTCAAAGGTGGGGTTAGGAGACAATGACTGAATCATGAGTGCTTGAATTTTCTCAATGAATTGATTCACTGATGGACTCATAGTTTCATAACTAGTATTAGAAGATAGGAACTAGGAAGAAGTTGGGTCCTGAGAATGTGCCATTGCAGGATGGAACTCTTCTTCTAACCCTTCCTCATCATTATCATTTTTTTCCTTCCTCCTTGCCATCTTCCTCTTCCTTCTTTTCTTCTTCCCCATTTTCTTCTTCCTTTTTCTTCCTGCCTCTTTTGAGGTAAGCTGTCACTGTCAGGTTGCAGCCATGATGCTCAGCCTTAGCTCAGCAACAATGGATCTAGCTGACCTTGGGATGAAATCCAGTTAAGTCCATCCTCCTTTTCAACTCCTATCTCTCTGATATTGTTACTGTGATAAGCAATGAACACAATGGTGAGCCATGGAGATCTGATAAAGGGACGTTTTGCCTTGAATGAAGTGTAAACAAAAATTAGTCAGTGGAGAAAACACTAGATTGTGAACCTCTGACCTCATTTTTCAAATTCTCCTCTATTGTGTGTCCTCTGATTCCATTATAGCCCCCTGCTGTCCTGATGGCCTCGGAGCATAAAAATCCTCAACTTTTCCATCCAGACAGAAAAGACTTTTCACTTAACTCCCCACTGTAGAGCTGGGGTGAGGCTAGAATTAAAAATAATGAAAATCAATAGGCCTTTTACTAAATGCTGAGGAGCAAAAACAGCGAAATAAACAGTCCTATAATATCCAAAGTTCATCTAAGAGGTTTTCCCTCTCCCCAAGGGACTTGCAGGAAAGGAGGCCATGCCCGATTCTTGTCCTCTAGGCCCTTGTCTCCCTTAACTTAGCAGTTGCTATTTTTATCCATGCCTATTATCTGGACGCCCCCAAGTCTAGACAAGATGATGGGCAATGATTCTCTTTGGATCTGGTGCCTGCCCTCCAAGGTACAGCCTCCTGTGTTAGAACTCACCCTTTATCCAAGTAATTGGAAGTGACTGACTTTCCCTTATGGGCTACAATTTCTTTATGATCTTTCAGGGAATGTCATGGCTACCTTCTCTGAAATCAGATCTCGATATAACCATTAATTAATGGCATAAATTTGGTTCAAGTACTAAACCTCTCTGAGTTTCCATTTTGCTGTCAGCAAAATTAAGGGTTTGTATCGGCCCTAACTCAGCCCATTTCTGCCTTCCCTGGGGTTCTGGGACCATCCATTCACATGATTCAAGCTGTTCATAGCATATGCTTTGCCTCTGAACTGTAATTCATTAAGGGACTTTCTGCACCTGAAAGTCTAGCATAGGACGGAGGCTCACTCTGTAAGCTCAAAAGTCTCTTTTCCTTTAAAGAAGCCCAGGTGTGTAGAGTTTGTATTTTCTAGCCCTTTATGCATTGTGTTTAACTACAATAGGGATAAGGAAATTTAGAAGATAAGTTTGGGGAAAGCTTAGTTTTATGTTGCAGTAGCTGATATGAAAACAAAGGCTAAGACCTCAGAGTCTCCCTCAGGCCCCAATGTCGAGTCGCTGAGGCATCAGAAATGACTAGCAGGATTTAAACTAACCCAGGACATAAAGAATTTTCCCAGCCTTCAATCTATGACCTGAGTCATGTGACATAGGCCTATCAGCTCAGGCACAGAAGTGACTCCTAACCAATCCCTGTGCTTAGAGTCCCATCATGAACAAATATAAAGAATTTTGCATGATAACAATGATAGCCTCAGACTAAAAGTGTATGTATGTAACAAAAATGCTGGATAACACTTGCAGGGGACTCTGTGATACACCCACCTAATTGCCACATACTATGCTACATTTAGCCATGCTAATCTTAATTTTTTCACTTTAAAAGATAAAGCTTTCTCTGCTGTTCAAAGGTCTTTTGCCCTAAAGAATACACAGCTAAAATTATATGTTAAATGAAAAGATGTATAAATTAACCAATGAACAGGGCCTGATGTTCTTCTGATATCAGGGTGAGGTTATACTTTGTATCTTTCCAAAATAAACACAGATGGCTGCCATGCATCTGACCAGAACAGCAACCCAGAGCCCACTGGATAAATGAAGTGTCTGAAGGAAGATGACACACAAAACAAAGTGGGGGACAGCAAAGCTTCACTCATCAAGCCAAGACCTTGGGAAGACAAAAAGAACACAATACTACTGACCCTACAGTGATGCTATTACGTTTACTGACTATATTACATGTTAATTTTCAGCTTGTCAATGCAGATTCCAAATGCCTTTTGTCAAGGGGGAAAAAAAGACATACCTGTAATAGGAGATAATATGAAGTTATTTTACCATGCTGAGGATTGTTTTTATGTTTTTTTATTACCAGTCCCAGGAATGATTACTGGAATATAAAGAGAAGCTTCAGAAATGGCCTGTATGATTAGTAAATCTACACATGTTACAACAAAAATATTAGCAGAGATGAGCTGAAATGGGCAAATTGAGAACTATAATTTTACAGAATAGAACTACTCTAGATTATTTGTGGCTCAAGTATAATCTTGGTTGTCAACATGTGTTGCTGTAGGGTGTCAGACTTCTCTCATACTATTATCAATGGCCAAAATAATGAACTTTATAAAGAAATAAACAAAATCTCTCAAGTGACATTTGAATAGACATCATAGTTAAGATATCTATCCTTTTCCTTAGTGCTGTTAACTACTCTTACAATTCTATTATGCTTGCCTGTATTAGTAAGACTAGCTATGCAGGCAAAAAATTCAACCTTGGCCTTTATTACAGCCACAACTTTCTCTTTAAAAAAATTAAAAGGGAGGAGATACCAGAAGCATAGAGATCCTTGTCCTCAGAGATAAGTCCTAGGAAACCTGAAATATTAATTGCATGGTGTTGTTCTTTTGAAGGGAGTGGTACACAACCTGTTAATCATGCAGAAGGCTGGAATCAGATGTGGGTAGTCGCCTGATGTTGTTTGTACTATCCGTATGGCCAGAGACTACATTGAATCTTCCCTAAAACCATCATCATAAGCTTGTTTTGCTCTGTCAGATCTATAGAATTCATCTCTATAAAAGGTGTCACATGTACCTTACAAAGAGTTTCAAGGTAGTCATATCCTATCTTTATTCAGCTTACTTTGTACGTTATTGTACATGGGTTTGAGTTAATTCTCACCAACAAAGTTTTCACCAAATTGTACTGTGCTTAAATATGCCTGAAATAAACTACTGAGGGTTAGGACTCCCAAAGTTTGAACAAACACTAGTTATGTAGTTGTGTTGAACTTAAGTGCCTTCTTGCTTAGATCCTTGCTCTGTTGGCTCTGGTGGTCACAGAGATCCCACACAACCACTGGCATCTGTTAAAGTCCCTGCTATTGATTGAAGGCTTTCACCAATTAAAGAACTTAAAATGTGCAGCGTTTCTCCTTGGGAAGAAAGTCCGGGAGAATCAGAACTGAAAGATAAAGAGTAGAAGAAATGTGTGCTTGTGTGAGCAGAGGGAAAATCACATTGGGAACCCTACATCAAAGGATAGTCAAACTTAGGAGGACAAGAGGAAAGGGAAGCAGATTGCAGATCTGGGTGCAGATCAAGAGATCCAAATGACAGGAAAGGATGATATCTGGGACCACTGAAGCAGATGAGTGCCCAGATAATTAGTGTGTGGAAGACTTTAGAGCCTCTAAATTGCTCCAGTAGTTAAAAATAACCAGTAGCATTTAAGCAACAGGAAGTGTGGGGCACAGGAATCATCACAGATTCTCTGAGTCAACCCAACCCTCTAAAAAGATACAGTAATGTGTTTACTTGGCCTCACAATGTCAGAGGTTTTCAATTTAATTTGGCTTCTGCTATTTAGTTACACACATGGTAGTTACATATTGATGGAGAATAATAGCACATATTCAGTACATCACAGGTCCTGTGGATCGGGAGCCAAGGTCTGGCTGCATTTCATCCTCTGCTGAAGGCTGCAGTTGAGGGTGAGCCAGGGCTGCAGCCTCCCTTCAAGGTATGACAAGAGAACCATCCTTTCCCAGGGCTTGTGGCTGCATGCTGTTTCTTTCAAGATATCAGAGTGAGGGCATCATTTTCTTGCTATCTACCAAATAGTAACTGCCCTTAGCTCCGGACCATGTAGCCTCATCCCAACACAAACCAGCTACTGACAGAGGACCTAATTTCTTCATAACTAGTAAGATGAGATGCGTAATAATATGATGGTATTATTGTCTGTTATCTAGTCGTGGGTGTGCAATCACACATACACCAGCACCCTTATGTACTGTATTCTGTCAGTTAGAAGCGAGGACAGAACATGCATTTGCACTCTCAGAAACTGAGATCAGGGAGCCACATTACAGTGTGTCACACACAGAGGCAGATCCCTGGTATCAGGGATCCACTTCAAAACAATAAGATTCTGCAGCAGTGCAAGGAGCAACATCGCAAAATAAACTACAGTCAGCAAGATGAGACAATAAGGTGCTCAAACCATGTCAAGTTAATGGGACAAGGTTTTTTCTTTTTTCCTTTATTCTTGGGTGGATTTCTTCCCCGGAAATCAAAGCCTCTCTTTTCCCAAGTAGACAGAAACCACAAACACAATGAAGTGGCGTGAGTAGTCTAGCAGGGACAAGTGAAAAGATCAAGATTTGGGTCTCTAAATTGACTTCACAAGTTGGGGCAGGGCTGGGTAATAAGGGCTTGTGAATAAGGCTTAAGGGATTTGGCTGACTCAGTGAGTCAGCAGCAGGAGGTGGTTGCCAAGAATAGCAAAGCAATTGTGGGCCGTGTTAGACAAGTATAACTCATTCATCCAGAGGGAGAGAGATGACCCTTCCTCACTGTGCTACTGTAAGGACACATGGAGGAAGGAGCACATTGGAGGTTCTCCATTTTAAGAGAAGTATAAATCAATTAAATCACCTACAAAGGAGATGTTCCAGGAAACTGACCAGATTGAGATAACAGTGTGGCTATAAACAGAGTCTATTCAATCTGCAAAGGTGAAAATCATACAGTAGATAACCATATTCTTTCATACCTGAAAGATCTTTCTTCAGGGTTAAGAGTTAGGTTGCATATCAATGATTTATCTGTTTGCTGTGTCCAGATACCTAACAAAAAGGCAATGGAAGAAAAGAGAGGTTTATTTGGACTCATGTTTCAAGAAGGTATATAGCTTATCATAACACAAAAGACATAGAAGGAGTAGAGCTGGCTACAGTCATGCATTAGGCCCACAGTCAGGAAACAGAGAGCTAAATGCTGGTACTCAGCTTGTCTTTTCCTTTTTATTTATGTAGTTCTTCATCTCATAGGATAATGCCACATTTAGTGTAAGTCTTCCTTGCTGAGTTAAGTCATTCTGTAAATAACCTCATAAGCAAACCCACAGGTATGTTTTTGTGGTGATGCCAATTCCTATGAAGCTGGCAATGAAGACTAACCATCATAGAAAATTTTATCTAGACAAAGAAAATCAAAGGCACAAGTAGGCATAAGTCCTGCAAGTTCAGCTTTTGCTTAGTAGACATCGATGTCCTAGCAAGAAATCTGTTTCCCATTGGAAGTTCTCAGTGAACTATGGACTTATTCCACTGACTACCAAGCAAAGGCTGTGCCTAACAAGGAAGACACATTCCCTGTCACCAGGTGTGTCTCTTGAGTAAGACATGCAAATAAATTCTTGGAAAAAAAGTGGAACTTTTAAGTGATGAAACAACCAGCACAACTTAAACTTTATTTGCTTATTTCATGTAAATGTCAAATACGGGAGGCCAAGGATCAATGACTGTGGCTTCTGGAGTCGTCTTCTCATTCTTGGGATTGAGCAAAAGCAACTGAGGACATAAAAAGCAAGGAAGCTGGTGGGGATTTTATGCCTTTGGACTTTTTCTCAGGAATGTTGTCAGATCAGTCCATTGGCTGAAGCAAGTCTCATGGCCAATGGCAGCTTGAAGGATGGAGAAGCATAATCGCACCACAGGTGGAAAGAATACTACAGATCACACGGGAAGTCCAACTCTATTGAGAAGGGCTCTTGGGAGGTCACAATACTTCTTTCCCTCACAAGTCAGATGTTTTATTTGTAAGCAACAGGTCTTTCAAAGAAATATCCAAGAATATCATTCTTTCCAGTCCTGGACTAATCATCCTGTTTTGGAAACCTCTGTTCACATATATAAAGCCTAACAGCAGGCTTCACTGTGAACACCTATAAACTGGTTACTTCTGGTCTATGGGGGAACACTTTCCTTGCCTGGGAGAGAGATGGAGGATGCAAACTGCTTGGGAAAAGAAATCTACAGAAATTCAAAATCTTGTAAATGAAATCCAACAGCTGAGAAAGCAGCACTATGAAAAGCTAAATTAGTCTGGGGAATGCATGAAAAGAAAAATAAAGAATCTCAATTCAATTAAGCGGCCTTAAAAGAAAGTATTCGTAGCTAGTCTCCATAAGGAATAATAAATGAAAACAGTCAAGTTGGGCAGCATGGGCATAAATTGTTGTACCTCTATGTTTCCTTCCTCCAAATTGAACTTATTTATCTGTGGAAATTCCATAGATGGTTTGAGAAAAACCAGGCTGATTAAAGTTTATTTATTTGCTTTTAAGAAATTCTTATTTTCTGACCACCAGGAGTAAAATAATCCCCAGTGGTGTGGAGAAGAAAGACTGCTCCTTGTTTCTTCAGTGTGTCCAGGGTGCCAGTGGAAGCTGGGTGAGACGGAAGGAACACTTAGCCTAAAATACTCCACTGTTCTCCTGGGCATCATCTAATTTTAAAAAGATTTTATTTTGGAATTCAGAAGGTGGTTTTATTTATTTGTTTGTTTTCACCTTATTCTTCTATTACCACTGTGTTTAATCTCTTGTAAGGAAAGTTACATATGCAGCTTAGTTGGTAGAGTGTTTGCCTAATATGCATGAAGTTCTAGGTTCAACACTTAGAACCATATAAACAGAGTACTATAGTGTATGTACAATTGCAATCCAACACACCAGAGACAGGGAGGAGGCAGAAGTTCAAGGCCAGACTCAGCTTCACTGTGATTTCAAAAGCATCATGAGTTGGGCTACATGAGACATTGTTTCAGGTACGTAAAACAAAACAAACTCTTGGAATAAGCAAGTCCAAAACTACCCAAACTACACATAGCTTATGAGAATTCAGATTTCCAAGTAGCTCTGTTTCAACATCAACTTGCTATTCTATGAAGAAAACATGTTTTAAAAATTGTATTGTGATAGCCAGCTCAACAGCATTCAGTTTCAAAGTCTGCATTATGTCTCAGGGTAACCAGAAGATGGTGAATGGGCAGAATTTCTAAATGTCAAGTCTTGTTTTGGCTAATGGAAATTGGAAGACTTGGATGGAGTCCACTGTCTCCAATCATGGCTATTGCTATAAGCACTAAGCACTTACTGTATAGCACATATGGCTCTCAGATTTTGCTTGTAGTGTCTCACAAAGATATGATATAGACATAATTTCTGTGTCCATTCACATATATGAAATGGTAGGCTCATATATATATATATATATATATATATATATATATATATATATATTAATTATTAAAAAACAATCAGCATATCAGGTGTGGTGGCACAGACCTTTAACCCCAGCACTCAAGAGGCAGAGGTGGGGTAGGAGGAACTCTGTAAATTCAAGGTCAGCCTCATCTAAAGAGAAAGTTCCAGACCAATTACAGAGTCTGTCAACAGAGTGTCCAAAATTAAAATAATTGCTGTGACCAAGTCCTGGAGAAAGAACAGGGCAACACAATTAATGACGCATGAGTAGATCCTGCTTCTTAAGAAGAGCGATCAGTCTTAACCACCAGGATGGGGTTTGTTCTGGATTTTAGCAGCCTCACTTGGAGGTCTCACCAACATACATGTTTGCCACTGTCAAAAAAGATTACATAAGAGTGCTCTGAGAGGCAGAATTTGTCAAAGTGCTAACTACCCAGAAACCACAGAAATGCCATCCACAGAAGGGCAGCTAAGAATACCCCTCGCATTCAGCCCACAGCATTCAGCATTAAAAAGCCATGTGTAAAAACAGGTGAATTTTGTAAACAGTGGCGAACAGGACTTAGAGCAAGAGTAAAACATGATGGCATTTAAAACAAGGAACCGTTTGCAAAGCTCAGGCTAACTGAAGACTTTAGGGGTACAGGGAGGGAATGTTGTCGAGGAAGAGACCTCTAGGGTCTCCTGGAATGACATCAGTGTTCCACACTTTGCCTGAGTGAGAGAAGAAACACACTTCTTGCATCCTGCTTCATGAATTTGGAGTGAGTGCTGGCGACATAGCTGAGTGGTAAAGCAGTTGCCAAGCATACATAAGGGCCTGGGTTCAATTATCAAATAGGTAACATAGATACAAAGAGCAGTAATGACTGGAGGTTTATCTATTGCTTGTACTTCTTTAGATTTCCATGTACAAGCATGCTGGTTTTTAATTTATTGTCTTATATAGTAAGTGTTGAAGTAATTGCTTTTGAAATGAAAATTTCTTCTCTAATTATACCTGTGCCTGAGAAATCAGGAAACTAAACAAACAATCAATGTTATGTTTAATAAAGCTAGATATGAACTGCTTTAAATGTTAAAGACTTAAACAATGATGAAGTCCAACAGACTAAAGGCTGAATTTCCCTCTCAGCTGAGCCTTACTTCTCTCCTAGTTTTCATCTGTGAATTGCCTTTGGGTAGTAAAATTACTGCTATTTTCTACTTTTCCAAATCACTTTGGAAGTTTAAAAGGGAGTACTTTATAATGAACCAAATTCAGAAATAAACCAACCATTGGGTTTAATTAGGTCTTGAAAGCAAAGATCAGGGGTTAAAAGCAAGGCATAGTGCTCTGGGCATCATTCCCTCTAATGACAACTGTCGCTATGTCAACTGACAATATATAGAACAGAGCATGGTGTCTTTTGGACATCCTCTCAATACAGTAAGGTCATGCTGCATGGGTTCTTTCTCTTATCTCTCTTGTGAAGACCACATTCTCTGACTAGCCAGAGGGAGGCAATACTCTATAAACCTTATTGGTAAATGCAGAAGGATCCAGAGATTATGGTCATCTTTAAATATATGGGGAATTCTAGGGCAGCCTAGACTACTTGCAACCTTGTTTCAAAAAATATTATATATATATATATATATATATATATATATATATATATATATGCTATGACCAGCATTTACATATATTTTAAGCTATGACCAGCGTTTTCTCTCCCAGTACACATTCTTAGGATAGAGTAATGTTCATATCTTGACTGATTAAATGATTTACTAGTGCCCCAATTTTTGATACAGGATTACTTATTATTCTACATTCCATTATAATATTATTCTCTATTATGCAATGTGAAAGTCTCAAGAAAAACATCTAAAATATGACTTCAAAGATTTTAAGAAATAAGATATTGTAATTTATTGACCTTAAGGGTTTTGATTTTTAACATTTTAATACTTGAGAAAATTTAAATGCTTCATGAGGGTTGGCAACTTACTCTTGCTTCTGGCCAAGTGGTCACATGGTGTTGGTGCTACAGCTGCTCCTGGTCCATACCTGCTCCCCTGTGCAAGGATATTCCCCTATGGAAGGATGCTCCCCTGTTCAAAGATGCAACCCTCTTGAATGATGCACCCCTGTGGAAGGGTGTATCCCTGTGGAAAGATGAACCCCTGCAGAAGGAAACACCTCTATGAAAGGATCACCACTGCAGCAGGATGTACCTTGAAGAATGATGCACCCTTGCGGAAGGATGTACCCCTGTGGAAGGATGCACCCCTACAGAAGAATATACCCCTACAGAAGGATGAACCCTTAGAAGGAAGCTCCCCTGTGGAATGATGTATCCCTGTGGAATGATGTACCCCTGTGGAAGTATGCACCCCTATGGAAGGCATCCTCTCCATTTCCTTCCATGATCCCACCTCCCAGTATTTGTGCTGCTAAATAACTCCATTAGCATGAGAATGGGCTAGATCTGGTGATTTGTCTCTAAAATCTGAAAATGGCAAATGCAAGAAGATGACACTTCAGGGATTCAGTTACAAAGACACTATGGAACCTACCTTGGGTGCCCTCTTTATTATCACCTGTTCTGTCATGAGGCTGACTACATTCTATGAAGTGCCCTATAAAGAGACCACATTGTAAGGAACAGAAGAAGACCTCTGCAACAGTCATCAAAGAACTCAGCCCTCACACTAACAACTTGTCAAAACATGAGCCTTCTCATTAGCCATCGTGGACATAGGCTCTCACCCACAGAGCCTCTGCACCCACAATCATACCTTCTGACTAAGACACTGGATAGTGCAACCAAAAGACCAGCTGTGCCAACCAGATTCTGTGTCCCACAAGAAACCAATAGATACTGTTTTAGGACAAGACATTAAAACATTTATGATTTTAGGACAAGAACATTGGGGTAACTGAACATGCAGCAATATCTAACCAGTATGTGTATAGTAACATCAGTTTAATTGCCATACTGGCACTATTTGAAATATAAGAGTGAAATATAATCACTTGAATATCTTTAAAAATACATACTAAGATTCGACTTAACATCTAAAAGGCAGCCTATATGCAGAAATTAATAAGAAAAACAGAGATAGAAATGAAGTACTTTATGGCTTCTGTCTAGATATGAGTGACCAGGAATTCTGTATTATATGGTCAAGCCAAAACCAACACCTTTAAGGGACTAGCCTGCAGAGTTTGACTGCCCTAACATGGGGCCACAGACAAGATGACTTAAACAAGAGACATTTAGTATCTTATAATTTTTGAAGCTAGGGCTTCTAGGGTCAAGGCCTGAGCATGTTGGCTCCTTCTGAGGGATGTGAGGGAGAAGGTCCCAGGCCTCTGTCATTGGCTGTTGATAGCTCAATTCTGCCTGAGTCTTCTGCTTCTAACTCTTTGCCTTTATTTACTCTTTTCACTGTTGCCATTTATATTGCATTTGGCCTGCAACCTGCAATATGCAGAAAATGGAATCTGTCATCTCTGTTGGGGCTCATGACATTGCCTGAAAATTTTTTGGCGGGGAGCTAGGGCCTGGTAGTGCATGCCTTTAATTCCAGCACTCAGGAGACAGAGGTAGGCAGATCTCTGAGCAAGTTTCACGACAGTCAGAGAAACCCTGTCTTGAAAAATCAACACACACACACACACACACACACACACACACACACACACACACACACACACACACACACACTGTTTGTGTAGGGGGCATGTTCACTTCCTTATCTTTACTAAATATAAGCAGGTACTAAATATAAGCAGGTACTAAAAGATGTAGGCTGCTATGAACACAGTGGAATTATGATACTTTGAGCAAAGTCACAAGCCATGAACACAACTATAAAGCCAGGTAGTATTTAAGGGATGCAAATAGTGGGTGGTAGAAGATGGCATCAGGATCCTGAAATGAATTGAATCTAGGAAATGCATCAAGATTTTAGGAGGGCAGGTGCAGGTATAAAGAGCCCTAGCAATAGCACTTTCCTGTGCTGATGGAACAAAGACTAAAACAGTTGAGAACTAAGCACATTCCTTTTCAGTGATGGAGCTTAAGTTGGAGAATGTTATCACAGGAGAGGCAAGAAGCCTGATAGCTGTCTCCACACTAGCCATACTTATGCTGAAAGAAAGGGCCACCCTAGACCAGGCGAAACTCCATCCTGCAGGAAAATGTCCCTGAATAACAGCCAGAAACGTTTGCCGGCTGGCCACTCCCTGAATACACTTTGCTCCTTAAAGAAGGAAGGACTGAACTGATGGAAGCATCTGAAGTGATCCTTTTCACATCTGTCAATAAATTCGTTCCTCCATCCTCTTTGGCAGGCAGTACCCCTGCCAACTCAAAGTGGCTTCCAGGAAAAGGTGAAATCAGAGAGGCAGGCCCCCTCCAAAGAATGAACAGGAGCTAGGGAAGGGCATTAAATCCTACATACAATGGGCCAATACCTCTCTGATATGTATCTCCTCAGGGAAAGGGTACCACTGTTACTTCACCTGTGTACCTTTACGGTCTATCATCCTCTATGCTGTGCTGAGTAGGAATGGCCTTTGACACAGATGTTGACAGAACATCACATGAAATGAAGGGCCTCAAAGACAGCTAAGGTATGCCTGGGAACTTTGAGATCATAATAGTTTTTCTAGTTAAAGGCTGATTATATGTGGGAAGAGGAGCCCAATTACACAGAGAACTGAGCTCTTAAGCCTAACATTTTCTTTTGTCAATTAGTTTATGCAATGCAATTACAACAATATCATGAATATTGCATTTAAATACTTTATGGATAGTTACATTCTTGGAATGTAAGTACATTTTGAAGGCATGAAGAACTCAACTCTCTTTGAGGAAATAATGTAGGATACATTACACTCCTATCTCTGGGTCTATGATGCACACACACAAGGGAGACAGCACGGCAGGTTTGACTTTGGATTGCTCCTCTTGCCAGCATATTGTTCGCAGCTGGAACATTCAGCCTTCAATTCTGACTTCTCCATGTTTGTGTGTGAAATTGAGACATGTACAAAATATATTCAAATCTCCTAACATAGAGTTAAATGAATGATTTGTATTTTAACTGCATGCTTTTCTTGTTTTGTTTCATGTGGTCTAATTGAATTTTCTAATTTCATATGAAATATCTATTTTTAATTAATTTAAAAGCTTACTTTGTGATATTATGACATATATTGAAAGTTATTTTAAGTGTAAATTAACATATTTTTCATTTAGGAACTAATTGCCTAAATTTTGAAAGTATGATATAGTTATTTATTACTATCACAAAGTATAGATAGCCAGATAAGTAGACAGATAAATGATAGACAAGTAGATTGATAATGGGTAAACAGGTGAACAAAAGGATATGCAGATGATAGTTAAGTAGGTGGATGATAGAAAGATGTAGATAGAATAAAGGTACATGATAGGTAGATGGGTGGGTAGATGATAGACAGAAGGACAGACAGATGATAGATAGATAGATAGATAGATAGATAGATAGATAGATAGATAGATAATAGGCAGGTACATAGATTGGTAATGGGTAGAGAGGTAGGTAGATGGATATATAGATGATGACCAAGTAGGTGGATGAAAGGCAGATGATAGACTGATGATAGATTGATATAATATATAGATAAATGAATACTAGATATATAGACAGATGATAGATAGCAGATAGATTGGTATACAGATAGATAGATTCTAGAGAGATGATATACGGTGTAACTACTATTTATTTCATAAGCAATTTGTTCATGAACAAGGCCAACTGAAGCCTTATCAGTTTGAGGTACCTAAAGGGTCACATGGAGAGAAAGAGAGCTTTATAGTTAACCCCAGAGAAGATACAGTTGCCAAGGTCTCCATATGCTGCTTAATGCAGGCATTTGAAGGTGAGTTGGTTGGGCAGAGCCTTCAGTGTTCCTTTTGTTTTCTTGGCACCCAAAGGCTCAGGAGCTTGGGAGACACATAGGATACAACTGTAGCTTTCTGTTCATATCATTCACATCTGTGAATTCCTTTAAAATGGAATTGCGTTTTATCTTCTCCATAAATCTCTGCCCACATGGCCAGAGCTGAGCTGCTGCAGAGGAGGGAGCCTGGAAAAGTTGCTTTGATTGAATGGGCAGGGCTATAGTGAGAGGGAAAGCTTTCTATTTTTATCTTTTCGGAATACAAAGTAGTCCCCAGGACTTTTGCGTAAGGTCCAAAGGAGAAACATCATCAGTACCCTCAGAGGACCAGCAAATCTAAGATCAAAAGGAATACTATGGTTTTCTGTTGCCCTGTAGGTATTAGAGTCAAGGCAGAGTCCAACAGTGTGAAAAAAGAGACCACATAGATCCTGCAATGTGGCAATTTCTGTGGCACTACTGTATGTAATTTGGGCAAAGTTTGACAGGAGATGACAAATCAAAGCAGTGTGTTGTTTTTTTGCCCAACAAAGGGATTCTTAGCCATGTGTGCAAAATACCCTTTAATGGGTACCCTTCATTGGCTAAACATCCTGCTTCATGTATACTCTTCTGCATGCAGCCTACCTGGTCCTGAGCTGTCATTTTTTCAGTGTCTAGAATCCAGAATGCTTTAAGAATTGAAGAGCTTTGCAATTTATTTTTAAGTTAGAAGGTAGAATAAGGTAGTTATCTTTATGCTAATAGCAACATAAAGTACAATTTTGATTTGTGTGTATCTTAGTCAAGTTTGTTACCATAACAAAAGAGTAGAGATGTGTAGCCAATGAAATACCTCTTTCAGATGACTTTAGGGTTTAGTTAAAATAGATAGTTAGGATGTGACATAAGCAGATTGTTATATCTTCTTATATTTTACCTTTATGATTGTCAATTTTGGATACTTTACACTGTTAAGTTTTAATCCTCTTTTAGACTAAAAGGGGAATTGTAGGGGAAGCTGTAGCCACGCCTTCTTAGGGGCTGGCTACAGGTGTGCCTAACCACGCTTGCGAGGGCATGGTCAGAGTGACGTGGTATGACTGTGTTTGCTCTTTCGGTTTCACTTTGGTACTTGTTGTACAGACTGCTGCCAAGCCAGCTGGCTAGGTCGCTCTGTAAGTAAGGCTTTTCCCTATTAAATACCCTTATATTTCTACCTGACTCTGTATTGGTAATTTCCCACTATAGAGACAGCCTAACTTACAAGTGAAGGAACTGTAGTCACAACACAGTTCTGGAGACTAAAGCCTAAGCCCTTGGTGCAGATTTCTTGCAATGTCTTCTAGACTGTTATGGGTTTCAGTGGCCAAAGCAATGACTGGAGCAATCCAGTTTAACAAAATAATAATAATAATAATAATAATAATAATAATAATAATAATAATAGATTGGATAGCCTTGTGCTTTTTCTTTTATTATTTCATTTTATTTGTGTGTGTGTGTGTGTGTGTGTGTGTGTGTGTGTGTGTGTGTGTGAGAGCATGTGGATATACCTGTAGATGGGTGTGTGTTCAAGTGTGTGTATACCTATGTATGTGTGTGGTATGTGCATGTGTATATGTGTGTGCCTGTATATGGATGTGGTATGTGTATAAATGTGTGTGTGTGTGTACCTGTGTATGGGTGTGGGGTGTGCATGTGTATGTGTGTATACCTATGGATGAGTGTGTGTTCATATGTGTGTGTACCTGTGTGTGTGTGCCTGTGTATGGGTGTGGTATGTGCGTGTGTATATGTTTGTATCCCTGTGGATGAGAATAATATATGAATGTGTGTGTGAAGACGTGCTTGCCTATGTCTATATGTGCTCATGTGGAAGCCAGAGGACATTAAGTATCCTCCTCCATTGTTTCCCACCATATTTTTTGAGTCAAGTACTCTCATTGAACCCAAGCTTGCCATTTCTGCTAGACTGGCTGATCAGTAAGTCTGTCTCTGCCACTCTTGCTGCCCCATTCCAGCACTGGGATTTTATCCTGCCCAGATTTTATGTGAGTGACACAGGGAACTAGAACTCAGACTTGTCCTCAAACTTCTGTGGGTTTACTGCCATTTTAACAACTCTTGGGAGAATTACTAAGGCATCCTCAGAGAACCATCTTAATCCCATTCCTGGGCCCAACCTCAGTGGCCCAAA